>NC_055990.1:38180445-38809195 GCF_018446385.1 Zingiber officinale | reverse complement strand
AGGTAATGCACTTGATCCTTGGGGGCCCAATATTGACCAAGTCCAACTTGATTAACCAAGTTGGACTTAGGTACTCATGCTTGTGTAGGATCGAAAAGAATTTAGATATTTCCACAATGGTATGACATTGTCCACTCTGGGCCTAAGCCCTCATGGTTTTGCTCTTGCGCTCTACCCAAAAGGCTTCATGCCAATGGAGATATCTTTTCTCTTATAAACCCATAATTCTCATGTCCCCAACAATTCCCCCCTCAAACAAAGGACCACAGGATTCTCATGCCCGATCCTCGACCCACCAGGTCTTCCTGCCCCTCGGTCCACCCGACCTACTAGGACTTCCTTGCCTAGCCGCAACTAGGACTTCCTGCCTGGTGTCTGGTCCTCTTGATCCAAACATAGGAACCCCCACTTTCTTTGTTCAAGGTCAATATTGCACCCACATGTCTCAATCAGACTATAGCTCTTGTACACAGTCGACGGTTAAACCTTCTGGCAGTCCGGACTCTGATACCAATTGTAGGATCAAAAAGAATTTAGATATCTCCACAATAGTATGATATTGTCCACTTTGGGCCTAAGCCCTCATAGTTTTGCTCTTGGGCTCTACCCAAAAGGCCTCATGCCAATGGAGATATCTTTTCTCTTATAAACCCATGATATTTCCCATGTATTTTCAATGTGGGACTATGTTTGCAACCTTGCAACCCCAACAGATTGGACTATTTTACTATTTAGTCTGTGTACAAGTGATAAATACGATTTATACTTTTGTTTAGACTTGAATCCAATTTCGGATCTGTTGTATACGACCTTTTGTTTTCCAAGAATCAAGTCCAGATTCTTGGAACCCAAAGTGAATCGTTCCAACGTGGTCTTCAAATCCTTGATCTGAAGTTTTAGGCAGGAATTCTCTTCATCAAGTTGTTGGACTTGGGTCAAGGTTCCAGTCTGAACTGATTCAGTCAAGGATTCGGAAATGGTCACTTCTTTAAGGACTGTTACCTCCTTTAGAAGCGACTTGATCTGAAGATTGAACTTAGCTAATTTTCGTAACAAATAGTTAACTAGATTATTTAACCTAGAAATATTTACAGAGGGATCAGGCCCTTTGGAAATGGATACGTTTCTGTGGCTTCTGTCCGAGTCTGCTTCCGATTCGCTCTCGCTCTCAGGCATGTTGATTTGGTCCCGGGCCATTAGTGCTAGGAGGCTCGTTTGTTCAAGCTCGTCATCGGTATCTTCTTATGAAGATTCTTCAAAGGTTGCTTTCAGCACCTTCTTCTTCCTCTACTTCTTTGCATCCTTCTAATTTGGGCAGTTGACCTTGATGTGCCCCTTCTGGCTGCACCCATAGCAAATTACCTCGAACTTGACTTTTGAACTAGGTTGAACCTCCTTGGATTGTACTGCTTCTTTAGGTCTCTCTTGTTGAAGTCTTTCTTCTTCTTGTAGAGCTTCTTCACAAGTTTCACGAGTTCAGTGAATCGGGTTCTTCTTCCGACTCCGGTTCTGTTCTTCGTCGTGATCTCGGTTCACATATTCTACTGGTACCTGCAAGCAAAGCTACACCTTTCTCAAATGGTTGTGCATTGTCTGCTCATGTAATTCAAACTCAGAAAATAATTTATCTAATTTTATACAAGATAAATACTTGGAAACTTTGTAAGCATCTACCATTGATGCCCATAATGTGTTCCTCGGAAAAGAATTGAGTGTGTACCTTATAACATCTCGATTCTCGACTTTCTGCCCGATTGCATGGAGGGAGTTGAGAATATCTTGTATGCGCGCGTGGAGTTAACTTGTTGTTTCTCCTTCCTACATTTTGAGATTGTATAGTTTATTAAATAGTAAATCTCTCTTACCTTAATGTCGGAGGTGCCCTCGTGGAGTTCGATCAGCTTCTCCTATAGCTCTTTTGCCCTGGAGAACGGTCCAACTCTGTTGAGCTCCTCGTTAGTCAGGCTACACTGGAGGATGCAGGTTGCTCTGGCATCGACTTCCACTTTCTTGATTAAGGCTGGTTCCCAGTTCTCGTAGGGTGTGGGCTTGCCGTCACCGTCAGTTGGTAGATGGATTCCAGTATTGACGATCATCCACATCTCGAACTGAATCTTCAGGAAGTTTTCCATTCGTCCCTTCCAGTACCCGAAATCTTCTCCGGTGAAGAGCGGGGGACGAACGGTGTTGTAACCCTCTTGTTGGGCCATTGATACCTTGCACGACAAAAATAATAAAATCTATTCCAAGACTTGGTCTTGGATTAGCAGTACGGGAATAATATTAAAAAACACGGGCTTGAGTGGTGTTTCACCAGCTTCAAGCAAAAATTGATTTGAAAGAAATAATTAGAATGTATCTATTAATCTATTTCTAATTGATTCCGTAAAACTGAAAATAACCAAAAAAAATGCTTGATTGGTGGTTGCACCAAATCCAAGTGACCCCGCTCTTATACCAATTGTTGGATCGAGAAGCGCTAAAGGGGGGTGAATAGCGCTCATGGCTATTTTAGAATCAATTTCGTAAAACGCAGCGGAAAATTAAACAAACACAGAAGAACACAGGTCGTTTACTTGGTTCGGAGCCTGTAGCGACTCCTACTCCAAGGCCCACGCTCTTTGACCGTTTACGGTGGGCAACACTAATAATATCGAAAGGATGTTACAAATTAAGTACAGAGAAAAACAGTAATTAACTTAATACCGACAACAGAGAAATGAAAAACGAAGCTCCGGGCCGTCGGGAGGTTGTCGCAACACTTCGGGATCATATTGTTAGCAGCTTGTCGCAGAAAGATTGCTTAGAAGAAGATATATTGAGTGCTGCCTCGAGAGCTCTTTTTATACACTGCTGGAGGCGCCTCCAAGCCTGTCCGAGGTGCCTCCAGGCTGCCCGAGTCGCCCGCGTGGATCAGCACTGATCTCATATGCTCAATCGGTCCATCTCACTTGGTCTCTACCTCTTCAGCGCTCTGTTATACCATTCTTGGCTTATCTCCTAAATCTCCACTACCAGGGGTCCGCTTATCATAACCCATATCAAATACATAACAAGGAAACCCAATATCCAAAACTAAAACCCATCGCGACAGGTGGTGGGGGATTAGCGACTAGAACCTCCTGACAGCTTCAACCTGAAATATATCAACAAGGTGAGTCTAACACTCAGCAGATACTAAGCTAACATGCATAGTAAACTATAACTAATAGTAATAATCATGGAGGATAGTTTCCTGGATAAAAATTGGAAATGCAAAACTAAAAAGGGCTGAAAAAAACTGTACTCACCAAGACCTCCTATCCTGACATAAAGGTCGTCAGACCAGATATCTCATGTCTTCTGTATGCATGTAAATCATATGCATCCACCAAATATGTAGCAAATAAAGTGCAGCAAACACAAGTAATAAATGCAATCATGCATATGATGCAAATGACATGTCCTGGTCACCCTTGACGCCAGTCAGCCATCTCACACACGATGATGAGACCGAGTGGGTAGGGCTATGACAACTGTGCACTCTACCATCACTACTCCTGATGAGTGACTGAGTGGACAAGATGCTGTCGGAGTACACCTATCCTCCTATCCCAAATCATAAGTGGGGGAGCTCAATGCTCTCATCTCCCTGAGACAATCCAGAGGAGGGATCCCTACTGGCTACCACGCTACGTCACCACTACCGATGAGCGGACCAGTGGAGCTTGAACAGAGCAACCTGCTGCAAACATCCTACCTGAATAAAAACCACTAATCCATGAGTGCTTGTGTGTGCAAATCCATGTAACTGGCACTGTGCTTAAAAATAATGGAGCCGACAATCGCTCAGCATGCAATCATGCAAGATGGTGCATGACACTAAGAATAAAGATCCTGGCCATATCTACCTCCATAAAATATGTATCCAAAAAGAATACATAATCAAATAAGAAGATCTAGGCATGGTAAATGTCTAGTCTAATATATCATAAGGCATGGTATGTCACTACCTCTATAAACATAAATAATCATGGCAATAATCAAGAGGGTATAAAGCATGCAACAGGTATTATGTAGTGACATACCAAAGAAAAGATAAACATAATTATTACTAGAGGCTATAACTTACTACGCATATCAACATGGCATTATCAAAAGAGATGAGTCAAGGTACCCGCCTCAAAAAGAAGATCGTATCCAACAATCTCTACGTCGAGATGCTCGTCTCAAATCAAAGTCCTGCAAATCAAACGTATAATTTAGCTACTATAATATGTATCCAGTAGCTAAATCAAATTCCTATTAAACCAAGAAACCCTAATCCATCGATCAATTACCCAATAACCATCTAAAATCAACATATCCACACTAATCCAATAACCAATCCATCCTTAAATTATCAACCTACTACATAATGAATCAAACCAATCCAAACAAACTCACCCAAATCTTAGATGCTCCCTTATTGATTCACTGCCGGTGAACCTTGCTGCTGGAAAGGGTGAATATGGTGGTGTTGCTACCGGAACTAGGGGTGAAGCTACAATGACTGTCCAATAACTACACACATTAAAAACCACTGCATAACTAAAATGCAAACTGATCCTTACCTTCATCTGGTTGCTCACAGGATTAGAGGACGGAGGAGTTAGGGCATCGGTGTTGGCTGCTCACGGTAGAGGACAACGTCAACAACAAGGGAGAGATCGGGTGACGATCGGCGATGATTTGCAACGGTCGACTCGTACCTGCGATGGGATCGGATCCAAAAGAAGGGGACAAATTAGTTGGCTCGGCAGACCCTATGAATCAGCTGGCTCAGCAAGTTCTCCAACCACTTATCATAGGCACGAGAAGCACCTCCAACGATGGGCAACAGATCCACTTCGGTGATGAACGGAATAAGAAGGAGAGCTTCGGCGGCTTACAGGGTCGGTGTTGTCCAGCTAATCGGGACAACGACGAGTTCGGGAGTCGGCGTCAGTTCTCAATGGTCATCAGCGGCGCGTAGAGACATCAGGGAGGGGTCGGCGTGAGGTGGAGAAGAGGAAGGAGACGATGTAGAGAGTGTTAGCTAGAGCCCTAGAGCCAATCATTTAATGATTGTATTTTTTGGACTTATTGTATCATATTCTATATAAATAAAGGCATTTGGATTTTTGGTTATTATACTTACTTGTATTGGTGCCAAATAAACTAAGTATAATAATGTCCTTGAGTAGATGGTTCTCACATATATCAATCGGTTAGTTAAACCGATAGTGAGATGATATAGGGAACACTACTCTTAATCATTCCTAGTCGAGTATTAACATTCAGGGACAATGTTAATGCAATAAGACTAGCATGTAGGTCAACTCGATGACTTGATCTCACAAGTCATGGATATAGAGATATCAAGTTGACACATGGGTATACATTAGAGAATGTATACTGAATGACCCGCCATGAGAAAGTATCATGGATCGTTATATGAGTGTCATATACTTTCTCATGTGACTATTAGTATGACTATTGGTCCTTAGACCTGAAGTCACCATGGTTCCCTACATAAGGAGTTATGTACTTTGGTTTCGTCAAACGTCACCCGTAACTGGGTGGACTATAAAGGCGATTACTAGGTATATAACGAATTATGCAGAGGGATGTGAGTGATGTAGATGGGATCTATCCCTCCCATATGACGGGAGCGACATCGGTATTCTTGATAGAGTTAGACCACGAAGTGCATGGCCATGCCCAAATGAGTCAACATGAGATGTTGAGCTCATTTGATCGAGTGAGTCTACTTGGAGTTCAAGATTTAGATTGATTAGAGGATGACACGGTCTATGCCTCACATTGATCAATCTAGGTGTCTAGGATAGAAGGACAATGTCGCATATTGTGAGGAGTCACAATTAGTAGTCACAAGGTGATGTTGGATCTCAACATTCTTGTAACATTGGGTAGTAATGATGTGTTGCTAGATACCGCTCATTACTTATGCTTCTAAATGGGTTTAGGGGCATTGCCAACGTTACAAGAACCTATAGGGTCACACACTAAGGACATTTAGATGGAGATTAGGTTCATATGATGAACCAAGAGGATTAGATTCATTTGATGAATCAAATTGGATTAAGAGTAATCCTAATTGGGCTAATTGAGTTAGACTCAAGTTGATTCATGTGTTTAATGAGTCTAATTTGGATTATGACTCATTAAATCAATTTAATTAAATGAATTAGATTCATTATATTAAATTGGCTTGAATTAAATGGTTGGATTAGATCAACCATGAGAGAGATTAACTCAAGTTTGACTTGACTTGAGAGGAAGATGAAGAGTCAAGTTTGACTTGACTTTATGCCACCTCATTGGTGAGTGGGCAAGATGTGGACCAATGATAATGCTCCACATCATCATGGTTGCTTATGTGGAATGTCACCTCATGGGAGTTACCAAGAGTTGTGACTCTTGGCATTCCATGGGAGTTACTCATGCTCTTAATGTGGCCGCCCACATGAATGGGAGAGATAAGTTTCATTTTTGGAATTAATCTCATTCATTCCTTCATCTTCTTCCTTGCTCCAATTTTGCTCTCCCTCTCCTCTCTTGGCCGAACCATCCAAAGGTGCTAGCACACCTTGTTTTGGTCATCTCCACCTAGTGTGTTCGTGTGGATACATATAGAGAAGTATCTATCCTTGATACTTTCGAGATCCGACGAATCTTGGACGAGCGGGATACGGAAAAGGGCACGCATCGAAGGTAAAGATCTTCTTCATGTAGATCTAGAAGTTTGTAACTCGTACTCGTATGTCTTCGAATTTTTTCTTCGCACGAGATCCGTTGGCTAGGGTGATTCGGGGTTTCCGTGACGCGAAAAAGCGGTTTTCGCGGCCCGAAAAACCCAACAGTGGTATCAGAGCCACGTGCGAAGCTTGTACGAGTTTAATTTGATTTTTATGAAAAATTAAAGCTTCTGTACATTTCTGTAAATTTATGGTTTTTATAGTTTTAAGAGTAATATTTCTCGTAGAAGCGAAGCACAAGTGTTTATACACTTGTAGGCTTCGACTACCGAGAAGTTTTTTTCGAAACGGCATCGTTTCGACCCAAATCTTTTTGGGACAGCGGGATAAGGTGCTCTTGGATCGCTTAGGAGCAACTCGCGATGGTTAGATCGCGGGTAGGGGTACTGCCCCTAACCCCGCAAGGGGATTTGCTCCGCGATTGCGCCCGAAATCGCTAATCGGGACCGCCGGGAAAAATTTACTCATAAAATCTGTAAAATTATGAAAAATTACAGAAAAATTACAGAAATATATAATTTTGAATTATATATTAATTTTGTGATAGTCATGGCCCAAATGACCCAAGTTAGATTTGGATATTGTGTTGTAATTCATAATACGGCCTGCGTGCCGTTATGTGTTGTGCGTGCTTGTATTTTTATTTTTATTTTTATTTTTCACGACCTGCGCGTCGTGCCTTCCTTTTATTCTGGTTGTAATTAGATTTAGACTCGAATGTAACTCGAGTTTCAAAATTGTAATGTAATTTTGAAGCGGTGGAAGGTCCACACGAGACGGAGTTACGAGGAGGGCGCGAGCAACACAAGGTGGTCAAAAGGAAGGCGCTTGAGAAGTTGACCTTAGGTTGACCATCCGATCTTCTCATTGGCTTGAGAAGATCATAGTAGGGCCATGACTAATCACAAAACTTAGTTAATTACTTGTGTATATGATGCATGTTTAATTAAGTAATTAATTAGTGCCTAGCGATTAAGATTAGATCTAAATCGTGCACAAGATGCACCCTTACGATTAGATTAGATCTACATCGTGTACAAGATGCACTCTATCGATTAGATTAGATCTACTTTGAGTATATGATACAACATCATTTAGATTAGATCTAAATCACGACAACTCAAAATACCTACCATGCCGTGATACCCATCACTACCTCGATCGCATGATGTTGTTGAATCTGCCAAAGCAGAGCAACGCATACTATCTTGGTAGGGTACGGAGGGACAATCTTGGTCCCGCCTATCAACGCATGGGCGAGTATAAACTCAATAAGATTGAGTATCCCTAGTTAACTCGGTTGGATCGAGTATAACTATAGGCATTCTTCCAATGGTTGGAAAGGTAGGACAAAATCACGTTTATATTAACTTTCGGGCATATTAGACAAAGCTAACTCGAGTTTTAATATAAATGCGGATTTTATCCTATAAACAAGAGTTGCATAGAGATGTAATTGGTAATCGTTACCTACCGATCATACTAAATCTTGGGCGTATTAGCCAAAGCTAACTCAAGGGTTAATATGATGTGGATCTTGTCCCACATGAATTATAGAATTCAGTGAGAGCATCATTTAGTTAAAGGCTTAATTAAATGATTAAGAATATGATATTTATTTCTGCTTTTATTCTGTTGTACATAACCATGACGTCAAATACGAACACCTTCTCCCTGCGATCTGTCCTTGAGAAGGACAAGCTCAACGGAGTAAACTTCCTGGACTGGTACAGGAACCTGAGAATAGTTCTCACTCAGGAACATAAACTGTACGTTCTGGAGCAGCCCATTCCGGAGGCTCCTCCTGCCAATGCCACGCGAGCTGACAAAGATGCTTACAAGAAGCATCAAGATGACGCATTAGATGTGTCATGTCTAATGCTCGCGACCATGAACTCTGAACTTTAGAAGCAACACGAGTTAATGGGCACTTACGATATGGTTGAACATCTTCGTCAACTGTATCAAGGTCAAGCGAGGCATGAGAGATTTGAGATCTCAAGGGCACTGTTTCAGTGCAAGATGTCAGACGGGGCTCCAGTAGGCCCATATGTACTCAAAATGATTGGGTACATAGAGAACCTACAAAGGTTGGGGCTCCCTCTTGGCCAAGAGCTGGCCACTGACCTGATCTTGCAATCCTTGCCGGATAGCTACAGTCAATTCGTTCTAAACTACAATAGCGAGATTGACAAGCTGCTCAGCATGTTAAGAACTGCTGAGCTAAACCTTAAGAAGGCTAAGCCCAACACTGTTCTGATGGTTCAGAAACATAAGGGCAAGGGCAAGCCCAAAGGCAAGGGAAAGTCCCAAGCCAAGGGCAAAGGCAAGGCACTGAAGCCGAAAGGAGGGGTCGCCAAGGATGCTACCTGCTTCAGATCGGGCACTGGAAGAGGAACTGCAAGGTATACTTGGAGGATCTTAAGAAGAAGAAGTGAGACTTCCACTTCAGGTATATATGTTATAGAAGTCAATCTATCTATTTCTACATCATGGGTATTAGATCTTGGATGTGCTTCTCTGATGTGCAGGCGCTGAGAAATAGCAGGGCATTGACAAAGGGCGAGGTGGACCTACGAGTAGGCAATGGAGCACGGGTTGCTGCTGTTGCTGTAGGGACTTACTTTTTATCTCTGCCCTCTGGGCTTGTACTAGAGTTAGACGATTGTTGTTATGTGCCTGCATTAACTAAGAACATTATTTCAGTTTCTTGTTTGGACAAGAAAGGTTTCTCGTTTACTATAAAGAACAAATGTTGTTCCGTTTATTTAAACGATGTGTTCTATTGTAGTGCACCTCTGTTAAACGGACTCTATATTCTAGACCTTGAGAGCCCTATCTATAACGTAAATACCAAGAGGTTCAAGTCAAATGACATGAACCAAACTTACCTTTGGCACTGTCGCTTAGGTCATATAAATGACAAGCGCTTATCCCAACTCCATAAGGATGGTTTGTTGGACTCATTTGATTTTGAATCATATGAGATATGCGAGTCATGCCTACGAGGCAAGATGACCAAGACTCCCTTTAATGGGCACAGCGAGAGAGTAACTGATTTGTTAGGACTCATACATAGTGATGTATGTGGCCCTTTCAATGTTGCTACTAGAGGCGGTTATAGGTACTTCATCACATATACTGATGATTTCAGTAGATATGGTTATGTGTACTTGATGACACATAAGTCAGAATCCTTTGAAAAGTTCAAAGAATTCAAGAATGAAGTACAGAACCAGTTTGGCAAGAGTATTAAGATACTTCGATCCGATCGAGGTGGAGAATACCTTAGCCATGAGTTCCATGATTATCTAGCTGAGTGTGGGATTCTATCCCAACTCACTCCTCCTGGAACACCACAGTGGAATGGTGTATACGAAAGGAGGAATTGTACCCTATTAGATATAGTACGGTCTATGATGAGTCACACTGATCTTCCGACATTTCTTTGGGGCTATGCTCTAGACACGGCAGCTTTTATACTCAACCGAGTTCCATCCAAGGCCGTGATAAAGACACCATATAGGATATGGACTGGGAGAGATGCCCAGGTGTCTTTCATGAGGATTTGGGGTTGTGAGGCTTACGTTCGACGTCAAGTCTCAGACAAGTTAGGACCCAAATCCGACAAGTTCTACTTTATTGGATATCCCAAGGAAACTAAGGGATATTACTTCTACATTCCCAGTCAGTACAAGGTAGTTGTGGCAAAGACTGGGGTTTTTCTAGAAAGGGACTTTGTTTCTAGAAAGACTAGTGGGAGCGCGTTCGATCTTGAAGAAGTTCAAGATGCGAACAATAGCACTGATGCCTCGATGGAAATTGAACTGGAACCACAAAGTGTTGTGGATGATGTTGTTCCACAAGGAGTTAAGGAACAACAACCAGTTCAAGTAGACATACCTCTTCGCAGGTCTGATAGGGTACGTCGTCAGCCTGAGAGATAGTCATTTCTCTTGTCTGACCATGATGACGTTATGCTCATAGAGGATGAGCCTACCACCTATCAGGAAGCTGTGATGAGACCAGATTCCGAGAAATGACTAGAGGCCATGAGATCCGAAATGGAATCCATGTACACCAACCAAGTATGGACTTTGGTTGATCCACCTGAAGGGGTAAAACCCATTGGGTGTAAGTGGGTCTTTAAGAGAAAGACTGACATGGATGGACTTATTTATAAGGGTCGCTTGGTAGCTAAAGGTTTCAAGCAGATTCATGGTATTGACTATGATGAAACCTTTTTTCCAGTAGTGATGTTTAAGTCCATTCGGATCATGCTTGCTATTGCAGCCTACCATGACTATGAGATATGGCAGATGGATGTCAAAACCACGTTTCTGAATGGAAACTTACTCGAGGATGTGTACATGACACAACCTGAGGGTTTTGTAGATCCACAGCATACTAGCAGAGTATGCAAGCTGCATAGGTCCATTTATGGACTAAAGCAAGCTTCTCGAAGCTGGAATCTTCGATTCGATGATGCAATCAAACAGTTTGGTTTCATCAAGAACGAAGATGAACCTTGTGTCTACAAGAAGGTTGTAGAGAACACAGTTGTCTTCCTCATATTGTATGTGGAAGACATACTGCTCATTGGGAAGGACATCCCTATACTTCAGTCTGTCAAGACCTGGCTAGGGAGTTGCTTCTCAATGAAGGACTTAGGTGAGGCATCCCGCATTCTAGGGATACAGATCTATAGATATAGATCTAAGATATTGCTTGGCCTAAGTCAGAGTACATACATTGACAAGGTACTCCTTCGGTTTGCCATGCAGAACTCCAAGAAGGGATTTCTGCCGATGTCACATGGCGTGAGTCTTTCGAAGACTCAAGGTCCCTCTTCTAGAGAGGAAAGAGACCGCATGGATCAGATCCCTTATGCCTCAGCCATAGGATCGATCATGTACGTCATGCTATGTACTCGACCTGATGTCTCGTATGCTTTGAGCATGACGAGCAGATACCAGTCAGATCCAGGTGAAAGTCACTGGATAGCGGTCAAGAATATTCTTAAGTACTTAATAAGGACTAAAGAATACTTCTTGATATATGGAGGCAGTGATGAGCTAGCTGTAAAGGGTTACAGTGATGCTAGCTTCCAGACCGACCAGGATGACTATAGATCGCAGTCGGGGTTCATATTTTGCATTGGAAGAGTTCGAAGCAGGATACAGTAGCTGGTTCTACAACAGAAGTCGAGTACATTGCTGCATCAGAGGCAGCAAAGGAGGCAGTTTGGATCCGCAAGTTCATCACTGAACTTGGGGTGGTTCCTAGCATTGCTTACCCCATTGAGCTCTATTGTGACAACAATGGAGCTATAGCACAGGCGAAGGAACCTCGCTCACACCAGCGGACCAAACACATACTACGGCGTTTTCATCTCATTCGAGAGATCATCGAGAGAGGAGATGTGAAGATTTGCAGAGTACCTACAGAGGCTAACATTGCAGATCCCTTGGCCAAGGCTTTGGCACAGAAGAAGCATGATGGTCACACTAGGTCATTTGGGCTTAGAGCCTACACTGATTGGCACTAGTACTAGTGGGAGATTGTTAGCTAGAGCCCTAGAGCCAATCATTTAATGATTATATTTTTTGGACTTATTGTATCATATTCTATATAAATAAAGACATTTGGATTTTTGGTTATTATACTTACTTGTATTGGTGTCAAATAAACTAAGTATAATAATGTCCTTGAGTAGATGGTTCTCACCTATATCAATCGGTTAGTTGAACCGATAGTGAGATGATATAGGGAACACTACTCTTAATCATTCCTAGTCGAGTATTAACATTCAGGGACAATGTTAATGCAATAAGACTAACATGTAGGTCAACTCGATGACTTGATCTCACAAGTCATGAATATAGAGATATCAAGTTGACACATGGGTATACATTAGAGAATGTATACTGAATGACCCGCCATGAGAAAGTATCATGGATCGTTATATGAGTGTCATATACTTTCTCATGTGACTATTAGTATGACTATTGGTCCTTAGACCTGAAGTCACCATGGTTCCCTACATAAGGAGTTATGTACTTTGGTTTCGTCAAACGTCACCCGTAACTGGGTGGACTATAAAGGCGATTACTAGGTATATAACGAATTATGCAGAGGGATGTGAGTGATGTAGATGGGATCTATCCCTCCCATATGACGGGAGCGACATCGGTATTCTTGATAGAGTTAGACCACGAAGTGCATGGCCATGCCCAAATGAGTCAACATGAGATGTTGAGCTCATTTGATCGAGTGAGTCTACTTGGAGTTCAAGATTTAGATTGATTAGAGGATGACACGGTCTATGCCTCACATTGATCAATCTAGGTGTCTAGGATAGAAGGACAATGTCGCATATTGTGAGGAGTCACAATTAGTAGTCACAAGGTGATGTTGGATCTCAACATTCTTGTAACATTGGGTAGTAATGATGTGTTGTTAGATACCGCTCATTACTTATGCTTCTAAATGGGTTTAGGGGCATTGCCAACGTTACAAGAACCTATAGGGTCACACACTAAGGACATTTAGATGGAGATTAGGTTCATATGATGAACCAAGAGGATTAGATTCATTTGATGAATCAAATTGGATTAAGAGTAATCCTAATTGGGCTAATTGAGTTAGACTCAAGTTGATTCATGTGTTTAATGAGTCTAATTTGGATTATGACTCATTAAATCAATTTAATTAAATGAATTAGATTCATTATATTAAATTGGCTTGAATTAAATGGTTGGATTAGATCAACCATGAGAGAGATTAACTCAAGTTTGACTTGACTTGAGATGAAGATGAAGAGTCAAGTTTGACTTGACTTTATGCCACCTCATTGGTGAGTGGGCAAGATGTGGACCAATGATAATGCTCCACATCATTATGGTTGCTTATGTGGAATGCCTCCTCATGGGAGTTACCAAGAGTTGTGACTCTTGGCATTCCATGGGAGTTACTCATGCTCTTAATGTGGCCGACCACATGAATGGGAGAGATAAGTTTCATTTTTGGAATTAATCTCATTCATTCCTTCATCTTCTTCCTTGCTCCAATTTTGCTCTCCCTCTCCTCTCTTGGCCGAACCATCCAAAGGTGCTAGCACACCTTGTTTTGGTCATCTCCACCTAGTGTGTTCGTGTGGATACATATAGAGAAGTATCTATCCTTGATACTTTCGAGATCCGACGAATCTTGGACGAGCGGGATACGGAAAAGGCAACGCATCGAAGGTAAAGATCTTCATCATGTAGATCTTCGAATTTTTTCTTCGCACGAGATCCGTTGGCTAGGGTGATTCGGGGTTTCCGCGACGCGAAAAAGCGGTTTTCGCGGCCCGAAAAACCCAACAGAAAGAGAGCTCGAGGCTTCCTTAGCCGATGCTTTGTACGCGTGGGAGATGAGGCGGCGCCATCGGGTTGGGGAAGATGAAGAGGAGGTTGGCGCCGCGAGAGGAAGGGGAGGAGACAACGTGAGATTAGGGCACGGGAGAAAAAAGGACAAAAAAAGAAAAAGAAAATAAAAAAGAATTAAAAAAATTTCCTCGTTTAAATGGAGTAGCTTAAACAGGTTTTCCCATGACCCAATAATTGATCCCTTTAAACTCGTCCTACGAGCTCCGAAAAATTCCCAGAAAATTTTTAAAAATTTCTAAAAGTTCCCTTATGGTTATTCGCCTTTTTCGGTATTTTACAACCTGTGTACTCTTTTGTAGCTTCTCGTCCCTCAAATGCATCATGCTCATCGACTCAATTACTGTGTCATACTTCTCGTCCGCTGCGTCTTTCGCTCGACTTCATATGTTCCTAAGTTCTTGCACACTTAGACACAATGATCAAAATACCACAGGACCTAAGTGCCTGAATGTAACGACCCAATTTTCCCTATTTCGAGTTCTAAAAGTCCTTATAAAAATCTAGAAATGCTATAGAAAAATTCTAGAGATTTTTAGGAATTTTTAAAGTATTTTTACGTAATTTTTGGAGTTTGTTTGGTATTTTTACCAAGAGAAAGAAGTTTAAAATATATATATATATAAAAGTGTTAAAGCTGGGTTTTGAACCCAAGAGCTCGGACCCAAACCAGATTTTAACGGACTCAGCCAACCATCTGGTCTACGGATGTTTTGTTAATTATATATGAAGCGATATATATTTAAGTAGTAGTTAGGAACAATAAAATAAATTGGAAATAAAAGTGCACAGCAGAGGATTCGAAACCGCAACCCTTGACTTGGTCAAAACCGCAGCCAACCAACTCTTCCACGAGTATTTCGTGAAAAGGTAAGGAGCGAAATAATCTTAAGCCATAACAGAATACCCTAGGTTATAAAAGGATAAGTTAGGAGAGGGATTAATTATTTTCTTTTCCCTCAAAATTTCTCTTCTCGCACTCGGCGACGACGAAGCCGGCTTCGTCTCCGGCGGCCGGCGAGCGTCTTCTTCCGTGAGTTCTTCACCGATCCAAGCTCCTCTCGTAAAGGAGAACTCGAAGGCGCGAAGAAGACCGAGATTTCAAGCTCGCCGCAAGCCCTAGAAGAATTAGAAGTTCTTCTCTTCGGCTGTAAGTCCAAGGAACACATGTGAGTTGCTACTCACCTGCAGTAGGAGTTGTTCCGAGCTTTGTTTTCTCCTTCTTTGCTTTGAAACATGCTGTACAGAGATTTGAGTTTGCTAAGAGTTTTGATTCCTTTCTTTGTTTCCGGAAGGCTGTATAAATCGGGATTCCTAGAGCAATAAGGGTAGTTTTTGAATCTTTAGTTCGACCTTTATTTCCTGTAAAATGTGAGGCTTTTGAAGTTCTGCCGCAGCATGTTTTGCCCTAAAAGTTCTCTGTTGCTTTATGAAAGTCTCGGTGGTGAACATGTTTACATGGAATTTTAGTTTCAGTAGGTTACAAATTTATTGTAGTTAGATTTCTCTTGTTAAAACATGCTGTTCGGAATTTAGTGTTGTAGTTTAGTTAATTTTGGCTTTCTCTTGTCATTGCTGCCGTAGCTAGCTTAAGAGAATTCAGATGTGGATCCAAATCCTTTTGTTCATGAATTCTTGTGGGCATGATCAGTAAATTAGAAGGGTTACAGATTTCAGACTCCTGTTGTTGGGCAAGGAACAAGAAAGAGTTTAGTTTTATTTTAAGGCATATAGTTTGATTTTGTAGTCTACTGCAGAATGGTATGTTATGTTACAATACATGAAGAACAGTTATGTTTTCCTAGCTTTCAGTAGCAAATCTTTGTTTAGTTGCAAGGTGTGTACAATGTCACAATGTGGGTGAAGATGCCGTGGGATACTTGATTGTAGTTTAGTTCTTAAAGTATGTAATTAAAGGTACTGCAGATTTTTGGTTAGTAATATAGCACAGTTTTTGTTAAGCATGATAGGGCAGAATGTTATGTGGAATTTAGTAACATAGTATGCAGATTTTGTTAAGCTTATAATATGCAGAATTTAGTAGTATAGTGCAGAATTTTAGTATAGTTAGATCTCTTTGTATGCTTAAGTTGTTTTACTTTCACAGCATGCTTAAGTTGTTCTAGTTTCCTAATTGCTAATGGAATAACATGAGCAGTTCTATTTTTATAGCATGCAGATTTTTATAAGTAAAGTATGCAGATTTTTAATAAGCAGATTTTCATAAATATTGCATGCAGATTTTAGATAAGCTTAGTATGCAGATTTTGATAAACTTAATATGGAGATTTTTGTTAAGCTTTGCATGCAGATTTATGTTAAGCTTTGTATACAGATTTTCAGTACGCAGGGTGTGTTCTAGTGCACACCAAGTGCTTGATAAAATGCTTAGCTCAATATAATGCTACAGTAGGCATTTTAATAGCTCAGTAAATGCAGTAGAAGCATTTAAAATAACTTATTTAGTCTTGCTTCAGCTTATATGGGACTACGGTCCAATGGGTGGGCTCCCACAGTCGTCTCTAGGTTCAGATAACCTAGTTCTAGGTTCAGATAACCTAGTAAAAGCAAGATAAGTTAATTAGCTTATGAACCAGTATTTTACTTTCAGCAGTGGCACTGTACTGGATTAGATATCCATTGGGTTGGGCTCCCACAGTCGTCCCTAGGTTTAGATAACCTAGTAAACCCTACTAGACTCGGAACTTGCAATCCCGGGTTTAGTTAGGGATGCGCGCACAACAAGTACAGTTGCCGGGCCCATCAGCAGCATGATTATTATTTTAATCTATTATGTAAATAGTTTTCAAAACTTCACAAATTAGTTATGTGAAAACAAGTTAGACTCAGTTTAGCATTAATTAGTTTAGCTTAGGTAGCAATTCAGTTTCTTATTGATACACATGATAGTTCTATGATTGGCTTTACATGTTAGTTTTTCAGTTAGTTTCTTCGCTATTTATGAGCATGATTAGCTATACATGTTTAGTATTTCAGTTAGTATGATTCCTTTATTGATTTATGAGCATGATTAGCTATACATGTTTAGTATTTCAGTTAGCATGATTCCTTTGCTATTTATGAGCATGAGTAGCTATACATGTTAGCTTTTCAGTTAGTTGATTTCTTTGCTATTTATGAGCATGAGTAGCTTTACATGTTAGCATTCAGTTTTAGCATGTTTTTATTTATATACATGCATATCGAGTTTTTGTGAGTAGGATAGCGCTCACTAAGCTTTTAGCTTATAGATACTATTTTCCTCCTACTGCAGATAAAGGAAAAGCTAAAGTATAAGGAAGAAGGCGACGAGGAGATGCTGTGACGGTGTGTGATGTGTGGACTATGGAGATCCTTGAGACTTAGCTAAAGAACTCACTTAGTTTAAGAATTTGTTTAGTTTAATTTCTTATTAAGTTGATGAGAAAATTTTGTAGTAAGAAGTTATGTTTCCGCTTTTCATTACTTACATGATTTGATTTATTAAACTGCGTGGTTGTGAAAATATATGTTCCAGCCGCCTGTGGCTGAGTATACTCTGTATGTATTTACGGATATGGTCACCGGTACAGGGGAGACTCTGCCGAAATTTTTCGGTAGGGTTTCCATGTGATTTTTTTTATCATACCGGTTAAGTAGAGTTAGTAGTCAAGTAACGGTCATCCTTAGAGTGTAGTAGTAGTAAGAAGGATGATCGTTACACTGAAATTGGCCTATATAACATCCTTCAACCAACAACTTCAGAATAATATCTGCTATGACTTTTATAATTACGTACTACTTTGAAAAGGCTCCGACGAGTCCGTCATTACTATCCAACAAAGACTGTAGTTTGATTCTTTAGTACTTTAGAGTTAATATTTTATTTTGTTGTCAATAACAAAATGGTATACAAATTACATTGTTAGCTCTATTTTTGGATAAATACTACAATATACATATTAGTTATCCTTAAATACTAGCAAAATCATTAAGATCCTATTGTTCTTTATTGACACAGAAAAAGACAAAAAAAAATTCAAACATTTAGAAGAAGCACTACTTAAAAGCATACGACCTTGTAGTATACCAAGATTTTAATATCTTCCTTCGGTTGATTTATCTATTTTCCCCATTATTTTATTGATGTAGAATGAATATATGTATACACATTGCTATTCTATTAGTTTGTTAATCTTTTTATGTATCAAGAAATAGAATTATAAAATCAATGCATATCACATTCTTTTTCTAAAGGCTAGAACTTACCTTCTTTCGATAGACTGTACCCATTCATATGCTAGATTCTTTTAAGATTGAACCCACATGAATAATCTTTAGCAGGAACATGATAACTATGACCAAACTAAACATCATTATAAGGCAACCAAGAAAAAATGAAAAGAAGCAAGACTTTTTTAGAGGAATTTGTGACAATTACTTGATGCCAAAGACCTTCTGAAGCAGTACGAGACAACACCTATAATATTATGCTTGCCATTTGATTGCTAAGGAGATGGCGTTTACCCATGAGACTTTGACCTGTGGAGTTTGGTGGTGCATCCATGAAATTTATTTGGACATTTGTCTTGACAAATTTTTAGGTTATGTAATGCACTTGGTAGAATTGGATGCCTACCCTCTTCTAAACTAAGATGAGCATTTTAGATGCAAAGTGTTGTCATGACAACAATGTGGCAAAAGGTCATATGCTGACCTGAGTGTACCATACGGTCATCCCCATGATCATTTGTAGAGAGATAAATCAAAAAACGATAGATGATACCCATGACAATAAGATTTATATTGAAAGGGTTGATATAAAGCATTTCATTTGAGCTGACACAGCCAGCACGGGAAGTTATTATCAAATCCACTTTATGCTTCCTTCAAACTCAAGCCTATGTAAAATTTGGCATTCAATATTTAGAGTTGTATGCTTTATTGTGTTGCCAGAAACAAAATTATAGATAAGATACATTGTTATCTCTATTTATATATAAGGTGCAACTACAAAATAAATTCAATCCCAACTAATTAATATAAATAATAAACAAAAATTCTAGCATTTAATAATTATGATGTAATTAGTTTAATCATTTATTTAGCCCATTGTTTAGGCTATTAATAACACCTCCATAAAGATAAATAGTGTTCCAGAATAAATTATGTTTCCCCTAAAAAAAAAGCTTTGAAGTATACAACCAAATCCTGCAAAATTTGCAATTTTTGTATAGAAATTTATCAAAACATAAGTTTTTTAAGAGTAACATCGGTCAACTGAGTAATCGATTAAAATTGAACCGATCTAACTGAACTAATTGATATTTTAATAAACCAAACTAATTAATGTTTTGTCACTAAATCGTAAATCAAACCAAAATAAAATAAATAATTTGGCCTGTTACCATATTAATAGAACTTTTGTATTAACAATCGACTGCTATATGGATAATTGACTGCTATATTGCTATATGGATAATCGATTGCACAAGTTGATTTCTAAATTTATTGAGTTTGATTTGTGGACCAATAATCAATTAATTAGAATGACTATTGGTAATTTAATTTAATTAATTTAACTGAATTCTAAATTTGATAATCAAAATTGAACTAAATAAATTGAGATTAATTTTAAAAAATAAAATTTTGAATTAATCAAACTGTATTTTTAAAATAAATTGATTCATTTGATTATTTCAATTTAAATGATATTTTGCTCACCCCTAAATATGAGGATGATAATGGAGGAGGAAAACATTAATTACCTTGATGCCACCGAGCTGCCACAACCGATGCAAAATGCTGAGTCCCCTTATCTTCAACAGGCTCTAAGGTAGAGATGCATGTGCATCAATAGGATTTACATCCATTAGCCTAGTTCAGATTGATGCACATGCACTAGTTCATTTTTGAATATAATCCATAGATGTGAATACATAATTCCTCTATATAAATGAGAGAATCTCTACATTTGGAAAAGGATCCTGATGATGTAGAATAGCTTTGATATCACAATGGAAGGTCAGGTTTAGGCATGATAAGAATCCATTTTGGATTTGACTAGTGGTTTATTTTGGGCTAAAATAATTTCATTAAAAACATAGATCTAAATTTAATAAATTTAGAAAATTTATTACACATAAGATTGATATCTCTTATTTGAAACCTCCACCTCCTCCATAAGCAAAAACATATTTATCATCTACATACTGATTATCTGATATATTATAATAATCACCAATATCAATCCCAGGCAAAATATCCTTAGGATTCAAAACAAACCAGTTATTCGACTGATCAATAAATTGAATTTCAATGAAATAAGCAGCTTTATTAGGTCCTTCATTACTTGGATGACCACTGCCCATCGGAGGGCTTGGCACATTCGAGGGAGACTTAACTCGTCCACCCATTTGTATAATGTCGGCATAATCATTCATCTTTGGAAGTAATTCCTTGGGGAAATATCCCAAAGGTAGCTCATCATTATATGTAATCCACCAATTGCCAGTTATAGAATCCTATAAATGAAAATACACAAAATTTATCAATAAGGATTAAACTTCAACAAAAAAATTAAAAAACACATTTAGGGGAAAAAATTTACCCTAGCGATTAATATCGATAGATATTTCTGTTCGCCGCCATAAGTGGAAAATTGAGGAATAAAACTTCCAGGTCCATAAATATTAGTGGTGCTAACAAAACCAGCGCATTGCAAATTCAAACATCCCGTTTTAACATTAGCATCACTCTGAAAACACATAATTAAATGTTTTACTGAATATATATATATATATATAAAGCTATGAAAATAAAAAATTTATACTTACGGTCCAATAAGTAAAAAATCGAGGATAACTGGTTTCATAAACGGATGGTGAAACCTATGAAATTGGATATTAGTAACAATATAAAATAATATTATTATTAAATGATTTATATTAACTTACTTGCCAACCAGCTATGATCATATTAGTTGGAGATTTTGCATCGCCAAAAAGATATATACTACTGGATGATGTTTGATTAGCTTGTAGATCTGGAAGCTTATATGTCGCCATTTTTGCGTATACTCCATAAAATTGAGCAAATGGAGTTTCAATTATTGCAAACTATATACAATGCAAATATTATTTATCTTTAAACTCTATAAATAATGAATTAAAATTACAATAATAATAATAATAATAACTCACGTGATTTTGTTCCACAATTCGGTCATCAGCTACAACTTGTTTTGTAAATTGGGTTCTCAAGAGTTTAGACTCAATTAAATCTTGTTTCTGAGTCCGGTGGACGAGCACAGTGCCAGAAGGACAAGAATCATTAAATGCATAAAAAGAATCTGGTTTAGATTTTGCAAGCTTCATTCCTTTTGGAAGACTACTTGGTTTTAACTGCAAAGATTATTAGGCCAGTTAAAAGGCTAAATGAACTATAACCATGCAATAAAAGGCATCATATCAATTTGACTTATGTTCTTAATGCTAAATACCTGGAGAGTGTGATTTTTCAACAAAGGATGGTCAAATGCTGGTTGCTTATACATATCAACACAGTCAAATAGATCTCCAGTTATCGTCTAACAAAAAATAAATAATTTCAAATAAAATATTATTTATAATTTCTCAAAAAATATTAATGACAACCTGAATGGTTTTAAGCGAATGCTTAGCTTTCTTGTTCCATGATCTTGCCTGTGCTCCACCAATTGAAATAAACACTAGAAATAAAATACGAAGTAACATGATGTAAAATGATATCAAAGTTTAGTATTGCAATATGTAGTAAATTTTGGCCCATTCTCACTTATAAATACACAAAAAAAAGTCTATAGTTAGTAAAATATAAGAATCATTAAATAAAAAAATGAATGAAAGGAAACTTATTTGCATTCTTTAAATTTGTAATTTATTATTATTGTAATCCTAAAATTTATAAATTGTAAGATATAATAATTGTTACATAAAAGGGAAATTATTTTCATTCTTTTAAATGTTTAATTTATCATTAATGTAATCATATAATTTATATAAAATTAATGTTAAAATTAATTTATGCTTATTTATATTAATCTTAAAATAAGAAATTTCAAAATTTATACCAAATATAAACCTCGATTAATATATTCATAAAATTTAATAGTAAAATTAGTGTTGATAAACCAATAAATTCTCTTCCATTTATTTTTATTTAAAATTAAACAAAATAATATAGATTACACACTTAAAATATACAAATAATTTCCTTTTTATTTATTATTTTATTTAATGATTCTTATATCTTACTAACTATACACTTTTCTTTGTATCTTTATAAACCAGAGAAAGAACCTAGATTTACAACATTTTAAAAATTAAACTTTCATATCACATCATATTACTTAGCATTTTATTCGTTATGTTTATTTTGATTATTAGAACAAGAAATTAAGTCAAACATATTCACATAAAACCATTAAAGTTCTTATTAATGTTTTTTAAAATTGTTATTAATTTTTGTTTAAAAAAACATTATGAATATTTTAAATATATTCGTAAAATTTAATAGTAAAATTAGTGTTGATAAAACAATAAATTCCCTTCCATTTATTTTTATTTAAAAGTAAACAAAATAATATAAATTACACACTTAAAATATACAAATAATTTCCTTTTTATTTATTATTTTATTTAATAATTCTTATATCTTACTAACTATACATTTTTCTTAATTTGTATCTTCATAAACCAGAGAAAGAACCTAGATTTACAACATTTTAAAAATTAAACTTTCATATCACATCATATTACTTAGCATTTTATTCGTTATGTTTATTTTGATTATTAGAACAAGAAATTAAGTCAAACATATTCACATAAAACCATTAAAGTTCTTATTAATGTTTTTTAAAATTGTTATTAATTTTTGTTTAAAAAAACATTATGAATATTTTAAATATATTCATAAAATTTAATAGTAAAATTAGTGTTGATAAAACAATAAATTCCCTTCCATTTATTTTTATTTAAAAGTAAACAAAATAATATAAATTACACACTTAAAATATACAAATAATTTCCTTTTTATTTATTATTTTATTTAATAATTCTTATATCTTACTAACTATACATTTTTCTTAATTTGTATCTTCATAAACCAGCGAAAGAACCTAGATTTACAACATTTTAAAAATTAAACTTTCATATCACATCATATTACTTAGCATTTTATTCGTTATGTTTATTTTGATTATTAGAACAAGAAATTAATTCAAACATATTCACATAGAATCATTAAAGTTCTTATTAATGTTTTTTAAAATTGTTATTAATTTTTGTTTAAAAAAACATTATGAATATTTTAAAATTGTAAATTATACTTTTATTAAAATTATTTATTTTTATTTCTGCCACTTAATAGTTGGAGACCTGTGTTGGGAAATCACACTATTCATGCCTTAATAATAAAGCATCGTATTCTTGGGCAATAAGAAGCGGTTGTGCATTGACTATGGAGATATATACACGGTGGAAGACTCCTTGGGCTTCTATCTTATTAGATGTTTCATGGGGCGGAATCCTTGGAGAGACGGAATCAAGGCTGTGACCAGCCAGTGGAAGACCAAATGTCAGATCTATATACATGGAAATGGCACTACAACAAAACTGTTAAAAAACAACACCATAAAAATAATAATTTTATAAAAAACTATTGTAAATTTGATAAAAGATAACAATTTTTGACAAAATCGTTGTCTTTGATACAACAATTTTTTTTTTTTGATGAAACTGTTGTGTTTGATGCAACCCCAACAGACAATTTTAACAATAGTTGGGGCAATGGTGCAATCAACCATTGTTAATGATAATATTTTCACAACGCTTGAAACAACAGTGAATAATCGACTTGGAGATCATCGTGACGCTTCTATGGAGTTCCAAGTACCAAGGTAGGAGACAACCGATCCTTCATGAACTCATCACCTTTTCTTCTTTCTTCTTGGCTAATTAGGATTTCTCCCCTTTTCTTTGACTGCTTGATCACAGTCAAGGTTGTGGACAACGGGAAGAAAGTGCTGGATGTATTGGGAATGGTGAGTTGATATATTTCCATGTCCTTTTCCCTTGGATTCATCGATCGATATATGGGATTCTGATTGGAAAATTGAGGATTTTCTCTCTTCCATTATTCTAGTAGGAACCAAACGTGAACATGATCATTATTGATTACTAGATGCCTAAAATGACAAGATACAAGATGCTCAAGAGAATTAGGTGAGAACAAACCTTTTCTTGTGATTCCAAATGACGAACCCTAAAAAAGCTTAATACTATGACAGGAATCCTCTGAGTTGAGGGAAATCCCCGTGATCATAATGTCATCTAAAAATGTTCCTAATCAAATCAACATGTATATAAAAAAATCAATAGTTTCAATAAAAATGATCATCTTTTACCTGATTCGGTGATGTTCTTGCAAATGTTTAGAAGAAGAAGTAGAAGATTTCTTATTGAAGCATGTGAGGCCATCTGATGTATCTCATTTGTCCAGCTGGATCAGATAGCTGCTGGAGAAGACAGAGGAGGATGAAAGATGAGTCTCTTGTCCGCACAATTTTCTTCAGCTTTGCTCTCGTCTAGAAATGAATTCATTTCATGAGCAAGGAACTGTGATCATGGAGATCCTCATCATCTTCAATGGATCTCACCTTGTGCTTTTAAATTTATATTCTAATTTGAGCATGCTTCTTTACTTATGAAAGTACAGGTTAATTTTTTGGAGTTTTTGATAGGATTTCATTTTATTGTTGTTTATTTTACTAAAAGTGTTAATTTGATTTAGTTTCTAGATTTTGCACCTAACTCCCTTGTGATGATATGTGTAATTAAAGTGAAGCACAAGTTGTATTGCTATGGCTCTCATTGTCTGCATTCGTATTTAATTGCATTTAGATTACCATTTAGGTATTATTGTGAAGCAAGATTTTAGAATGTTACCATCTTATCACTTCCAATATCTTCTCCTTTTCATCCTTCTGTTTGTTTTTGTTGTAGGAATTTTTTGATTTCCTGGATCAATATGATTCTATGAATCACTCATCAAAACCTAGGAATGGACTTCTAAGAGATTGAGTTGAAGCGGAAGGATTGTAATCGTTATGAAGTTGCTTCAATTCAAGGTTCATTATCATTTGAAAAGAGCTTCTATGTTGTACTACATGCATGCCAGCTATTGGCACAAAGCAACGATGGAATTATTTTGGTTGGGTGGTTGGACCTCAACATTGTCAATATCTCTATGCTGGTGCTTGGATGGTTATCAAAGGATTGCCATAGAACATCAACAATACCAATCTTGTAATCATTCATCTTCTACTAAATACTGACTTGCTCAATTATTTTTGTATTTCTAACTAAGTTATTGTGATTCCAGGGTCATGTTTTAAGAGAATTGTCACCTGAGGAAGTGACATCTAATACATATACAATGGTGGATGTCCTCCTTCATCAAATTTAGATCGAGCTGCAATGTGGACTTCCTGCTCAGCCAACATGTAGATACAATCATCTCATTTTTTTTTTATATGTGGAGTGAATGACTATTTGTTTGGATGTGTGAGATGCAAGATCTATTATCAAAAGAAATTACAAATTTTTCCTTTTTTTTTTGGACACCTGAGCTACTTCCATTGGATATTATAGTTCTTGCTCTTATTGACCTAGATGATGACCCTTATGCCCTGCACATTATGGTATGCTTTGTCGAACACTTTATTGATATTTTTCATTGGAGTATGCTTCTAATACATACTAATGAAGAAAATTCATAATAAGCTAGTTAAGTATGAGAGTGTGGCATCTTTAGTTTATCTCACATTAATGATATGCTACTCCTTGGAGTAACATGCTTCTTTATGCATTTATTTTTGACCTTGCTCGCTATTTTGTTATATTTGCATTTAATCCATGTTAGGCCTCAACAAGGCTAATTTCAATCAACATTCATGTTCTTGTTAAAACATAATATGAAACATGATATTTAACTTTTATGTGGAAGATAGAAAATGTGAGTATTAAGTTATCGTGAGATTAACAAACAAATTGTGAGATTAACAAACAAATTGCTCCATCTGATCTTGTTTGTATTCATAACAACTTTTTTGACACAAAGTTTAAAATTAGTCTTTAATTGAATCAAATTAATATCAAAGCATTAGAAACAGATTGTAGCGGTAGTCAATGTTGATCATTTGTCATATGAAAGGGAAAATAAAACAAACAACTTGTACTAAAACTAAAAAATGTCTTTGCTAAACATGCTTTATATAATTCCCTCCTTAAATGTGGCACCAAAATATTCTATTGAGAAATTATACATTTTCAAGATGAAAGGAAATAATCATTGCACAAAGTGATCATCCTAAAAGTAAACTTCAAAATAAATAAAGCATACTTTGAGGTGACATGAAAAAACATCCAACCAAATACTAAAATATCATAGATTCACCAATTAATTCAGCTAATAAATTATCAAGTATATACTCATAATTCTCATAAATTATTATATTGTAGGAATTAAAATCTATTAGCATGTCTTTTTGTTATATTAAACATTATCAATTGTATTTTCTTGACTTTTTTTAATGCTCGATGAATTTTTAATCATAGATAAGTCTTCTCGACAAATTTAAACTTCAACAACGGATTAGAATGCACTGCACTAGCCATCCTCCTAAACATTGGGCCCACAATCAGCTTTCAAAAAGAGTTGAATTACAAAAAACTCTTGCCAATCATCTCTCATGGAAGGATCGGTGAGGCTTATTGTAGATGATTTCTATTTTCATTATATTTGTACATCAATTATTGATATTTCAATATATGTCTGATATGTTATTCTTTGCCTTAAATTGTTGGTGTGTATCCCTAATTTTTCATGAAGTTGTTATGCTTATCCTATCAACTGCTTCATTGGACTAGTTCTTCTAGACTTATAATAAAAGTAGAGAGAAATATATAACTACTAGAATAGCTGATACAATGTATAGCTTATTCAATTAGGTAATCATAAATAGTATTTATCTCAAGGTTGCTAGCTAACTATCTGTACCATTGTAAAAAAATGACTTCTAGAATATAATACACTAATTAAAACATTGAACTATAGTTGGGTAGTTTGATTAGTGTAAAAGCAATGCACTTGTCCAAGTGCTTAAGCTCTAAAACAATGCTAGTTTAGCTCAATCACCTAAATCATGCACTAGAGAGTTTTAACCTAGTATCGCCTAAGCGACTCTCATATGAACCACTAGGACTCATCTTGGCCCTAAGATATTGACAAAGATGATAAAACTTACGAACATAGACTACCTGCGCAAGTGACACTAATGTCACTTGGATGACTATCAAACATGCTACAATATAGCTAAATAATTGATTATTAAAAATCCCATGCTAATGTTAAAAGTATATAATTAGTTCAAGAAATTATAAATGTGGGCATCATTCTATATATTTGTGGTGTTGTAAAAGACAATGGTTTTTGTGGTGTTGTAAACACAAAAGACAACGATTTTATATTATCCATTGTCTTTGTTTCAAAACCTGTATCATGTGTCACTTCCTCATAAACAGATAGTACATGCTTGACTCCAAAGGTAGTGCATTTGTTTCATTGTATCTTAATGACAGTGTTCAACGTAAACACCTACATCTTAAAATCAATTGCCATGATATGAAATTATTTTTGAATAGGTTCAACCTATGGAACTTGAGAAAGTCTTGTCAAAAGGTGTATACATGCTTCTTTATGCTAGGTGAGTCAAACAGAGTAGATCTTATAACGATTGGTTGTATTTGTTTCCTTGTTTTTTTTTGAATCTTTTATGCAATATTCTTAGTAGAGACCTTTAGATCACCTTAAATAGAATTTAATTTTGGACAAATTTAAATAAAGTAAAACTTTTTGGAACTGAGCATCCAATAGATGTTTTCTTATGAACAGAAATCTTATTACAGAGAAAAAGAGTAGAATTATTTAAAAAATAATCTTGGGGTGATTTAGAAAAAGAAATTTTATGGTGAATATTTCTGTGCCTGAAGTAAAATGTCCTGGAGGGCAGAAAAAACATCTTTTTTCATCACTTTGTAATGAAAAAGAGGAGAAATAAAAATGTTCCATGCTTGAAATGTTAGAGTACTCTGCGACAGATAATGCAGCAATACCTTTTTGGATCCTAGATACATATGTAAACTCTTAAATTTTTTTCCACCTTATATTCTTGCTGTCAATTAGATGAGGAAAACTTACTAATGCCTTCAGAAGCAACCAAGGTTTGGCTACTTTATGTAGTCTATTTTGCATATCACAGTTGCTAAAAGGAATGAAGGTTGACAGACTTGTATTATTTACTATTCTCAACTACAACGTTGACAAGCTGATCTATTAGTTACCTTCTGTTCTCTTCATGTTGCATTGTGGATGAAGCTTTCTGAGCACAAACCTTTTGACCGAAGAGGGGTGATAGGTTTCAGTATACTGAATGGAATCTCAATTGGACTATAAACTGCGTGGTTGCATTTACTTTTAACCGTGTCGGCTGCTTATAAACTGCGTGATTGTGCTTATATCCAGCCGTGTGGGCTATTGAATATGTTTATATGTTGAGTGTAGATGTATATTGGTTCCAATTGTCATTGTTACAGGGAAGGTGTTGTCCGATTTTCAATTGAACACTCTTACTCTCGGGGCGTGACACTACTACTCTCCCACAGTGGCCGAATGGGCAGCTAACATGTCTAATGACTAGCTAATACCAAAGGGCAGCAAGTGGTCATCAACATGCATATATATGATTAGCGACGAGCTCTTACCACAAGGGAGCAAATGGTCATCAACATGCAATGCAATGATGAACATGATGTAATAATCATGATACTAACACAATCATCATCAAAGCAACCTCCCAATCATCATAAATACCTCCAGTACAATGATCCATCTAACCCCTATATCTATAAGCAAGGGAAGATCCAACAGGTGTCCACTAAGTATCAAAAACAGTAAGTAGCATCAGCAGACACGTATACACCATGCATACCTACAATGTTGGTATAATCAACATGATACCTCTAATATCACACCAGACACATGCATATAACCATATAGGTATAATCAACAAGAAACCTCCAATAGTCATACCAGACATGTATGCACCCTATATCATAGGTATAATCATCATGATACCTCCAAAAGTAAACACCCGACATGTGTGCACACACAACATGCAAATGGACAATCAACATGATAACTCCTACAACACATACCAATCATGTGTACACTCAACATCATATGCAAAATCAGTATGTTAACATTCAATCCATTATATCAACTACTAAGTTCAATGAACTATATAGAGCCCAAGGAAGAAATATCCGTCTTTATCTGTCAATCATGCTAAAGAATACCAGATCGAGACGCTCAACTCAAATCAACGTCCTAAAAAACACATGATGTACAATTTAGATAATCACATAAATAACAACTAGCTAAACCCAAAACCTAATCCTAATTTGATTAGGTAATCATGTTTAATTCCACCTAATGATCCAAATCTAATTAGATAACAAGTTCATCCTTAATTCACCAATCACAATATCAATTTGATGATTCTGATAATGATCATGAAATCATCTAAATCATCTAATTAACCCAACAAGCATCTGACTTCCTCTATGGTGGCAACTCATTGTGGCCAGCTGAGACACCCATTCGGACTAGTTGTTGGTGGAGCTACTGTGGCTAGAGAAATGACTAACAGAAATCCATGGCCAAAGCTACAATGATCAACCAACCTAGTTAGCACAAACTTCCCATTCAGAAATTGGAATCCGGATCTCTACAACCCAAAATCAAAATGCCTTACCACAATTTCATATCGACAGATCCCTCTCTAATGGAGACCCAACAAAATATAGATGATGAAATGGGTGAAGAAAGAACTGATAATAGATGGCACGGCGGGGATAGGTCGGGCAAAGAAGGTGATGCGATCAGGAGAAGGGTGGTGGATCCAAACTAGGGCACAACAAAAACGACAACGCCAATACTCCGGTGTCAACCCACAACAGCTGTTGGTGGCCCCTCGTTCAACGCATCAACCCTTAGAAGTGAGCAGCGGTGGTGTGGCTCCAGCACTCAGGGAGTCGGGCGGCAACAGAGCTACTTGGTGCGAGGACATTGAAAGACACTAGCCACGCCACTTGTCGCGGATTCAACCGCCGATGGCGGCTGCAAAGGGCTGGACCGGCAATGATCAGCTCATCGTGGTGGTTGTCGTCAATGCCCGACAATGGATCAAGCTCGCGAGAGCGAAAGGAGAGTCGACAGTGAGGTGGAGAAGGAGAGGATCGGGAGAAGGTGGAGGGCGTTAGGGATCGGGGGAAGAAGATGGAAATCGGCAAGTTAGGAGAGGAATAAGATTAGTTTTCTTTTATACTTAGGTTTAAATTAAGTAAACTTGAAGTTAATTCATCAATCAATTTCCACTTAAGGGTTTTCTAAATAGGCTTACCCAAAGTCCAATAACTTTACCCTTAAAATGTGTCATATGACCTTCATTTAAATCTTAAAAAATTTCTAAAAAATCATGAAAAATCTAATAAGGTTATTTCTCTAATAATACTTATTATTTAATTTGTTGTATCTTACAGATTTCTATCAAGTATAGGAGTATGATATCACTAATATATATGCTCTTACACAACTATACTACATATGATATCACTAACCTGTAGGCAAGTGCTTAAGTATATAACCATATTATAATGTAAATGCACAAACATAAGCCTATAACTAGACAAGATATTCGTCTCTAAAGCAAATTCCTACATCAATGTTATTTAGCAAATTTCATATGAATAAAATAGTTAAATCAAATTCCCAAAACTAATTAGGGTAGCCTAAATCAAACCCTATCATTAATTAATCTTGATTAATGATGTAGGTTTCACTAATACAATTCACTGCTTAAATTAGAGTTAAGTCATTTTAAACTGAAATTAATCCATCATTTTCATTAGGTTAGGTTTAGTCCTCCATTAACCCTAACCATTCTACCATGCCTTCACATCCAATCAATTTATGAATTAATCCAACCCAATTATAAGTTAACAACATAATTAATCAAATGATTAACTATTCATAAATCATCCCACCATAATTCCAATTAATTCACAAGTTAGACTAATAACTTAAATTATTAATCTCATTAACAATTATCAACCCAATTTAACATTCCATCAAACGTTTAATCCATAATCCAATAAATTAAACAATCATAACCATTTGACCATCCAAATTTAAATCTATGCATGTAACAATCCAAAACTCACCTAAATCCATATGCTCTTCTATTGACTCATGGCCGGAGTAGTGGTTGTCGAAATTTGTGGCCGGAGGATTGTGAAGCTGCTATCCAACAAATCAAACGCCCTCAAGACAGAGATTTGGCTGCTGTCCGACAAATCTAATGCTCCAAGGTCAGTAATCCAACATCCAACCCCTAAATCTGCTACTAGGATTGAGTGGTTACCTCAGGTATGGCAGTAGGGCAGTCCGGAGGCTCGACTACAAAAAAGGGTGAAGTCGTGCTAATGGTCGACATGAGATGGCCGATTATCGTATGAGATCGATCCAAACTATCGATGGAACCCTCGACTCGCGTCACTAACGCAAATGAAGGACGAAGGCTATGTTGACCATGGTAGCCGCAATGGTGGCAACGGCTGAGAGCTGGCGGAGATGGCTGCGGAATAACACCGGTGAGAAGGTGACATCATGTGGACGACAGCGTCGGCGAGCAGCGATCAACGACGTTGCATCTTCGAAGACGCATGGGCGATGGCGGCTAGGAAGAAAGGAATTAGGAGATGGGCGGTAGTAGAGATCGACGGCGACTGCAACACAAGGGTGTCGGCGTCTCTGGGTCACGGCAGCTGGCGCGTCGACGGTGTCGACGACGTGTGTGCAAACAAGGGGGAGGTGTCGTGATCGGGTGAGTAAAGGAATTGGGGCACAGTATGTATACATAGGATTTTAATGAAACTTTATTTTAATTAAATTAATTAACTCCCACTTAATCCTTTAGAGTGACTTTCCCTGAGTCTAATAAATTTATCACCTTAAACATGTCATACAAATTTTGTTTAAGTCTCAAAAAAAATTCTAAAAGTTTCCAAAAAAATTAATAAGATTATTTCTCTAATAATTATTATTATTTAATTGTCATATCTGATAATGCATCTATTTTTAGGATCCAAAACTAAGTAACTTATTGTTTGTTCTAAAAGGGTTGCTGCTTTCTTTTTACTAAGAATATTTGTATATATTCTTCATTATGTCAGCGCATGCGATTAAAAAAAATCAAGAGATACAAAAGAAAAATATTTATGTAATTAGCTATCACTCTTCAAACATTCATATATACCACTGATATTCAGCTGTATATTCAAACTTCTATGAAATTCTGCTTCATCAACTGCAATAATTATGTTATAAATTATAACTATTTAATTTTTAGGTTGGATGCAAATAGCTCTTCTATAGAATTTTACCAGAACTTGATGACTCTCTTGCTGAAAAGCTTCTTCCGGGATGCAGTTCTCTAAACCTGGTTTCTCTATTTACTTTACTTGTATCTAAAGAATAATATGAGTAGTTTTGTTCATATGAATTTATTAGGTGCAAAACTTCTTTTGGGTATCACTTTGTATATGATGCAACTTTAACATTGTAGAATATCTGGCTTTTCATTCTTTTGTGTGTTTGTTTGCCTCATAGGTTTGGGAAGCAATATTGTAGAGATACAAACAAGTGGAGCAAACTATAATAGAACAAGCAACAAATAATACAATTCTGGATCAGCTAAGCAAGGTCATCTATTTGAGATACATTTGTGTATTCCTTAATATATGTAATCCACTATATTAGGAGTGGACTACACATACATTTTTATGCTGTTGTATGATGTATATTGCTACAACAGTAGTATATATATGAGCTTGTTCAAGAACCAAAAAAGTGTGATAAATTGATGCATTAAGAAAGATCGGGCGCTCAAAAACAATGGTGAAAAATTAGTTTTATGGAAAAGAAAATGGTTAAAAACTATTATCAAATATCCCAAAAAATCATGGTAAATTGACGTTTTGAGAAAGATCGGGCTCACAAAGATAATGGTGAAAAATCATGGTAAATCGACGCATTAAGAAAGATCAGGCGCACAAAGACAATAGTGAAAAACTGTTATTGTTTTAAGGAAAAGACAATGATTAAAAATCATTGTGAAAGATCCAAAAAAAAATCTATGGTAAATCGACACGTTGTGGAAGATAGGGCGGTCTTTGACAACGAGTTTTCACCATTATATTTCAAGTGAAAGACAATGGTTAAAGTTTTTAACCATTGTCTTTGAGTGTCTCTATCTTTCTCAACAAGTCAATTTACAATTGATTTTTTGGGTCTTTCATAATGATTTTTCATCGTTGTCTTTTAACAGATTTATTGTAGTGTGGATGGGCGATATTTCATTTTGGGACTGCGGCGGAGGGAGATATGGTTATGGGAAAAAAACCCCATACTTTTCTTTTGGAAGCCCACTAGTTTTAAAAGATATGCTGAGTTATTTTCTATTTGGAGAGGATGAGAGATTTGTGTTTGCATGGGTCTAGATCCATGGATTACCTGTAGACAGCTGGAGGAAGCGTGTTCTTAGCTTTATTGGTTCAGAGATTGGAAGGATGATATACATAGACAAGATGACAAGGATGAGGGAGAGAATAACCTATGCAAGGTTTCTCATTGAGGTGAACATGGACGAGGAATTAGATAGACATGGTGCTGATCAATCTTCCCATTGGAACGCAGGTGAACCTAGAGATCAGGTTTGAATTGATGTTAGAGTTCTGTGATACATATAGAAAGACAATTGTCAACCTTCGCAATATGATAGGATGGAAAAAGGCATTTATAAAGTGTGGGGACCTGTATCAACTAGAAGACATAAAGGTCAAAGTAATGCTTTGACTCGAGGAGAAGGCGGCGACAAAGATACAATGCATATAGAGGAATATAATAGGGAGGAGACACATGATGGAGGGGAAGGGTCCAATCTGCACAGGACACTATCCAACAACAAGGAGCTCGAGGCACCCCAAAGAAGAGTGGAGGAGAAGGGAAGGAAAAGAATGAACATCAAGTTGGATCAAATAATGGGAGAAAAGAGATATAGGAGGTACCAATAAATGCAGGTGACCATGAAGTTGGAGATACAAGTTACGGACCAGAGGATGCATCTAGAGGAGTGGTGACCTTGATACAGGTTATTGATGATGGTGCTGTAATATTGGATAGGATAGTGATTATCTTACGGGTTTGACGAAAAGGAGGAGAGAGATAACACCGTTCGCAAGGTTTTTCAAAAAAAAACATTATTCAATAATAGAGGATTATCTTTTGACATCTAAACATGATTCTTATACAAACTACAACTTAAGACCTAAATAAAGGAAAAACATTATAATTAAAAGATTTTAATTCCAATCTTATAAAGAAAAAAAAAGAACTTTAACCTGAAAATGAAAGTTCATAACTTGACGATCTTAACTCAAAATAGGATGCAAATCAAGAAAAATCTTATCCTAAAAATACCAGAAATACCAAAATTATTTTAAATATCCTAAAAATGGAAATTACAAAAAATAACAAAAAGGCTCAGGAAAGGGTTTAAATGGTGAAATTAGGGTCTAAAACTTGGCATTTATAGTTTCACGAGTAATAAATGTAAGTTTTTGAATTCTGGACTCGTGCTGCCAATTTAGCATGATTCTGAGTCCAGAATCAAAAGTTATATCCATTTAAAATTTTAAAAGTCATATTGAACTCTTCATAGGTTGGGTCTGCATCATATACTGCCCCACAAGGGGAGAATTGGGTGATGCAACATCAGAGTCCATCAACACTCAGATAGAGAATGAAAAGACCATCTAGGAATCACAACCTGGCCTGGAATGGAAGATAGATACCATAAAAAAGAGACGAGCATGTGGTGTCCATATCACTCCATGAAGATCACCAGCTGAAATATCATGGGCTTTCACAAACTCCTGAAATAGAAAGGTGTATGATCCGGCAGTAAGAATGGGGGACCCCATTTAGCAGAGTCAACGCCACGTGGAGGTCGAAAGGTAAAAGGTCAACCAGAAGCTTGACCGAGCTGATTATGATGGTGACGACCGGCTGAAGCTTCCGAGCGGAAGCGATACACCCCGGCGGGGAGTCGGGGTTCCGACGCTCATGATGAACAGTATAGTAGTGCCGAGCGGATGGCACGCTCGGCCGAACGAATAAAGTATCAACACTGCGAACAGTCCCGAGCACGCGACCAGGAAGCTCCCGAGCGGATCAGCACCTCCGACCGATCGGACGTGAGGAAACCGCCGACCGGTCGGACGCTCGGCATGGAGACAAGGACAGAAACATCCTCTGACAACAGGTGATACGCAGGATCTTAGGGCATGGGCTCACTGTCCCATCATAGACGTGCTCGGACTGTAGCAGTAAGGGGTCAGGCAAGCTCATCTGACAAGCATATACTAAGGTATGGCACAGAACACGTGTGCACCTCGGTATGAGTGCACATGCCTCTTCACAGCCCTATATAAGGGTCCTCACCCTTCACCGAAGGTACGCTCTCTCGCATGTTGGAGCCTCATATCTGCTGTCTGCTTGCCTGACTTGAGCGTCGGAGGGTTGTCGCCGGGGACCTCTCCCCGGCCCGACTTCTGTGCAGGTTCGCCGGAGGTCGGTGCAGCTGGTCGGAGATAGAGGAGAGCGCCACGTGCCCAGCGTCCGTCGATTCAGCGACTCGGACAGGATCAAATTGGCGCCGTCTGTGGGAACGCGCCTGTATCCGAGCGGAATAGATGGACGAGGCTGGATGACCTCACACCGTGATGCTCCCCCAGGAGAAACTCGACGCTCTAATGGAGGCAAGAGCAGCTAAGCTCGTGGAGCAACAGAGACAAAAGGCTCAAGCTGAGCGGATATCCGAGCAACCCAGGAGGACCGACCGGAGAAACATTAGAAATGGGAGCAAAATAAGGGTCCAATCGGCCCTCAGGTGGGAGCAACTCCTGCCCCAATATCGGTCCGACAAAGGGGTCTTCATCAGGCGAGGCAACTGGCCAATAAGTTTCGACAAGTATAACGTATGCTCCTCACTCCACGGGTATTCGGGAGTTGAGAAATTGGGTCATAGTCGTGCCGATCGATAGGTCAGTTCTTTCAATTACCTGTTGCTCATAGATTGGTAGTTTAAGTAAGAACTCTCGTGTCGCTCGGTCGGGAGTACAGAAACCGAGCCAAAGGCTCGATGGGATAAATCCCGTGCCGCTCGGCCGGGAGTGTATTAACCGAGCCAAAGGCTCGATAGGAAGACCCCGTGCCGCTCGGCCGGGAGTATAGAAACCGAGCCAAAGGCTCGATGGGATAAACCCCGTGCCGCTCGGCTGGGAGTATAGAAATCGAGCCAAAGGCTCGATGGGATAAATCCCGTGCCGCTCGGTCGGGAGCATATTAACCGAGCCCCAAGCTCGATGGGAAGACCCTGTGCCGCTCGGCCGGGAGTGTATTAACCGAGCCAAAGGCTCGATAGGAAGACCCCGTGCCGCTCGGCCGGGAGTGTATTAACCGAGCCAAAGGCTCGATAGGAAGACCCCGTGCCGCTCGGCCGGGAGTATAGAAACCGAGCCAAAGGCTCGATGGGATAAATCCCATGCCGCTCGGCCGGGAGCATATTAACCGAGCCCCAAGCTCGATGGGAAGACCCCGTGCCGCTCGGCCGGGAGTGTATTAACCGAGCCAAAGGCTCGATGGGAAGACCCCGTGCCGCTCGGCCGGGGGTGTATTAGCCGAGCCAAAGGCTCGATGGGAAGACCCTGTGCCGCTCGGCCGGGGGTGTATTAGCCGAGCCAAAGGCTCGATGGGAAGCCCGTGCCGCTCGGTCGGGAGTATGTTAGTCAAGCCAGAAGCTCGATGGGAAGACCCCGGACCGTTCGGCCGGAGGTATATTGATCGAGCCGCACGCTCAAGGATCGAAGACCCCGAGCCATTCGGCCGGAGGTATATAGAACGAGCTGCACGCTCGAAAAAACGAAGGCCCCGAGCCGTTCGGCCGGAGGTAAATTATTCATGCAAAATGCTCAAGGACGAAGGCCCGAGCCGTTCGGCCGTGCGTGCGATATCCTTGCATCGGCATAAAAAACCGAAGGCCCCGTGCCGTTCGGCCGGAGGTAAATTATCGGAGCCAAGCGCTCGACGACGAAGGCCCCGAGCTGCTCAGCCGGAGGTATATTGTACGAGCCAAAAGCTCAATTCCGAAGACCAACGAGCTCCGTCGTTAAAGATCAAGAGCCGCGCCGACCGGCTATAAATATCCGCGCCGACGAGCTCCGTCGTTAAAAATCGAGAGTCGCGCCGACCGGCTATAAATATCCGAGCGAAAGACCGACGAGCTCCGTCGTTAAAGATCGAGAGACGCACCGACCGGCTATAAATATCCGCGCCGACGAGCTCCGTCGTTAAAGATCGAGAGCTGCGCCGACCGGCTATAAATATCCGCGCCGACGAGCTCCGTCGTTAAAGATCGAGAGCCGCGCCGACCGGCTATAAATATCCGCGCCGACGAGCTCCGTCGTTAAAGATCGAGAGCCGCGCCGACCGGCTATAAATATCCGCGCCGACGAGCTCTGTCGTTAAAGATCGAGAGCCGCTCCGACCGGCTATAAAAATCGAGCGGAAAACCGACGAGCTCCGTCGTTAAAGATCGGGAGCCGCGCCGACCGGCTATAAATATCCGCGGCGACGAGCCCCGTCGTTAAAGATCGAGAGCCGCGCCGACCGGCTATAAATATCCGCGCCGACGAGCTCCGTCGTTAAAGATCGAGAGACGGGCCGGCGCGGTGGAACCCGCGTCCGCAAAGCCGACGAGCTCCGTCGTTAAAGATCGAGAGCCGCGCCGACCGGCTATAAATATCCGCGCCGACGAGCTCCGTCGTTAAAGATCGAGAGCCGCGCCGACCGGCTATAAATATCCGCGCCGACGAGCTCCGTCGTTAAAGATCGAGAGCCGCGCCGACCGGCTATAAATATCCGCGCCGACGAGCTCCGTCGTTAAAGATCGAGAGCCGCGCCGACCGGCTATAAATATCCGCGCCGTCGAGCTCCGTCGTTAAAGATCGAGAGCCGCTCCGACCGGCTATAAAAACCGAGCGGAAAACCGACGAGCTCCGTCGTTAAAGATCGAGAGCCGCGCCGACCGGCTATAAATATCCGCACCGACGAGCTCCGTCGTTAAAGATCGAGAGTCGCGCCGATCGGCTATAAAAACCGAGCGGAAAACCGACGAGCTCCGTCGTTAAAGATCGAGAGCCGCGCCGACCGGCTATAAATATCCGCGCCGACGAGCTCCGTCGTTAAAGATCGAGAGCCGCGCCGACCGGCTATAAATATCCGCGCCGACGAGCTCCGTCGTTAAAGATCGAGAGCCGCGCCGACCGGCTATAAAAATCGAGCGAAAAACCGACGAGCACCATTGTTAAAAATCGACAGTCGGTCCGGCGACTATAAATACCCCGGGCGTACGAACGAATATCAGAGAATAAGAAATCGCGGAAACCATAAGTATTAAAACATTTAGGCCCGCTCGGGCGTTGGTCCTTCGATACTTGGCACAGGCTAGATACGTGTAGAGCGAGTAGGCCCTCCCGCTCGGACACACAGTCCAGTCAGTCGGACTTAATCGGCTCCTTCGACTAGACTTGAAGGGGAGGCAAGTGATCCGGCAGTAAGAATGGGGGACCCCATTTAGCAGAGTCAACGCCACGTGGAGGTCGAAAGGTAAAAGGCCAACCAGAAGCTTGGCCGAGATGATTATGATGGTGACGACCGGCTGAAGCTTCCGAGCGGAAGCGATACACCCCGGCGGGGAGTCGGGGTTCCGACGCTCATGATGAACAGTATAGTAGTGCCGAGCGGATGGCCCGCTCGACCGAAGGAATAAAGTATCAACACTGCGAACAGTCCCGAGCACGCGACCAGGAAGCTCCCGAGCGGATCAGCACCTCCGACCGGTCGGACGTGAGGAAACCGCCGACCGGCGGACGCTCGGCATGGAGACAAGGACAGAAACATCCTCTGACAGCAGGTGATACGCAGGATCTTAGGGCATGGGCTCACTGTCCCATCATAGACGTGCTCGGACTGTAGCAGTAAGGGGTCAGGCAAGCTCATCTGACAAGCTCATACTAAGGTATGGCACAGAACACGTGTGCACCTCGGTATGAGTGCACATGCCTCTTCACAGCCCTATATAAGGGTCCTCACCCTTCGCCGGAGGTACGCTCTCTCGCATGTTGGAGTCTCATATCTGCTGTCTGCTTACCTGACTTGAGCGTCGGAGGGTCGTCGCCGGGGACCCCTCCCCGGCCCGACTTCTGTGCAGGTTCGTCGGAGGTCGGTGCAGCTGGTCGGAGATAGAGGATAGCGCCACGTGCCCAGCGTCCGTCGATTCAGCGACTCGGACAGAATCAGTGTATATGACCTCTTTCACACACGACACCTTGCAGGCATTGGGCTTTTGGAGACCAAATTATCAGAAGGGGATACACATACCATCATTCCGCGGACGTTTCCATTTAGGGGAATTCGACACAATTTTAAATTATCTAATCGTGGTAGAATATTGTTACTTCGGAGAATATATTTGGTGGGCCATAACATCTTAAGAGCTGAAGAGCAATTTATTCATTACTACATCACTTATAAAGTTATGGGGAAAAGTGTGCTGGTCACGTTTGTATATGGCCTTCATAATATTGGAGCATGACGACTGCTTGGGCATTCCCTCATAGATATTGGAGGTACAAGCAGGGCTTCATGGCTGGTATTGGAAGATTTCAATACACTGATGACTCCCCAAAAGAAGGAAGGAGGCATTCCGATGGCCCACTATGAAACAAGGGACATGGTGGAGATGGCTCAATCTTGTGACCTGGTGGATCTTCAATCTTTAGGATGCAAGTTGACGTGGACAAATGGGACAATATCTAGCAAACTTAACAGGGCTATGGTGAACACATTAGTTACTTGAGGAATATGTTACTTGAGAATTTTCAGAGCCATGCAAATTTTATTTGTAAAATATCGAAAAGTGACGATTAATGATAAGAGAAATTTTTGGAATTTTTAAAAAATTTTAGAAATTTCTCTGGAATTTTTCGGAGACCGTATGGACGAATTTACGGGGATAAACTTGAGCCCCAGGAGAGCCTGTTTAGACTACCTATTTAAGCGAGGAAAAGTTTGATTTTTCTTTTTCTTTTTATTTTTCTATTTCTTTTCTTTTTTCCCGTGCCAGTGCCGAGCCCCTTCTCCTCTCACGCTCGATCTTTTCCTAACCGGCGCTGCACCACTGTTCCTTCTTCCCCCGAGCCCGATCGACTTCCTCTCCCACACAAACAAAGTCTCGGCAAAGGGGAGAAACCGAGCACTCTTCCTTCTTCCCTTTGTGCTGCAGCCGAAGCCGGTTCACAGCCCAAGCGCCGGCGACACTCGAGCCACCGTCGGTTAAGCCCTTCGCCCTCTTCTGATTTGCTGCGCGCCGACGCCACTGTGCGCTGCTCACCGCCGACGTCTTCTCGCCGGCACTCAAGCACCGCCGACATCTACTAGTGTCAATCTTCCCTTCTGCCCTAGCACCGGCTGCCACCATTGTGCCTACCGATGCCGCCGTCGTCTCTCGACCCCATCGCCGACCTTCTCCACGTCGTGCCCTAGGTTTCTTCTTGCTACTAGATCCAAACAAGATAGCAGTGAGGTGAGCAAGCATTAGTGATTTCATTAGGAAGGTGCCACAGTTCCAATCGGTTGGTGTCACTGTCATTTTTGTGAGCCAACATCGTTCACAGGCGAGCCACGACTCTGATCACCCTGTTCCGGCATAGAACCCTTTGATCGTGAGTTAACAGAAGGATATTTGGATTTAGGTAAGTGTTGGTTGGGGTTCGACTTTGTTATGTGATATTGTCTAATTGTGATGATTGTAATGTAGGGTACTTGATTTGGGAAATCAGTGGATCCACCTAGCTCAGGCCAGCAGTAGGGTTCTTTGGTTGCGAGTCCTACAGCAGAGCATTTAAATTTGGGTGAGTTGTTTGGTTTGGTTTGATTCATTATGCAGTAGATTGATAATTTAGGGATGGATTGGTTATTGGTTAATTGATCGATGGATTAAGGTTTCCTAATTTAATAGGATTAGCTAATCGAGTTAGACTTACTCATACTGAGATTAGCTATGCAAGAAAATATGGACAATCCAATGGAAATAAAAACATAGTTTTTATTTGGATTAGGATTTTTGGTTTAGCTATTTTATTTATAATAAAACTTAGCTAAATCGTACGGTTTATTACAGGATTCGGATTCGGGACGAGCACATCGACATAGAGGCTGATTAGCTCGATCTACATTGGAGGCGGGTACCTTGACTTATCTTTGATAATGTCATGTTGATATGTTTAGTAGATTATAGCCTTTAGTAATAATTATGTTCGTTCTTGTTTTGATATGTCACTACCGGATACCTGTTACATGCTTGTTTGCTCACCTGTTATGCATTTTATGTTAGTACCCACATGATTATATATATACTCATAGAGGTAGTGACATATCATGCCTTAATATGTTCATGACCTAGGTTTTTTATTTATACCATACCTGTCTTGTTTACCTTAGATCTTCGGATGTGACTTATTGATACTAGGGTACACATTTTATATATATGTGGATTGGTTCAGGATATTGTCATGCTTAGTGTCATGCATCATTTGCATGATTGCATGCTGCGCGATAGTCTGCTCCATTATTGTTGAGCACATCGTCAGTTTCATCACTGTCGGTGCTCCGTTGGTCCGCTCATGGGTAGCGTGACGCAGCGTGGTAGCACGTCAGTTTGCTGGTGGTTCTCCGCTGTGACGCTCATGGGTAGTGTACTGCAACATGGTAGCATGCTGGGATCCCTCCCCGTCATCGTGTACCGGGAGATGAGAGCATTGTGCTCCCCCACTTATGATTCAGGGTAGGAGCATAGGTGTACTCCGACAGCATCCTGTCCACTCGGTCACTCATCAGGAGCAGTGACGTCAGAGTACACGGTTGTCACAGTCCTACCCACTCGGTCTCACCATTGTGTGTGAGATGGCTGACTGGCGTCAGGGGTGACCATGTCATTGGCATCATATGCATTAATGCATATACTGATTGTGTTTGTTGCACTTATATGCTGCATTTGGATGGATGCATATGTTTGACATGCATACAGAATTTATGATACTCTCGGTCTGACGACCTGACTATTCTTATAGGAGGCCCTGGTGAGTACAGTTCTCTTCAGCCTATTCTATTGTGCATTTCCAGCTTTTGTCCAGGAGTCTGTACTCCATAGTTATTATTGTCTGTTATATCTTATTATATATGTCAACTGGTATCTGCTGAGTTATTGAACTCACCCCCGTGGACACTATTTTTTTCAGGTACCTAGTTGTTTATGGAGTTGCTTGGAGTATCCTACCTGTCGGTCCCCACGTCACATTAGAAGACCAGTCTCTGAAATTTTTGTTTATTTTTATCTTGGTATATGATACATGTGTATTTGCCTTTGTGTTCCGGTTTTGTTTCCGGAGTGTTGTGTTGTTGTGTGATGTAAGCCTAGCCGGCTAGCAGTCTTCGTTTATAGTTGTATGTGTTGTCTATTGGACTTCCGCTATGTTTGATTTTAGTACAGCCGAGTGGGCTGTTAGATTTACATATAACTGCGTGGTTGTATTTTTATGGTATCAGCTAAGTAGGCTGTATATAAACTGCGTGGTTGTGTGTATGTTCCAGCCGCCTGTGGCTGATGTATATTGTGTCTGTAGAAATGTTTCAGATTGTCACCCGTACAGGGGAGGTGCTGCCGAAATTTCTTCGGACAGGGACTTCTCCGGGGCGTGACATTATTCTAATAATTCTGTTATAATTATTAGAATAATTCTCAGAATTATTCTTAGAATAATTCTGTTATTTATTAATTGGTTAATTGACCAAGTACTTTTTGAACATTATATATTGTATTATCCTTAGGACAAATATCAATTAACAATAGATTTTTTTGTTTTCATATTATTTCTTACTTTCTCCTTATTTTTTTTCTTACTAGAGTATTGATCACTTTTCTCATTGGAATGCAGGTGAACCTAGAGATTAGATTTGAATTGATGTCAGAGTTATATGATACATGTAGAAAGATAGCTAGGTCATTCGAAAGGCAATTGTCAAGCTTCACAACATGATAGGATGGAAAAAGACATTTATAAAGTGTGGGGACCTGTATCAACAAGAAGACATAAAGGTCAAAGTAATGTTTTGAGGTGAAGGTGGGGAACAAAGACACAATATCTAGCAAACTTGACAGGGCTATGGTGAACACATATTAGTTACTTGAGGAATATGTTACTTGAGAATTTTCAGAGCCATGCAGATTTTATCCCTCTATGTTGTCTCTCTGATCATGCATGTTGTATCATGGAACGGTCATGTGGCGAAGTATCTTGGAATTGTCCTTTTATTTATTTATTTTTATTTTTGATGAAAGGGTTAATAATATATCTTTGAAAAAGGAGCAAATAGAAACCAATGATGTCGTCGGTCCTAATCATGTCACGTCCGTCTAATGGATTGGTGCCTTACCTATGGCAGACACCTATCACATGGTTCGTGTATGCACACACCAACTTACATCATTATCAAACATATTCATAAACCTAATATAATCACAACGATGATCACATCCATACATCTCTTACATCGGTCTCATACACCTATGCACATCGTAACCATCTGTGAGACCATATTAGTCGTGGTCGCTCATCATCATCCGTCCACAAGTCCGGACGATCTCCTAAGCCTCCAATGACATTCCATCTTCCACATATAACCTCCTCATGCCACCGAGGTTCATAATTTGAGAGGTCCTTTCCCATCAGCTGTCCTCCAGCCATTATCCATGATTTCAGTGGAGGTTCGGCCATATGATCGGAGCTCTGGCCGCCCAATAGGCTCCCCCGTGAAGGGACTATATCACCGGCAAAAGAGGTGGATGACTCGAGTGAAGATGACCTTCTGGACTAAGGGTATGAGGCATCTCCTCCCTTTTAGCCTCATCGCCGACAACTGCTGCTTTCCAACCCTTCCTCACCCACCAGTAGCCCTCCCTCACCCACTTCCTTTGCACTCCTCCTCCATATGCGTGTTGTGGTCCTTTTAAATTTCACAATATATATGTGGATAACACACGCAAAGTTTTATAAAGTGGTAGAAGCATCCTGGGAGAATCGATCTATGGGAGAGCTCAATTTAGACTGAAGAAAAAACTCACCCGACTCAAGCCACATCTCCGAAATCTAAACAGATTATATTTCCAGCTGATTCAGTGGTAAGGGAGGTCTGCCCGACAGGAGATCAAAGTGGTCAACATCCGGCAGTCGTTCGACCGGACGGATTACCTTCCTGATCAGTAGGAGGAATAGCCGACCCGGTATTTCGATAGCTCGGCCTGACGCCGAGTTTCCGATGCTCATAAGGAAAAGCGGGAAGAAACGGAAGCCAAGCGGCCATCCCGCTCGGCTAACAGTAGACACGGCATTCAGCCGAGCGAGTATCCGCTTGGAGGGCGTTAGTTGACGTGTCCTCCGGTCGGCCCGGGAAAGGCGCTAACAAAGTGAGAAGAAACGGAAGCCAAGCGGCCATCCCGCTCGGCTAATAGTAGACACGGCATTCGACCGAGCGGGCATCCGCCTAGAGGCCATTAGCCGACGGGCCTCCGCTTAGCCCGGGAAAGGTGCTAGCCGAGCGGTTCCTACGCTCGGCCCAGTAAAGGACAAAGGGAGCAGTTGGCGATATCTTTTTAAGAACCAGTGCCGCCAACAGGAGGCATGGCCCGCGACTGGGTCAGATAGAGAATAGTACGAGGGAAACTTCCACTGTCGCGTTAGAGATATACTCGTGCTATTAAAGTATGGCGTCCTGCATGCTTTTCTGACACATCCATTCCAGGTATGCTTTGAGGAGCGCGCACTCCTCGAGGAGTGTGTACGCGCCTCTGGGGAGCCTTATATAAGGATCTCTAGACTTCAACGGAAGTATGCTCACTATTTTACTGTAGCTACAGTTCTCGTTTCTTCTTCGCTCTACTTCTTTCTGCCGGAGGTTTGACTTGAGCGTTGGAGGGTCGTTGCCGGGAACCCCTCCCCGGCTCGGCATTGTGTTTGCAAGTTCATGGCGGCAAAGGATTTACGTCTTCGGAGTCTTCGACCAGTCAACAGGAGCGCCACATCCCCAGCGTTCATCGACTCAGCACTCGGACAGGATCAAATTGGCGCCGTCTGTGGGAACGCACCTGAATCCGAGTTAAGGAGATGGAAGAAGCTGGACACCAGCGCACTGTGATGCTCTCTCAAGAGGAGCTTGACGCGCTCGTACAGGCACGAGTAGCTAAGATAATAGAGCAGCAACAGAAGGCGCTAGCCGAGCGGTTGGCGCAGCAAGCAACTTCAGCATCTGGAGGGCGAGCGGCGCACGAGGACCGGCCAGAACAACTCTCCATATGGGGTCAAAACAAAGGTCCGACCGGTACAAAGCAGAGGCATCGCCCGCCCTAATCCCATTCCATCAGGCCTTGTTCCAGACGCCCTCTGAGATCACGCGAGCAAATCGAGAACGATCTTCCTCAGACGAAGCTCTCGCTCGGGATGCAAGAAAGGGCAAAGCGCCCCAAGCTGACTCATCACCCGAGCGGAACAACCGCCAATTCTCCGAAGCAATTATATAGGATCCTCTGCCAAGGTACTACGCACCCTTGGCGATCGGCGAGTACAACGGGTCGACTAACCCAGATGATAACCTCGGCATGTTTGACAACGCAGCAACCCTTCATCAGTACACGGATGGAGTTAAGTGTCGAGTCATCCTCACTACTTTGTCCGGCTCAGCACAACGTTGGTTTCGAAGATTGTCGGACGGATCAATTTAAAGCTTCAAAGATTTCCGAACGACTTTCCTCCACTACTTCGCGAGCAGCAGGCGCTATCAGAAGATCAGCGTCAGTCTGTTCTCTATGAAGCAAGGGCCTAGAGAGACTCTACGAGCCTATATTCAACGCTTCAACCAGGCAACCATGAACATCCCCACGGTCTCATCCGAAACTATGATGCATGCCTTCACCCAAGGGATCATCGACGGGGACTTCTTCCGCTCGCTGAATACAAAATCTTAATACAAAATCAAAGGAAAAACAATTCTAACATTCTGAATACAAAATCTTAATAAATTTCTAAACTAAGTCCTAAGGCTTCTATAGTCCAAACATCACACATCTATCTACACCTCCTTGTCGTCTTCCTTCGCTATAGCTTTTCCTTTCCTTTATCTGCAGTAAGAGGAAATGAAATTATAAGCAAAATTACTTAGTAAGCGCTATCTAACTCACAAAACTCGAATATGCATGTAACTAGAAGAAATCTAAAACTGAATGCACAGGAAGAAATACTACTCATACTCATCTAACAGCAAAAGAAATATAGCATACTGAAATACTAAACATGTAAGCAAATCCAAATAACATGTCAGTATATAAAAAAACTAAACTTGCTGAATTTTAAACTTATGTGAAGCTTATTTCATTTGTTTAAAATTTATACTTTTATACTTCAAAATAATAATCGTTTCTTGGGCCCAGGCTTAATACCAATGCGCGCTCCCTAATAGGAACTGGGGTAGCGAGCCACCAGTCCTACGAGGGTAAAGACTTTGGTCTTATCAGGGCCGAGACCTCGGAAATGGTCACCTGGATTTGTTTAACGACAACTCGGAAGTCGGGTACTAGCCTTCTCAAGTAAAATACTTATACTTGTTAATACTTCTTATAAAAGAATGCTTCTTTAAAAACTGAAATGTTTAAACAAATTCTAACATTGAAATGCTTAGATAAACTGAAATTGCACACTTAAACATACTAAGATTGAATGCTTAAACAAACTGAAATTGGATACTTACACAAACTAAAACTGCTGTGCTTGAGAAATTCCAAAAATTACAATTCAAATAAACAAATAAATCTGCATACCATGACTAACAAAAATCTGCACTGAATTTCTAATCTTCACAACTAATAAACCCAAAACTGCAGGTTAAAGAATTAATGACAAAAAAAATGTCTAACAGCATATTCAAAATTGATAATGAAAGGTGTCTGAATAAGCCACGGGAATCCAACAGAACACTCCCGGAATTTAAAGTTGTCTCTGCTCATTGCATTGTACAACCCAAATCCACACCTCAAGCTCCAGAAAAAACTATTCGTGCCTCTTTCACAACACAAACCAAGTTAGGCTTACTGGAACTTTTTAAATCAAAACCTATGTAAAACTTGTTCACAGCTGATGTCTTAATAGAACAACAGAATTCTAAAACTATAAAACTCCACACGAACCGAGCATGCTTATCAAGGTCCCCACCTGAAAATTCAAATCAAAAGCTACAATACTAATTCCAAAGCTTGAAGGAATCAACCCATATGCTTTACTTCCACCGTTCATCCTCTTTCTTTCCTTGGGGTTTACGGCAGCAAGCACAAAATCAACCATCTTTACAATATGCTTCGAATTCAAAAAGAAACTAGGTCTGAAAACTACTCCTACTGCAGGTGGGTAACGCTTACCTTGCTTCTCGAACGCACAACCGAACAAGAAGGGCTTCTAGGGTTTCGGTTAGCTCGAGTTTCCGGCCTCTTCTTGTGCCTACGAGTTCACCTTGCCGAGAGGATTGTGAGGAGGTGAAGAACTCTCGGATTTAGCCCCTCGCCGGCCGCCGGAGACGAACCCTAGTTTCCTTTATTTTCCGCCCGAGCCCGCCGTCGCACGCAGAAGAGAAGAGGAGAAGAAATTAGGTCACGACAAATTAATCCCTAAGTTCTCCCTTTATAACTCCAACACTCTGTTAACTATCTATCACATAAATATATTTCGCTATCTATTTTGATCAGCACGGCCCTGCTGGGTTCTTGGTCATCACGCTTCGCTTAAGACTCGGGTTGGGTCCAAGGTCGCGGTTCAAACCTCGGCCGAACCTTTTTATTTTTTTGAAACTTCTTTCTTTTGGTAAAAATACCAAACGAACTCTGAAAATTACATAAAAATACTCTAAAAATTTCTAAAAATCTCTAGAACATTTCTAAAGTATTTCTAAATATTTTTAAACACTATTATGGCTCGTAATGAGGAAATTTAGGTTGTTACATAGCTTGTCATAATAACAACTTTGTGTCAGAGAATATTCTTCTGGAAGTTTCTTCAGCGGCCACCGTGTCTCTCATCAGCATACCAATTATAATAGCATATTCTTTTGGTCACCTCAATGATAATAGAAACTATGAGCGATAAAAGAGGTATACATCTAGGTCAGCAGTAGATTCCTTGGACAACTATGGCATATTGTCTAGGTTGTTCCCTCTTCCTTACCTAACAACCTCTGACACATTCTGCTATCTTATGATTGCAGAGGTTATGTGAAGTGGTATATTTAAGGGGAGTCCTCTCTGTGACGAAGGTACAATCACGAAACATCTGCAACTTACTTTTGAGTGTGCGTTCTTATTGTTCTTCAGCCACCTGTTCGGATTCGTACTGACTTAAGCGTTGAAGGGCCTTCGCTAGGGACTCCCCCTGGTTTCTAGGCGCTGACATTTTGTTGGCTCGTCTCCTTGTGTGCATGATCGAAGGAAAGCTTCTTTTGAGAAAGAAAGGCCTTATGTTGGTCAATCATCCGTCCACCGTACCCACTGTGTCATCTCTACATATCTCATATGGGATCAAAAGTAAATTGAGTTATTGATAAAATCATAATCATTTATCTCTGTGCATTGAATTGCTTTTCGTCTATAATAGAATTCTTCAAATGCATAGTTGTTTTCTCAGTCAATCATGTACTTTGATGTTACTAACTCTTTCTGATTAGTCATCTTTAATTTAGTTTTAGCTTGGTTTTAGGAGGATTTTATTTTTTAGTACAATTTTTGTCGAAAACTAAATTAGGTTGGGATCAAGTAAGATCGTTCTACTTTTATATCCAAGTCCTAAATGCCTTGTTGAAAACTAGATTATAATAAACTTCTTGAAATGCATAGTTTTTGTTCTCTCAATCAATCATGTACTTAGATGTTACTAACTGTTTCTGATTAGTCATCTTTAATTTAGTTTTAGCTCTGTCAGATTGGTTTTAGGAGGGTTTATTTTCTTAGTACAATTTTTGCTAAAAACTAAATTAGGTTGGGATCAAGTAGGATGATTCTACTTTTATATCTAAGTTCTAAATGCCTTGTTGAAAACTAGATTATGTCCTCTCTCTAAGGAAATCACTTGTTGCAAGCCCAACCAATCACGAGCCCATCATGAACAAATCACCTCACAACTTGAAATCTCAAGCAATCTAAGACATGACCAGAGAGGAAGATGTGTCCAAAACACACAAATGGACAAAGAAACATATGCTTTAGAATCATTAGGGACCATGAGAATAGTTTGAAGATGTGGTCATAGAGCTTGACTTTACACCATCTTTATATCTATTATTCCTTCTCTTCCATCTATTTTTAATATCTCATGTCAAATCAGTTCATGGATGGTGGGAACTGATGTGTTGCCACAAGAACCTTGACCCTTTTCTTCTTAGCCTCCCCAAACATACATATCCATATCTATATCCATTTCAAAATTTATTCTCAGTCTCTCCCATATATTATTTTTCATTTTGCTTCTATAGTTTCAAATTCTACTCAGTTTATCTCTTACTGTTTTCATTTTAGTCTCAATGGATCGATCATTATTAGTAAAAATGAAGAAGTTTTTATTGAATATTTATCATATGCTAGAAAACATATACCAAAAGATACACTTTTTATGTAAGAAAAATCATTAACTCATAGCCCGATAGACTTATTCCATCTTTACCAGATAATTGTACTTGTAGAATGATTGTAATCAAATGCTGCAAATGATCGATAAAAAAGAGTTTTCCTAAAACTTTTAAATGCTGAACTAGGACCACTTGGTGAGCAAATATGAAAGCCATAATTTGGCAATGTATAATTGTGCAAGTCAGGGAATCTCTTAGTTTTGTGGCATCATATTCGCACACATCAAGCTATGTGAACCACATAAAACTAGAGAAGCAACAATCCTTGTCAATATTCTTGTGCACATCGATCCAAGTACTAGCTAGATTTGATGTGTCTCTATTTTTTTCAATCTAGCTTATATCCTTGTCGATGTTTAGTAGCAAGAAACAGCTCTTTGAAAGAAAAGGAGAGAAAAAAACTTATTCTGTTATCAATTCACAATGGGTAACTGTTAATATAAACAAACTGAACTTGTGTTTATAGCTTATGAAGTGTAAAATCAACTGCTTGTAATGTGGAGTAGCTCGAAAGGCAAATCATTCGCCTAATTGTATTATGGATTTCAGTCACCAAAAAGAACCACAACAGGAACAGATTTTGTAGAGTTGGGACAAGTTGCAGTAAGATCGTTATCCATAAATATTGGAGATATAAGGCATGGCATGTGGCCACATGATACATCTCTCCTTGTTTTTGTAACTCACTTGGCATAAATGCCAAGTTTACTCTAAATCGTCTATTTAATGCTGTTTCAATGATTTGCTTTTACTGAATCAGTTCTTCCAACTTAGACTTGCTTAATGTCTATGGGATTAAAATTTCTTTTTATATTCAAAATATTCAATCAGAGAGTTTTACAAATCTTGCTCATGATGAAGGATAAAATGACTAAAATGTGTAAGTTTTGAAAAATACCATGACAGCACTTAATAAAAGTAAATGGTAAAATGCCAATAATAAGATCACAAATGTTATTTTAGAAGAATAATAAATCTAAGTTAAAAAAGTACATTATAGAAAAATGTTGATGATATTAAAATTCTAGCATATAATTTAATAATAATGTAGACGCTGAGAAGAGCGAATTGTAAGCTAAGCAGCAGAAGAGGACATGAGAGAGCCGCGCTGGTGCTTCAGATCCACGAAAGCAGGACAACTTGAACCTTCATTAAACTAAGCACCATGAAACCCAGTTGCTGCGAGCTTAGGACAGAGACTTTGGATTTCTTTAAGCGAGTTTAGAGCTATTAGATGGCAGATATGTGCTCCCTCGTCTGCTTTCTAGAGGAAAAAAAAAACCTAATGAGAAGGCGGTAGTGGTGGTGCTTGCTCTTTCCCTTCTTCAGCAGATCTCTCTTTTGCTGGCTTGGGTTTTGGTTAAAAATCCAATTTTTAGCAGAAGGTTTGAATCTTTTATGTTGAATCCAAGAGAAGTTGCAGTTAAATCTGAGGATTTGTGATATTATAATGAACAGGAGTTTCGGGGTGGTTAGACCTCTAAAGTCCTAATAAACCTAGGGGGTTGGCCCTTACTTTTCGAAGTTGGTAGGCGAAAAGAGAAAAGGGACTTCTATAGAAAATATATATATATACTAACGTACAATTTAACTATAGTTTAATAGAAAATTTTAAAAATTAATATATTTTATTTAAAATTTGATAAACTCTGTATAAAATATATTTCTGAAGATTCTTCAAAAAGTAGAACACTATACAAAATATATTTCCTAAATTTCTCCAAAAAGTATAATACCTATGAATACAAAAAAAATTAAGTATGAAATAATCATTGAAAAATATATATCTTCTAACATTTTGAGAAGTAAAATCATCAATAAGGTTTTCAAATACATAAAATTGTCAAGCCATTTATATGTAAATCATTATCATCATCTTCTCTCGATTCTTCCTGCTCATTCGTTGCATGATTATTATCATCATTTTCTTTCAATTATATTCTTCTCGTTCATTGATTGTGATATGGATATAGCCCATAGGGGCATAAGAGAAATGGAGAGAAAGGAAGGGGCAAATTGGTCATTATACTATTAGGGCTTTTAAGTAGGGAGGAAGGGGGATATTCTCCTCTCTGCATTTTTCACGACGCCGCCGCTGGGGGACAAGGGGATCCACACCACCGCCTCCTCTTCGCGTCGGTCGCCACTACCTCTCTCTTTCACGTCGAGCGCCGCCTCCTCTGCCCCTTCATGCAAGCCGTCGCCACACCACAAGAAGGAGAGTTGTCTTCCCTGCCGCCACGACGAAGGGAGGAGGAGGAGAGATTTCTTCTTCTTCTCTAGCCATGACCAGCGCCATGAGGTCATGACTGGTTCCGACGCCAACGGGAGCCCCTCGCTCTCATGCATGCTACTGGACTCTCCTTCCTCTTCCTTGCACCCGCTGCGTCGTCCAGCCACTAGCGCCTCTGGATTAGTGTCGCTCTTTTCCTATCATGCCGCTACCGCCATCATCCCATGTCGGCAGCTACCACGCGTCGCAACCCCTTCCGGCGCTTATCCACCAGCGCCTCTGGATTAGTGTCGCTCTTCTCTGATCCGACCACTACCACCACCATCCCATGCAGGCAACCACCACGGATCGCAACCCCTTTTGTCAGCAGCCCCCATGCATCGCAACCCCTTTTGCCGGCAACCACCATGCGTCGCAGCCCCTTCCGCCAGTAGCTACCAAGCGCCGCAACCCCTTCCGCCGGTAGCCACCACGCGCCACAGTGCCTTTCACCAACAACTACTACGCGTCATTGTCCCGCGCCAGTTATCGCCGCAATCCAATCTGATCATACCTCACTATCGTGTTTCGACCTTCGTGTCGTTGTTGTATTTCAACTTATGTACTTATGTTGTATTCTTGTATGTATACTAACGCTGTATTCCGGCTTGCGTGCCGATATCTTGTCCTAGCCTGCGTGCTGATATCTTGTCCCGGCTTGCGTGTCGATATCTTATCCTGGCCTGCGTGCCGATGTCATAACTCGAACTGCGTGCCGATGTCATAACTCGAACTGCGTGCCAAGGTCGTATCCAGTTCCGGGCCACCACGTTCATCCAGCTCTTCAGCCTGCTCATGGTGGTCTACTTTTCCAGGACATAACAACTCAAGTAGCGTCCCATCCGAGGGCGCCCCCTGTACCAGGGTACGTTCTCCGTACTCACTCTATATTCATTTCATTATTGTGTCTTAATTTGTACTTATATGCTCGTTGGATCTGTCTCGAGCATCCGGATACCAGGGACCAGGGCAACATAATCGCTAGCTGCAAGTAGCGTTGACTAGAGGACTTCTGACGACTTGGTCAACATAGAAGTCATCTCAACATACCCCTCCTTCGGGACGTCACGATTCGGTCAACATTCCATCCACGTCATCATTCCGACAATTCCATATTCTTAGTTTCCAGACAGGATCAGATTGTATTATCATTTAATTCTTCTTGATTACTCAATTACTGCTCATTTGTTGTATAATCATTTAGTTCTTCTTGACTTTTTTCTTGTAATTCATCAATTGAATCTTCAATAAAGAGCTAGCTTTAAAAAACTTACAAAGAATACCTTTGTGAGTTTTAATAATCTGTTCCACTCTTTTTCTTTTGTTTCTTTTCTAACTCCAAGGTTGATATTTCTTTGAAAACATATTTGTACTACCAATTTCAAGTGTAAAAATAAAACACACAAAACCAGCAACAAAGCTAACAATGAAATAAACACAAGTAGTGAAAATAATAGTTGAAGAACAATAAAGCTTGGTTTATGCTTGAAGCAATCGATATAATCTATTCTATGATGATTAAAGTTAGGATGATTTATTTTAACTCTTTCAAATCTGTAAGAAAAATCATAAAATATTGGCTCCAATACAATATTAAAAATCAATATTGAATATTGACAATAAGAAAAAAAAATATAGATAAGTAGGTAACTTACGTTGTAAATTTATATATTGATGAATGATGATATTGATGAAACTAAAATTTCAATTGGAGAATAAACTTTTCTAATTTAATTAGAAGAGATTCAAATGAGAAGAATGGAGAAAATTAGCGTTCATGATTCATACTTTACTCTTTAGAGTCTTATGACTTCTGTAAACAAATTAATGAAGAAAGAGTTGTACAAATAATAAAATCTTGTAAAGAGAAAAAATGATCATTTACTTTCTTTTTTTTCTTGGACCTTTATTAAAATAATTCAATAAATTTTTGGGAGGTTTTTACTAAAATAATCTAATTGTATATAATATATATTATATATGTATGTCAAATTTGGGACCCCTAAAAATCGGGGGTCTTTGGCCGTCGCCTCCGGTGACATGCCTTGGGTCATCCCTGGTTACAGCACTTTGTTGCAGAGAGTAGGTAGCGGAGGGAAAGTAGTAGACTATTTTGCAAGCTAATATTATGAATCCTTGTCATCATCCATGTAGAAAAGAACAGAAGAAACTTGCCATACTGTTTCATTTCAAGATATTTTGCCTTCCTATGATCAAGATTTGGTGATTAACTGGTGGTGGAAACAAAAAATAGATACCACTGCCAGATTGTTTTAGGATAGAACTGGCTCTCTTTGCTACAGCTGTTAATTGTAAGATCCTATCAAATACAATTCTTGAAAATGTTGTCAATTAATTAATCTTCCGAAACCTTGCCACAGAATATGGAAACAACGAATTATGAAGCTTCTAAAAACTGTTGGCTCTCAAGAGATTGCTCGCCCTTTTGCCATATTCTGTTGCCAATAAGTGAATTGTGAACCGGTGATGGTGGTAAATTGAGTTATCACTTTTATTTATTGATAAAACATAATCGTTTATCCTTTAGCATGGAATTGCGAATTCTTCAAATGCATAGTTTTTGTTCCCTCGGCTACTGATTAGTCAACTTTAATTTAGCTTTAATTTAGCTCTGTCAGATTGGTTTTAGGAGGGTTTTATTTTTTTTAGTATAATTTTGTGTTAAAAACTAAATTAGGCCGGTATAAAGTAGGATTATTCTACTTTTATATCTAAGTTCTAAATGCCTTGTTGAAAACTAGATTATGTCCTCTCTCTCTAAGGAAATCACTTGTCGTAAGCCCAACCAATCTCAAGTCCATCAAGAATAACAACACCTCACAACTTGAAATATCAAGCAATTTAAGACATCGTCAGAGGAAGATGTGTCCAAAACACACAAATAGACAAAGAAACATTGGGGACCATGAGAATAGTTTGAAGATGTGGTCATAGAGCTTGACTTTACACCATCTTTATATCTATTATTCCTTCTCTTCCATCTATTTTTAATATCTCATTTCAAATCAGATTCATGGATGGTGGGAACTGATATGTTACCACAAGAATCTCGACCACTTTCTTCTTAGCCTCCCCAAACATACATATCCATATCCATCTCAAAATTCATTCTCAGTCTCTCCCATACATTATTTTTCATTTTGCTTCTATAATTTCAAATTCTTCTCTTACTGTTTTCATTTTAGTCTGAATGGATCAATCATTATTAGTAAAAATGAAGAAAATTTTATTGAATATTTATCATTTGTTAGAAAGCAGATAACAAAAGATTCACTTTTTATGTAAGAAAAATCACTCATAGTCTCATATATAGACTCATTTCATCCTTACCGGATAATTCTACTTGTAGAATGATTGTAATCAAATGCTGCAAATGATCGTGTTTTCCTTAAATGCTGAGCTAGGACCACTTGGTGAGCAAATATGAAAGCCATAATTTCGCAATGTACAATTATGCGAGTTAGAGAATTTCTTAGTTTTGTGGCATCAAATTTGCACACATCAAGCAATGTGAACCGCATCAAACTAGAGAAGCAACAATCCTTGTCAATATTCTTGTGCACATCAATCCAAGTTCTAGATTTGATGTGTCTCTATTTTTTTCAAACTAACTTATATCCTTGTCGATGTTTAGTAGCAAGAAACAGGCCTCTGAAAGAAAAGGAGAGAAAAAAAATTATTCCGTTATCAATTCACAATGCCTTACTGTTAATATAAACAAATTGCACTTGTATTTATAGCTTATGAAGCGTAAAATCAACTGCTTGTATTGTGAAGTAGCTCGAAAGGCAAATCATTCGCCTACTTGTATTATGGATTTCAGTCCCCAAAACAGAGCCACAACAGGCACAGATTTTGCAGAGTTGGGACATGTTGCAGTAAGCTCTTGGTCCATAGATATTGGAGATATATGACATGGCTTGTGGCCACGTGATGCATCTCTCCTTTGATACTGTAACTCGTTTGGCATGAATGTTCAGTTTGCTCTAAATCTATTTAATGTTATTTCAATAATTTGTTTTTATTGAACCAGTTCTTCTGACTTAGATTTGTTTAATGTCTATGGGATTAAAATTTCTTATATATACAAATTATTCACTCAGAGAGTTTTATAAATCCTACTCATGGAGGAGAAAATGACTAAAATGTGTAAGTTTTGTAGCGAAATTATTTTTTACTTTAATAAAAGTAAATGGTAAAATACCAATAGTAAGATCACACATGATATTTTAGAAAATTAATAAATCTAATGTTAAAAAAAGATTATAGAAATTTGTTGATGATATTAAAATTCTATCAGATAATTTAATAATAACGTGGACGCAGACGAGAGAATGGTAAGCTAAGCAGCAGAAGAGGGCACGAGAGAGCTGCTGGGGCTTCAGATTCATGAAAACTGGAGGACTTGAACCTTCATTAAACTAACCACCGTTAAAGCCAGAGCTGCGGGCTTAGAACAGAGACTTTGGATTTCTATAGATGGCAGATATGCACACCCTCGTCTACTTTCTGGGGAAAAAGAAAACTAAATGGAGGAGATGGTGGTGGTGGTGCTTGTTCTTTCCCTTTCTTCAGTAAATATCTCTTTTAGAAAAGCAGGACAACTTGAACCTTCATTAAATTCAGCACCATGAAAGCCAGCTGCTGCGAGGTTAGAACAGAGACTTTGGATTTCTTTATGCGAGTTTAGAGGTATTAGATGGCAGATGTGCACTCCCTCTTCTGCTTTCTAGAGGAAAAGAAAAACTAAATGGAGGAGGTGGTGGTGGTGGTGGTGCTTGTTCTTTCCCTTTCTTCAGTAGATCTCTCTTTTGCTGGATTGCGTATTGGTTAAAAATACAACTTTTAGTAGAAAGTTGAATCTTTCATGTTGAAGCCAAGAGAAGTTGCAGTTAAATTTGAGGATTTGTGATATTTTAATGAACAAGAGTTTCGTGGTAGTTAGAGCTCCTAATTAACCGTGAAAGCTATATGTCATGGTGAATCAAAGAGGAGAATTGGTTGAATAAAAATAAATGGAGAAGAGATGGAAGTGGAAAGAGGTTTTATTGTGAATGAAATTTTAATTTCATATTGGGATTTTCATGGTATGATAATTGATTTATATTGATTCATATGCATTGAGAATGTGAATAAATGTATGGGGAATGACTCTCTTTTACGTGTAGGTGCGCAAGAGGGTGTAGGTGCGCAAGAGGGTGTAAATCTCGGATCACAAGTAGAAGACACAACCAGGCAAGCTTCTCTTCACCCGTAGGCCTCAGTCAGATTGGCTTGTTTGTCTGTCAGCTCGCCCGACCTGCTGCTCAGCAGATTTGTTCGCTCAACGACTGAGTCCGATCAATCGCTCTTCGATACGTTACAAAAATCAGCCTCTATTAACAATTTGAGATTATCCGCTGAGATCATACATCTCGTTTAAGTTTTTAAAAATATCTGACAATAAATTATTTTATCCAACAGAATTCCCATCCCGTGTAAACTTCTTTGATATCCTACTCTTTTATTAGATTTGCCAATGGTTAAAAATCCAATTTCAAGGGAACCCAGTGCTAACACCTCATGCCTTATTCTACAAGATGACATGTTTTTCCAATTTTTCCTGATCCAGAAAAGGCAAAGAATCCTTATTTACAGAGCAAGAAGCCCACACACGCAATCCCCATAACAATCACTGAATCTAGTCTTAAATTCGAGAGCTTGTCCTCTTCGTCTAACTAAAATCATTCTTCCTTGATTCTGCGCATGTGTTTTCTTATTCTATCCTACCTAAAATCTAGTTGTCCTATTTGAACTTATCTGCAACTTTATAATAATTAAATCAGAAGATGAAGTCAAATCCAACATGAAGGAAGTCTAAATTTTCACCCATTTTAGATTTTTCAATAGCTGGGTCCTGCTCTAAAACGACAATTCTAGGATTCTAATTGCTGTTCTTGATTAGATAGGCATGCCTAACTTAGTAGATAAAAACACACAGAGCTGTAAGGATTAATGGATTGTGTATCTCCAATTTGTAAGCGCACACAAAATAAGAAATTGTGAAGATGATTGGTCATTTATGAAGAGAGAGAAAGAGAAAGAGGGAGCATTTCCCCAACTTAGTATCTATTGTCCTCTCAGAGGTGAGGAGTTTCTCTGCCTGTAATATTTTCTTCAATGATTACATGTAGACTAAGTGAGGTTTGTAATTGTTTGGTGATCTCAGTTTTTACCCTCCCCTATGGATATCTCTCTCTTTTCCCCCTTTGGTTTTATCAGCCTTTTGCTATCCATGCGAGCAATTCCTTTGGAGTTTTGAGTCAATGATGGCATCATCACTGTGATGACTCTAGGACAGAGTTCAAGGCCTCTTCATTTGTTATTTATGAGGGCAATAAATGGAAGAGCGAGAAGATGTTAGAAAGGAAGATGAGTTTGCAGGTGAAACAAAAACCTTTCATCATTTGTTCTGTTTTCTTTTTATTTGGTTCATTTGAAGATTCTTGGATATAGTGAGTTCAAGAAGGATCCTAAAGTTGAAATGTGAAAAATCCTTCTTCTTTTCGAAGTTAGTTCATCAATTAGTCCAAATATTTCTCTTAACTGCTCTTTTTTTTTCTCTCCCTCGAAATCAGACATTCTTGAGATATGATCCTTTTGCTGATTCAATAGTCTTGAATCACTAGCGTTTCTTTGCAATTAAGACAACTGTAGGATATCCTCTTGTCCATTATGACCTACTTTGTTAGCCTCTTGGATAATATTTCATAATGCATGTTTCTCGAAAGAACTTCTATGTTCTTCAAAAAAAAATTGATATTTTCCCCTTTAAAGATATTGCCTGAAACTTCCCTTGAATTTTCAGATACTTTCTCATCCTATGGCAGAAGAATCATTCTTCAAAATTATCAGGAGAGAGTTACTTGTTCTGAAATAAAGAATTCTTTCTCAGAAATAAATTTCTACTCTGATGATGAGTTGGTAATCATTCAAGAGTATGTTTTGTTCTTGGTTGTTCCTCTATTCCCTTATGCTATCCTTCCACTCTTCAGTGTAACTCTTTCATTTCTCTTGCATAAATTAAACCTGCTAGTTGTTTTGTTTCTGTGGCTAATTGTAACTTGTTATTTTACTTATATTGTTAAGCTATTAATTAAAGATTTTGGCTAAGGAATCAGGTTTTCTTAGCCTGAGACTTTATCTCCTATTCATCTTTGGTTTTATTTCTTTTCAGGAATGGGTTCAAAGCTGCGTACATAAAATAAACTATTCCCCGCCTTGGAAAGGAGCAACAGTTTTGCAGTAACCGGAGCAGTGAAGACTTCAGATTCAAATGCTTTGGACCAACGTAGGTTTCCAATGAAGAAACATGTTGAATGCCATGGCAGAGATTCTGTGAGGAATACAATGTTGAAGCATGAAGACATTTTCAGGCAGCAGGTTAAGCAAAATGCCACATTTTAATCGCGTTTCTACCACAAAAAGCACATTATTGCCAACTCACTGAAACAAGCTGAATGATTGTAGGTTCGTGAGCTCCATCGTCTGTATCAAGTCCAGAAGATGCTGATGATTGAGCTGGTGAAAAAGGAAGCAGAACTCCATTCGTTGCCAAGTACTGAAGCTACAGCAGCAGTGGCAGATACAAAGACTAGAATCTGGAGCAGTGCTTCAACCTCCGAGATAACCCAATCTTCTCGTGTCAGTAATGTGAACCAACCTGCAGCTTGCAGCACAAGGGCAGGAGGCTTCCTCTCAAGGGAGCTAAGTTTCTGCTCTCGTGACCGATCGACTGTGCATGACATGGGCTTCGATCAACCAGCTGAAGAGAACACTTTCAGAGACAGGAACACAAAACAGCTCCGAGAAACATGGTCTGATGATGGAGCTGAAATTGACTTGACGCTTAGCATAGTCTGCGGTCCTAGAAACAAAAAAGATCAAAATGTTGCGCCGTGTCCGAATGCCTAAATTGACTGCTCAGATCCAACTACGAGTGATATCAGGTTGAGGCAGATTAAGCAGGAGAAAGAAGAGGATTGTGGTGATTCCTCTTCTGGCCTGGACAGAGAAATGGTGAAGAGTCCCCCTTGGCTTCTTCGTGCTCTAAATTTGAACAAGACATGAAACAAACATAAAAATTTGTTTCTTTTCCTGCATTATTCTTGATTGAAAACAGATGGTGAATGAGGACTTTGAGCAAAGGGCCTTCTACATTAGCAGCTAAAATTGATTGATTTACACAGCCAATATGTTTCTTTGGGGTTTCAAGTTTGATATGTATATATATTTTTTTTCTCTTGATTTCTTTTCCCTTTGTCATTTAGAATTGAAGTCATCCAACAATGTAACATGTCTTTTCATTCCAAATATATTTAAAAAACCTGAACTTGGTCCATCGTTGTAGACTACGATATTTTCGTAAATTTAACTGCTCACTTCCAACTTTCAACGATCAACAGTTATGATCATATTATCCCTATTAGTTAGTTTCAGTATGTTATTTTCTGGTAAAAAGATTGTTTTTGTTAGACTGTTTGATTAATATATAGCTTAGTATATCTGAAATGTATGATAATGATTGGTCCAGTTTCATTGTTGTTATGAATAAATCATAAAAATATATGTCAGACAATGTTAACTTCCTATTTCCTTAGAAGAATTTACAATCATTTATTAAAGAAAAAGTTATAGATATTACAAAATATATGTGATCTTGTCCGAAAGTAAAAAAGATAATGCGCTAGCTATTGATCGGTCACTCCGTTATTGACTGTGAGAAGATGAAGGCCTTAATGATTCGGATAGATCTATGCACACCACAGAGCAAGCCAACAATAATATTAGAGTGAGAACCAGGGAGTGAGTCCTTAGCACAGGCACTCCAACGCTTAAGTAAGAACAGCACTCCTGGTGAGAAAGATGAAAGAGGATAAACAGTAGAATAATAACGTGGATGCGTCTAAGCATGCATGCGTGGGTGTAAGTGAGAGTATAAATGTACTTGGCCAACGGATAAGATCCTTTTTTATCCCACTTCTCATAACCTCCGTAATAATGAGGTGGTAAAGAATGTCTGGTGTCAAAATATATCGGGTGATGGAAGATGTACCACAACCCCCCCTCCCCCCTTCCCCCAACTGAGCAGAGGAAGGTTTCATTGTGTGTAGATGTCAGAATAATGAAATATTCTCTAGTGAATAACTATTATTCTCTGACAGGTTTGTTACGATTTCCTAACAATGTTGTCTCTTAGAAGAGATCCAACTGGCTCTGGGGTATGCTAGAAGTCTTGCTTGTAAGAAGTGGGGAGCTCAGTCCTGGACGTCCGACACACCGACTTGGGGCCACGTGGGTATATGTTGAGAGTTGCAGGCTGAGAGTCACACCCAGGAGAAGTGAGGAACTGATATATGGAGATCCAGCCGACTTTAGGGCTAGACGGATATATGTTGGGAGATGTAGGCTTAGAGCTACTCCCAGAAGAAGTGAGAAACTGAGCTCTAGAGATCCGACCAACTTTGGGCCGAGCGGCTGTATGCTGTGAGATGGGCCCATGAAGTGTGCGGATATTCAAACGACTCTTAGTTCACTCGAGTTTATGTTGACGTCTTGCCCATATGAAGGAACTGATCCCTTAGCCTCAACCGACTATTGGTCCGCCCGAGTTTATGCTGGGAGCTCTGTCTCTAAAGAGTACTGAGTGGGGGCATCGAGTCCCTTAGATTCGACCGACCACAGTCCGACTGGCTCTATGGTCAACCGAGTTTATCTTGGGAACCCTGCCCATAAGAAGTGGCTCACGGGAGATGGTTGGTTTGGATACGTATACCCTTACTCCCACCTCCCCCCCTTGGTGACTTCAACAGCCATATTGTCTTGACTTTAACTATCACATCATCTTGACTATCGTTCCTATATTATCTTCGGGGTCACTCACAACACGCAGCTTCGGAGGTTAATTACATGGTGAAGTTTATAAGAGTTATAAAGAACAAAAGAAGATGCTCTCTAGTTAGCCTTTGAGTGTCTGCATCACCTTAAAGGCATGGAATGAAGAGCCTTAGACTGTGTAATGCTATTGTATGTTGCCAATGTCAAGAAGCCCTTTTAGATTGACAACTGATTCAACATGGCCCTTCAGAGTGTTCAGCTCTCTTATCCTGCAAAACTAAACCCCATTTGAATAGTGACATTTTAATGTTGCATAGTTAACCAAATCCAGCTAATGAAATCGTCTCTTTATGAGATATATTTTAATGTGTATAAATGATAAGAGTACAAGGGTCTGTAGGCATGCATATGGGGTTCTCTCTTTTCTTTCATTGTTTTTCCCCTTTGGACACAAGTGGTAAATGCGAGATTGCATGGCATGAACTGCAGTGAAAATGATCTCAACGTATAACTAAAACATAACTAAGAAATCATTTGGCATCGACCAGAAGAAAGATGACAGGAAGAGAAAAAAAAATAGGAAAAGGACCACAAAAAACGAATTCTGTATTGGAATTTTGGCTCATACAGCTAGGAGATTTGGCAATACGGCAGGTCCAAGTTAGACCCAGTTATATTTTAGAATATTTTAGGTGGAAGAATCGGTACTCGATCATTTGGGGTCATGTATAATGTTGGCTAGGAGAAATGATATCTTATTGCATGTATCACCAGCCATGACGAAGACAGAGCTTAAGTATTTCCAGTCACATGATTTTTGGCACAAAGTTGATGGCTGCTCCGTGGTCCTCGGGCCAACTTGAGACAACTTCTTGAAATGTAAACCAAGTTAGGAAGCCACTCCTTTTACCGCCTGTTCAATATGATAAATAGCTTCCTAGTCCACTGTTTCTTACTTTGTCTTTGGCTCTTTGGATTTCTAGTTCTTTCTCATTGTCGCATTCTGGTTAATTTTACGTGTTGGCAATCATTAGCTTTGCCAATTTAACAGACAAAACAAGCACACTGGAAGGCGTAGCTTCGTGATTCATTTGTCTTCTTTCAGAATTGAAACAATCATGCATGTGATTGTTGTCATGTTTCTTGAGCTGAAGTCCAAGTCAATGATTCTCTTCTAAATTTGGTCGACAGTACAATCTTGCACCTTCACTTAACTGGGTCGAGCTCTCAATTTCACTGGCAGATCCAACTAACTTTGTAGTTCAAGCAACTGTTGATTAAGGCTTAGGCATTCCAAAGGTACAAACTATATGCAGTACAAGTGATGAGATATGTTCTACTTCACATAACCAGTACAGTTTGGTGACTAGATTTTAAGACAAGCGATCATGAATGGGAGCTCGCGGTCCACAAAGACGAGGTGTCGGATTCTTCATCGGAGTAGTCCAAATCTTCAAAGCCCCAAGATTCTTCTTCGTCCTCCTTGTCCTCGCTTAGCATCTTCAATTCATCTTGCAAAATCTCATTGCCTTCGATTATGTTCAGTACCTGCCATAACCCATTTTTCGACCTTGTCAAAACAGTTGTTTGATCCATAGAAAAACAGAGTGAAAACGGTGAGACTTCACGAGCAGCCCGTGATAAATTCATGGATTTTTCAAGTATCTAGTTTGTGTGGCTACTGAAGCAGATTTAACAATTAATTTTGCTTGTTGGTTAAGATTGGCAGTTTATGAAGTATAAATATGGCAATTTGCTGTTGCATTATTTAATCACTGTTCTTATCATTAGAATATGCTTCACGGTTAGGAGGTAATTATATATGAATGTATAGTTTATAGGCAAGAAAACAACCTGCTGCCAAACAATCACAGTGCCTTGAATCAGTCACATGATTAGAAAAATAAGAACAATGATGCTCAAATCTTCTTAATATGTTGTCCAAACTCTAGTTACTTCACTACACTTTCAGTAGAATTCAACTACCTTTTAGTTCTATTAGTTTCTTATTCACATAGCCATTGGTTAATTCCTAAGTTAGCTTGGCTTTTGAGGATATGATACCTCGGTCATCGATGGGCGAGATGCCGGTGCCGCCCTGATGCAAAGGGAGGCTGCAAAAGTGAGCTTGTGTAGCTGCTCGTAGTCGTAATGTTCTTCCAATCTTGAATCGAGTAGCATTCGTATTGTGCCATCTCTTAGATAAGGTTTTGCCTGCAGTTAGTCGAAATTGATCTAAGTCTGATCTTGCTCGATACTATATACTATATAGCAATAGGTTTAGAAAGGACTCTCAATCAAATTGAGCACACACTTACCCAGCTAACTAAGTTTTTGTGAGAGACATCGACCGGCTTCCTTCCCGATATGATCTCCAAGAGGAACACCCCAAACGCAAAGACATCAGTCTTCTCATGTACTATCCCATACATGAAGTACTCCGGTGCCAAACACCTAATCACACAACAAATTCATTTGCTAGAATTCATATACACAACTCAAACTACTACTTTTAAGCTAACAACTTGAGTTTAGCTTCAAGTGAAGATACCCAAATGTGCCTTCAATCGGCTTCACCGTGCGATAGCTCCACTCCGACGGAAGCCATTTCGCGAGCCCAAAGTCTGATATCTGTGAATTGATCAGTGGTTAAAATGGTGTTGCAAAGTAGAACAAAAACTTCTAGTTTGAAGAACTAATGATGTGGAGAGAGCTACTTGAGGCTCAAAATTATGATCGAGGAGTATGTTGGAGGCCTTGATGTCTCTGTGGATGATCCTTCTCTGGCAACCCTTGTGCAGGTAATGCAGTCCTCTTGCACTTCCCAGAGCAATCTCGTACCTCGACTTCCACTCCAATGGAGGACTGCTCTCATCTGCATCGATTTAACTGTGGAGGTGAAACTGATTCTTGCTTTTGAACTCTAAAGAGTTTTTATTGAAGTTAATACCGTGGATGTTGGAGGAGACTGAGCCATTGGAGGCGAACTCGAAGATCAGATAGAAACCGAGCTCAATGCAGCACCCGACGAGGAGCGAGACGTTGGGGTGGTGAACATGGCCGACGGTGCCCAGCTCCGTCAAGAAGTCCCTCTCTTGCTCCTCCGACGACGCAAGGGCCATCCGCTTGACTGCAATCGCCTGTCCGTCCTCGAGCATTCCCCTGTACACCTCCGCGGACCCTCCCTTCCCCACCAAATTGCCTGCTAAATCCTTGCGAGAAAAGGAGGTCATCGCCGGTCCAGATGGAAACAGTTGAGGTAGCAAGCGCAGAGCACGAACCTTGGTGGAAGCCGTTGGTGGCTTTGTGGATCTCCTCGTGGGAGAAGCATCTCCAGGCTGGTTTTTTCAGTTGTTCGGCACCGGAAGGAGGGCGCGGCTCTTCTTCTTTCCTCTTCCTCCGGCCGAATTTAAACAGCAGAAGCAGGCTTTTGAGGCCCATTCCTCGCCCTGAAGAAGACGAAGCAAGTGCCTTGGATGGGTATTAAAAAAGCAGCGCGCCTTTTGCCGTGCGTAGCTTCGCTTTTCGAGGGATGCTACAAGGAAGCATTGATGAGGAAGTTGGGAGCTGCCATTGCCGCTTTCTGGATTCAGTACCCTGCTCTGCTTCGATTCACGGAGTCGCCATTGCTACTTTGGCTCTCAGGAAAGCTACAAACTCGGGGGGCTTTAATGGAGGAAGGTGGAGACTCGCAGTAAATCTCACAAGACCAATTCTCAGATGAAAAGTTCTAAAATTTCAACCGTCCCGACGTAATTCTCACCCTTCCAGTGAAAGGGAGGGGACCAAGAATTTCTACATCCACGACACTGTTCACTGACATGATTAGACAATGTCGTATAACAGGTGTAAATATGTTTGAGGGTCCGGATTTGGAGTACTTGCCTGTCACAGGGCTAAATGCAGGCGAACACAGCTCCTGCAACGCCATTGATGCTTAAATGATGCTTCCCTTCTTGCATGAATACTGATGCCTGAAGTAGGTGCGTGATGTTTGTTTAAGATTGACATGAGGAAAAGAAAGTCTACTTGCCTGTCACAGGGCTAAATCCACGCTACGAAGGAAGAAGAGTGGATTCCAATCTGTATCTTATGGAGAAGAAAAGACACGAGAATAATTCTGCTACAGCCGGCCTACAGTTGTACGCCGTCCTGCACAGTTTGTTTATATCATGCAGAGATATATATGGACACCTTTTGCCCTGGTCTTATCTTGTGTTGTCAGCGTTTGAGCTGGGAAATTTGAGTAAGTTCGAGGGATTTAGTGGATGAATGCCTTTGCTTTTGGTTTACATCAAATCTAATCTCGTCAATGTTCTCTTCTTTTTTTTTAATCAAATTGCATTTTTAGCAAAAAAAATTCTTAGATTATCATTGTTAATCTTAAGTGTCCTTCAAAATCAAATATAAATTAATTCATGAATAATTTAGTAAAAGAATTAAAAAGGATGCCTCTTATGTCAAAAGAGTATACTCTTTTGTTCCAGTCTATTGTAGCAATTATAATTATTATAGTATAAAATAAAATTAATATAATTTTTATTAAGATTATAATAGATGAAATATTATTATATCAAATTATTTTTCAATAACTTAATTAAAATTATTTAAACATTAAAATCATTTTAAATTTATTGAAGCAACTACAGTCGTAATTATTATCATAATTTTAAAACGATTTTAATTAAATTGGAATCAACTCCAAATAATTTTGAAAAGTATTTTAATATAAAAGTAATTCATATTTTATAATCTTGACCAAGTTATATTAAGCAAATTTATTTTACACACATTGTAATAGTTATGCTATAATTGCTTATAAATGCTATATAAAGCATAAGAACATCACATTAGTTTCTCTAAATATATAATTCATCTTAAATTTCATATTTTATGTTAAAAAAATCTTTACATTTATTATCATATTCATTCTCTAAATTTAGATTCATAAATAATACTTTTCTCAATATTAAAATATCATTTAATTTGAGAGTTAGAAAAAATAAAAAGAATGGGTTGATAATGAAAATTAGATATTATATAGGAAAAGAGAAAAAATAATAAAAAAAAATTAGAAGAGAGAAGAAAATAAAAAAAATAAAGATAATTAAAATTTTAGGATATGTTATATATTATGTAGCAAAAAATAATTATTTAAATTTAATAAAGTGGATTATTTATCTAAATTTTAAAGATATTTACAAAGAAACTAATGTGGAGACTTAACTACCATAATATACTATTAATTTTTTTTATCAAATTAAAATTATTTTAATTAAGTTAATAAAAATATATTAACATGATGGTCTGAATGTGCATAAATTTTTATTAAGTTAAACAAAAAATAATTAAGTCCAATTTATTTTAAATCATAGTTTTCATCCAAAAATTTCTTTATTCAAATTTTATTATAGATATAAAAAAGTGTCTCTAATGTTTAATTTATAAAATTTAAGATTGTACTTCTGTGATAAATAATAGCATTTAATATTTAAATACCAATGTTAATGTATTAATATTGATGTTGTTCGAAAGTCGAAAAGACAGATGCTAAGGACGTGGTGCTCTTGTTGACTTCTGGCGGACCTCGCTCCTGCCTGCAATACAAGCACCGTCAGTGCCGAGCCAGGGAAGGGGTCCCGGCGATGGCCCTCCGACGCTCAAGTCAGTCTCCGGCAAAGCAAGAAGAAGCAACCAAAGAAAACTGTAGCACAACAGTAGAAATAGCTAGCGAGAAAAGCATACCTCCGCCGATGCCTGGATCCCCCTTTATATAGGGCTCTTGTAGCGTGTATGCACGCTTCTTAAAGCGAGCACGCTATCTCAAGCTTTCCCTGAAGAGACATGTCAATAAAGTGTCCCTGACACATTACCTTAACGAGCCGAGCATATCTATGAAGTGACAGTGGAAGCTTCCATCGTACGATCTTCTATGTAATCATGTCGCTCGTCAGTGGCACTAGCTCCCAAAAGGATGTCGAAAGATATTTTGTTGTGTCTGTTGTTTGGTTGAGAGGAACGACCGCTCGGCCAGGACTCTGATATCCCTGCCGCACCGAGCGGGATAGCCGCTCGACTGAAAAATCCCTGTCCAAATGTTGTCCGTTGCTGGGGCGAGCAGGATGACCACTCGACCGGAAATCCACTGTCTCGTCGAGCGGGAGAGACGCTTGGCTCGGCTTGTACGCGTCCCTTGAGCATCGGTTTGATTACTCTGTGTCGAAGATTGTGGGTCAGTGCTTAACCCATGGTCGGAATATGCCCCGCCCGATTGGCCAAGACCATTCGTCCGTTGACCGTCTTGTCTACGACCTCCATTGACCTCCACCGTGGCAGTGGGGTGGGGCCCTTCATCATCACCGCATCACAAGCCTCCCCTTCAAGTTTAGTCGAAGGAGGTTGTAGTCCGACCGACTGAACCATTGTGTGAGCAGATTCCCTCCCGATTGCCCTTCATCACTATATGGACTTCGATCAGGGTGGGCCCGATCCTCGCCGATTGACCTTTTGAAGCTTGTCGTTCGGTCATAAGCATGCTCCCTTTATCCGATCGAGCAGACAAAGGTTTGTACTTGTAGAAATTTTTCTCAGGTTGTCTCGTGCGAGCGCGGGCTAGGCTGACGTCACCCTGATTTCTTGGAAATCGTGCAAATCCCCTATCATTAAGGTAGAACAGGCTCCCACGCCTGTATTAACTGTCGACCCATGGTAGCATGACACATGTTATGCCCACCGCCGTCGCACGCCTAATGTGACAGGCATTGATTGCAATGCTTGGCAGTTCGAATTCAACGACGAGATCTCGTCCTAGGTTTCCACAACTTAGATCGGACGGCTCCGGTCGGTTGAGCCCGGGGTATATGAACCCGCTGCGTCGCCGCCTTCTCCACGCTTTCACTATTGTGTTTCCGACGACCTCTGTGCTTCCGCACACTTTGCTCCAGCGGTTCTTTGCGTCTTGCCCTCCGACAATCCTCCATCTCCCTTTTTCCCAGTAAGCTCTCTTCCTGTCATCTTTTCTTTCGAGCATTCTGCTTTCCACTGTTTCGGTGACCCTCTGGTGTCCGCCTTTCTTCGCTCGATTCGCATTTCCTCCTTCTAGCCGCCTTTTTTCACCCGTTTTTCATAATGACCAGCTCCTCACAGTTGTCCGCCTCCATCCCTGGGCTTTGGTACACCACCATGGAGTCCAGGTTCGATGAGGGCGACGCTGAGGGCCTTAGGAATGCTTTTGAAATTCCATCCAACCACGAGATCATTCTACGTTCCTCGTCCGATCAACCAAATAATCTCCCGACTAGATGCATCTATCTGTTCAGGGACCATTTCACCGCGGTTTGCGATTCACTATCCATTCTTTCATTATTGCTATTTGTAAATACTTCCGCGTCTCTCTTACTCAACTCGTGCCGAACTCCTTCCATCTTCTATGCGGCATCGTCGTCTTGTTTCGGTTGCATGACATCCCTCTTACCCCACGTGTCTTCCATTATTTTTATTACCTGCAGCTGTCCGAGCCGGGGACCTTCCTCTTCCAGTCTAGGGTCGGTTTAGTGTTTTTTGATAAAATATCATCTTCTAATAAACATTGGCGGGAGTACTTGTAAAATACCAGAAAATAGGCGAATATTAATAAGGGAATTTTTCGGAATTTTTGGAAATTTTTCGGGAATTTTTCGGAGCTCGTATGGACGAGTTAACAGGGACAAAAAATGGGGCCCGGAAAAACCTGTTTAGGCTACCCCATTTAAACGAGGAAATGTTTATATTTATATTTCCTTTTTCTTTTATTTTTCTTTATTTCTTTTCTTCTCCCCTACTGAAACTCTCACCCAACCCTTCTCGCGCCGACGCCTCACCCTCGCGCCTCTCTCTGCCCTAACCGCCGGTTACCTTCTCCCTCTCCTCGCCAGCGACGCTCCTCTTCACTGCCGTCGGGACGCCAAGCGCCACAGCACACAGCCGACGCCGCCTGAGTACTGCCGACTCAGCGACGCCGTCTCAGTGCCCTAGCCACCGTTGCTGACACCCGAGCAGGAGCCGAGCGATTCCTTGCCCTAGGTGCCGACGCCGCACCTCTCTGCCCTAGCGCCGGGCCGCCGTCGAGCCCTAGTTCTCCGGCCGACTCTTCCTTCCCGAGCCGCACCAGGCGATGCCATCACTTGAGGCCGGACGGAGCAGTGCATACCCCTACTTCAATTGCCCAGATTCGGTAGCCAATTTGTTCCTCTGCCTAGTATCAGTAAACAAGCCTTCTTCCCTCTGTATTGTCGTCGGCCACAAGATTTCGAGCATCAACAGATTTCTATAGCCTGTTGACAGAGAGGAAGAAGATTTGGGTAAGGCAGGTAGGGTTCTGTGTTTGCAAATTCTTGTGTTAGTGGGTTAATTGATCACATTGGTGTTTTATTTGTTTACAGCAGCAATATACCTTTGCTGGCAACAACAAACCGTGTGTGTGGATCAACAATCAAGGCTGTGAATTTAGGTAAGGGTAGGAATTTGATACGTTTTGTAGTTAGATGTTTATGTGTTAAGGGAATTAGGTTTGGATTTAATCTAATGGGTTGATTGGGGATTTAGTTGCTAACCCTAATTAACTATTAGATTTAAAAAGGTAAATTGAGGATATGTGATTAGAGTTTTACCCTAAATTTAGTCCTAGGGATTTTATTTAGCTGTTCTTATGAAGTAGCTAAATAAAATATTTGTATATTGTTTGATACAGGACTTTGACGCAAGACGAGTATCTCGACGTCGTGGACCAGATTGGACTTTTCTATTTTCGGAGGCGGGTACTTTTGACTTATTGTCTTTGATATGCTTAGTAATGGAATTAACATGTTTCATTAATTATGTTTCTTATCTATTCCGGTTAATCACTACCCAAATCTTGGTACATGGTTGATTGATTGATTTGTTTTGCATCCCATGTATACTTTACCTGTCTATACATGCATATAGGGGTAGTGATATGCCATGCTTGACCATGTTCAGGACCTAGGTTTTATACCTTCTGTATACCTTTGGATTGTTTTGGATTCGTTGACCTATGATGCATTTTTATATATATGTGGATTAGGTCAGGATATTCTTGTGGTTAGTGTCATGCACCATTTGCATGATTGCATGCTGTGCGATAGTCCGCTCCATTATTGTTGAGCACATCGCCAGTTACATGGATCTGCACACACAACCACTCATGGGTTAGTGGTCGATTCAGGCTGAGTGTGTTGCAGCAGGGACTTTGTTAGGCACCGTTGGTCCGCTCATGGGTAGTGTGACACAACGTGTTATCCGGCAGGGATTCCTCTTGAGTACCGGAGATGAGAGCATTGCGCTCCCCATTTATGATTTGGGGTAGGAGGATAGGTGTACTCGACATCCCGTCCACTCGGTCACTCATCGGGAGTAGTGACGACAGAGTGCACGGTTGTCACCCTACCCACTCGGCCTCACTTTTGTATGAGATGATCGTCGGGGGTTGACCGGGACGCATCATTGGCATCATATGCATGATGCATTTATTGCTTGTGTTTGTGCTTGCATTTATATGCTGCATATTGTTTGGATACCTATGTTTGACATGCATCTGATTCCTATACCACTTTGTTTGTCCTTATACTCGAGTCTGGTTAGTCTTTCTCTCTGTTTACTTGGATGCATATTTTATCTTTCTTTTATCGAGATCGCATGATTAGTGCTAGGTGTTATTTCTTTACTTTGCATATCAATTGTACCTGCTGAGTGTTGGACTCACCCCGCCTCCATTGTTGATATTTTCAGGTTGATGCTGTCAGGAGAGAGTTCCAGTTGCTGGTCCCTGCAGACCTCGAGGATGTGATTGGTTTTCGTTTGGTTCCCTTTTCTGTTCTAGACTGTTTGAACTTGTTATGTTCTAGATTTATTTACTTATGGACATAGTATAGATTTTTTTTATATCGATGGATTTGGATTTGGTTTTTATTCTACTACATGCCTGCCTGGACGGCAGAAGAGGTGAGTTCGTCGGTTTTGAGCTTTACGAGTGTAGTTGAGTAGGGTGGTTTCCGAGTCAGAGTATTACTACTTTTGTTTGATCATATATAACTGCGTGGTGATGTTTTATTTTGTTGTTATTATTCCAGCCGCCTGTGGCTGAGGTATTTGTGAGATGTAGAAAAGTTTCAGATTGTCCACCGTTCAGGGGAGATGCTGCCGAAATTTTCTCGGACAGGGACTCCTCTGGGGCGTGACAATTTAGTGGTATCAGAGCACAGTTTTACGATCTTTTGTTTTCGCATTCTGGATGTTTGGGATAACCTGATACCAATTTATTTACTTGGTATCAGAGCGCCAAGTTTGGCGTTACTTGTTGGATTTTTGTATTTTTGGATTTTCGTGATTTATCTGATACCAATTTATTTGGTATCAGAGCGGGTTATGATACCTGCTTTTGGTGTTCTGGAGATTTATCGGATACCGGTAGTTGGTATTCTGGATATTTGGGTTAGCCGGGTTTGCGAGTCAAACTAGCCATTTTCAGATTTTCGATATGGTTATGTTTCGGAATTTCCGTTTCGGATTTATTTGGATTTCCGGCAATATTCTCGTTTGGAATTTTGAGGTCAAATTGGGGACTGGACAGCGACGGAGCATCTCCAGACAGCAAATAGGTATGTTTTTATTTTATGATTTTTATACTTGTAGTAATATCTGTAATTTAATTTAACAGATATGAGACGATCTACACGTATTACTGCGAGACGTGGTGCTGGACGACCACGTGGGAGGACCACGGGATCTCTGGATATGCCAGAGATGCCCACTGTTGATGAGCCTGTCAGTCAGGGACAGACTCAGGATGCGGCGGGAGCGTCGGGCTCTGAAATCCCAATAGCTCCTATGGAGATACCTATTTTGGCCACACCGACGGTATCCACGCCTATCCTGTTTACAGTACCATCAGGGGTACCATTGGTGTACCCGACATCTGCTCCAGCGCAGCCTACAGCGTATTCAGGACCACCGCCACATGGACCTACAGTGTATCCGACACCAGTGGCACCTGTACCCCCAGTGCCTACAGTAGCAGCAGCTGCTCCACATCCGGTACCTTTTCCTACCGTACCTCCAGTTGCCACCACTTTTGTTCCCCAGGCAGTACCACCGACGGCTTATGCTCCGGTATATACAGCAGCACCGGGAGTTCCTCCTCCGGTTTATTCCGTTCCTGCAGCCGTCCCGACACAGCTCACTGATATTGTCGCTGCGCGAGCTAGGATTCCAGCACTGGCCGAGTCGATGAAGACTCGTTTCACTCTTTTCCGCGGAGATCTCGATCCGAGTATGGCTCTGTCATGGATAGAGACTATGGAGCAGACTTTTTTCTATATGGCTTGCTCCGAGTGGGAGAAAGCGGTGCCTATCATTTACGGGATGAAGCTAATGCCGGTGGGTTACTCGGTTCTAGTATTGGTGGCGCAGCGTCACTTGGACCAGTTCGAGAGGCTTTTGAGCCGCTTCTTTCCACCTATCGGATGGCTCGCGAGATTTTATGAGTCGAGGCGAATAACCGCTCGATGGCCGAGTATATCTTGAATTCCTCCGGTTGGCTCAGTTTTGTCCAGAGTTGAGGTCAGAACTCGCATGATGCAGTTTATACAGGGATTGGATGGTTATCTGCATGTACAGCTTGCCGGATTAGGGATTTCATCTTACTCTGATGCATTGAATCGAGCTTTGATGATAGAGTTAGCTCGGCAGACAGCATATCCGGACAGGAAAAGAAAGCATACGGGTCAGACATCAGGGCAGGTCCAGCAGACTCAGGCGACAGGACAGCGTCTCGTAGGCCTCAGAAATCAGGGCGGTCTTCTTCAGGACGTTCCCGGTTTTCTCAGCAGAACCGGCAACCACCTTCCAGTGATACACATTGTTTCAGATGTGGATCCAGAGATCACCTCACCTCAGCTTGCTCTCTGGGACAGTCAGTTTGCTATTATTGCAAACTGCCTGGACACCAGAGCCGAGAGTGTCAGCTGAAGGCTCAGCACACAGTTGCAGGAGGGTCAGGTCAGAGGGGACAGTCTAGTCAGTCAGGGGCATATCGAGGAGGGCAGAAAGCTCAGTCTTCACAGCGTCAGCAGGGAGCAGCTCCCTCAGCAGCAGCATTTGGCATGCTTGGACAGGAGTACTCCAGTGCTTCGGTAGCACCCCAGAGTTTTGTTCCAGGACCTTATTATCCGACTCAGGGGCAGTACCAGACTCAGTCCCAGCCAGCTGCACAGTATCAGTCACCATCCTCTCAGTCTTATCTGGCACATAGTCCAGCAGCGCCTCAGTGGCAGGCTTGCCGCTGGCAGCGTTACCTCCTCCTCCTCCGCTAGAGACTGGACGTGTTCATGCGATTACCAGGGAGGATGCGCAGCGAGCCGACGGATCCGTTTTCCGCGGTATGATTTCCATTTATTCATTTTCCGCTGATATATTGATTGATACTGGTAGCTCGCACTCTTTTATATCTCATACATTTATGCGGGAGATTGGTAGATTACCCACTTGCAGACCCCAGTGATTGACTGTCTCTCTACCGTCCGGTGATACTTTAGATGTCACCCAGGAGATTAGAGGTTGCCCATTAGACTTTGGCAACATGATACTTATGGTAGATCTTCTAGTATTGGAGATGGTCGAGTTTGATATCATTCTTGGCATGGATTGGCTGTCAGTATATCATGCTACCGTTGATTGCCAGACGAGGGTGGTCACCTTCCAGCCTCCGAACCAACCCTCGTGGAGTTTCACTGGCATCAGAGATGACGGCATCTCGATTATTTCGGCGATTCAGGCGCAGAAGCTGCTGTCTCACGGCTGTCAGGGTTTTCTGTTATCGTTGATCAGTACTGAGAACAGCAGCAGTTCGCAGATTTCCGACGTTCCTGTAGTCCGGGAATACCCAGATGTATTTCCAGAGGAGCTGCCAGGTTTGCCTCCCAGAAGGCCAGTGGAGTTCGCTATTGAGCTGATTCCGGGAACCGCGCCGACATCGAAAGCTCCATATCGTATGGCACCAAAAGAGTTGAACGAGCTGAAGGTTCAACTCCAGGAGCTTTTAGACAGGGGATTTATTCGCCCTAGTGTTTCACCATGGGGTTCTCCAGTTCTATTTGTCAAGAAAAAGGATGGTACTATGAGGTTGTGTATTGACTACAGGCAGCTGAATACAGTGACCATCAGAAATAAATATCCATTACCACGGATCGAGGATTTGTTTGATCAGCTCAGAGGTACATCAGTGTATTCTAAGATTGATCTGCGATCCGGATATCATCGGTGAGAGTCGAGACTCGGATATTGACGACTTTCCGTACGGATCACGGTCATTATGAGTTTTGGTAATGCCATTTGGGCTTACCAATGCTCCAGCGTGTTTATGGATTTGATGAACCGCATCTTTACGGAGTATCTGGATCGGTTTGTTATCGTTTTCATTGATGACATGTTGGTCTACTCTCGTTCCGAGGAGCATGCCATCTTCGCACAGTCTTGGAGATTCTTCAACGACATCAGCGAAGTTCGGCAAGTGTGCATTCGGCATCCCTGTTGGTTTTCCGGGACACGTGGTTTCTAGCAGGTATTTGATTGATCCTCGAAGATCGAGGTCACCGGGGGCGGCAAGTCGATCTGAGATCCGATTTTCAGGACTAGCGAGGATATTACCGACGCGTTTTGTCGAGAGTTTTCGCGTATTGCTATCGACCGCCTTACCGGAAGGCGTGAAGTTTACGTGACAGAGGATTGTGAGACCAGCTTTCGAGGCGGAGATTAGTGTCGGCTCCGGTTTTGGTTTTACCGGAGAGGATGGATTTGTACTTTACACCGACGCGTCTCTGCATGGTTTGGCACGGCAGAGTAGTCTCTTATGCTTCTCGTCAGTTGAAGGAGCATGAGAAGAACTACCCAGTTCATGACTTGGAGTTAGCTGCCATCATCTTTGCTCTGAAGCTTTGGCGTCATCATTTATACGGTATCACATTTGAGATTCTCACTGATCATAAGAGTCTCAAATACATTTTCACTCAGAAGGAGCTTAATCTCCGACAGAGGAGATGGATGGAGTTCCTGAAGGACTACGATTGTACCATTAGCTACCACCCGGGAAAAGCTAATGTGGTTGCAGATGCACTCAGCAGGAAGTCCAGAGGGACTTTAGCTTGCCACCGGATTTCAGTCACAGATTTGATCTTGAGGAGCAGGGACCGACAGAGCAGGGTATTCTGGTTACCATGGTTGCTCAGTCGTCGATCAGGACTAGGATCCGAGAGGCCCAGGCTGGTGATCAGCATTTGCAGTTCATTAGCAGTCAGATAGCTTCCGGGCAGCAGACCGAGTTCACACAAGACGAGGAGGGTGTTATATACTTCCGAGGCAGATTATGCGTACCTCAGTCTCACCCGGTCTTACAGGACCTACTACAGGAGGCACATCGTTCTCGATTTGCGATCCATCCGGGCGGGACTCGTATGTATCGAGACTTGAGGCGTTCCTATTGGTGGAATGGCATGAAGAAAGACATTGCGGATTTCGTAGCTACATGTCTTGTCTGTCAGCAGGTGAAGGCTGAACACCAGAGACCTGCAGGATTACTTCAGCGGATTCCTATTCCTGAGTGGAAGTGGGATCACATTACCATGGACTTTGTGGTGGGTTTGCCGAGGACACGATGAGGCCATGACGCGATTTGGGTAATCGTTGATCGATTAACCAAATCCGCGCACTTTTTAGCGATTCGGAGGATTGATTCCCTGGATCGATTGGCAGATCTGTATTGCCGAGAGATTATCAGACTACATGGTGTTCCATTGAGTATCATTTCGGATAGAGATCCACGGTTCACGTCTCGTTTCTGGCAGAGTCTGCAGCAGGCCTTGGGCACACAGCTCTGTTTCAGTACAGCTTTCCATCCACAGACAGATGGACAGTCAGAGCGGACCATTCAGACTTTAGAGGACCTGCTGAGGTCATGTGTTATGGATTTCGGAGGCAGTTGGGAGGACCATCTGCCGTTGGTAGAATTTGCCTACAACAACAACTTCCATTCGGCTATCCAGATGACACCGTTTGAGGCGTTGTATGGTAGACCTTGTCGGACACCCGTCCTTTGGGATGAGGTTGGAGAGGCTCAGTTGTTGGGACCTCATAGAGTTCAGCAGGATGCAGAGTTGGTCCGTACTATCAGACGGAGGATGTCAGAGGCGCAGGATCGTCAGAAGAGTTATGCTGATCGGAGACGCAGACCACTAGAGTTCTCTATTGGCGACCATGTATTTCTACGAGTTTCACCCACGAAAGGGGTGAAGAGATTTGGCCTCAGAGGCTTTCGAGATCTTGGAGAGGATCGGAGCAGTAGCTTACCGACTGGCACTACCACCGTCCCTGTCAGGCGTGCACGATGTATTTTATGTATCCATGCTGAGGAGATATGTACCCGATCCGACGCATGTGCTGACAGATATTCCAGTTCCTGTCCAGCCTGACATTACATATGAGGAGGTTCCGGTACGGATACTCGACCGGAAAGAGCGTCAGTTGCGGAACAAGACTATCCGGCTGGTTAAAGTCGGATGGCAGCATCATTCAGACGAGGAGGCTACTTGGGAGCTTGAGGATACGATCCGAGCTCGATATCCCCATCTTTTTACGTGAGGTATGTGATTTATTTACCGTTCAGCATTTATACTCTATATCTGTTGTTAGTACTTGCTGATGGTAGATAACGAAATTTGGGGACCAAATTTTTATTAGTAGGGGAGAATGTAAAATACCGGAAAATAGGCGAATATTAATAAGGGAAATTTTCGGAATTTTTGGAAATTTTTCGGGAATTTTTCGGAGCTCGTATGGACGAGTTAACAGGGACAAAAAACGGGGCCCGGAAAAGCCTGTTTAGGCTACCCCATTTAAACGAGGAAATGTTTATATTTACATTTCCTTTTTCTTTATTTTCTTTTCTTCTCCCCTGCCGAAACTCTCACCCAACCCTTCTCGCGCCGACGCCTCCCCCTCGTGCCTCTCTCTGTCCTAACCGCTGGCCACGGTGGTTACCTTCTCCCTCTCCTCGCCAGCGACTCTCCTCTTCACTGCCGTCGGGATGCCAAGCGCCACAGCACACAGCCGACGCCGCCGGAGTACTGCCGACCCAGCGACGCCGTCTCAGTGCCCTAGCCACCGTTGCTGACACCCGAGCAGGAGCCGCCGTCGAGCCCTAGTTCTCCGGCCGACTCTTCCTTCCCGAGCCGCACCAGGCGATGCCATCACTTGAGGCCGGACGGAGCAGTGCATACCCCTACTTCAATTGCCCAGATTCGGTAGCCAATTTGTTCCTCTGCCTAGTGTCAGTAAACAAGCCTTCTTCCCTCTGTATTGTCGTCGGCCACAAGATTTCGAGCATCAACAGATTTCTATAGCCTGTTGACAGAGAGGAAGAAGATTTGGGTAAGGCAGGTTCTGTGTTTGCAAATTCTTGTGTTAGTGGGTTAATTGATCACATTGGTGTTTTATTTGTTTACAGCAGCAATATACCTTTGCTGGCAACAACAAACCGTGTGTGTGGATCAACAATCAAGGCTGTGAATTTAGGTAAGGGTAGGAATTTGATGCGTTTTGTAGTTAGATGTTTATGTGTTAAGGGAATTAGGTTTGGATTTAATCTAATGGGTTGATTGGGGATTTAGTTGCTAATCCTAATTAACTATTAGATTTAAAAAGGTAAATTGAGGATATGTGATTAGAGTTTTACCCTAAATTTAGTCCTAGGGATTTTATTTAGCTGTTCTTATGAAGTAGCTAAATAAAATATTTGTATATTGTTTGATACAGGACTTTGACGCGAGACGAGTATCTCGACGTCGTGGACCAGATTGGACTTTTCTATTTTCGGAGGCGGGTACTTTTGACTTATTGTCTTTGATATGCTTAGTAATGGAATTAACATGTTTCATTAATTATGTTTCTTATCTATTCTGGTTAATCACTACCCAAATCTTGGTACATGGTTGATTGATTGATTTGTTTTGCATCCCATGTATACTTTACCTGTCTATACATGCATATAGGGGTAGTGATATGCCATGCTTGACCATGTTCAGGACCTAGGTTTTATACCTTCTGTATACCTTTGGATTGTTTTGGATTCGTTGACCTATGATGCATTTTTATATATATGTGGATTAGGTCAGGATATTCTTGTGGTTAGTGTCATGCACCATTTGCATGATTGCATGCTGTGCGATAGTCCGCTCCATTATTGTTGAGCACATCGCCAGTTACATGGATCTGCACACACCACCACTCATGGGTTAGTGGTCGATTCAGGCTGAGTGTGTTGCAGCAGGGACTCTGTTAGGCACCGTTGGTCCGCTCATGGGTAGTGTGACACAACGTGTTATCCGGCAGGGATTCCTCCCCGTCATTGTGTACCGGGAGATGAGAGCATTGCGCTCCCCCATTTATGATTTGGGGTAGGAGGATAGGTGTACTCCGACAGCATCCCGTCCACTCGGTCACTCATCAGGAGTAGTGACGACAGAGTGCACGGTTGTCACAGCCCTACCCACTCGGCCTCACTATTGTGTGTGAGATGATCGACTGGCGTCAGGGGTGACCAGGACGCATCATTGGCATCATATGCATGATGCATTTATTGCTTGTGTTTGTGCTTGCTGCATTTATATGCTGCATATTGTTTGGATACCTATGTTTGACATGCATACAGGATTCCTATACCACTCGAACTGTTTGTCCTTATACTCAGGTCCTGGTTAGTACAGTTTCTCTCCTGTTTACTTCAGATGCATATTTTTATCTTTCTTTTATCAGGAGACTGTACGCATGATTAGTGCTAGGTGTTATTTCTTTACTTTGCATATCAATTGTACCTGCTGAGTGTTGGACTCACCCCGCCTCCATTGTTGATATTTTTAGGTTGATGCTGTCAGGAGAGAGTTCCAGTTGCTGGTCCCTGCAGACCTCGAGGATGTGATTGGTTTTCGTTTGGTTCCCTTTTCTGTTCTAGACTGTTTGAACTTGTTATGTTCTGGATTTATTTACTTATGGACATGGTATAGATTTTTTTTATATCGATGGATTTGGATTTGGTTTTTATTCTACTACATGCCTGCCTGGACGGCAGAAGAGGTGAGTTCGTCGGTTTTGAGCTTTACGAGTGTAGTTGAGTAGGGTGGTTTTCGAGTCAGAGTATTACTACTTTTGTTTGATCATATATAACTGCGTGGTGATGTTTTATTTTGTTGTTATTATTCCAGCCGCCTGTGGCTGAGGTATTTGTGAGATGTAGAAAAGTTTCAGATTGTCCACCGTTCAGGGGAGATGCTGCCGAAATTTTCTCGGACAGGGACTTCTCTGGGGCGTGACAATTGTAATACCCCGGTTCTGAGATTCTGGTTAAGTATGACTTAAAAGGTTAGATGGTACTATCCATATCATCAAGGTGCACCTTCCTTTTCGGAAGCCCAAACTTAAGAACTCCAAAGTTAAGCATGCTTGGCTTGGAGAAATCTGAGGATGGGTGACCTCCTGGGAAGTTTTCCAGGGTGCGTGCGAGTGAGGACAAAGCACGCTGAAAGGACCTCCGGTGGTCTGTGGAGCTAGTCATCAAACCGATAGGTAATTCTGGTGTCATTCCTGGTTCGGTCCGTGGTTGATGATGTTCCAGCCGCCTGTGGCTGTGATAGTATGCTATGTATTAGTGAGTATGGTCACCGGTACAGGGGAGATTCTGCGAATTTTTTCGGTGTGATTTTGTGGTTTGATCATACCGATTAAGTGAGTTAGTCTTTAAGGTGTAATACCCCGGTTCTGAGATTCTGGTTAAGTATGACTTAAAAGGTTAGATGGTACTATCCATATCATCAAGGTGCACCTTCCTTTTCGGAAGCCCAAACTTAAGAACTCCAAAGTTAAGCGTGCTTGGCTTGGAGAAATCTGAGGATGAGTGACCTCCTGGGAAGTTTTCCAGGGTGCGTGCGAGTGAGGACAAAGCACGCTGAAAGGACCTCCGGTGGTCTGTGGAGCTAGTCATCAAACCGATAGGTAATTCTGGTGTCATTCCTGGTTCGGTCCGGGTGGGGCCCGCCCGGGCCGGGGCGTTACAGTACTTCTTTTTCATGTGTCTTCCCGAGCGGCCGGAATTCTCGAGCTGCTGGCAGCTAGAAGTGGCACCCCAACCCCCACTGAAAAGCTATAAGCGCCAATCAGACTATTTGAATGTTGCGGTGATGCTGGCCGGTCAGAAGTACGACATCCACAAGTTATTGCTTGAGGGTGTCCTCTATATCTTTGGCCTCAGTCCGATCCGCACCCGGCTCCCGACCAGCCTAGGTATGCAACTGCTTTACCTTTTCCTATTGATGCTAACTGATTTTTCTTTTTCTCCTGCAGCCGAAGTCATAATGTAAGCACGGATGACCGGCAAGGCGAAGCTTATAGACGCCGTGATCGAGACGGTGGCTACTAAAGAGCTGGCGAGCTGAGGTCTGCGATCGATCGGCTCCCACGAAGATCCACTTGGCTTGAGCGAGGAGGCGCCAGTGGGGACGGGCGAAGGCGAGGCTAGCCATGCACCGAGCAGATGAGCTACCCCGGGCTTGCAACCTTCGGCCGAGCAGCGCCCTATAATTCCCGTTGAGGAGCCATCGGGTTTGGCCTTCTCGGGCGTGCCACTGACCAGGCGTAAGAGCCGCCGAGTGGAGCCATCTTCATGTTCTGCTACCTCGGGCGCACAGCCGGCCGAGAGGATCAGAACTTCAACTCCGACTCCTCTTCCAGCGATCGGGGAGGCTTCATCGTCCAATCAGACTCCCTCCCTGGTCAAGCTACCGCAGGGGGCCTTCGCCGCATAGCCCGTAGCCTTCATGCCACCATCGCCTAAACCTTCGAAGGTTAAGCACTCCGGCATCCTACCGGCCTCCAGTCGAGAGGCCTCAACTCACTTGGCCCCGAGCGACCGACGGTCTATCATGGCGATCCTCCATTTGCCAACGGAGGACTATAGCAAGTTGAGCCCCCAGTCCCGGACCTCCGAGCACCAGATCATCATCCGAGGGACGCTCGTCGAAGTCTGGGAGGATGGATAGGCTTGTGCGGCGATACTACCTCTAGGCGCCCTGGCCAACAATATACCCAAATGGCCACCGGAGAGGCTGAAGATTTTTTGGTGGCCGAGCGGGACAACCGTTCGGTCGAAGAGAAATCCCTTCGCGATCAAATTGTCGCCACTAAGGATGAGCTAGAGGGATCCCGTGCGGCGCTGTGGATTTACCAAAATGCTGAAGGAAGTAGGTTTGAAACCATAAAGCAAGCCAACCTCCGTTCGGACGCATTCTGCGACAGATTCACCGATCGAGCCCTTCGACTATTCGACTTGGCGATCGAAGGGACGATTGGTTAGCTTCGCGAGGGGGGCCACCTACCGACCGTTGTGACCAGTAAGGTCATAAGCCAGGACAAGCTGACAGTCGCTCTGCCTGATGACGTACTAAATTACCTTGAGTGGGACTGAGGGCTCTATCCTTGTAATCTCCCTTTTGTAAACTTTAAAGTATTAATGCATGCTTGGTCGTTCGGCAAGGCTTTGTCTTATTGTGTTTGCTTTTTTGTTTTCCTTTGGTCATTTGTAGCCCTATAATTCCTCCGATCGGTCGCGGTTTGTATACGCGTCTGCTCGATTTGCTTTGCTTCCCTAGTTGTGGAGCTTCCAAGTATTTTGGTATGTTCTCCCAAATGGGCCGTTCGTCTGAAAACTTGGGGGCTTTTGGGTAACCCTTATTCGCAGTTAGTCATTCAACCTCCCACGTAGACTCGGGGTTACTGTCGACACTTGGCTACTTGACGAAGTCCCGGGTTTAACGTCACCGCTCGGATTCAGAGTAGGCCCTTGTCTAGCGTCGCCTCTCGACGATTGATGGAGACGAGGTTTTAAGGTCGCCACTCGACAGTTGATGGAGATGAGGATTTAACGTCACCAATCGACCGTTGATGGAGATGAGAGTTTAAGGTCGCCGCTCGACTGTCGATGAAGACAAGGTTTTAAGATCGTCGCTCGACCGTTGATGGAGACTCATGTTTAATGTCGCCGCTCGACGGTTTGGTGAAGACTCGCGTTTAACGTCGCCGCTCGACGGTTGATGGAGACAAGGGTTTAAGGTCGCCACTCGACCGTTGATGGAGACTCGCGTTTAACGTCGCCGCTTGACGGTTTGGTGAAGACTCATGTTTAATGTCGCCGCTCGACGGTTTGTTGTAGATATTGGGTTCTTCGGGCCGCGAAAACCGCTTTTTCGCGTCGCGGAAACCCCGAGTCACCCAAAGCCATGGATCTCCTGCAAAGATTCGTAAACAAAATTTTCGAAAAACTTTTTCTTGTACGAGTTTGTAAAAACTTTAGATCTACACTAAAGTTAAGATCATTACCCTTGTAGCGAAGCCCTTCGCGTTCCCGCTTGTCCAAGATGTCGCCGGATCTCTAGTTGTCAAAGTAGACAACCTCTATATGTATCCACACGGACACAAGTAGAAGGAGATGACCAAAACACAAGGTGTGCTAGCACCAATGGAGTGTTCGGCCAAGGAATGGGATAAGGAGAAGAGAGAGCACCCAAGGGAGAAGAAGAGTGAATGAATCAATGAGAGGAAAATCAAAAAAACCCTTTAGCCATCAAGTGGTCGGCCACTCTAGGAGGTGTAACCCCCACATTAATTCCAATTAATGTGGAGACCATTAAGAGTTGTAACCCCCATGAGGTGGCACTCTAGGATGATGTGGATCAACACTATTGGTCCACATCTTACCACCTCACTAAATGACATGGCAACAAGTGTAACCTCCTCATTTAATGTGGGCCGGCCACATTAAATGCTATGGAGGCTTGTAATCTCCATGAGGTGGCACACATTGATGATGTGGAGCAATCCTATTGGTCCACATCTTGCCAACTCACTAGTGATGTGGCAAAAAGTCAAGTCAAACATGACTTTTTCTCTTCCTCTCAAATCAAGTCAAACTTGATCAAATCTCTCTCATGGTTGATCTAATCCAACCATATGATTCAAGCCAACTTAATATAATGAATCTAATTCATTAAATTAAGTTGATTTAATGAGTCATAATCTAAATTAGACTCATTGAATACATGAATCAACTTGAGTCCAACTCAATTAGCCCAATTTGGATTACTCTTAATCCAATATGATTCATCAAATGAATATAATCCTCTTGGTTCATCATATGAACCAAATCTCCATCTAATTGTCCTTAGTGTGTGACCTTATAGGTTCTTGTAACGTTGGCAATGCCCTAAACCCATTTAGGAGCATAAGTAATGAGCGGTATCTAGCAACACATCATTACTACCCAAGTTACAAGAATGTCGAGATCCAACATCACCTTGTGACTACTAATTGTGACTCCTCACAATATATGACAAGTATCCTTCTATCCTAGACATCTAGATTGATCAATGTGAGGCATAGACCGTGTCATCCTCTGATCAATTTAAATCTTAAACTCCAAGTAGACTCACTCGATCAAATGAGCTCAACATCTAATGTTGACTCATTTGGGCATGGTCATGCACTTCGTGGTCTAACTCTATCAAGAATATTGATGTCGCTCCCGTCATATGGGAGGGATAGATCCCATCTACATCACTCACATCCCTCTGCATAATTTGTTACATACCCAGTAATCGCCTTTATAGTCCACCCTGTTACGGGTGACGTTTGATGAAACCAAAGTATATAACTCCTTATGTAGGGATCCATGGTGACTTCAGGTCTAAGGACTAATAGTCATACTAATAGCCACATGAGAAAGTATATGACACTCATATAATGATCCATGATACTTTCTCATGGCGGGTCATTCAGTATGCATTCTCCAATGTATACTCATGTGTCAGCTTGATATCTCTATATCCATGACTTGTGAGATCAAGTCATCGAGCTTACCTACATGCTAGTCTTATTGCATTAACATTGTCCCTGAATGTTAATACTTGACTAGGAATGATTTAGAGTAGTGTTCCCTATATCATCTCACTATCGATTCAACCAATCGATTGATATAGGTAAGAACCTTCTACTCAAGGACGTTACTATACTTATTTTATCTGACACTAATACAAATAAGCATAATAACCAAAATCAAATGCCTTAATATATATACAAGAATATGATACAATGAGTCCATACTATCATCAAATGATTGGCTCTAGGGCTCTAACTAACAATTTCCCACTAGCACTAGTGCCAATCAGTATAGACTCCTAGGCCTAATGACCTAGTGTGACCATCATGCTTTCTCTGTGTCAAAGCCTTGGTCAAGGGATCTGCGATGTTAGCCTCTGTAGATACTCTGCAAATCTTCACATAGCCTCTGTAGATACTCTGCAAATCTTCACATCTCCTCTATCGATAATCTCTCGAATGAGATGGAAACGTTGTAGAACTGCTGTGAACTCTGCCAGCTCATAGCACTACCATTCAAGCAAAACACAAACCTCGACTGTGATCTTTAATCATCCTGATCGGTCTGGAAGCTGGCATCACTGTAACCCTTTACAGTTAGCTCATCATTGCCTCCATATATCAAGAAATATTCTTTAGTCCTTCATAAGTACTTAAGAATATTCTTGACCACTTTCCTGTGACTTTCACCTGGATCTGGCTGGTATCTGCTCGTCATGCTCAAAGCATACGAGACATCAGGTAGAGTACATGGCATGGCGTACATGATAGACCCTATGGCTGAGGCATAAGGGATCTGATCCATGCGGTCTCTCTCCTCTCTAGAAGAAGGACCTTGAGTCTTCGAAAGACTCACGCCATGTGACATAGGCAAAAATCCCTTCTTAGAGTTCTGCATGGCAAACCGAAGGAGTACCTTGTCAATGTATGTACTCTGACTTAGGCCAAGCAATTTCTTAGATCTATCTCTATAGATCTGTATCCCTAGAATGCGGGATGCCTCACCTAAGTCCTACATTGAGAAGCAACTCCCTAGCCAGGTCTTGACAGACTGAAGCATAGGGATGTCCTTCCCAATGAGTAGTATGTCATCTACATACAATATGAGGAAGACAACTATATCCCCTACAACCTTCTTGTAGACATAAGGTTCATCTTCGTTCTTGATGAAACCAAACTGTTTGATTGCATCATCGAATCGAAGATTCCAGCTCCGAGAAGCTTGCTTTAGTCCATAAATGGACCTATGCAGCTTGCATACTCTACTAGTATGCTGTGGATCTACAAAACCCTCAGGTTGTGTCATGTACACATCCTCGAGCAGGTTTCTATTCAGAAACGCGGTTTTGACATCCATCTGTCATATCTCGGAATCTGGTCTCATCACAGCTTCCTGATAGGTGGTAGGCTCATCCTCTATGAGCACAATGTCATCATGGTCAGACAAGAGAAATGAATATCTCTCTGGCTGACGACGTACCCTATCAGACCTGTGAAGAGGTATGTCTACTTGAACTGGTTGTTGGTCCTCAACTCTTTGTGGAACAACATCATCCACAACACTTTGTGGTTCCAGTTCAACTTCCATCGAGGCTTCAGTGCTATTATTCGCATCTTGAACTTCTTCAAGATCGAATGCGCTCCCACTAGTCTTTCTAGAAACAAAGTCCCTTTCTAGAAAGACCCCAGTCTTTGCCACAACTACCTTGTGCTGACTGAGAATGTAGAAGTAATATCCCTTAGTTTCCTTGGGATATCCGATGAAATAGCACTTGTCGGATTTGGGTCCTAACTTGTCTGAGACTTGACGTTGTACGTAAGCCTCACAGCCCTAAATCCTCATGAAAGACACCTGGGCATCTCTCCCAGTTCATATCCTATATGGTGTCTTTATCACGACCTTGGATGGAACTCGGTTGAGAATGAAAGCTGCCGTGTCTAGAGCATAGCCCCAAAGGTATGTCGGAAGATCTGTGTGACTCATCATAGATCGTACCATATCTAATAGGGTACGATTCCTCCTTTCGGATACACCATTCCACTGTGGTGTTCCAGGAGGAGTGAGTTGGGATAGAATCCCACACTCAGCTAGGTAGTCACGAAACTCATGGCTTAAGTATTCACCACCTCGATCTGATCGAAGTACCTTAATACTCTTGCCAAGCTGGTTCTGTACTTCATTCTTGAATTCTTTGAACTTTTCAAAGGATTCAGATTTATGTGTCATCAAATACACATAACCATATCTACTGAAGTCATCAGTAAATGTGATGAAGTACCTATAACAGCCTCTAGCAGCAACATTGAAAGGGCCACATACATCACTATGTATGAGTCCTAACAAATCAGTTGCTCTCTCGCTGTGCCCACTAAAGGGAGTCTTGGTCATCTTGCCTCGTAGGCATGACTCGCATATCTCATATGATTCAAAATCAAATGAGTCCAGGAAACCATCCTTATGGAGCTGGGATAAGCGCTTGTCATTTATATGACCTAAGCGACAGTGCCAGAGATAAGTTTGGTTCATGTCATTTGACTTGAACCTCTTGGTACTAATGTTATAGATAGGGCTCTCAAGGTCTAGAATATAGAGTCCGTTTATTAATGGTGCACTACAATAGAACATATCTTTTAAATAAACAGAACAACATTTGTCTTTTATTATAAAAGAGTATCCTTTCTTGTCTAAACAAGAAACTGAAACTATGTTCTTAGTAAGAGCAGGCACATAACAACAATCATCTAAATCTAGTACAAGCCCAGAGGGCAGAGATAGCTGATAAGTTCCTACAGCAACAGCAGCAACCCGTGCTCCATTGCCTACTCGTAGGTCCACCTCGCCCTTTGCCAATGCTCTGCTATTTCTCAGCGCCTGCACATCAGTACAAATGTGAGAAGCACATCCAGTATCTAATACCCATGATGTAGAAATAGATAGATTGACTTCTATAACATATATACCTGAAGTGGAAGTCTCACTTCGCTTCTTCTTAAGATCCTCCAAGTATACCTTGCAGTTCCTCTTCCAGTGCCCGGTCTGACCGCAGTGGAAGTAGGTAGCATCCTTGGCGACCCCTCCTTTAGGCTTCAGTGCCTTGCCTTTGCCCTTGGTTTGGGACTTTCCCTTACCTTTGGGCTTGCCCTTGCCCTTGTGCTTCTGGACCATCAGAATGGGCTTAACCTTCTTAAGGTTAATCTCAGCAGTTCGTAACATACTAAGTAGCTCGGGCAGTGGCTTGTCAATCTCGTTCATGTTATAGTTGAGAACGAATTGACTATAGCTATCTGGCAAGGACTGCAAGATCAAGTCAGTGGCTAGCTCTTGGCCAAGTGGGAACCCCAGTCTTTGTAGATTCTCTATGTACCCAATCATCTTGAGTACATAAGGACCTACAGGAGCCCCGTCTGACATCTTGCACTGAAACAGTGCCTTCGAGATCTCAAATCTCTCATGCCTCGCTTGTCCCTGATATAGTTGGCGAAGATGCTCAACCATATCGTAAGCGCCCATCAACTCATGTTGCTTCTGAAGCTCTGAGTTCATGGTCGCGAGCATTAGACGGGACACATCTAATGCATCGTCTTGATGCTTCTTGTAAGCATCTTTGTCGGCTCGCGGGGCATTGGCAGGAGGAGCCTCCGGAATGGGCTGCTCCAGAATGTACAGTTTACGTTCTTGGGTGAGAACTATTCTCAAGTTCCTGTACCAATCCAGGAAATTCGCTCCGTTGAGCTTGTCCTTCTCAAGGATAGATCGCAGGGAGAAGGAATTCGTGTTCGACGTCATGGTTATCTACAATAGAAAATTTGCAGAAATAAATATCATATTCTTTTAAAATCATTTAATTAGGCCTTTAACTAAATGATGCTCCCACTGAATACTATAATTCAAGTGGGACAAGATCCACATCATACTAACCCTTGAGTTAGCTTTGGCTAATACGCCCAAGGCTTAGTATGATCGGTAGGTAACGATTACCAATTACATCTCTATGCAACTCTTGTTTATAAAATCAATATCCGCATTTATATTAAAACTCGAGTTAGTTTTGGCTAATACGCCCGAGAGTTAATATAGATGTGATTTTGACCTATCTTTTCCAACCGTTGGAAGAATGCCTATAGCTGACTCGATCCAACCGAGTAACTAGGAATACTCAATCTAATTGAGTTTGTATTCACCCATGCGTTGATAGGCGGGACCAAGATTGTCCCTCCGTACCCTACAGAGATAATATGTATTGCTCTGCTTTGGCAGATTCAACAATACATGTGATCGAGGTAGTGATAGGTATCACGGCACGGTTAGGCATTTAGAGTTGGTTCGATCTAGATCTAATCTAATCGAGAAGGATGCATCTTGTGCACGACTTAGATCTAATCTAATCACAAGGGTGCATCATGTGCACGACTTAGATCTAATCTAATCGTTAAGGCACTAATTAATTAATTAATTATTAAACATGCATCAGATACATAACAATTAATTAATTAATCTATTTGTGATTTAGTCATGGCCCTACTACGATCTTCTCAAGCCAATGAGAAGATCGAATGGTCAACCTAGGGTCAACAGCTTCTCCAAGCTCCTCCCTTTGACCACCTTGTGTTGCTCGTGCCCGCCTCGGAACTCCGTCTCGTGTGGACCCTCCACCGCTCCAATTTGTACATTACAATTTGAAACTCGAGTTACATTCGAGTCTAAATCTAATTAACAACCAGAATAAGAGAAAGGCACGACGCGTAGGCCGTGGGAAAAAAAATAAAAATACAGCACACACAATCATATGACGGCACGCAGGCCATATTATGAATTACAACACAAATCCAATCTTATTGGGTATTTTGGGCCATGACTATCACAAATTAATATATAATTCAAAATTATATATTTTTCATAATTTTTTTTCTGTAATTTTAAAAATAATTTTTACAATTTTTATGAGTAAAATTTCCCGGCGGTCCCGTTTAGCGGTTTCGGGCGCATTGCGGGGCCCAGGGGCAGCGCCCCTACCCGCGATCTAACCATCGTGAGGGTTCCTTTGCGATCCAACAGCGCCTAAACCCGCTGTCCCAAACCGATTTGGGTCGAGACATTGCCGTTTTGGAAAAATCTTCCCGGCGGGTTCGTTTTTAGCGATTTCGGGTGCAATCGCGGAGCAAATTCCCTTGCGGGGTTAGGGGCAATGCCCCTACCCACGATCTAACCATCGTGAGTTGCTCCTTTGCGATCTAATGGCACCCGACCCCGCTGTCCCAAACGGATTTGGGGCAAAACGAAGCCGTTTAAAAGAAAATTTTCCGGTAGCCGAAGCCTACAACTTGTGCTTCGCTTCTACGGAAAAATTACTCATAAAGACTCTAAAAACTCAATTTTTACAGAAAATCACAGAAGGTATATTTTTCATAAAAATACAAACGAACTCGTACAAGTCTTTGCATGTGGCTCTGATACCATTGTTGGGTTCTTCGGGCCGCGAAAACTGCTTTTTCGCGTCGCGGAAACCCCGAGTCACCCAAATCCATGGATCTCCTGCAAAGATTCGTAAACAAAATTTTTGAAAAACTTTTTCTTGTACGAGTTTGTAAAAACTTTAGATCTACACTAAAGTTAAGATCATTACCCTTGTAGCGAAGCCCTTCGCGCTCCCGCTTGTCCAAGATGTCGCCGGATCTCTAGTTGTCAAAGTAGACAACCTCTATATGTATCCACACGGACACAAGTAGAAGGAGATGACCAAAACACAAGGTGTGCTAGCACCAATGGAGTGTTCGGCCAAGGAATGGGATAAGGAGAAGAGAGAGCACCCAAGGGAGAAGAAGAGTGAATGAATCAATGAGAGGAAAATCAAAAAAACCCTTTAGCCATCAAGTGGCCGGCCACTCTAGGAGGTGTAACCCCCCCCCCCCCCCCCCCCCCACCCCCCCCACATTAATTCTAATTAATATGGAGACCATTAAGAGTTGTAACCCCCATGAGGTGGCACTCTAGGATGATGTGGATCAACACTATTGGTCCACATCTTGCCACCTCACTAAATGACATGGCAACAAGTGTAACCTCCTCATTTAATGTGGGCCGGCCACATTAAATGCTATGGAGGCTTGTAATCTCCATGAGGTGGCACACATTGATGATGTGGAGCAATCCTATTGGTCCACATCTTGCCAACTCACTAGTGATGTGGCAAAAAGTCAAGTCAAACATGACTTTTTCTCTTCCTCTCAAATCAAGTCAAACTTGATCAAATCTCTCTCATGGTTGATCTAATCCAACCATATGATTCAAGCCAACTTAATATAATGAATCTAATTCATTAAATTAAGTTGATTTAATGAGTCATAATCTAAATTAGACTCATTGAATACATGAATCAACTTGAGTCCAACTCAATTAGCCCAATTTGGATTACTCTTAATCCAATATGATTCATCAAATGAATATAATCCTCTTGGTTCATCATATGAAGCAAATCTCCATCTAATTGTCCTTAGTGTGTGACCCTATATGTTCTTGTAACGTTGGCAATGCCCTAAACCCATTTAGGAGCATAAGTAATGAGCGGTATCTAGCAACACATCATTACTACCCAAGTTACAAGAATGTCGAGATCCAACATCACCTTGTGACTACTAATTGTGACTCCTCACAATATATGACAAGTATCCTTCTATCCTAGACATCTAGATTGATCAATGTGAGCCATAGACTGTGTCATCCTCTGATTAATTTAAATCTTAAACTCCAAGTAGACTCACTCGATCAAATGAGCTCAACATCTAATGTTGACTCATTTGGGCATGGCCATGCACTTCGTGGTCTAACTCTATCAAGAATATTGATGTCGCTCCCGTCATATGGGAGGGATAGATCCCATCTACATCACTCACATCCCTCTGCATAATTTGTTACATACCCAGTAATCGCCTTTATAGTCCACCCTGTTACGGGTGACGTTTGACGAAACCAAAGTATATAACTCCTTATGTAGGGATCCATGGTGACTTCAGGTCTAAGGACTAATAGTCATACTAATAGCCACATGAGAAAGTATATGACACTCATATAACGATCCATGATACTTTCTCATGGCGGGTCATTCAGTATACATTCTCCAATGTATACCCATGTGTCAGCTTGATATCTCTATATCCATGACTTGTGAGATCAAGTCATCGAGCTGACCTACATGCTAGTCTTATTGCATTAACATTGTCCCTGAATGTTAATACTCGACTAGGAATGATTTAGAGTAGTGTTCCCTATATCATCTCACTATCGATTCAACCAATCGATTGATATAGGTAAGAACCTTCTACTCAAGGGCGTTACTATACTTATTTTATCTGGCACTAATACAAATAAGCATAATAACCAAAACCAAATGCCTTAATATATATACAAGAATATGATACAATGAGTCCATACAATCATCAAATGATTGGCTCTAGGGCTCTAACTAACAGTAGACTCGCGTTTAACGTCGTCGCTCGACGGTTTGGTGAAGACTCGCGTTTAACGTCGCCGCTCGACGGTTTGTTGTAGACCCGCGTTTAACATCGCCGCTCGACGGTTTATTGTAGCATCATACATTCGGGTTTAAGGTCGCCGCTCGACCGTTGATGGAGATGCACTTTGTGAGAGGCCTTTGTTTTTTCGTTCAAACATTGCCCTGCATTCGGCATATACACAACACATACAAATTACAGGATTCACTTGTGCACCTCTCATACAGCCCTATAGGGGTGAAGATGATTCGCGCTTCATGGCCTCTCAAGCCGCCTCCCCTCTTCGTCCTCCAAATAGTAACCACCTGAACGGAGCTTCTGTACGATCTTAAACGGTCCCACCCATGGTACCTCGAGCTTGGCGACATCGCCGACCGGCTTCACCTTCTTCCAGACGAGGTCGTCGACCTAGAAGGACCTTGGGATCATTCGCCGATTATAGTTCTGCTTCATGCGTTGTCGGTAGGCCATTAGCCGAACGACAGCCTTTGCCCTTGCTTCGCCCACCAAGTCGAGCTCCATCAGCCTCCGTTCGACATTCCCCTCGTCATAGTACTACACCCGATCAAACTCTACTCCGACTTCCACAGGGACAACTGCTTCGCTGCCGTACACCAACTGGAATGGGGTTACACTGGTCGACTCCTTCGGAGTTGTGCGGAGGGACCATAGCACGCTAGGGAGTTCGTCGACCCAGCTACCCCCATGTGGTCGAGCAGAGCGCGTAAGACTCTGAGTATCTCCCAATTGGCAACTTCTGCATGCTCGTTGCCTTGAGGGTAAGCCACTGAGGTGAAGGATTATTGGATGTCGTAGCCCTCACACCAGTCTCTGAGCTCTTGGCCGACGAGCTACCTTTCATTGTCAGACACGAGTCGGTGCAGGATTCCGAACTGGCAGATAATGTTCTGCCAAATAAATTTGGTGAGCATCTGCTCAGTGATTCTTGCAAGTGGCTCAGCCTCTACCCACATTAAGAAGTAGTCCACCGTAATGAGTAGAAACTTCCGCTGACCGGTCGCCACGGGGAAGGGCCCAATGATGTCCATGACCCATTGGTCGAACAAGCATGATACAATGGATGCTTTCATTTCCTCGGTCGATCAGTGCGACAGGTTGTGATACTTTTGGCAGGACAGGCAGGTGGCCATCGTCCAAGCAACATCCTCTTAGAGGGTCGACCAGAAATACCCGGCCAGGAGTATCTTACGGGTTAGCGCTTGGCCGCCCGAGTGACCTCCACAAGAGACTTGGTGCACTTCTTTCAGGATGTACTTGGCATCTTCTGGTCCGATACACTTTAGGAGGGGTCGGGAGAAGACCCTCTTATAGAGCTGGTCGCCTATCAGTGTGAACCGTCCAACCCTCTTCTTTATCAAGAGAGCTTCTTCCAGATCAACTGGTGCAGTTCCTGAGCGTAAGAACTCCGTCAGGGCCGACCTCTAGTCATCTGGGAAGGTGATTCCCTCCATACAATCGACGTGGGCCACCAGTGAGACTTGTTCGATTGGCTGACCTATGGCAATCAGCGTCAACGAACTGGCTGTTGGAGTGTATACTAAAAGCCTAGCTTTTGTAAACATTTATTTTTGAAATAAAAGAATCACATTGGTCAATATCTGCATTTATTTGTTAAATGTAATTGTTCAATTAATTTATATAGTAGATAACATGGAGTGTGGTGTCACACTCAGAAGATCATGTTGTCAGTTCTCTATAAATTATAAACAGGTGCTTACGACTAAGATGGAAAGGAACAAACCATCAGAATAGTCGTAGTGTAATTAAGTATTAGTTTATCTTGACTAATAAATTACACTGATACACTTTAAGTGTATTGAGTAGGATCATTTGGGTAAGTTCTTTTTGTACTGACTTAATAAAAGAACTACACCTTAGTTATTATGGAAGTGTGTGATCTTAATCCTAATATAATAACAAGCACATATATTTAATATTTATTTCTTTGACTTATCAAAGGGTGAGGTTTAGCTTGATAAATTAATATACCCGATAAGTTGGGAAATGATATTACTTATAGTGTGTGTTGTTGATTATAGAAGGAATCTGTGTCCTAGTTATCTAGGTTGAGAATGTCTCCAAGAGGAGCTCATAAGGATTGTCATGTTAAACCCTGCAGGTGGACTTAGTTCGACATGACAATGAAGTTGAGTGGTACTACTCTTGGAGCTAGATATTAATTAAGTGAGTTGTCAGTAACTTACTTAATTAGTGGACATTCGTAATCTTAAACACATGGAGACTAACACACTCATAATAAGTAGGAGCCCATAATATAATTTGGGATTGGTGCGGTAGTACGGTAATAACTCTCTAGTGGAATGAGTTATTATCAATGAACTTGAGTTGTGTGTTCAGGGCGAACGCGGGATACTCAAGCTCATCGGAAGGCCAAAACCAATTTCTCCTCTAGGTTCCTGTCGTAGACTCATTATAGTCTCAAGTCCATCCAAATGTAAGGCTCTTCTTGGTGTCCAAGAAGTGGGTCGGTCCAATGCTTGGTGACCAAGCAAGGGTCGGCCACATCCTCTTTAAAGGGGCTGACCCTTTGCTTGGTGACCAAGCATGAAGGGGTCGGCCACAATATTCAAACAAGGAGGGTTGTTTTTGAATTTTTAAAATTTTCTCTTTGTAGAAAACTATAAGTTTTAAAAGAGAGATTTTAATTTTAAAAACTTTCCTTATTTGAATTTGGCCACATGTTTTAATAGAGAGTTTTAAAAGTTTTAAAACTTTTCTTTTTTAACCATCCTCATGGTTTAAGAAAAAAAAAAGAAGATAAGTTTTAAAATTAAAATTTTCTATCATCATGTTAAAAAAGAAATTTTATAAGAGAAGTTTTAAATTTTAAAACATGGTTTTAATTTTTAGAACTTTCTTTTTTTAACTCCTACTTTAGGAAAGAGAGCTTGTAAATTTTATAAGAAGATTTCTTCTTGTAAAATTTTTAAAAAAATATATTTCCTTGTTCCTCTTGATGAGGTGGCCGGCCACCTTGCTTGGTACCCAAGTAAGTGACTGGCCATAATTAAAAATATAAAATCATCACAAAAATTAATTTTGGTGATTGATTCAATCAAGAGGAAAGAAAAGGAAAAATTAAAAGGAAAAAAGGAAAAACTCTTGGATGATTTTATTTTTTGTAAAAAGTTTTTCCTTATTTGCCTTGGGCAAGTAATATAAAAGGAGGGGGCTTCATGAGATACAATTCTTATGCTCTTGCTTGGAGATCATCAAGTGGTCGGCCCTCCCTCTCTTCTCTCTTTTCCCTTTTGCTCTCTTCTCCTTGGTGATGTTGGTGGCCGGATTTTAGAAGAAGAGGAGGAAGCTTTTGGGTGATGTTCATCTTGGAGGATCGTCACCCACACGACATCCAAGGCGAGGCGAGGAATACGGCAGAAGATCTCGAGGTCATTAACTTACAAAGAGAAGGTATAACTAGTAGTTTTCTTCCGCATCATACTAGTTATTTTTCTTTGTATGAATTCTAAATACAAAAAGCAATTAGATCTAATTTTTCGAATTTATTTTTCAAGTTTGTGTTTTCTTCTTTTTCGAATTTGTGATTCGATTGTTCTTTTTGGTTAACCTAGAGTTATTTAAGGAAATTAAATATTAGCTTTCCTTAAAAGGCTTTGCCTAAGCGGTGGTGGTTGCTCCCATATCTAAGAAGGCCACGTGCCTCGCCATGCAGTCCTGGAAGCCAATTTTAGAAATTAATATTTAATGAAATTAATAACTTAGGTAGATTTGAATCAATAGTGTTAAGTTCCGCTTGCGATTCAAATCTAAACCATCAAGAACAGATAAGTTAAATTTGGAATCAATGATGTTAAGTTCCATCTGCGATTCCTAATTTAACTTCTAAAGAACACAATAGATTATTTAAGGAAAAGTTCGACACTTATACAAAAATTTTTGTACAGTGGAATCGGTACATTTTCCTAGGACTAACCAACACTGGCTAGTTTCGCTAACTCATTCGCCGCCTGGTTCTCCGACCGGGGGATCTTTTGTATAACGACCTCCTGGAAATTGGTTTTCAGCTTCTCGAAAGCCTCGGCATAGAGCCTCAGCCGTGTGTTGCTTATCTCAAAGGTCCCGGATAGTTGCTGGGCGGCAAGCTGGGAGTCCGAGTGGATGAGGACTTTAACCACTCCCACGTGCCGAGCTACTTGTAGACTGGCTATTAGCGCCTCATACTCAGCTTCGTTGTTAGTAGCTTGGTAGTCCAACCAAACGGACAGCTGTATCCAGTCCTCCTACAGTGAGATAAGCAATATACCGATCCTGCTGCCTTGCAAAGTGGACGAGCCGTTATATCTTCCATGTTGCTGCTGGCTCATCACTCTGGACTTCTATGATGCAAGCTACAAAGGCTTGAGCTTTGATCGTCGCTCGGGGTTGATATTAGATGTCAAACTCGCTAAGTTGGGTCATCCACTTGATTAGTCATTCGGATTCCTCTGGATTGAGGAGGACTCTTTCCAGAGCGCTATTGGTCATCACTATTATTGAGTATGCTAAGAAGTACGAGCGAAGCCTCCGTGCGACAAGTACTAGTGCATAGGCTAACTTTTCAAAACCGGTGTAGCGAGATTCAGCATCCTTCAAGATGTGGCTCAAAAAATATACAGGTTACTGATCTTGGTCGTTCTGCCTAACCAGATACGATCAACGACATGTTCGTTGGATGACAAATATATCTAGAGCGGCTCACCCACGACTGGCTTGGCTAACACAGGTAGTGAGCTCAGATACTCCTTCAGCTTCTCCAGCGCCCGGTCACACTCGGCTCCCATTAGAATTTGGTGTCTCGGTGCAGTATCTTGAAAAATGATAGGCTCCGATCAGATGACTTGGATATGAACTAGGACAACGCCATGATCCGATCGGTCAGCCTCTGAGCTTCTTTCAAATTTCGAGGCGGAGGCATGTTCTGCAAAGCGTGGACCTTGCTGGGATTGGCTTTGATGCCCCGTTCGGTGACGATGTAGCCCAGGAAGCAACCAATCTTTGTGTCGAATAGGTACTTGCTCGGGTTCAGTTTGATCTCGTATGCCCGTAACGTCTGGTAGGTTTTGTTGATATCTGTGTATAGGTTTGCAACTCGGAGGGATTTGATGAGTATTTCATAGACGTATACCTCCATATTACGGTCGATTTATCGTCGGAACACTTTATCCATTAGCCTCTGGTAGGTGGCTCCGACATTCTTCAGTCCGAACGGCATGACATTGTAGCAGTATGTTCCGTCGATCATGATGAAACTGACATTCTCTTGATCCTTGCAGGTGAGCGGCACCTGATGGTATCCTTGATACGCGTCGAGCATGAAGATCAGCTTGCAACCTGCCATCGAGTCCACCAGTTGATCTATCCTGAGCAACGGATAGAAGTATTTTGGGCATGCCTTGTTTAAGTCACGGAAGTCGATGCAAACCCGCTATTTGTTGCCAGCTTGGAGACTAGTACAACATTTACTAGCCAGCTCGGGAATTGGACTTCCCTGATATGGCCGTCCTCCAACAGTTTTTCTATCTCCGCCCAGAAGATTATGTTATGTTCTGTGCTAAAATCCCTTTTTCTTTGTTTGACCGGCTAAGCGTCCGGTCGTTCATGAAGCTCATGCTGAGCCACGCTTGGAGAGATGTTGGGCAGCTCATGCGTCGACCAAGCGAACACATCGTGATTTTGTTTTAGGCAGACGATCAACTGCGCCTTCTTTTCTTCTTTTAGGTCGGCGACAATGAAGGTCGTGGCTTCCGACCGACCCGGGTGGATTTGCACCTTCTCCTTTTCTTCATATACAAAGGTGGGGGGTTTCTCGGTAATAGCACTTACCTCTAGCCGTGGAGTCTTCCGAGCTGCTTCGGCCTCAAATTTGACCATCTCCACGTAACAACGTCAAGCGGCTAGTTGGTCGCACTTGACCTCACCCACCTGGTCGTCCATCGGGAACTTTATCTTCTGGCAGTAAGTGGATACTACAGTCCGAAATTTGTTGAGTGTCGGTCGGCCCAAAATAATATTGTAGGCCGATGGTGCGTCCACAACTATGAAGTTGGTGGTCCGAGTCCTCCTTAATGGCTCCTCTCCTAGCGAGATAGCTAATCTTGCCTGGCCGATCGACAAGACTTCATTGCCCGTGAACCTATAGAGCGGGGTCGCCATGGGCAGTAGTTCGCTGCAATCGATCTGTAGCTGATCAAACGCCATCTTAAAAATGATGTTTACCGAACTCCCCGTGTCGACGAAGGTCCAGTGAATGGTGTAGTTGGCGATCACAGCTCGGATAATCAAAGCATCATCATGAGGGATTTCGACCCCTTCTAGAATGTTGGGGCCAAAGCTGACCTGAGGCCCTTTGGCCCTCTCCTTGCTGCACCCTACGGCATGGATCTTCAACCGCTGAGCGCACGACTTTCTGGCCCAGTTGGAGTCACCGTCGGTCGGCCCTCCTACGATCATGCCTATCTCTCCCCGAGAAGGATTGTTCCTATTTTCTTCTTCCCGGGCAGATGACCTATTTCGCTCGGCCGGGATCTTAGAGGGATCAGCTTCCTCCCTTCGCTGATGGTGATGGCGCTCAGGCTCCCTTCTTTCTTCTTGCCGCTCGGTCGAGCTACGATGACCTCATCGATCAGGAGATGGGGAGCGACGACGATATCCCCTGGGGGTCGGTCGACTGATGATTGGCATCAGTCCTCGGCAGTCCCATGTGTTGTGCATCACCAACTAGTAAAATGAACAAAACATGGGCGTCCATACCTTGTACTTTGACGCCTTGGGTCGACTAGACACCACATGTTGTATAGCGTTCGTCCTGGTCTCTTGGTACGGACGTGCTCCTTCAGCCCTTGGCCCCTTGGGCGGCAGATGGCTGCTAGCCGATCGACTCTCGGTTGACACCGAATGCTCGGTCGGTGCTTCCTTTCTTCTGGCCGCCTAAGTTTCTTCCACGTTGATGTATTCGTTTGCCTTTTTTAGCATGTGATCAAAGTCGCGGGGCGGCTTCTTGATGAGCGACCGAAAGAAGTCCCCTTCGGTGAGCCCTTGGGTGAAGGCATTCATCATAGTCTCAGACGAGACCGAGGGGATGTCTATGGCCACTTGGTTGAAGCGCTGCATGTACGCTCGGAGTGCTTCTTTGGGCCCTTGTTTTAGGGCGAAGAGGCTAACGCTTGTCTTCTGGTAGCGTCGGATGCTGGTGAAGTGGTGCTGGAAGGCGGCTCGGAACTCTTTGAAACTTCGTATTGAGCCGTCTGACAATCTTCTAAACCAGCGCTGCACCAATCCAGAGAGAGTCATGAGAAAGAATCTGTACTTCACTCCGTCTATGTACTGGTGCAGCGTAGCCTCATCGTCGAATCAATCTAGATGATCATCTGCGTCTGTCATCCCGTTGTACGTCCCGATCGCCAACGGGGTGTAGTGCCGAGGTAGAGGGTTTTGTAAGATCTTCTCTGAGAACTACCTGTTGATCCACTCAGGGGGCACGGCGCTTCGAGCCGCCTTTCCTTTCCATGTGTCCCGAACAGGAACCTCATTGGAAGATGATCCCTGCTCCTGATGCGCTTGGGCTATCTCCGAGGGGGTTTGGAACAGAGCCCGATGGAAGGGGATCGGTGCAAGCGACGCCTCCCTTGGGTGCCGGTCGGCCTTCGGTTCTGCTCCCATACGAAGAGTTGCTCCGTTCGGTCTTCTTGCCCCGCTCACCTATCGGCCGCCGATGTTGCGGGTTGCGGTGCTGGCCGATCGGCTATCACTTGTTGTTGTTGCTGCTCCATTATCTTTGTTGCCCGTGCTTGCATAAGAATCTCCAGCTCATCTTGAGTGTATGTCACGGTGGTAAGTCATCCAGTGTCTTCCATCTTCTCATCTCGGATTCAGGTGACATTCCCACAGACGACGCCAAATATGATCATGTCCGAAAGTCAAAGAGACGGATGTTGGGGACGAGGCGCTCTTACTGACCTCCAGTGGACCTCACTCCTGTTGGATCGAGAAGCGCTAGAGGGGGGGGTGAATAGCGCTCGTGACTTTCACTCGTTTCGGATTCGAAAGGACGACAAGTAACGCAACGGAAATAATAAAACAAACAACACGTGAACACAAGTGATTTACTTGGTTCGGAGCCTTGGGTGACTCCTACTCCAAGCCCCGCGATCGTTGATCGCTTTCTGTGGGCAACAACTATATCTTGTAAAATTATTACAATCTAAGTACAATCAAAAGCAATAAAAATTATATTGACAACAAGAAATGCTAAATCTGAAGCTCTGGTTTGTCGGGATGTTGCTACAGTAGTTCTGGAACGTTTCTTGAGCAGCACACGGAAGAAGGATCGCTTGTTAGTTGATTCTTGAAGGAGCTACTCGAACTCCTCTTTTATACAGTGTTGGAGGTGCCTCCAACACCATCCAAGGCGCCTCTAAGCTTCCCGAGTCAGTCGTGTGGATCAGCATCAAACTAGTGGCACCTCATCCACTTGAAGGCGCCTTCAAGCCACTCCAAGGCACCTCTAAGCCGTGGTCCAAGGCGCCTTCAGTCCCCATGAAGGCGCCTCTAGCTCCTCTGGACAGCTGACTTCGGCTTGCACCCGAGGCGCCTCCAAGCTCCATGGAGGCGCCTCGGTCACTGTTCATCCGAGGCTTAACTTATTTCTTTTATACCTGCAAGATATGTTAGTCCCAAAACAGCATCGTACCCTGCAAGACAAAGTTAGAATAGATAGAAACATGACAAATTAAGTGGTTGACAATCATTGGACTGTCCGGGTCTGACTTCGGATTTCCGACCGGAAACCCTAGGTCGACCCGACGTCTACTGTTCCCTCTACGGGGAACGCACCCTCACCTACTCCCCTCAGGAGAGATTACTTGGTGCCAGTTCGGTCCTTCAGACCGACTGGACTTTCTGCCTAGGGTTACCACCCCCTAGGACCTAGGGTTACCATCTCCTAGGATTTTTCTCCACCTGGGGTTACCACCCCCTAGGACCTAGGGTTACCGTGCCCAAGGGTTTTCCTCCACCTAGGGTTACCACCCCTAGGACCTAAGGTTACCACCCCTTAGGATTTTCCTTCACCTAGGGTTACCACCCCCTAGGACCTAAGGTTACCGCCCCTTAGGATTTTCCTTCACCTAGGGTTACCACCCCCTAGGACCTAAGGTTACCGCCCCTTAGGTTTTTCCACCTGCCTAACCACAGTTAGGACTTTCCTGAAGTCTCATTTAAGCACATTAGATAACAAGGAATCTTAACTTTAAATCCCTTTGCCATTATCAAAACTTAGGTTCGATCGTCGGATGCTTCCCGCGCCAACAACTCCTGCTTGCAACACAAGCACCATCAGTGTCGAGCCAGGGAAGGGGTCCCCGACGATGGCCCTTCGACGCTCAAGTTAATCTCCGGCGAAACAAGAAGAAGAAGTAAAGAGAACTGTAGTGCAACAGTAAAAATCGCGAGAAAAGCATACCTCCGTCGATACTTGGACCCCTCTTTATATAGGGCTCCTATAGCGTGTGTGCATGCTTCTTAATTTCCCTGAAGAGAAATGTCAGTAAAGTGTCCTTGACATAGTACCTTAACGAGCCAAGCATATCTCTGAAGTGACAATGGAAGCTTTCGTCGTACAATCCTCTGTCTGACCATGCCGCCCGTCAGCGGCACTAGCTCCCAAAAGGATGTCAAAGGACATTTTGCTGTGTTTGTTGTTTGGCCGAGCGGAATGGTCGCTCAGCCAGGACTCTGATATCTCTGCCGCACCGAGCGAGATAGCCGCTCGGCTGAAAGTTCCCTGTCCAAATGTTGTCCGTTGCTGTGCCGAGCAAGATGGTCGCTTGGTCGGAAATCCATTGTCGCATCGAGTGGGAGAGCCGCTCGGCTCGGCTTCTATGCGTTCCTTGAGTGTCGGTTTGATTACTCCGTGTCAGAGATGGTGGGTTGGTGCTTAACCCACGGTCGGAATATGCCTCGCCTGACCGGCCAAGACCATCCGTTCGTTGACCGTCTTGACTACGACCTCCATTGACCTCCACCGTGGCAGCGGGGCGGGGCCCTTCATCATCATCGCATCAAATATATTGTTGGATCTTTATTCCCAATCTGTTGAAGGAACAGTACTTACTTATCTGTTATGATAGCTTAAGCTGACAATCTTAGGCTATAGGCTTGGCTGAATTGGCCGATCGCCAAGTTGTTGCGTGGGTGAGTGCTCCGAGTGCCAAATCGAAGATGTTGATGCTAGCGACTCGAGATGGAAGCCGAACAAACACTGAGCCTGTGTCCGAGTTACTTGAGGAGCGTCACTCGAGGAACAAAGACATCGAGTCCTACAGTGAGGCAGTCTCCTTAAAATAGATTCGTCCCCTTCTGTGGTGCTAAGAGGTCACACTTGGACGTCTATTTTTCAGAATAAAACAACGAGAAAATAATATAACCTAGCATAGGTTGATGTGGTGAATTGAACGTATACCTGAATGCTATCACACATATCTACCAACTAAAAAATTACTCGTTAGAAAGACGAGGAAGAACTGAGAGGATTCTCATAATGGAAGACTCTCTTTCCTCTGGCTCTCTCTCTATTCACGCTTGCTTACTCTTTGCTTCTCTTTTTCTCTCTTGATGTTGAGATCAAGGTCTTCTTATAAAAGAAGTGCTCAACAGCATGAGCAACCACCAGTCAAGGCAGGTGGCACCTTCTGAGCATATCAAGTGGCTTTCATGCACACTAAGTGCACATGACATTCATGCAAAGCAACAAGGTTTGCTTTGTATGCAATGTGACACGCATAAAAAGCAATAACATGATATACAAGTGACACGTGACATTAAGAATTCAAGAGAGGTATAAGAATTACGAGCTGATGTATGTAGTGGGTTTATTGTGCACCGACCACAGTCTACCTCGTATACTAGTGTTCACACAAGAACCTTTTGGTTGGTGTAATCCGAGCCTTTTGCATAATCAATCAGTCGTAATGTCACTCAACCAATATGGGACTAATAACTCATAGGTCATGTTTCCATTCACATTTTTCCAATAATCTCACACATGAATGGAAACAAGGTATATGATAGGCTTCAGTAGTTGAGTCGTGTATACGATAGGTAGGTGTTACCCTTTGAACCTTCCCTTGTCAAAATATGTTTGGTCACTGCTAATCAGTAGACATGATGTCTTTAAACTATTCTGTCATCTATGTAATCATGGATAGATATTGTTGGGGCAATTTTCCTAGGTCAAGTTTGACTAGTTTGACTAAGCTTAAGTTGAGTCAAACTTGAGTCGAGATTTGAGTTTTGATGTTTAACAATATATGGAGATTGCTAGGGCAATCGTCCGGTTGTGGAGATGGTTAAAGGGTTGACCAAGTTGAGAAGAAGACAAGTCAAGTAGGTCAGGGATGACAGGAGACTTGACTGGGTAAGTCCTAATTGGAGGTTAGGTGTCTGGAAGTCCTAACTGGAGGTTAGGTAATGGAGAAGTCCTAACTGGAGGTTAGGCAGTGGTGAAGTCCTAACTGGAGATTAGGAAATGGTGAAGTCCTAACTGGAGGTTAGGCAGTGGTGAAGTCCTAACTGGAGGTTGTTGGATCGAGACGCGCTAGAGGGGGGGTGAATAGCGCTCGTGGCTATTTCGTTCGATTATCGGAAAACTATCGGAGTTAAAATGTGCAGCGGAATAAGCGGAAATAAAATAAAGAGACAACACAAAGAGACAGGTCGATTTTACTTCGTTCGGAGCCTAAGTCGACTCCTACTCGAAGGCCCGCGATCCTTGATCGCTTCCGGTGGGCAACAACTATAAGCTCGTTAAAAGATTACAATAATGAGTACAAATAAAAGCTATCAAAAATTATACCGACAACAAGAAATGCTAATTCTGAAGCTTCGGGTCGTCGGACACTTGTAGTAGTACTTCGGAGCGTCTTTTGGAGCAGCGTGTTGATGAAAGATCACTTAGAATTCGTTGTTGTTGAAGCTACACCTCAACCCTCCTTTTATATGCGGTTCCGGGCGCCTGGATCCCTTCCGGGCGCCTGGAGTGTGACGTGGCCAACCAACCAGGATGCTCCACGTGGCGAAGTCGCGCAGGGGATAGAATTTGTCCGGGCGCCGGACTTTTTCCGGGTTCCTCACCGCAAACAAAGGTTAGTCCAAGCAAAATACCCCGCAAGACAATGTTAGAATCTGATAAAACACATTAAGTAATAATTGTCTGACTGTCCGAGTCTGACTTTGGATTTCTAGGAAGCCCTAGGTCGACCCGACGCCCACTGTCGGGAACGCGTCCTCACCTACTCCACTCGGAGATTTACATTGCGGTCGATCCTCCGATCGGACTTTCTCAAGACTCGATGCTTCGGACTTTCTCGACATCCGCTTCCCGGCTAGTCCAGTCTTTCACCGGGTTCGACACGGGACTTTTCACCTAGGGTTACCACCCCTAGGACTTTTGCCTGACATCAACCCGCCAAGACTTTACGCATAGGATTACCAACCCCTATGACCTAGGGTTACCGCCCCTAGGGTTTTCCTTTGCTCGAGTTGGACTTTCCTGAAATCCTCAAGTAGACTTGTTAGACTAAAAAACATCTTAACTTTGAATTCTTTGCCGTTATCAAAACACGAGTTCGATCGTCGGATGCTTCCCGCACCAACAATCTCCCCCTTTTTGATTATGGCAACACAAATTCGAAGTTAAGTAAACAAGCGAATAGATAGTCATTTTAAACACAGGCAAAATTTGCTAAGTATAGCTGAACAAGGTAACTAAAGTAAATTTTGCCCTATATACTCCCCCTTAACTTTGGCTCCCCCTTAACTTTTGCTCCCCCTTAATTTTTAACTTGAATTTTATGTTTACATTTTTGCTACTCTCCCCCTTTGCCATAACTCAAAAAATGGGCAATGTATAAAGAGTTGTACATGATTAAAGTTAGCAATATTCAACAGAGTTTGGAAGTTAAGGTCAATTGGAATTTAAGTTTTTAGGACCAGATTATTCATTTAAGTTCAGTTGGTCCTTAAGTCCAAGCACAAGTCATGTTTATATATTAGGTATCAGAGCCATAGAGAACAAAACATTCTTGAAAAAGAAATTGAGTATCTTTTGCCAACTGTCTAACCTTTAGTTACTTGCTGATTGTCTATAGGACAATAGCTTTTACTAGGTTACTCAAGTTAAGTTATTTAGGTCCAGATAGACTTGACTAGAGCTGGAGAACTTTAACTTGATTAATGTTTATTGCATATTTAACGCCCAGACTCATATTGATGCACAAATATAAGCATTCTTGAGTCCAGGCTATACCCTATGCATCTCACGCCATTCTATGTTTTTCAATCACAATCAAGGTAAACCTAGGTGTTTTGTGAGATGCTCTGGCTTAATTCTAGGGGAACATGATATCTAGGGGGAAATCCTAGACTAAACCCAACTTTTGAAAGTCTAGTAAAATTGGAGTTTTGAAAACTATTTTTCCTAGAATTTGAAAACAAAATAATAATAGTAAGATATCTATTCTACCCAACACATTCCTATTTGCCTTCTAAGTCCACTGAACTCAAGTTCAGGTAAGGGTTTTGTAAAAATGTCAGCTAGGTTTGATTTGGACTCAACGTGGTTGAGTGCAATTTCACCTTTAGCTACATGATCCCTTACAAAGTGGTGTTTTACCTCTATATGTTTGGTCCTAGAGTGGTGTATAGGATTTTTGGTCAGATTAATTGAGCTGATATTATCAATAAAGATTTTAGTATTTTTATAGTTTAGTTGATAGTCTTTTAGTGTATGCATCATCCATAACAATTGAGATGCACATTCTCCTAGAGCTATGTATTCAGCTTCTGTAGTGGATAGAGCAACACAATGTTGCTTTCTGCTTGACCAACTTACTAGGCACTGGCAGCCACTACTTGTACTTTTTCTGTCTAGCTTGCACCCGGCATAGTCTGAATCAGAATAGTCATAAAGGTCAAAAGTGCAAGTTCTTGGATACCAAAGTCCTACATTTAGAGTTCCTTTAATATACCTCAGTATTCTTTTAACATATGTTAGGTGTGACTCTTTTGCACAGGATTGGTATCTTGCACACATACCATATGTCAAGTCGACTTGCAGTTAGATAAAGTAAACTCCTATGGCACTCCTATAGTATTTTGGGTCTCTGGTTTTCCTTGAGGGTCAGAGTCAATGTTTATGTTGGTTGCCATTGGAGTATTTATAATTTTTGAGTTTTCCATGCTGAATTTTTTGATTAACTCCTTAGCATACTTAGTTTGATAAATGTAGATTCCATCTTTGGTTTGTTTTATTTGTAAGCCTAAGAAAAAGTTGAGTTCCCCAACCATGCTCATTTCAAATTCACTTTCCATTAACTTAATAAATTCTTTTAGAAATTTTGAGTTAGTTGAGCCAAAAATTATGTCATCAACATAGATTTGGGCTATAAAGATGTCTTTTCCTATAGTTTTCACGAACAAAGTAGGATCAATTTATCCTTGGTTAAATTCTTTGGATATTAAGTAATTAGATAATCTTTCATACCATACTCTAGGGGCTTGTTTTAGTCCATATAGTGCCTTTTTTAATTTAAAAACGTGATTAGGGTAGTCTATGTCTTCAAACCCTGGAGGTTGGCTTACGTAGACTTCTTCCTTGATAAAACCATTTAAAAAAGCTGACTTAACGTCCATTTGGTACAATTTGAATCCTTTATTGGCTGCATAGGCTAATAACATCCTAATGGACTCGAGTCTAGCTACTGGAGCATAGGTTTCATCATAGTCTAGGCCTTCGACTTGACTAAACCCTTTGGCTACTAATCTTGCCTTGTTTCTTACTATAACACCGTGATCATCTAACTTATTCCTAAAAACCCATTTAGTATCTATTATTGATTTATCTATGGGTTTAGGTACAAGGTCCCAGACTTGGTTTCTCTCAAATTGGGCTAATTCTTCCTGCATTGCAATGATCCAGTCTGGATCAGGCAGGGCTTCTTCTATAGTTTTAGGTTCAATTTTAGAAATTAGAGCAATCTGACTAAGGTTTCTATAGGACGATCTAGTTCTGACTCCTAGGTTTGGGTCACCCAAAATTTGGTCAGGTGGGTGAGAGGTGCTTATTCTACTTGGTCTTATTTGTGAATCAGAAACTGGTTCTTCAGACTCATTAAGATTAGTTTGGATTTCATCATCATCTACATCTCTTGGATTAGTGTTAATATTTGCATTTATATTAGGTAAGTTGTTTTCTTCATCAAATATTACATTAGTTGTTTCTTCAACTTTCAATGTATTTTGATTATATACTCTAAAGGCTCTACTGGTAGAGGAGTATCCTAGGAATATTCCTTGGTTAGATTTGGGTGTAAATTTTCCTAAGTAATCTTTAGTATTTAAAATGTGAACTTTACAATCAAATACCTTTAAATAATTTAGATTGGGAATTTTATGATAGTAGAGTTCATACGGTGTTTTGTTGTGATATTTGTTTATCAAAATTATTTTTATCTTGAATACAATAGAATAGAAAATTTAAGGAGACAATAAACATAGTGTCTGCTTCAATCACGCTATCTTTAATCCATTAAAGATAATAAAATGTAAGGTTGTATTGATGGATCGAAAGCGCTAGAGGGGGGGTGAATAGCGCTCGTGGCTATTTCATTTTTTGAAATCTCGGAATCGTAAGAACTTGAGTAATGCAGCGGAATAAAAACAGACACAGAGAACACGGAGAATTTACTTCGTTCGGAGCCTGTGACGACTCCTACTCGAAGGCCCGCGATCCTTGATCGCTTTCAGTGGGCAACAACTATAAGTTCGTTAAAAGTATTACAAACTAATTACAATTCAAAGCTATAAAAAGATTATACCGACAACAAAAAGATTAAATCCGAAGCTCCGGGTTGTCGGGGTGTCGTTGCAGCACTTCTGGATTGAGTCGTTAGCAGCTTGTCGCAAGGAGATTGCTTAGATGATTGTTCTATTTGAAGCTGCACCTCAACCCTCCTTTTATATGAGGCTCCGGGCGCCTGGGACCTTTCCGGGCGCCTGGAGTGTGACGTGGCCAACCAACCAGGTTGCTCCACGTGGCGAAGTCGCGCAGGGGATAAACTTTGGTCTCGGGCGCCCGGACCTGTTTCGGGCGCCCGGACCACCTTTTTCCAGCAGGTTCCTCACCTACAACACAAGGTTAGTCCGAGCAAATACCCTGCAAAACAGTGTTAGAATCTGATAAAACATAGTAAAGAATAAACGACAGTCTTCGGACTGTCCGAGTCTGACTTTGGATTTCCTACCGGAAACCCTAGGTCGACCCGACGCCTACTGTTCCCTCTACGGGGAACGCGTCCTCACCTACTCCCCTCAGGAGAGATTACCTGATGTCAGTCCGGTCCTCCAGACCGACTGGACTTTTCGCCTAGGGTTACCACCCCCTAGGACCTAGGGTTACCGCCCCCTAGGGTTTTTCTTCACCTAGGGTTACCGCCCCCTAGGACCTAAGGTTACCGCCCCTTAGGGTTTTCCTCCACCTAGGGTTACCGCCTCCTAGGACCTAAGGTTACCGCCCCTTAGGGTTTTTCACCTGCCTAACCGCAGCTAGGAGTTTCCTGAAACACTCATTTAAACATGTTAGATCACACACTAACTTAACTTTGAATCCTTTGCCATTATCAAAACTAAGGTTCGATCGTCAGATGCTTCCTGCACCAACAATCTCCCCCTTTTTGATAATGACAACCGAAATTCAATGTTAAGTAAAAAATATGCAGTTATATATAAGCACAAGGAACAAGATAAGCGTAATAGCAAGATAAGCATAGCTCCCCCTTAATACAAGCTCCCTTTAAAATATTTTCTTTGAATTTCTCTACTCTTTCTTTGAATTTGAATTATTTTATCTCTTTCTTTGAATTTCTCTACTCTCCCCCTTTGCCATATATCAAAAAATGAGCTAGTTTTGAAAAAACTTAATTTTTCAAGACAGAAATTAGCAAAAAAACATTTTATTCAGGCAAGGAGCAAGTGAAAGGCAACAATATTTTTCAAAATTTTGTCAATTGATATTGTTTGAAGTGATTTCCCAAGAGGAACTCTTTTTAACTTAGTGTGTTTTGGGAGTTTCCAAAATTTTCACAGAGAAATTTTCAAACAAAAATTTAACTTCAGAAATTTTTAGACAAAATTTTCAACTTCAGAAATAATATTTAGAAAATTTCCAAGGAAAATTTTCAACTTAAAGAAGTTAATTGCAGCTTAAAAAAAAATTTCAAACTTTAAAGAATTTTCTAACTTAAGAAATTTTTTTTTTTAACTTAACGAATTTTTGAAAAAGTTTCAACTTAAATAATTTTCTAACAAAATTCCAAAAAAAAATTTCAAAATAGAGGGCACTTGAAAGTTCTAAATTTGGAGAAAGTTTTTGAAAAGTTGCTTAAGGCATTTTTTTTTTAAAATGAATTTCAAGAATACTTAAGGCAAAGGAGAAGCGATAACCTTAATGTTTAATCGCTTGCCATTTTGTTTTAGTAAGGTATCAGAGCCCTAAGGTTCAAGCATGAGTCAAGATTTGGTTTTGATCAGGTATCAGATCTCTTAAGTACAAGCATGCTTAAACTTTAATATTGCCTCTAGAGAACATTTTGCCAATTAGCTAAGTTTAGAAAATAATTTAACTAAGTTTAGTTAGAGAAAACTTAATTAAGTACTTAGCTTTGAAAACTTTTAGCTTATAGAGGAGTTATAATTTGAAGGTCAGGTCATAACTAATTTTTAAAGCTAAAAAATAGCTTGAATTTTCGAAGATATGCCAAAAATAGTTTTTAATTTTGAGGTCAAGTCAAAATTTTTAAAGAAAAACTAATTTTAAAACCGACTCAAAATCACTCCCCCTTAATTAATGCCTTAATAAATTTTTGAGTTCAGGAGTTCAAACATGAGAGGTTAAAAAATTATTTTTCTAATTTTCCATCTCACTTATTCTAGATTAACAAGCATGTTTAGCATATGAGTGAGTGTGAGATGGAGTTTACTTTAACTTTACAACATTGAAAATATCAGTTAGAATTCCAAATAGGTGACCATTATTTTTAAGATTTAAGAATTAATTGAGTTTAGAATTTCAAAGAATTTTAATAACTTTTGAAAAGAATTTTGAAATTAATTTATAAAGATTTTGAAGATTTCTCAAATGATTTTGAAAAGATTTTTCAAATAATTTTGAAGTTAAGTTTAAAAGATTTTTGAGATAATTTTGAAATAATTTTGAAATTGAGTTTAAAAGATTTTTGAAATAATTTTGAAATTAAGTTTAAAAGATTTTTGAAATAATTTTGAAATTGAGTTTAAAAGATTTTTGAACTGATTTTGAAATTGAGTTTAAAAGATTTTGAACTGATTTTGAAATTGAGTTTAAAAGATTTTTGAAATAATTTTGAAATTGAGTTTAAAAGATTTTTGAAATAATTTTGAAATAATTTTGAAATTGAGTTTAAAAGATTTTGAACTGATTTTGAAAAGATTTTTCAAATAATTTTTTAAAAGAATTTTAAATAAGTTTTAAAGATTTTGAAATGATTTTTCAAATAATTTTTAAAAGAATTTTGAATAACTATTAGTTTGAATTTTTTAAAATTCCTTAGTCATCTCACCGATCTAAATTTTCAATCAGGGAATCCTATAATTGTTATGAGATGAATTATGGTTGAATTTAAGGGTCTGGTTTAACTTTGTGTTAGATTCAGTTTAGCTTTGGGTTCAACAAGTAATCAATTTTTGGATAAACTTCTGGGCTATGGTGAGTCACAAGGAGCTCATTAAAGTAACCATGCCTTCGAGGTTTCCCAAATAGTCCTACCCATTGAGCTTAATACTAAACCTTGGTCTAACTAGTTAGGATCCATTTAAGGGTAGCTTCGGTTAGTTCCACTTGGCCAAATGCACCAGGTCGAAGCCATATCTTCCTAGACATACGATGCCCAAGTTTTCCCAACGTACTATCATCCAAAAACTTCACCAGTACTGTGCTTTAAGTTAAACTTTAACCCTTTTTAATCTATCCTTATTTACCCATCCGGGTAATCTACTCTTATTTACCCATTTCGGGTAGTTTAAGTTCAGTTACCCTGTCGGGTAAATAGTTTTCGGAGTTGCCAGCTATTATGGACCCTCCTTCTATTTAAATTTTAATTCTGAATTTTGAATTTTAGAATTTTGAATTTAAGAATTTTGAATTTTGAATTTTGAATTTTGAATTTTAGAATTTAATTTCGAATTTCAAATTTTGAATTTAAGAATTTTGAATTTTAAATTTTAAATTTAAGAATTTCGAATTTCGAATTTCGAATTTTGAATTTTGAATTTTGAATTTTGAATTTTGAATTTAATTTCAAATTTTGAATTTAATTTGAATATTAATTTGAATTATGTTCTTAATATTGTTTTTCTATTAGCTCCCCCTAGATCATAGCCTCGATATGGTCTATCAAGGTAATAGACTTGATCCTTGGGGACCCAATAGTGACCATTTCCAACTTGATTAATCAAGTTGGATTTTGGCACCCATGCTTGGACAATTTTTCTATTATTTCTATTAACTAGCGATAAATATGATTTGTATTTTATTTTAGTTTTAAATCCAAGTCCAGTTTTGTTGTAAACGGCTCGCTGTTTTCCAAGAATCAGATCCAGATTCTTGGAGCCCAAGGTGAACCGTTCCAACGTGTCCTTGAGTTCTTTAATTTGAGCTTTCAAATTGGAATTATCTTCCTCAAGTTGTTGGACTTGAGTTGAACTTCCAATTTGAGCTGACTCAGTTAAGGAGCTCGAGTCAGTCGCTTCCTTAAGGGCTGTTACCTCCTTTTGGAGCGACTTAACTCGGACGTTGGATTTAGCCAACTTTTTTACTAAGTAAGGTAATAATTCATGCAAGTTATCTAATTGAAATTCTGCGAGTAGTGAACTTACAGTGGGTTTTGGTCCTTCGGAAAAGTATGCGGATTCGTGGCTTTGATCAGACTCTGACTCATACTCGGACTCAGTTTCCGCCACGGTTGCTTGTACCGGTAGAGTGAGGAAGCTCGTCGGTTCTTCTTCGTCAGACCCGGATTCATCTGAAGACTCGGACCATATCTTTTCCTCTGTCTTACTTGTACCTGCAACCATCGTAATACCTTCCTCGGCCGAAGTAGTATTATTCTGCTCATCTAATTCAAATAAATCATTTATTAAAACATGGTTACCTGTTTTTGTATCAGGAATATCTTCGTGTAACTCAATCAGATTCTCCCAGAGCTCCTTGGCACTTGAGAATGGGCCGACGCGATTCAGCTCCTTATTCGTTAAGTCACACTGAAGTGTATACGTTGCTTTTGCATTTGCTTCTACCTTTTTGATAAGGTTCGCGTCCCAGTTCTCGTACGGTAGTGGCTTGCCGGTGCCGTTAGTTAGCAGTTGAAGCTTGGTTTTGACGATCATCCAGACTTCAAAGTGAGTCTGGAGATACGCCTCCATCCGACCCTTCCAATCTCCAAAATCATCTCCGGAGAAAAGCGGTGGGCGAGCAGTGTTGTAGCCTTCTTGATGGGTCATCTTAGAAAGACAATCTCGCAAAATAAACACAATAAAACTTGTTCCAAGACTTAGTCTTGGATTAGTAATGCGGGAGAGAAATAAAAATAGTAATTCAGGAATTTTGAGAAAAAATAATAAAATATTATTAAAATATTATTAAAAAAATATTACTATAAATTTTTGAAAATGCAATATTTTGTTAATTCCAACCAATGGTGAAAAGATGAAAATTAATTTTTCAAAAACAGTTTTGGGGGGAAAAAACGAAAGGCGTAAGGTTATATTTTTACCCTATACAAACGACAAAGCCACGAAAAATGCTTGAATGGTGGTTGCACCAATTCAAAGCGACCCCGCTCTTATACCAATTGTTGGAAGCGCATAGAATATAGCTATGAGGCTAAATTCTAATCGACTCCGAACAAAACCACGAAAAAAATTATCTCGAATAGTGATTGCACTGATTCAAGACGACCCCGCTCTGATACCAATTGTTGGATCGAGACGCGCTAGAGGGGGGGTGAATAACGCTCGTGGCTATTTCGTTCGATTATCGGAAAACTATCGGAGTTAAAATGTGCAGCGGAATAAGCGGAAATAAAATAAAGAGACAACACAAAGAGACAGGTCGATTTTACTTCGTTCGGAGCCTAAGTCGACTCCTACTCGAAGGCCCGCGATCCTTGATCGCTTCCGGTGGGCAACAACTATAAGCTCGTTAAAAGATTACAATAATGAGTACAAATAAAAGCTATCAAAAATTATACCGACAACAAGAAATGCTAATTCTGAAGCTTCGGGTCGTCGGGCACTTGTAGTAGTACTTCGGAGCGTCTTTTGGAGCAGCGTGTTGATGAAAGATCACTTAGAATTCGTTGTTGTTGAAGCTGCACCTCAACCCTCCTTTTATATGCGGTTTCGGGCGCCTGGAGTGTGACGTGGCCAACCAACCAGGATGCTTCACGTGGCGAAGTCGCGCAGGGGATAGAATTTGGTCCCGGGCGCCCGGACAACCTTTTTCCAGCAGGTTCCTCACCTGCAAACAAAGGTTAGTCCGAGCAAAATACCCTGCAAAACAATGTTAGAATCTGATAAAACACAGTAAGTAATAATTGACAGTCTTCGGACTGTCCGAGTCTGACTTTGGATTTCCTGCCAGAAGCCCTAGGTCGACCCGACGCCTACTGTTCCCTCTTCGGGGAACGCGTCCTCACCTACTCCACTCAGGAGATTTACCTGTTGCCAGTCGATCCTCCAGATCGACTGGACTTTTGCTCAGCACTCGATGCTTCCGGACTTTCTGCTGGACATCCGCTTCCCCGGCTAGTCCAGTCTTTCACCTGGTTCGCGACACCAGGACTTTTCACCTAGGGTTACCACCCCCTAGGACTTTTGCTTGAAGCCATCAACCTGGCAAGACTTTACGCATAGGGTTACCACTCCCTATGACCTAGGGTTACCGCCCCCTAAGGTTTTCCCTTTGCCTAACCGCAGCTAGGACTTTCCTGAAATCCTCAAGTAGACTTGTCAGACTAAAAAACATCTTAACTTTGAATTCTTTGCCGTTATCAAAACACGAGTTCGATCGTCGGATGCTTCCCGCACCAACAGAGGTTAGGCAGTGGAGAAGTTCTAACTGGAGTTTAGGCAATGGGAAAGTCCTAACTGGAGTTTAGGCATCTGGGAAAGTCCTAATTGGAGGGTAGGCAAGAGAGAAGTCAAGTAGGTCAAGGTTGATAGAAGACTTGACTGGGAAAGTCCTAATTGGAGATTAGGCAAAGGTAAATCCAACAGGAAGGTTGGCAAGAGTGAAAATTCAAGTAGGTCAGTGTTGACTAGACTTGGTGGTGAAAGTCCTGATAAGTGAGATCAGACAATTGAAAAGTCCAAGTGTAATCTTGGCAAAGGGAGAAAGTCCTGGTGAGGAGTCAGACATTTGGGAAATTCCAAGTGTGATCTTGACAAAGGTTGAAAGTCCAAGCATGTGGTCTTGGCAAGGTAAGTGTAGGTGCAGCGGAGGCCAGCAAGAGGGGGGTGAATTGCTTCTCAAAAAATTAAAATGATACCCTCCTCGGATCTTTCAACTCAAAAGTAAAGCAACTATAATAAAATTAATAGCAGAAATAAAAGGAGACAGAAATTAACCTGGTTACAACCAAGAGGGTTGTTAATCCAGGGCAGTAAAAAAAACGCAGTAAGAAGAACTCCTTTGCTGAAGGCGGAGAAGCCTTTTACACACTTAAAATGCTCACAAGTTGCTAAGAAAGACTACAGAATTGATTGCTTCAGTTGTTCTTTCTTTCCTAACTCCAGGGGCCTTTATATAGCTCCTGGAAAGTCTATCCCGAGGGTCCAAGGCACCTCCAACAAGGTCCAAGGCGCCTCCAATGAGAGAGGGGATAAAACTTTATCCAAACAGCTCAACGTTCATTTCTGCCGGGTCTGAGGCGCCTTCAACAGGGTTGAAGGCGCCCTCAAGCTAGAGGCGCCTCCAAGCCTGATGGAGGTGCCTCCAAGCTGGCTAGCAGCTTTTCCAGCTTGGTTGTTTCTTTGCTTCGTCTTCCGAAGTCTCGTTCTTTTGGGTGATTCCGGCCAACCAAAATAGGGCTCACCCGAACCCAATTTCCGGCCTTCTCCTCGAGCAGGCTTCTGTCCGACTTCTCGTCCCTCGAACGCCGTGCACGTTCTTCTCGTCCACCGGAGTACTCTTCCGCAGCTATCTCATCCTTCGGACACACCGAGCTCGTCAGCTCCCTTACCGTGTCGTCCTTCTCGCTAGCTGCGCCTTCCGCTCGACTTCCTGCGCTCCTAAGCTCCTGAACACTCAGACACAGGGATCAAACACAAAGCATGATCTAACCAACTTGGCACATCAAAATACTCACGGGGTCCAACAGTAAGTCCTAGTGTGACTTGGCAAGGAGAACTCGATAACTAGGATGAGGTCGAAGGAAGCTCCTGAAGGCAAGGCGTGAAGGATGGGAGATATCCGAAGGACGCAAAGCTGATGGAGGAGGCTAGAAGGCTAGTTCGAGGTTGATCGAGTGTGGTGTATAATCTGACAACTACGATGAGGCCGAAGGAAGCTCCTGAAGGCAAGGCGTGAAGGATGGGAGATATCCGAGGGACATAAGGCTGATGGAGGAGGCCAGAAGGCTAGTTCGAGGTCGGTCGGGTGTTGGCCAAATACTAGGCATGGATACCCAACAGGTCATGGTTGACTGGGAGTTGGGTTTGGGACCTTGAACTTGAGTTTGAGACAAGTTCAGGGTGTTCAATTGATCGGTCGATCAATTGAACCAGTGTCCAATCGATCGGTCGATCGATTGAACCAGTGTCCAATCGATCGGTCGATCGATTGAACCAGTGTCCAATCGATCGGTCGATCAATTGGAGTGTGCTATGAGTGTGGGATGACTCCAATCGATCGGTTGATCGATTGAGAGCATTACTCATAAACACAGAAGCTTTCCCAATCGATCGGTTAATCGATTGGGGAGGAGAAGCTCTTGCGCGGATGTGAGAGCACAGAATGGGTTTGAATCGATCGGCTAATCAATTCAGATGGTCCCAATCGATCGGTCAACCGATTGGGAAGTGACCGTTGAGCAGAAAACGAGCAATGGACGACTGCGATTGTGCAGATGTGACGTGACAATAGATTGAGACTAATTTAGATTGATTGGGAGTACTGTATAAAGCCTGGGCGGAGTGTTTTCATCGCCAGAACTTTGCGTTCTTTCCTGTGACTCTTCTGCGACATTCACAGCGATCTTCTCCAAGCTTGCAACGCTAGTTCTTGAAGGTTCTTGGAGATACGTCCAAGTCAAGAGGCGAGTTACAAGAAGCAGAAGAAGCTAGGGTTAGGGTTTGGTGTACAAATCTTGTAAAATTTCCCTTGCATCTGCTTTTCTTTGTATTTGTGTTGTATTGTGAGCTTGTAAGGCTTCTCCGCCTTCAGTAGTTATCATAAAGGAGTGATTTCATAATGGAGGGTGTGTGAGTGTGTAGATCCTTGGACTAGTCACCTCTTTTTGAGGTGGATACCAAGTAAATCCCTAAAGTTAGCGGTGTTTGTGTTTGTATTGTATTTTCCGTTGCATATCAAGACGAAGCAAACACAAGTGCGCGACGAGACGCTATTCACCCCCCCCCCCTCTAGCGGGCATATCGGTCCTAACATATATCACCTAAGCCTCTTCCTAATATAGCTTAGGTCTCATGAGTGTGTTCGTTCTTTGCCATGAACACGCCTAGTTCTTTGAGAAGCGCTAAGAATTGTGTCTCAAATTCTTTTCGAAGCGGTCCTACTTTTTTCTTACATAGGTGATCTCTTAAGAGTATTTTCCATTACTCCACTGCGATCATTAAAAGCAAGAATGCTTACCCTTCATCTACTCATTGATTCATCAAGTCGTTCCCCACAATGAGGGCCTTTCAGTGCAGTTAGGTTGTCCCTAAGAACCTAGTTCTTGGGTTCTTCAGTCAGTATATGTTAGGTTTCCTTTGCACCTATAGGTGGCTTCATCACTTACAACAAGCCCAATCCTCGCGATGAGAGAGCAACTACCTCACATTTAACCCTTTGATTAGCGGATATGTTAGGTTATTCTTTGACTGTATATAGTCCAGAGTGATAACTCTTGTTGAAAGTAGTTACCTAATGGTATTGTGTTTACGACATATGTCAAGACTTATCATTATACAAATGGCTCTGTGCTCAACCAATTACAGATTGACTATCGTAATGTATATAATTAAATTATCGTCATAGGTTTTGACTATCTAGGAATATCTTCTAAGAATTATCATAACCATTCAGCCTTTTCACCATATTTGTCAAGAACTACATACTCAGATTCCATTGTAGATCTAGTTATTATAGTTTTCTTAGAAGATTTCTATGAAATGATTATACTTCCCAAAGTGAATACATATCCACTTATAGATTTAGAGTCTTTCATGTCTGATATCCAATTTATATCATTGTATCCTTCGATCACAATAGGATCTCTTATAGTGCAGTTTATAATCATGAGTATATCTCAAATACCTTAGTACTCTTGTTTTCCTTTTATAGTGTTCAACATTGGAATTACTCATGTATCTACTCAGCTTATTTACTGTGTAGGCTAAGTCTAATCATGTATAACTTATTAAATACATCAGACTTCCAATCATCCTAGAGTATTCTATCTGAGAGATATTTTCATCTTGATTTTTTAATAGATGTTGACTCATATCTTCCGGAGCCCATGCTAACGTAGTATTACTCTTGTTGAATTTCTCAAGAATTTTATCCACATAATGGGACTGATTGAAAACAAGTCTTTTTGCTATTCTAAGAATTTTAATTCATAGAATTACATCAACTAGATCCATATCTTTCATATCAAATCTTGAATTCAACATAACTTTAGTGAATTTAATTATCTTATCATTACTCTTAATGATAAGGATGTCATTTACATATAGGTATAACATAATATAGTCATGTCCTGTAGTTTTCATATAGATGCATTTATCACATTTATTGATCTTAAATCCACTTTCTTTTATGGTAGTTCAAACTTTTTATGTCATTGCTTCAGAGCTTATTTCAAACATATAACGACTTGATTAATCTACAAACCTTATTTTTCTATCCTAACGTAGAAATTGTTGGACCCCGTAGTAGTTTTGATGTGATCAACCAAGTTGGTTAGGTCCTGCTGTGTTTGATCCCTGTGTCTGAGTATGTAGGAGCTTAGGAGCACAGGAAGTCGAGCGGAAGACGCAGCTAGCGAGAAGGACGGCACGAGAGGGGAGCTGACGGGCTCGGTGCGTCCGAAGGACGAGAGAGCTGCGGAAGAGTACTCCGGTGGGCGTGAAGAGCGTGCGCGGCGTTCGAGGGACGTGAAGCCGGGATGGAAGGCTGCTCGAGGAAAAGGCCGGGAATTGGGTTCGGGTGAGCCCTATTCCGGTTGACCGCAATCACCCAAAAGAACGGAGCGTCGGAAGCTGGAAAAACCAAGCTGGAAACAGTGTTGCCAGCTTGGAGGTGCCTCCAGCAGGCTTGGAGGCGCCTCCATCATGAAGGCGCCTTCAACCCTGTTGAAGGCGCCTTCAACAGGTCTGTTTTGACCGTTTGCGCTGTGGATAAAGTTTTATCCGCTGACCGAGCTAGAGGTGCCTTAAACCTTGTTGGAGGCGCCTTGGACCCTCGGGATAGAATTTCCAGGAGCTATAAAAAGGCCCCTGGAGCTAGGAATTCAACAACTCAAGCAATCAATCTGTAAGCAATTCCTAAGCAACTAGTGAGCTTCAAAAATGTAAAAGGCTTCTCCACCTTCAGAGAAGGAGATTTTTCTTACTGTGCTCTTTTCTACTGTCCTGGATTAACAACCCTCTTGGTTGTAACCAGGTTAAATCCCTGAGTCTTTTCTGTTCCTATTTCTTTTTCTGTTTCATTAATTTAGTTGCTGTTATTTTATTGCTGATTTAAATTCTGAGTTGAAATCCGAGGAGGGTATAGTTTGTTTTTGTTTTCAGCAATTCACCCCCCTCTTGCCGGTCTCCGCTGCACCGATAGAAAACCCTTCAGGTTGTTTTATGTAGATTTCCTCTTCTAAATCTCCATTTTAAAAAGCGATCTTTACATCCATTTGATGTTTTTCTAAATTCCATAGAGCGACCATAACTAACAATATTCTGATGGAAGAAAAAAATACTCATCAAAGTAATCAAGACTTTCTTATTGTCGGTAACCTTTACTTACTAATCTAACATTGTATTTATCAATCGTATCATCTAATTTCTTTTTCTTCATAAAAATCCACTTGCAATCGAATGATTTATTTCTCGGAGGAAGAGCCACAAGTTTCTAGGTGTGATTTTGCAATATAGTGTCAATTTTAAATGCAATTGCCTGTTTCCATTAAGGTCCCTCAGAATAGCATATTGCATCTGAATAACTTTAGAAATCACTTTCTAACATAAAAGTGATAAAATTCATTCTGAATGATTTTTCCACCTGAGCTCTTTTGCTTTGTCTGAGCTCAACCTCAATAGGTTTATCAACTTCTTATTTTCTTTATGTTTCGTATGTCTGTTTTGAGGAGCTAGCTTTCTCTTAGATTTTATATGGAAACACATGTTCAGAAAATGAGGCATTTCTCGATTCAATAATCGAGTTCTCATGTATCACTAATACTTATGATTCAAACATAAGGAACCTATAAGTACTACTGTTATGTGCATATCTAAGAAATATACAATTAATAGTCTTTGCCCTTATCTTAATCCTCTTCAGATCAAGAACCAACGCTTTGGTAAGACACCTCCATATGCATAAGTATTTGTAGGATGGTTGTCTATAAGTCCACAACTCATTTGGGCTCTTTTCTATTTTCTTTCAAGACACCTTATTTAAAAGATAATTAGCGGTGAGCACAACTTCCCCCACATTTGCTCTAGTAGTCTAGAACTCAATCAAAAAGCATTCATTATCTCTTTTAGAGTATGATTCTTTCGCTCAACAACACTAGTTTGTTGAGGAGAATAGGGAGCTATTATTTCGTATCTTATCCCGTGTTCAACACACAACTCAGCGAACGGTGAGTCATATTCACCGCCCCGGTCACTCCTAACTGCCTTAATTTTCCTATTAAGTTAATTTTCAACTTCACTCTTATAGAGAATAAATTTCGCTATAGCTTCATCCTTACATTGGAGAAGATACACATAACTGCATTTTGTGTGATCATCTACAAAAATGGTGAAGTACTTATTCCCACCACATGTCGGTGTCCCTTTCAAGTCGCATAGGTCGGTGTGAATTAGGTCAAGTGGTTCAACACTTCTTTCAATGTGTTGAAAGGATGAACTTATCAATTTTACTTCAACACAAGACTCACACTTATGTCCCGACTCAGGGTGGAATATAGGTATGCTTTGCATGTTACTTAATCTACGTAATATATCATAGTTTACATGTCCTAGTCTACCATGTCACAAACTGGAAGACTCAAGCATATACATAGAAGAACTTTCGACTTTATTTATCTTAAGTTGAATGACCATTACATTGAGCTTAAAGAGCCCATCATTTACATAGTCTCTTTCTATAAACATTTCATGTTTGGACAACACAACCTTGTCTGACTCAAACATAATCTAAAACCCATGCTTGTAGAGAAGTGATCCGAATACTAGATTCTTTCAAATCTTTGGACATACAACACCTTATTCAGAGTGAGCTCCTTGCCAGAGGTTAGCTTGAGCACTACTTTCCCTTGGCCCTTTATGTTTGAGGTTGCTAAATTGATTATGAACAACATGTCCCCATCTTTGACTTCTTCAAAATTATAGAGTAGTTTTTTGTTGTAGCACACATGTCTGGTGACACTAGTATCGATTCACCAATGTCGAGGGTTGGAACCTATTATGTTCAATTCAGAGATCATGGCACAAAGGCCTATGTCTAGTTCCTCATTTAAGTTGACCTTTTGCTTCTTCTTTTGTTTTTTACATTTTGAAGCTTTGTGACCAACTCGATTATAGTTGTAACATTTTTCAGAAATTTTTTTCTTGAAGTTGTCTCCTCTGGGTGTCATCTTGGATGATTTGGAGTTCTTCCGTTTCGAGCTTTAATCTTGCTCGACCACATTAGCTTTTATAATAGTCTGAGAGAATTTATCTTCCTTAATTTGAATTGTTACTGATCCTTTCCAAAAAATCATGGAGATGGCAAGTTGGGAATGTGGCTGCTGCATTGACTGAATGTGGACTCTGCTCCTCTCTGCAATACAAGAAACATTAATGCTAGGCCAGGGAAGGGTCCCTGGCATTGGTCCTCCGACGCTCAAGTCAGTCACCGACAAGAAGAAGAAGACGGAACAACAGTAGCACAAGCATAAATAGTAAATCATGTGTACCTGCGTCGGTATACGAACCCCCATTATATAATGCCCTAGTGGGTGACGTGCACGCTTTCGAGGCATGAGAACGTTCTCTCATTAGTTGCAGACACATTCCCCAATTAGTCCTGGACACGTTCTCCTATTGGTCGTGGACATGTGGTCATGGACACGTTCTCCCATTGGTCACGGACACGTTCTCCAATTGGTCATGGGCATGTCCTCCGATTTTTTACATTACGATCCGCCTGTTGACCATGCCTCATGTCAACGACCCTATCTCCCAAAAGGATATCCTGAGATAGGTCAGCAATCCAATTGATTGGCCAAGCGAGATAGCCGCTCGGCCTAGTACTCCTCCACTTGATCGACCTCAGTTATTCTTCTTTGGTGTGATTGGGTATAGTAGACTACCGCCTCCCAATCGGATAAGCGCTCAGGTCTCTTGGTGTTCTGTCGCACTGTATTGAGTATCTGGTGATCTTACCATACTATTCCAAGCTAGGCGGGTAGTCAGCTTGGCTAAGCCCGTTGCCAATCAAGCATTGTCTACCCGATCGGCCCTTGTGGTCGATCTCCGTAGGCGAGCCCTTTGACACCCTGGGGTTGACCACCTTGACTTTGACCTCCACCTAGGTAATAGACCCGTACCAGGCAGGGCCCCCTTTATCATCGCATCACAAGTTTTCCTCTCAAGTCTAGTTGAATGAGGCTGCAAGTCCAATTAACTAGACAAGTAGGGTCTTCGATGGCCTCCACGTCCGATCAGACCATCTGTGCCCTCGAGTTTCTAATAGATTTACATATAGTCGCCATTCGACTTCATTTCACTGCCCTAGGTTGGTAGCTGCCACTCAGGTCATACCTCATAAGGCTAATGGTGAATCGGCCATTTAGTTGTGTGATAATCAAATATCTGTGTCGCTCAGGACGGTTGACGATTACACTTAAGGAATTTTCTCTTTTCCCTGCGCTCTCTTGGATGAGCGTCCTGTGATAGTGGCTGATGTTCTTCTAATTTCTGGGAAACCGTGTAAATCCTCGATAATTATGGCCGAGCATGTGACCATACCTTTTAATTAAGCCTCATTAATGTCTTCCTGTAACTGACTGTCACATGTCCCATTTTCTACCGCTGCATGTTTGACGTAACAGGCAGATATCTGCACGTGATGTGACAGACGTCTTTTCGAATTCTACGGCCAGATTTCATCCTAATTTTGTGCAACCCTTGATCGAACGGCTATGGGCGATCGACCACGAGGTTTATAAACCTCCTTTTGCTCGTCGTTTTCTTCACCGTGCATTATGCCTTCCTCTTTGAGCAGTCTCTGCGGCGCTTCTTCTCCCCTTCTTCTCTGACGACCTTTCTCAGTAAGATTCTTCTTTCCTTCCTTTGTCGAATTCATGCCTTGTTTCTTCTTGATTTCTTTATTTTCCATGACTAGTTCTTCGCAACCCCCTGTGTCTGTCCCTGGGCTCTAGTATACTTCCACCGAGTTCAAGTTTGACAAGGACGACATAGAAAAGATAAAGTCCACGTACCATTTTCCCTCTGCTTATCAAGTTGTTATTGTTGGTGCAATCAACCTAGGTTTTGATGTGTATGTCAAAGAGTTTAAGTTAAGCTTTCATATGTAATTGATATGTGCTTGAATCTTGCAGGACTTGGTGAAACACATGAGAACTTGGTGCGGCCAAGTGTGGGAAACTCATCCAAGGGCTCGGATCCTTGAGTCGGTGAAGGATGGTGTGGAAGACATCCGAGGGACCACCGGACGAGAAGCGATGGAGTGGAGCCGAGGGAAGTGGACTTCAAGGCAACGTGAAGGATGACACGGAGAGGAGTCGCAGGTTCAGGTGCATCTGAGGGATAAAGCCGAGGAAGAGGACTTCAAAGGTGACTCCGAGGATGAGTGTGCGAGAATGTACTAGGACCAGTCGATTGATCATTGAACCAGTCGATTGATCCTATTTCACAGAATGCACAGAATGATTATGTGCTTGTCGACTACGGGGACCAGTCGACTGCTCATGGGACCAGTCGACTGGTACATAGCAGTTGGCAGAAATTGGGTTTCTGCAGAGAGTCGTTGGCTGGGTTTAACGACACACCAGTCGACTAGTGCTTGGACCAGTCGACTGGTGTTGGGGTTTGAGTTGATTGTTGATCAACTCTCTCCTCTTATTTAAGGGGAGCTTTGGGGCATGAAGAAGGTTACTCATGCACATTGAATAACTTCTAGTCTCTGCCCAAAGTTTCCAAAGTTCACTCTCTTCCTCCTAAACCTAAACTTCATCTTGTAAAGAGAGAGAGATTCTTTGTGAGAGGTTTGCTCCACCGAGAAGGAGAAGCTCTAGCTGGAAATTGTCGGGGACTGATCCACCGAAGGATCAAGGGCTCGTCCACCTCAAGGACACGTCGTGGAGTAGGAGCAAGCAATCTTCGAACCACGTAACATCGAGCTTGTCAGCGTTTGTATTTTTTCTTGATTGCTTTCATTGTTTTGTTTAGTGTATTCCGCTGTGTACTAACCTTCTTGTAGAGAAGAAATCGATTTGAGGGTGACCTAGCTATCCAACCCCCCTTCAAGCCGGCTACCGATCCTCCTACAATTGGTATCAGAGCAAGGTTGCCCTTCAACGAACTAATCGCCGAGAAGAGCATTCATCAAAATGGCCGGCTCAAACATTCATCCACCCAAATTCGAAGGCGACTTCTCTTGGTGGAAGAAGAGAATGGAGATATTTTTCAATATCGATTTTGACATTATGCTAATCATGAGAAGTGGTTTTAAAGAGCCCAAGGATGAACACAATGAAACAATCGACATAACAAGATGGACCAAAAGGCAAAAAGAAGAGCATCTAGCAAATTCCAAGGCAATCCATCATCTACTAAATGTTCTTCCCCAACAAGAAGTAACAAGGGTTGGAACCTACTCAGGCGCCAAGGAGTTATGGGAAAAGCTAGTGGAGCTTCATGAAGGGACATCGGAAGCAAAATTGGCAAGAAGAGACCTCCTTCGAACTTAATTCAACAATATCAAGCTTAAGAAAGGAGAAAAGGCAAAATTGGCCTAGATACTCGACTTCATTATTTGTAGCCCGATAGTCTAGCTGCACGGATAATTGCATTCTGCCCTCCCAAGGTGAAATCAAGAGAATGTCAATCCCGCTACCTTGCCGAGTGGATGATCCATCTACGTATATTTTTCAAGTCACATCTAGCTCAGTGTTCTGGACCTCAGTGACAAAATTTGCTAATGCTTGGGCCTTGATCACGGTCTTAGGCTAATATTGTATGTCGAAGTCACTCTGCTTGGTTATACATTTGATCAACCATCCGGATACCTCTGGGTTAAGAAGGAATCTTCCCAAGGCATTGTTGGTCATCACGACGATTGAATGTGCTAGGAAATATGGACGGAGTCTCCCAACGGTGAGTACTAGTGCATAAGCTAATTTTTTGAGATAGGTGTAGCGGGACTCTGCATCTTTTAATATATGACTCAGAAAATATACAAGCTGTTGCTCAAAGACGTTTTAGAGCACCAATATTGAGCCAACTACATACTCGATGGGTGACAAGTAAATCATTACCGGCTTGCCAGCGATGGGCTTGGCCAATACAGGTAAGGAGGTAAGGTACTCCTCGAGCTCTCCTAGTACCTTGTCACATTCTGCATCCCACTGGAACTTAGTCGCTCGATGTAGTATCTTGAAGAATGTGTGACTCTGGTTAGATGACTTGGATATGAACCTTGATAGTGCGGTGATCCGTTCGATCAGCCATTGGACCTCCTTCAAGTTACAGGGTGAGGGCATGTCCTGTAGCACCTTCAACTTGCTCAAATTCGTCTTGATCCCCCGTTCGGTGACGATGTATCCAAGGAAGAGGCCGCTCTTCGCTCCGAACAGACACTTGTTTGAGTTCAGCTTTATTCCATATGCTCTCAAGGTTCGACAAGTTTCTTAGATGTCTGCACAAAGGTTAGCAGCTTAAAAGGATTTTATTAATATATCATCGACATATACCTCCATGTTGTGACTGATCTGTCGCCGAAACACCTTGTTCATCAGTCTCTGGTAGCTGGCGTTGACATTCTTCAATCCGAACGACATGACATTGTAGCAATAAGTTTTGTCGATAGTGATGAAGCTAACCTTTTCTTGATCCTCCTAGGCGAGCGACACTTGGTGGTAACCTTAATATACGTCGAGTATGTAGATTAGCTCACAATTTGCCATGAAGTCCACCATCTGGTCTATCCTGGGTAGGGGATAGAAGTCCTTCGGGCAAGCCTTGTTCAGATCACAAAAGTCGAAGCAGACTCGCCATTTTTTGCCCGACTTGGAGACCAGCACGACGTTGGCGAGGCAGCTTAGAAACTAAACCTCACGGATGTGACCAGCTTCAAGTAGTTTTTCTATCTCTGCCCGATGATCTAATTCTGCTTTACACTGAAGTCCCTCTTCTTCTGTTTCATAGGCCGAGCATCCGGTCGAACGTGAAGCTCATGCTGAGTTACACTTGATGAGATGCCTGGGAGCTCGCGGGTCGACCAAGCGAACACGTCATGATTTGGCCTAAGGCAGGTGACCAACTCTGCCTTCTTCTCCTCTGTCAGGTTGGCAGTGATGAAGGTGGTGGCCTTTGATCGGCTGGGATGAACATGGGCTTCCTCCTTTTCCTCGTAGACCAAAATGAGAGGTTCTTCCTTGATGGCATTCACTTCCAAGCAAGGGACCTTTTGCACAGCTCTTGGTTTAGACTTGACAATCTCGACGTAGCATTACCGAGAAGCCAATTGATCACCTTTTACTTCGCCCACCTTGTTATCCATAGAAAATTTGATCTTTTAGCAGAAAGTGGACACCATCACTTGGAACTCGTTAAGAGCAGGTCGCCCCAATATAATGCTACAAGCAGATGATGCGTCCATCACAATGAAGTTTATGGTCCTTATCCTCTTGAGCGGCTCCTCTCTGAGTGAAATGGACAGTCGAATCTGGCCGATCAGCAATACTTCATTGCTTGTGAACTCGTAGAGTGGGGTCGTCATTGGCTACAAATCGCTTTAGTCAATTTGCAATTGGTTGAACACCTTCTTGAATATAAAAATATTCATCGAGCTTCCTATATCAATAAAGGTTCGGTGAATAGTATAATTAGCTATTATCGCTCGGATGATCAGGGCGTCGTTGTGAGGGATCTCTACTCCCTCTAGGTCTTGGGGCCGAAACTAATCTCAGACCCCTCAACTTTTTCCTTGCTGCATCCGACAGCATGTATTTCTAGGCGTTGGGCGTGTGACTTCCTCACTCTGATTGAGTCACCGCCAGTCATCCCACCAGTAATCATCCCAATCTCTCCCTGAGAGGCATTGTTTTGGTTCTCCTCCTCCCTAGCCGAGGTCTTAGTCTGCTCAACAGAAGCTCGGGGCAAGACTTGTGTTGTTTCTCCTTTGAGGCTGATGATGACATCACTCAGATGACACTCGATCATCATCTCGCCACCCCGCTAATCAGAGACTCTTATGTCGATCGAGTGATGGTGATCGACGATGATATCCTCGAGGAGATGATTGGCTCATAATTGGCGTCAAATCATAGCAATCACGCGTGTTGTCTTTGCTGCCTTTGGGCGACTAGCTATCACATGTTGTAAGGCCTGCGTTCTAGGCTCTTGGTGTTGTTGTGCTCCTCCCGCTCTAGGCTCCTTGGGTGGTTGATGGCTGCTTGGTGGTCGCCGCTCAGGCGCTCCTGTAGACTTGGCCAGCACCTCCTTTCTTCTTGTTGCTTAGGTCTCTTCCACGTTTATGTACTTTGTGGCCCTCTTGAGCAGGTGGTCGAAGTCCTTTAGCGACCTCCGAATGAGTGAGTAGAAGAACTCTCCTTCTGTGAGCCTCTAGGCGAAGGTGCTCACCAATAATTTCGAGGAGATCGATGGAATATCCATGACCACCTGGTTAAAGCGCTTAATGTAGGCTCTCAGTGCCTCCTTGGACCCTTGTTTTAAGGAAAATATGTTAACGACTATCTTTTGGTAGTGGCGGCTGCTGGCGAAATAGTGTAAGAATGTCGCTCGGAAGTCTTTGAAGCTATGAATTGAGTCAATCGACATTTGTCCGAACCAGCGCCCTGCTGACCCAGAAAGTGTAGTGAGGAAGACTTGACACTTCACCCTGTTGGTGTATTGATGAAGTATGACCACGTTATCAAATTGGGTCAGGTGGTCATCCAGATCGGTCGTTCCGTTATATGCATTGATCGTCAACGGGGGTATAGTGCTTTGGCTGAGGATCATCCAAGATTCCCTGAGAAAACTGTTGATTAATCCGCTCGGGTAAATCATCATTCCTTGGTGCTTTCCCTTTACGTGTGTCTAGAATGGGCATGTCGTCCGAGGAGGATCCTCGTTCCTTATCCGCTCGGCCTAGATCCTTTGTTGGAGTGTGGAAAGTGATCGATGGAAGGGGATCAGTGTGTGGGGTGTGTCTCTATATACGGCGGTCAGCTTCTTACTCTGTCCCCGAATGGATACATGATCACTCGGTCTTTATATCCAGCTGGATGGCCCACTGCTGAGGCCGCGGGCTCCTATACATGGCGATCGACCAGCGCCTGTTGCTGTTGTTGCTCCACTATTTTTGCCACTCGGGTTTGTATAAACATATCTAGCTCCCCCTTTGTTAAAGTAACTGTGGTGAGTGGTCCAGCATCCTCCATCTTCGCGTTTCAGATTCAGGCTACGTTTCCATAGACGGCGCCAATATGATCCTGTTCGAAAATCATGGAGATAACAAGCTGAGGATGTGACTGCTGCGTTGATTAGATGTGGACCCTGCTCCACTCTGCAACACAAGAAACGTTAGTGCCGGGCCAAGGAAAGGGTCCTCGGCGTTGACCCTCTAACGCTCAAGTCAATCACCAGCAAGAAGAAGAAGACGGAACAACAGTATCATAAACGTAAACAGTAAATCATACATACCCACACTGGTGTACAGACCCCTCTTATATAATACCTTGGTGGGCGACGTGCACACTTTTCAAGGCATGGGCACGTTCCCCCATTGGTTGCAGGCACGTTCCTGAATTGGTTATGGACACATTCTCCCATTGGTCGCGAACACGTGTTCATGGATACGTTCTCTAATTGGTCATGGGCACGTCCTCTGATTTGTCGCCGTACGATCCACCTGTTGACCATGTCCCATGTCGGCAACCCTATCTCCCAAAAGGATACCCCGAGATAGGTCGGCGATCGTGTTGATTGACCGAGCGAGACAGTCGCTCAGCCCAGTACTCCTCCGCTTGGTCGGCCTCGGCTGTTCTTCTTTACGGCGATTGGGTATAGTAGACTACTGTCTCCCAATCAAATAAATGCTCCGGTCTCCTGTTGTTCTTCCACTTCGTACTGAGTGTATGGAGATCTTACCATACTATTTCGAGCTAGGTGGGTGGTCAGCTCGGCCAAGCCCGTTGCCGATCGAACATTATCTGCCCGATCGACCCTTGTGGTCGACCTCCGTTTGGCTTCCATAGGCGAGTCCTTTGACATCCTAGCGTTGGCCATCTTGACTTTGACCTCCACCTAGGTAGTGGATCCGTACCAGGTGGGGCCCCCTTTATCACCGTATCACTTACAATGAGTTTCTTCTATATTTATCTCCTTCCATTTATGCGTCAGGTAATTCTTAAAGTCCTTCCAGTCAAAAGCAATTTTTCAATGATCGCTATCACCTAAAAGGTTTCACTCAGTGTCATGCCTTCTAAATGAATTTTTTGCAAGATCACCTGAAGCTCCTGAACTTGGTTGATCACTGACTTGAAGTCAACCATTTTATAGTCTAGGAAGCGGCCAATAATGAACTTTTTGACCCCAACATCCTCTGATTTGTATTTCTTATCCAGGGACTCCCATAGTTCCTTTGTTGTTTTCTTCTTATAGTACACAATGTACAATGAGTTGGCAAGACTGTTGAGGATGTAATTTTGACATAGGAACTCAGACTTATTTTATTTGTCGACTGCAGTGATAATTTTTACATCATTTACACCCTCAGTAAATTTGGGAGGTTTTTTGGTCAAGATCCGTGTCAGATTCAGGGTGGTCAGGTAGAAGAGTATTTTCTGTTGCCACCGCTTGAAGTTTAACTCAATGAACTTTTTTAGCTTTTCTTCATGTGTGATTGGTATGTTTCTAATTGGGACAGAGGAGGTTGTCACATGTTGAGTATGCTGCATCTCAACATATTTTGCCACCATCTCAACAGAACGAATCTGTTTTAAGAATGTTTGATCTTTATCTACAATCTACTAGAGGGACATTACTTACTTATCTGTTACAATGGCTTGAGTTGATAATCTTAAGCCGTCGGCTTGGTTGAGTAGGCCGATCGCTAAGTTGTTGTGTTAGCGAATGCTCAGGATGCTAAGTTGAGGAACAAACATGGAGCCTATGTCTGAGTTGCATGAGGAGCATTGGCCGAGGAATAAAGACGCCAAGTTCAACCGTGAGATAGTCTCCTTAAAATAAATTCATCCCATTTGATGGTATTAAGAGGTTATGCTTGGACATATATTTTCCAGGATAAAATGACAAGACCACGACATAACTAGAAATAAGTTGACATGTCAAACTGAATGTATACTCGAATACTATTACGAATATCTACAAAAATAAAAAATTAATCGACAGAAAAAATAAGGAAGAACTTCTCTTTCCTCTCTCTCTTTCTTCACACTTACTTACTCTATACTTCTCTTTTGCTCTCTTCATCTTGAGATGAAGGCCTTCTTATAAAGAAACAATCAACAAATGAGCAACCACCAGTCATGCACACCAAGTGCACATGACGTTCATGCAAAGCAACAACAAAATTGCTTTGCATGCAGTGCGACACGCAACATGATATGCAAGTGACATGTGACATTAGAAATTCAAGAGAGGCATATGAATTACGGGTTGATGGAGATTCATTGTGCCTTGACCGCGGCCTACTTTGAACAATAATATTTACATAAAAAGTCCTGGATTGGTACAATCTGAATCTTAGATTTACATCTTTTTACACAATCAATCAGTCATCATATCATTTAACTAATGTAAAACTAATAATCTATAAGTCATGTTTCATTCATATTTTTCTAACATATACCATCTCAGCTCGCTAAGCTTTTATCACCTCGTGGTTGTGCTAAGTCAGCGTCAAGCTCAGCCTCAGCCCACGTATAAGAAAAATTAAATCGTTCGCTTGATTAATTTTTAAATAAATAAATAAATAAATAAATAAATATATATATATATATATATATATATATATATATATATATATACTTTAAAAATAATTTAAAAAATATTATTAAAGTTAGCAAACTCTTTTAAACCACCATAAACTGGTCAACGAAGCGTTTTCTTACCATCCAATAACCCACGTCTTCCCAATAATTTAGCCCAAAATTAGCAAAAACTTCGAAATTTAGCACACACTTCACCTATAAATTCCACCTCCGTTTATCGTCCACAGCAATCAATTTTTTTTTTCCATTTTAATATTTTTTATAAAATAAAAATCTAAAGTCAGATAAATTACCAGGCGATCAAATTGGCAATGGCCTCCTCCTCTGCCGCCGCCGTCCTGGTCTGCCTCCTCCTCTCCTCCGCTGCCATCGCCGTCCTCGCCTTCGACGTCAAGGAGATCCTCGCCCCCGAGCCTGACTTCTCGTCCTTCACCAAGTACCTCACCGACAGCAAGGTCGCCGACGACATCAACGGCCGCAAGACAGCCACCGTCCTCGTGCTCGACAACTCCGCCGTCGCGCCCCTCGCCGGGCTCTCCGCAGCGCAGCTCAAGGACGTGCTCACCGTCCACGTCCTGCTCGACTACTATGACCCCGACACCCTCCATCGTCTCTTCAAGAACAAGTCCGCCGTCATCGCCACGCTCTTCCAGAACTCCGGCCACGCCGCCGACGACAACGGCCTGTTGAACTACGTCGAGAAGGCCGACGAGAGCATGTACTTCGGCTCCGCAGCGGCCGATGCCTCCCCTGACTCCGAGCTCATCAAGGTCATCGGCGCGCGGCCGTATGACTTGTCGGTCATCCAGGTCAGCAAGGCCATCATCCCGCCGGCGGTCGCCGGCGGAAGCGACGCCTCCACATCCGCCGGCGGCAACGCCACCTCCTTGGCTCCCAAGGCCGGTGTCGACACTGCCACCTCTGCTTCTAGTGACGCTGCAGCGGCGCCGGGCCCTGCCGGGGAGAAAAAAGCCAGCTCGGCCGAGAGAGTGGTGGTTGTGGGCACCGCACTTGGACTAGCCATGGCCATGGCCGTTTTTGGTGCGCTTTAAATTTAACAACAACAAAAAAAATAATCAAATGCGCATCCGGGGAATCGAACCCCGGTCAGTACCGTGGGAGGGTACTATGATACCACTACACCAGATGCGCTGACATTTTACCATTTTTGTATTCTCCTATTCCATCAATGATATTATTTCATTTGTTGTTTTTTTTTCTATTTATAATTTATCTTCGAGCTAATGGAACTTTTAATTTTCTTATCTGGCTTATCTTTGAGGTTTGATTGAGAAATTGACTCAATTAACTTGGAATACATTCACAGCAACAACAATAAGCTATTTTATAAGTAAAACTATAAAACTAAAAATACAGGACCTACTAACTAAGGATGATAATGTGAATTATCTCTGTGTATATATATATATATATTAACATTCAACTTGAGTCTAAGTATTTAATTATATTAAAAATCAGATTCAAGGTCGATTTGCATATTTTACACAAAATATATAATCGGATGAGATCCAAATATATTTCCGAATGGATTCAGCTAATAGATATTTAAAGTGTATGAATTGAAATATTATTAAAATTCATTGCTACATAATCTAATAACATAAGGGAGATTGGACTAGTCCTCTCGAGATGATCTAGTGACTAGCATATGAAGTGTTGTCATCATGAGTTATGAGATTCGAATCTCGATAAAATCGAGATAAATATCTTCTTTATGTGCTAGTCATTATTCTAAAGACTAGTAGTCGCTTGTGATTTACCTCCTCTGTGTTGGTTCTGGGACGAATTGACGTGAACGTTAAGGATAAACATATTCACCTTTTATTACCATAGGATAGATTGGACTAACTCGGATTTGATGAAGTGGTAAAAACTAGATACATTCTCAAACAACTAAAATTTAATTTTCACTTAGAGCACATTTATTGTGATTGAATTATTAGTTATATTGGATCGTTGTGTTAGGGATCGTCACACTTCCTTTTATAACAAAAGCTGATTGCATTCACTTAACACGTTTTTATAGTCTGTTATCAGGTTATCTAAAAAGAGATAAATCACATCATCAACCTATAATTAACTGCTAAATAACTAAAAATTACCATTACTTGATGGGTAAAATGGCTGGATCATCCATTATTAGTTAGCTAGTAAGCACTCAATACCTGGTTACAGACGGAAAAACAAAAAATGATAGAATGGGCTGGACTTCTAATTCTACAAGCACATCATTTTATGCACCCCAACCTAAAATGAGGGTTTTCTTCTGGCCCAATCGGCCCTCCAAGTCTCAAGCGGTCAAGCCCTTTCTATTCCCGCGCTCCACCATCTTCGACCTCGTTCGCGTCTCCAACTGTAGACTATGGCGGCAGAGGTGGAGGAGGAAGAGGTCGAGATGGAGTCCACCGACGCCGCCTCTGGGAGACCGATCCCCTTCCAGCTTCAACTCGACAAGCCCCTCCCCTTCCAGGTCGGTCGATCCTTCCCTCCCTCGAAACCCTAGGCCCCCTCCCCGTTTTTGCGTGCTTGCTTGAGTTGCAATGCAGATTTCGTGGTGCAGATTAAGATCGCGGAGTGGAACCCGGAGAAGGACCTGCTTGCTATGGTCACCGACGATTCTAAGGTGGTCTTGCATCGCTTCAACTGGCAGAGGCTTTGGATGATCTCACCAGGTGAATACATCCTATCGATATTTGTTTCCTCAGTCTTTTTTTTTTTTATCTTTCCAGTTTCTCTTGGTTCATGGTTTACTTTGAAGCAGTTAAAAAATTATAGAGCTTAGCCATTCTTTCAGCTTGTCTTTCTTTTCGTCTGGAAAGAATGGCGAAAGACAAACCCTAGTTCAAAGATAGTTTTTTTTTGCTTTATTAGTTTTTAAAAGTAGATGAAATTATCAATTGCAGTTTACTTTTATATCTGATGCCTGCACATATCATTAAATCCAGGGTAAATCCCCTGTGTGTGTATGTGTACACACACACACACACAGGGGATTTACCCTGCACACCCACCGTGGGCGACCATGGTGGCGCCCACAGTGGTCGCCCGGTGCCACTGTGGTCGCCCACGGTGGGTGTGCAGGGTATCAATATCCTATATATATATATGTATAAACCAAACTATACCAGCAAGTTCTAGACAATGTAGATTTGGTTTGATTCTAAGGTGGTTTCCATTTCCTTCAACTGGTAGAGGCTTTGGAAAAGATCTGAATATAACAAGAACAAGGACTGGACTTGAAACAAAAACTTGAACAATTTAACATTGTTCTGCCTAAGGAAAGACCACAAAAAGATTCTAGAATATCATGGTATGGGAGCAAAAGATATAAATACTCTTGGACAAGCTGCTGAAACCATGCGTGGATAATTCTCTCAATCCTATCTAGACTTCTTCCTCAACTTCAATTGAGAAAACAAACAAAATTTCACCTCACACACTCATTTAACACTAAAAAGTTCTTGATGTGAATAAATTATAAATTCATGTTTGCACACACCCAAGGCATGGCCTCATCTGTAGCACACATCCAAGGCAAAAAAGTGCTGCAGTTGTTCAAAAATCAAAGAGAAGCCAAAACACAGGTCAAATCACCTAAACTTTGGGTTTTAGGGGGCCATCTCCCCTATGTGTTGGGTCTTCTAGATCACACACATGTAGGCCATGCTTTGGAGTGTGGCCTGGTGGGCCTGCTCAGGTACTGGATCTGCGTGCAACATAATCTTACCATAAGCCAACAAATATCAGTATTTAGATGTCTTATGCTTTACAGATCTAAGTAACACACATTTCTTTTCAGGCAAATGCATTACATCTCTTTGTTGGCGTCCTGATGGGAAAGTGATTGCTCTTGGTATTGAAGATGGTTCCATTCTATTGCATGATGTTGAGGTAGGTTAATTGGAATACTTAATATAAACAAATTTACTTTCAATTATTAAAATTTTCACATTTTAAGCTTGTTTTTTATGACAATTATGAGTCTGTGACTAATTTCTTTGTTCGATGCAATTCCATTCCCATCTGTGAGATTCAAATGCTTATTTTTTTGATTGATTCCTCCTTTTAAATTTGATTAATTATTAATTAAACATATCCTTATCATTCTAGCTTCTAATTGTTAGTGCTTCCTTTTATCCAGAGTGTCACCAAGGCATTGTACTTGGTATTAGGATAGTTAAGGTCAAAATTGTGGTGGATAAAATATTTGTTTTTTTGAATGTTGCTCTTGTATTATGTTATATTAGATGCTAATTTTAACAAACTAAAGCCCATTTGTCACCAATCTTTAGAATGGAAAGTTATTAAGGAGCATTAAATCGCATTCTGTAGCTGTCATCTATTTGAACTGGGAGGAAGATTCACACGCTGCAATGGTATGTTCTCCGTTTTTATTTGCCGCACCTTGTTACTACTTATGCATGTGTGCCAAATAGTTCTCATCTTGTTTTTATGCCATGCATCTGTGATTATTTCTCAAGTAACTTAAAATGCACTTAGAAACTTCCAAAATTATAGTCTTTACTAATTGCATCAGCACTTCATCATTGAAGGAGGCTTTTTTATAAGCGAGGGAGAGATAATAGAGAGGCTTGGTTGTGGTCTACTGGTCTTTTAGGGATTGGTGGTCGAATTGAGGAGAGAAAGGGGAGTAGGTAAGACCCCTTTTAACTTAGAATTTGGTCCGGAACCATCCATTTCTAAAACACTAGGTTGACCTAAGAGAACCAAACTCAAATGTTTGGTGTATTAACCATTCTTGTAGGTGGTTTTTCTTTATCTATTCATCAACTTATATTCTCGACCAGTCTAATTTTAGTAGGGTCACTTCTTAATAATTCCTTGCATTACAGGGAGTGATTGGGCTACCTTAAGTCTGAGGTCCTTGATTTATTTAGAGGGGTGAGATCAAGGACATACCACCTATACCTATCATTATTAGAGATTCAAGGGAAGATATTCAAGTCAATGATTTAAATCTGGCAGTTGACATGAGTGAAATTTACCATTTCACTGGCACAATGTTGGCACGGACTTGATTGCATCAATTGAAATCATACGGTGTTTGTTGGAGCAATCAGTGTGACATAGGTTTTGATGGTTGGGCAAAGGTTTAAGTCAGGATTATTGTTGTATTTGATATGCGCTTGTCAGCGTGCTGGATGTAGGTACAACAAAGAGAGTCCAAGTGTGATCTTGGCAATGGTGAAAGTCCAAGTGGAGTCTTGACGGTGTAAGTCCAAGTATGTAGTCTTGGCAACATAAATTCAAGTATGACTTGGCAAGATTGAAGTCCCGGAGTAAGGGGTTCTTGGCAATGAAAGACCTGACAACAAAGACAAGGCCGAAGGAAGCTCTTGAAGGCAAAGCGTGAAGGATGAAGAAGAATCTGAGGGATGCAAGGCTGATGGAGGAGGTAGAAGACTAGGTTAAGGTTGTGCGGGGGAGGACGAGTGCTGAGAGAATGTACTCGGGTAAACCTTAGGTTTAGGGTTTACCGTCAACGGGTGTATGTACCAGTCGACTGGGGAGAGAACATAATGTTTTTGTTCTCTCAATTAAAGTGGACCAGTCGACTGGTATCGAGCGGTTGACATGTAACAATTGAATTCTACAGAGGACCAGTCAATTGGTGGTGTGACCAGTCGACTGGTAATGGAAAAATAACTTTGGTGTTTTCCTCCCAAACTCTATTTAATAGAGTTCGGGGTGGCTGACTTGGGTGACGAAATTATAGGTGGTTAACCTCTAATAGAGTCTCCCAAGCTCAGAGGTAATCCAAGAGATCTTGATTGAGTTGTGGTGAAGTTTCTCCACCGACAAAGAGGATTGAGCTAGCCGGAGTTTGTCGGGGATTAATCCACGGATTAAGGGATCGTCCATCTTATGGACGGAGTAGGAGTCCTAATCTCTGAACCATGTAAATCAACGTGTTAGAGGCAGTGTTCTAAAAAGTGCCCTAGGCGGCCACCTAGGCGCTCAGCCACTGGCAACTGCACCAGTGCTGGGCGGCCAACCTAGGCGGCACTGGGCGGTGCTGGGCGCCAATGGTTGTCGCTGGGCGCCGCATCACGGAACAAGGGACGCGTCCGCCACTGCCGGACGCGTTCCCGAACGCGTCTGTCGCAACCAGACTTGTCGCTGGAAGCTTCGCTTGAGGCTTCTGGCGGCGCTAGCGGCGCCAGGGTCGCGTCCAGCGCAGGTATAGGGCGCGACGCTGAAGCTTCTGGTGCTGCCGAAAGCCTCCAGCGAAGCTTCCGGTGCCGGTGGAAGCTTCTGGCGACAGGTCCGGCGGTAGCGGACGCGTCCCGCGCGTCGTTCAGCGTTCGTGATTTTTCTTTTTACTTTTTTTTTTAAAATTTTTTAATTATTTATTTAATTAAACAATTCCTCACTTAAATAGGATAATTTCAATAGGCTTTTATACTTCTAATTAAATTATCCCAATAAACTAAATAAAAAATATATTTAAAATTTAAATCTTTTATAAATTTTATTAATTATTTATACTCTAATAATATTATATTTAAAATTTAAAAATTAGGATTAACTATTATTAATTAATTTATAATATTTTAGGTATAAATTAAAAAAATCTAATAAATCTTATTAATCCATATAAATCATATTTATATTCATAATTTTATATTTAAAATTTTTAAAAAATTCTAATAAATTTTATTAATTTATTTATATTCTAATAATATTATATTTAAAATTTAAAAATTCTAATAACTATTATTAATTAATTTATATTTTGATATTTTATATTTAAAATTAAAAATTCTAATAAATCTTATTAATCCGAGGAATCCGCCTAGCGGCGCCTAATCCCCACTTAAGCGGCCTAGGTGTTAGGCGCTGGTCTAACACCCGATTAGCGCCTAGCGAATTTTAGAACCTTGGTTAGAGGTTTGATTGTTTTGTTTATTGCCTCTAGGTTTTAGTTTTCCTTTGTTTGTTTCGGTATTCCGTTGCGTTAACAACGTAGGAAGGGAAGAAGTGGGTGATCGGTTATTCACTCCCTCTAGCTGGATATCAAGGTCACATTAGTGTTGGGTGGCACTGGCATTGCCTCATCTTGCTTTGACAAAGACAAGAACTTTGGCTCTGGAAAGGGCGGCAAAGGAGGCTTGCAAGGAGATAGTAAGAGCCATGACATCTAGTGTCGTAAGGGAAAGAGAGGAGAGCCAAACAGTGGACGTTGTGTTGATAGGAGGCTTCTTCATATTGGTAAAAGTAAGTGAAGCATTTGGCTGGTGTCCCTTTGGGGAAAGTGAGGGGAGCTAGTTGGCTGGTGCCCCATGGGTGAGAAGCCATGTGGAACCATTTGTAGGGTGGGAAGTGGTCGTGGAATTGCAGCCTTGTGATGGGGTGGGAAATTAGTTTTTTTATTAACATAATATCAAACAGATTACTTATCTGTTAGTTGACAGTTTCTAAAAAGATAATTATATATTAATTAAATAAATTATAAACAGATTACTAATATGAATTTATTAATTTTATATATAGATAGATTAGTATTAAGATAAACCTTTTTTTTATATTCTAATTTTAGTTAATAATCAAATTTTTTTCACTGTTGTTGAAGTGTGTTGAATTTCTTAATTTGAAATAGTTTATTATAGTTAATGGTGCAAGGAGATTAAAGAGTAAAATTTATCTGATTGTCTTGCCATGTGATGATTTGTGTTGAAGTGGGTTGAGTGTTCGTTTGGAGGGATTAGGAAGAAAAGGGAGAAGGGAGGGAGTGGATAAAGGTGGCTTATCCCTTGTTTGGGAGTCTTTTAAGGCGTGTCTACTTGAGAGGAAGGCAAAATAGAAGGAAAAGAAAGGGAAGACAGATTCCTTTGTTTACTTGAGCAGAAGAAAAGCGAGGGAGGGGGTGCATTTTGGAGCTCTTTTTTCCACACTTAATTCCACCCAAATGTGGATGGAAGAGGGGAGGAATGAAAGTGGTAAAAGGATTAGTTTACCCCTACATGTTTTTGGAGTGACAAAATCCAAGGCTAGTTATTCGTGTCATTTTCTCTTTTCTCTTCACGGGTTTGAATCGGAACTGGAAATAGCCTTTTGCAAAAAGCAGGGTAAGACTGCGTACAATAGATCCTTCCTCGGGACCCTGCATGGCAGGAGCTTCATGCACCGGGCTGCCCTTCTTCTCTTTTCAAGTAGAGAAATGAAGGAAACCCTAGTTTTATTATTCCTTTATTTATTACATTACTTTTTCTATCTTCCTGTAGAGGTTGAGGACAAGACTATTTTGATCTTCAATAGTTTCTTTACTTTTGTCTCCCTAATGATAACATCCAAACAAGGTAGAGTTCCTTTCCCATTCCCCTCTTTTCATTCGCTTTCCTTTGCTCTCTGCTTTCCCGTACTAAAAAAAACTAAGCCATTGTCTACTTGATAGGAATGCAAATTAAACGAATTAGTCATAGGCTTTTATTGCATGTTTCTAGATTCTCATGTCCCATTTTCTCACTTTCGGATCATTCCTTTCTCAATATTTTTTTTTATTTGAAATTCCATGGAAAAGTGTGTTACTTAATGATTTGCAATGAAATTTTATGTGAACATGTTTGATGATTCCACTATAGTGGAGATTCTCTAGTTTGAATCAGTGGTTACACTATACTTGTCCACAGGAAGATGTTGACAATGCTTTTGTTTATGAAGACCGCACAAGTCGTTTCTTCCCTCCTGCTCCTAGAATTCCTCGTATGCCTGGTTTGGGTGCTGGAGATGCTGGTCTCATGGACGACTATGAAGATACTTTTCATGAATTTTCTACTTCTCCAGGTCAACATTTTAATGTGTTGTCTAGTGGTGATAAAGATGGCTCCATTTGCTTCAGTATCTTTGGAATATTTCCAATTGGAAAAATTGTGAGTCATTCTTCTAGTCCATGCTTGTTTGATTTGACATTGATAGCCTCGAATGCTTGTGAAGACCCGTAGCATTTGCTTTTAGGTGACCTTGTTTCCTGATCTTTTGTAATCATTTTATAATTTTTTAGATTCAAGGAATTACATAATAATCACTTTGTCATGAGTTGCCAAAATCTGCCAATGACTGTCCGTATTAGTTGAGTTGAATCAGGGATTGACTATGAGTGATAAAATTTTTTCCAAAAAAATCTACACTCATAAATCCTATAGAAATTTGTCATAAAATACAACAAATCATTTCTATTAAAAATCATATGAGAATTGACAAATTAGAGGTACATTGGACATTTGTCATGCCTCAAGGTTGTAGTTTCCCATACGAGATACTTTACAATGTGATAATAGAAAAACCAAGAGACCTAGAAACAACCACTAGCTCAAATAAACAAGAAGTTTTTATTCCCAACAAACTATATATATATATTTATTTATTTTTTTATAGAAGATAAAAGAAAACTATACATTATCAAAAAAGTTGTATAAATAAGACAAAAGGGTACAACAAATAACAGTAAATTCAAAATAAATCTTTGAGCAAATCTAAGTATTAACTAAAACCAACTATAACACTCGAATCACCTTTGCCTGCAAAGCTGGAGGCAAAGAAAAAACAAACTGTGAACACAAATTTGCTAAATGAGTAAATAGGAAAGATGTGCTTGAATTAAATCTTGATTAAGAGACCAAGAAAATAAGACAAATACAATTTATATTACAACTCAAGTTCTCATTTGAGTTCTTTAATACATATATAGTCACAATTGTTACTCTTAATTATCATTGTCTTTTGTCACAAGTTAAGGTAATTTTTAATTATCATCTTTTAATCATTACCAGTAAATCCATTAAGAAATCACTGAATCTAATATCTTTAGAGCATAATAGCATTACTTGACGTACGAGTTAAAGTTCTCATTGGTGCTATACAACAATATATCGCTTTTGCACAAATAAATAATGGTCGGGGCGACCACTCGCTACCACAATCTCATATAGATGGTCAACTACTTGAGTATAATACTAGAGTCAGAGTTTTCACTTTTTAATATTTCTTTTCTCCATTTAAAATCATCATTGTTTCACTTTAAATCTTTACATCATAATTATTCTACTATAGGGTTGCTTATTGATTACTCTAAATGACTAATCTAAATCAACTTTTTAATATAACTTATGCTAATTTAATTGTGTATTAGCATATGATCTACAAGCAAGACAATACAATGTAAAAATATAATTATCGCCAAATAAGTCAACAAATAGTATGGAAGGTAAAACTCTTTAATGACAATATCAATTGAAAAATAATTATAGTATCAACTTTTATTTTTTGAAAACAATCTCTTCCCATGTTAATCCCTGTAAAAACACCTACATGTGTATAACATTCAAAAGTGTCAATTATTTAAGCCCTCAATAGTTTAATTATTTTAAAAATTCATTTTGCTATTTTAAATATCATTTAATTCCTTTTTCAAAAATAGTTATAGAAACATATATATAATCCATTTTTATATGTATTCATGCACAAAGAGCTCTATAATGAGTCAAAGGATATATTTTATACATATCAATGTGCAATAAAAGATCCGAGTGACTATCTGAGAATCAACATGCTCCACTTGAGTGAGTATCCATGAATAGAATATGAAAATAACTCAGAAAACTCAAAATAAATCTCAAATAATTACAACAACAATAACCAAACCTTATCCCACTAGATGGGGTCCAAAATAAATCTCTAATAATCATATAAAAATTTAGAAATTAACTAAAATTCAATATGAATAGATTCAATCTTGATCTCGCTTCCTCGATATAATTCCAAATACAAAACTAGACACCTACTAATATCTAATAATTATTCCATTTCCCATCCTAACCAAATGCACCAACATACAAGGTAGGGGTTTCGTTGATACGAAACAGTTGAACCTAAATAACATAGTGTGATTAGTTCGAAATATCCAAACATTCCCTGATATCAACTATACAATTACTGATTGAATTCTTACCTTTAATTTGGTCGGCATGTGGGCAATAACCTAGTTCAAAGACACGGGAAGCTTAGAAAAATGAGAGGGCTGGTGGTTCCTCTTGGCTCAACTAAAAGCGGCCAAATGATGACTGTGGGTGTCGAGAAAGGGAGGAGATAAAGAGAAAAAGAAAAAGAGAGGAAGGATGGTCCTCTCAACTCAATGAAGGGCAGCCAATCAACTAGTGGCTATGGGCACAGAGATGTCCAACAATGGCCTCTCTTTGCTTCGGTGATGACCAATGCTCAGATGAATGACAACACTTGCTCTTGTGCACATGCCGGAAGAAAATAGAAAAGAGGGAGAAGAGAAATTATGAGGGGAAGAGGGAGGGCTGCCGACAATTAGTGCCAATGTGTGTGGGTGGAGGAGAAGTGGTTGCAGTGACAAATGATAGCCGTGGCGGCATTTGAGCAAAATAAGAGAGGAAGAAAAGAGAGGCGACAAGAGGGAGAGAGGAGCCGATGGAAGAGGAAAAACAACCAATGGAGAACGACAGCTGGTTGGTGTGGTGTCTAGCATCACACAAGGAAGAAGAGGAGGAAAGGGGCATGTGGTGTTGGGTGAGTAGAGGGATGCGTGGAAGAGAAGAGAGGAGATGGCTTTTAGCTCGGGATGCACAGGGAGAAACACATGAGTGGGAGAGAGAAGAGGAGAAGGAATTTCTAATCTTCAACTCCTCAAAATTTTTTCCAATTCATCCCTAAGTTGAATCTCTAATCATCATGCCTATCCGATGGGTTCCATCCAAACCCAATTGGATTTCAAATCGCCACCCCAAATTATTTAACGGTTTGGTTTGACTTAATTTGTCATCTAAAAATTTTAGAAAAAATTAACTTTAGGATGTGGAAAAATTAGATGAAAGTTTGATATTTAACAATATAAATGTATTAATTTTGAAATCTTACCTATCATGGAGATTGCCAAATTCTCATGTTGGATTACATATACCACTTGATCACAACTTGCAGCTCGTCAGAGTTACTACTCTGTCCCTCATAGTTGTTGCTGCACTGGGTTCATCCCTACGCTTCACCTTGCCCTCAGTGTTTTGAAAATTGGACTGCACTAGAGTGCACTGAGCTGCCCCTTTGTCCTTGTTTCTTGGAACTGCCAAAAAGAAAGTTTATTTGATCAAAAATAATCACAATTTACCTTCCTTCTGAAGCTTCTCACTTCCTGGCCTGCTTCCACCTAGCATTCTGGCTTAGAAGATAGAACAGTTTGTTTAGCATGCTGTTTAGGTAATGCACTAAATAAACAACAACGATTTGGACTTTTGAAGCACAACCATGTTTTTTTGTGAGAGTTGAATCTACAATTTCTTCCCTTTTGTTTTCTTTTACTAATTTTTCAAGGAACTCAAATTGGTTTGTGAGCTGCTTTTACATTGATTTTCTCCCATCTAAAATTTCTTTTAATTTCCACCAAAGGGGGGTGATTACTAATTTTCTTCATAGAACGTCTTTATGGTGTCTTTTTTGATTAATATGTTTATTCCTCAATCATTTGATTCAGTTGTATTTCAACCTAAATTTCTATGGTTTTATTATTCTAAATCCTTAATTTATCCAAATCACTTGGATGTTTTTTTACTGTTTCTATTATATGAAGGCCAAGATGTGCTCTTCTGGAACAGTTCGGTTAAATATGTTTTGTAGCTATCAATTTAGTTTCATATTTTTTAAATAACATTTGGTGGCAGCTCGGAAACAGCAAATGTTTTTTATAACTATTATTTAGTTTTAAAGTTAATTTGTGCAACTTGTCTTTAGAGATAGGCAATTAACTGTTCATTAGGTCTATTCTATGCAGTTGTTACTCTTTCTATATATAATCTAAGTGGAATCTTAGTTGCTTCCTGATTGATTGCATTTAAAAGCAGAACATTCATCAGCTTCCTATCCGAGCAACACTTCCAAACAGGATTGCTACCTTGCAGATTTTAAATGCTTCCATACAGAAGGTAATCTAGCTGTTCTGTTGCTTGGTAATATACTATTTCAACTGAGAAAAGCTTCTGCATTCAGATGTTGAATTTAATGAGGATGGTTGTTTGAATTTCATTTTCAGAGAAAATTTAGCGTTTGTTTGTTATATCATGTGTTTTCTAGTTGTTATCTTTTAACCATATGGGTTTCTATAACTGGCTCAATTTATCTTTGGATGTTCTTGTCAGTTGGCATTGTCAAAAAATTTATCTCAGCTAATTGTTCTATGCTTTGGAGAGCTTGTTGAAGACTTTGTTGAATCAAAATCCAAGTCTATACAGAGAGTTGAACATTTTGAGCTGCAGAGTTCATCAGTCAACAGGGTTTCTTCAGTAGGGTTGCACTGTTTTGTTCTTAAAACATCTATATTTCTTGACAGGTGTGTGGTATTTAACATAGTTTAGCTATCATTCTTCTGTGGCCACCATAATCCTTATGTTTAAATTTTATTATTTTTCTCTTTATTTTTTGAAATTATGAATCAAGCACCTCATATTTCTGATTAATTGAAGTCTTGAAGATGGTCATCCCTTAATCCTTGGTCCATGTCTTAGGGACATTGCAATAGTTTGTAGGTTTTCTTTTGCCCAACAATTATGAGAAGTGTACTTGCTTTTCTAAATTTTCAAGACTTAAAGTGATTTATTCTGGTGCAGAAAAAATGAACTTCATCAGGTTGCCCAACAAGCTTCAAGTATTGAAGATTTGGTTGAGGTTGTCCGTGCTTCCTTGTCAGTTATGTCCAAGCATTGGTCTGAAGCCATGCATTCATTCCATGAGAAATTTGATCCTCTATCATCTTTGATTGTAGATCATGGTAGCTATTGGTACCTGATATGAGAGAATTGTTTTTCAATGATTAACTGATATATGTATCTGATTTTTTGTATGGATTTTGTTTATAGCTCTTACAATTTTTCTCTAGGTTTGTTTTCCACTCCACAAGATGAGTTTCTAAGTGTGTTATTTGGGGCGAGGACAAGTCCACCACTTCATCAATTTCTAGCCAATACACTTGGTGAAGCGGTACCGCAGTATTTGATTTATTTTTAGAAGTTGAGTATTAACAACTGAAAACAACTATTCTATTCTTTTGCATAGGGTCTGAAGCGTGTTTCTAAGGCTGTTGATTGTGCTGGAAAAGAGTTGCATTCTGTTATTCATGAACATCTTCAGGTACTATATTTATTGCCACTTGCATCATTGTATATTTCTATTAAATTCACAAGTTACCCATTGAAATTGAGAGCAGAGACAAGTCCAAATGAAACTGAATTAGGATACAGGGTGGATACATTTTGTGATACCTGCAATAAGCTGTCAATCTATTGATTTGGATCTAGTTAATGAAGTGTAAAACTTCCTAAACTTCGTATTATAGATTATAACATAATTTCAAAGTACAATCAATTCTGATTTGGGGTGGGTAAGGCTGTCAATTTGATAAATTGGATTTTAGGTGATGAGAAACCAGAAATCTTTCAGAATAGGTAAAAATGAGGTGAATATGGAGCATCCAGGTAAGTCTACCTTGACTGGAGGTATGATTGTTTTGAAAAGGATCTAGCCAATTTGATTGATTGCTCCAACTGAAGTAAGGCTGTGGAGAGAGAGTAGACAGCAAGAGCAAAGGGCAGAGAGAAGGTGTACAATAAATCGTTTTCGAGACCCCGCATTGGCAGGAGCTTCGTGCACAATTACCCTTTTGTTTATAGTTAAATATTAGTATGAATGCATAATATGTCACTTGAATAAAAAATATTTTCTCATACAATTTCAAAAGAAAAATAGTCAATTTTTTAAAAGTATAAATCATATTTATTTTGGATATATTACATGCTGAATTTTGATTTACCATACCACAAGGTAAAAAATGGAAATCATCCAGATTATCACAGAGAAAAGTCATACCATTAAGAAAATAATTATAAATTAATACTTTTAAATATAAGTGATTTGCTTTTACTTTCATTGCCATTGTTAATTTGTTATATTTTGAAAACTTCATTGTGCAAGTCAAAATTGTTGTTCTGTGTTTTGTTCCTCCTCTAGGTAGGAAACATATTATTTTGATGAAACCACCTATTTCAAGAATCTTCCTGCACTAATTGGCAGCCTGCTGTAGAGATCATTGGATTTCGAATTGCAGAATTGCGAGGCCTTTCTCGATGGCGTGCACGGTATCGTGTTATTGGACTGGATGAGAAGCTTATTGATAATGCAACAGAGAAGGCTGGCATGTTGCTTGTGCAAGTTGAAAGGTTTTCGAGGATTCTTGTGATTGTATTACATCTGGTATGCTATTATTTCCCGGCTTGATGATGTTTTCTGAGTGCATACCTAGTTTCTCTTTATTTGTGCTTTACTATGTATTTATGTTTTGTTTTGGGCCATGCATGATTTGTCGCACTTGTTTATTTAGCTTATATACATGTTTGTATTATCTACCTTAATATGTTCTATTTGGATCTTTTCTTATAACTAATTTCTTTGATCTTTTTTTCTCACTTGCTGCAATGTGTCTATCTACATAGATTCTTTGTTATGAAAAACTTTTAAGCTCTTATAAAACTTTCAACTCGACCATAGGTCTTTAGCCATCAGGTTACTGTTAGGCAGCAACTGATATTAAAATTTAGTAAGAAGTTTACTCTCCCTTCTCGCAATATGTACATTGTGTTAAGTTGGATATTCGGTATGCATATATTTTAATTTAATTTAGCATTTCCTTGCAAGACTTCTAACTTTACTTGAGGACAAAATAGATTGCTCTTATTCTTGTTGGAACTAGGATTTGTAGAATAGATTTGGCCGTGCTGAAATTTTATAAGACTCTGCTACCCATTTGATTGCAAATTTTCCAATTTCCATTTTCATTACTTTCCATAATTTATTATGGGCTTTGAAATGAAACCCACAAAAAGCAATTTCAAGCATTAGAAGAGGTGAAATCTTGAATTTTGTCGTCTGCACAATTCAAACAATAATTCTTTCCATATAGAAGTTCCTTGCTTTGGAAATTGTATTCCATTTTTATCCTTGTGGCCAAATTGATGCAGGGGAAGAAACTCCGAGTGCGACGTTCGAATTTGAGGTTTGCAGAGAAAGATATAGAAAGATAATTAGTAAACAAAGAAGTGCCGTCTCTAGGTTTAAACGGAAATAATTTTTTTATTCAATTCAAAACCAAACTCAACACTTTTGTATAAGAGCCCTGACTCTAGTCACAATAGAAAAAAGAAAAAGTAAAAGAAAACTCATCCTAACAAAAAAGAGATAAAATCTAAACAAACTTTTAGAAAAGAAAATTAATCCTAAAAATTTAAAATGAATAAAAAAAAGTTACAAGACCAAATCTAGAGTTTTGAAGACCCAGTTAGCCGATTCCGTCTCGTTTGGACTCCAGATAGAGTGCAATCATGTCAGGAGGCCACGAGCTAATCATCTTCCTTGTAAGTAGCCTCGATCGTCCTTCAAGACCCAAAAGGGAGGTTAGTAGCTTCATTTTCTTCTCGTCATAGCTTGAAAGGGAACATAGTCGTATCGGAGGACATAAATTGGTTGTGCTGTTGGATGCTCCTGCATCACAAATCCACTTTGATGGAGGCAGAAATTTCTGGTAATGGGCAATGATATATGGATAGATTATTCTAGATGAGAATCCTACTAATGGTAAAGGAAAATACTAAAAGTCTTTTGAAGTTGCCTTGGTTACAGTGTCCTATATGCAGTCTAAACTATGGGCTGCCACTTAGAGTAGATTGGAATAGATAACTTCTGGTTTACTAGGTATGCCTAGATATTATATCCTTATGTTTTCTACACATTTAAGCTCTGAGAGGATACGACTGTGGGATGTACTAATCAAGTGTTTTCCATGTTATCATTCCTCATCTTTGTAGAATGAATGTGTTCTAAAATGTGCTTATCAAATGAATTCACATACTATATTAAATATAGGTTCCCTTTTTGTTTAACAAAAACAATTATTGCGTTTAGATGTTTTCTATCATATTTTTTACCTCATGGCTGGATGAGTTCTTAAGATATTTATTATTAATTTTATAACATATATGGTTGTTTTGAGTTCTAAGTTTATTCTATAGTTATTCTTGTTATCTCCTTTATTTCAGTTACAAAATTTTTTCAATTGGGTTTTGAGGTCTATTAAAATATTAATGTCCGAGCCAATTGATCAAGTACAGTCAGCAAACAGGTTTGATATCCACCATTTTCCTTCTGACATTTTCATACTAACACCTTAGATTTTATTGGTACTGATAATTTATGATCATGTTCATAGCGAACTCATTGTGGTGTTCTTGAAATTTGTGCTCAATCATGATCCAGTTGGGGAGTTGATGGATGCCACTAAAACAATTGATGTTGATGGGTAAGTTACCGTTTGCAGATGTTCCTGTGATTTTTTTAGCCAGTCATTTCAGTCATCATTTATCTAGTTGGATAAGACAATCGGTCTGCTCATGCTTATTGAAGTGATGACTCCAATATGACTGCCCTATCATTTCCTTGAGATATTTTTCTTTATTTTCGGAAATTTGTTTTAAGTTTTGCTGTTTGTTGATGCAGGGAAATTATGGAGCGACTTGAGGAGTTGGTGATATTTGGAGGATATGCGGATACTAAGTACTTGGAAAGAAACTTATTAAATGAATTTAATCAGATGGAGCAATGGTACTATCTGCACTTGAATATGTTTATTACATGGTTTAGAATTCAGAAAAGTGCATTTTGTTAGTCACAACATTGCAGGTTTTAAGATTCAATTTGTTTAGGATCTTGGTATACTTAATAACATTTACGTTGTTGAATGTATTCAATACACTTGGTTTAGATCCAGAAAAGTGCACTTTGTTAATCACAGCAATTGCAGGTTTTAAGATTTGATATGTTTAGGACTCTTGGTATGCTTCATAACTTTTTCATTGCATATAACTTGACTGTTATACACAGCACATCAAATTAGAGATTTCAACAGTAGGGCTTGGCTTGAGATGTTTCCATACCTTGCCATGCTTCTTTTTTGGAGTTGAGGTTTCTTATAATTCTTAAGGAAGATTTTCATTTCAAAGAAAATACACAATATATCTTTTGCAAGAAGTCATATGCTAGACTGTCAACTTACAAAAATTCCAAATACACAAAATTATGACCTATGGATAAAAGACGTTGTCTTTGAAGATTGTTCTACTTATTGAGGACTGATGGAAAAATTCATTTATTTTATAGTTATCAAGCTATATAGATTTAAATGCTTTGCAGTAAATGTTGTCAGTCAGTTTAGGCAGCCCAAGAAGTGTCATTGAAAAACACTGATAAGCTATATTGGATGTATCCCATCTTAGAATTCTATATTATATGCTATATTGGATGCAATCTTGCAATGTAGGAAAACAAAAATCAAAGTATTGATGCACAATGACATGCACCTTCTGTGATTATCTGGATAGGTTTTTAAATTTTTTCTGTTAAGGTTCTTGGTTTTAACAATATTGGTTATACATACCTATGAATATGCATTGTGACAATCACATTAGCATCTAAAATGCAAATAATCCAATATTCTGAATACACCAAACATGGTTGCCACTTCATCATCTGTGATGCATGGGAAACATGATTGCCACTTCATCATCTGTGATTCATGCGAAACTTGATTGCCACTTCATCATCTGTGATGCATTTGTGACTAAGAAAATTAGCGTTCCCTATACCTTTATTGAAGAATTACCAGGCGTCTTAATGCTATTTGATTTATGGCTGTCTATCAAGTTGAGCATGCTTGATTTCTTCAGGGGTATTTGATAAAATATTATTTAAAGCATTTCTTTTAAAATTTAAGGACCAACTTACAATATTTGATGAGTGATGTTTTTTATTTGTAAAAATCCTAATTATAATTAGCTCAAGGAAAGATTTCTATTCTGTCTAATCTTTCCCCGACTGCTTCTCTCTCCTTGGCCATGGACTCCTGTTGTTACCCTCGACTCCCTTCCTGCTGACTTCTGTTGTCGTAGATGCCGGCGATTTAATCTCACTTTCATTGTTGTCACTGCCGCTGACTTCCATCGCTACTACTAACTTTCGCTGTTGGTGCTGATTTTTTGTAGATTTCTATTCTGTCTAATCTTACCCTGAACTGCTTCTCTCTCCTTGGCCATGGACTCCTGCTATCACCCTTGACTCCTGTCCTGTTGACTTCTGTTGTTGTAGATGTGGACGATTTAATATCACCACTGACTTTCATTGTTGTTGCCACCGCCGACTTCATCGCTACTACTAACTTTCGCTGTTGCTACCAATTTTTGTTGTTGACCTTGTCACTGTCTCAAATTGGGGTCACTTTCCTTTAACCTCTTGATTTGTAGACTTGAGGTGATCTTTCGAGCTTGATTTTCTGTTTCTGATGAATTCCTGCTCAGACATGCCTGATGATTATGCTGGAGTCGAGTTTTAGTGTCCTCTTATTTTTCTTGTTGCACATATTATTTCACTTGTACATTTTTCCTTATGTCAACATAAGACATTTGTGTCAACATATTTTAACTTGTTTAATAAAGTTTCTAGCACTTTTTTATTATTAAAGTTTTGTGTATTCGATTAATGTTGCTATTTTATAGTTATGATGCAACAGTGGATCTTTGTGTCAACATATTTTAACTTGTTTAAGAAAGTTTATAGCTGTTTTTATAATTGAAATTTTGTGTATTTGGTCGGTGTTACTATTTTATAGTTATGATGCAACTATGGATATTATGATGATCAAAGAGTGTGTCCCTTATATAGGAATGGAGCCTCGGATTGTGACAATTAGACATAACGATGTTCAAGGCATACCTAGTCTTAAATACATGGACTGTATCTATTTCAATAAAATAAAAAGATATCTAAGATCTCAACTAATATATTTTATTTTACATATGTTAGCCATTGTTATTAACATAAATATTTTTAAGACTGGATATATCTCTGTATGAGTATGTTAATATGCACTATGCAGTATGTTGAATGCATACCTCCTCTATATGCTTTTGGAAATTTTGCTGATAACATTTTTTTTAATGGTTTTTAGCTTCAAGGAGGCTTTCCTTCATCAGTTTACGACTGTTTCACAAAAGATACACTGTGAAGGTCTGATGCCACTATATGAATTCAGATACTCAACTCAATTTTCATCACCAGCTGCCCCTACATCAATAGTCTACTACAAGGTACTTTTGCAACTTTTTTTTAAGAATCCATTAAGTTTAAAAAATTTGGTTTATTTTGAGTACTTGTTTGAGGAATTACACGCAACAAAAAAAAAACTTCTCAACTTATATTTCATATTAATTTTTTCAAACCATTCTTGTTTTAACTTTCTCAGTGCTGTTTGCCTGTGATAAATTTCTCTCATTCTTGTTCAAGCTCTTACTAAACTGACATGATGATGATAAATATCAGGATGAATATGATAGAATATCATGTCATGTATTATTGGGCACTTTTGCTATATCCTTCTTAGCAACAACCTTTGTTTTTTTTTTCAAATGATTATTTGTTGTCAATAGAAAAGGGACACCCAACTGCTCATACATGTCACATGCATATACCAGTGCAAGTATCCAATTACCTAACTGATTGCGTGTGGGAGACCAACAGAACCATTTGAAGATTCTCATTTTGCTTTGTGATGTCAATGGTCAGTAATCATTTATTTAGGTGAAGAATCAGAGGAGAAGGACAAATTTAAAGTGCAGTGGCGGTGAGATGCAATTTATAAGCACTCTTACCAGTTGAGTAGCTGATATTGAAAGACCAAATGGCACCACTTAAGAGGGTGGTGAATGGACAGTGACTTATTTTTCTTCCAAGTACAGTAGTCAATTCAAATGTTAGTAATATGTGCATATGTGTGAACAATATATAATAGTGATAAGAAAAGGATGAAGCAAAAATGTAAATTATAACCCTAACACAGTGGGATTAATGTTGTCAAAATATTAGGGTTTAATGAGTCAAAACACCAAGTTTTTGCATCCGCGACCCTGCTATTTTGGCATGCAACATAAAATAAACTAAACTACTTTTTCTCACAAGCCAATTAAGTGTTTGCAAGTTTCAAGGATAAGATTTTAAATCAGATGCCTAAATCTTCTAACACATGCAAGAATAATAACTCTCTTAAAATGAAAAAAGAAATGCGCAAAGAATCAAATCTCACCATAAAGAATAAGGATCAATATATGAATAACATTATATTTATTAAATGAGAGCTTCGTCTTAGGAATCACTATAGATTTCCCACAATGTGAATTTTGAATATGCAATGATGTGTTTGTGTTTATAAAGATGGAATCTCCATACGTTTTGTAGGTGTTATGGGAAAGACATCAAAATGGTTGAATATCTAGTCTCAACATATACCTGCTAGTCAGTGTTGGTCAAATGAGTGAATGACCAAAGTTTGTTGGTTGGCTGACCAAAGTCTCATGGTCGGCTGACCAAAGGCCCATGGTAAGCTGTCTAAAAATCTGTTGGTTGGTTGACCAAAATTTGTTGGTTTACTACTGGCCAAAATCTGTTGGTTGACTGACCAAGGTCTATCGACTAACTAACAAAAGTTTGTTGGCAGATTGATCAAACTGTCCGTTTGATGAAAGTTTGTCAAGTGGTGTTGGTTGACTATTTAAAGTCCGTTGGTTGTTGATCATAAATGACTGTCAATTCAAAATTTAAATTTTGGTCTATCAAAGAAAAGCTTGGTTATCTAAAGGATGTCTTTTAGTCAACCTACTCCAAATTTATAATCGACCAATTTCCAATATTGAAGCCTAATAGAAGTCTCTTTTTGGTCAAATGACAAAATGCTTGTCAACCACTCTCCTAAGTAAACTTTGGTCGCACAAAACAACATGACTCGCTCAAATTTTTAGTATCTAAGTTTAGGTTGCTAGCCAGCATTAAACTATGACAAATGTTCAATGAATGAATCCATTAAATTATTGTGCTAATGCTAGGTTGTTCCCCAAAACGCGTTGTAGGATCAAAAGTCTCGGCAAGGATCGCTCCATCTCTAGAATCGAGTGTAGTGCTAAATATATAAGAGTTCGCGTTGTAGGGTCCAATTGTAATTTATTGGCAAGGACCACTACATCATGAGAATTTAGGTGTAGTGTTAAATAGACAAGAGTTCTCACATCATAGTTTAGATAAGAACAAATATTATAGGAAAACTAATAGTCTAAGATTTGGAATATGAACATAAGAATCCTCACTGGTAAATCAATGGAGGTAGTAGATGCAATGATTAGGAGAAGAATTAATATTTATATATACAAGAGATAAAATGGGTAGACGAGAAAACAAAAATGATAAAGAATTCGAATTCTAAGATATGGTACACAAGAAAAGTAAAACAAGAAATATAGTAAGGATTGTTGTAAATAATTTGTTAAAGGGTGAAGTTGTAGGAGTAGTTAGAAAATGAGAAAGAATTATAGCCCTTAAGATAATAGGGGCGAAAGAAACTATAACGTAATTAGCATATATGCATCGCAAGTATGATTAGATGAAGTTACCAAATCAAGGTTTTGAGACGACCTAGATGAAGTATTATAAAATATTCCGTCAAATGAAATGATTTTAATAGAAGATGATTTAAATGAACATGTCAGAGTAAAAAATGAGAAATATGAGAGAGTACATGGAGTTATGGGTTTAGAATGAGAAATAAAGAAGGGAAAATTATATTGAATTTTGCGATAGCATATGACCTTATATTAGTTGATATGTTTTTTAAGAAAAGAGAATAACACTTAGTCCTATTCAAAGTGAGAATAATAAATTACAAATTGACTTTCTTATACTTAGGAAGAGGGATAGAAAGATTTGTAAAAATTATAAGGTCCTCCATGGAGAAAGCTTAATTACCCAACATAGGTTAGTAGTATTGGATATACGCCTCAAATATAGTATCAATAGAAAGAAAATATATACGATTCCTAAAATTAAGTGGTGGAAGTTAAAAGATGAGAAATAAAATATATTTAAGGAGAAGGTAGAAGTGCAAGTATTAAGTAAAATATATGACGACTCTAATATGACATGATATCAAAGTTGAAAATAATAGCTAAGAGTGTACTTGATGAGTCAAAGAGACATGCACCACCAAGTAAGGAATCTTAGTGGTGGAATGAGAAAGTACAAGAGAAAGTGAAGAAAAAATGAACATTTTATAAGGAATTATATATTTGTGAGAATGAGAAAAATTTAAAATGCAATAACCAAGAAAGAGACTAAGAAAGTAGTGCATGAAGTAAAACATGAAACTTTTGAACAATTATATCAAAAATTGGATATAAACACTTATAGAATAGCTAAAGTGAGAGAGGAAGATGAGATCTTATCCAAATAAAATGTATTAAAGATGAATGTAATAGGATACTAGTAAATGATGGAGAAATAAAAGAGTGGTAGAAGAGATATTTTCATCAACTTTTAATGAAGGTTTATGTGATCAACTTAACTTTGGTAGTTTAAGTAGGTCAAATGAGTATAGAGATTTAAATTTTTATCGTAGAATTCAAATATCAAAAATAGAATAAGCTTTAAATGAGATACACAGATGTTTATTCCGATAGATGTATGGAAGTGCTTAGGGAAATATGGTATTAAATGACTTACAAAATCATTTAACATATTATTGAAACTAAAAAAATATCTAATTAATAAAGGGTAAATACTCTATTTTTCTTATATAAGAAACAAGAGAGACGTACGAAAATTGTGCAAACTATAGGGGTATTAAACTAATGAGTCATATCATGAAACTTTGAGAAAGAATAATAGAAAAAAGATTAAGGTAGGAGACCATGGTAGTCAAAAATTAATTTGGGTTCATGTCTGATAATAGAAGCTATATATATTCTTAAACAACTAATTGAAAAATATCAAGAGCACAAACAAGATCTACACATAGTATTCATTGACTTAGGAAATGCTTATGATAGAGTCAAGAAATTATATGGTGAATTTTAGAAATGAGAAATGTTAGCGTAACATATATTGAATTAATTAAGGATATGTATGAGGATGTAATGACCTGAAGACTTCAGGTGGAGTAACTGAAGCATTTTCGATAAAGATAGGGTTACATCAAAGATTAGCTCTAATTTCTTATCTTTTTATACTAATTATGGACGAACTCACTGCACACATTCAAGATACAGTACTGTGGTGCATGTTATTTGCAGATAATATTATTTTGGTAGATGAAACACGTGGAGTAAATGCTAAACTAGAATCTTAGCGGGAAATACTAGAAGGGAGAGGTTTTAGACTTAGCAGAATAAAGATAGAATATATAAAATTTAAGTTTAACAATATTAGATTTAGTGAGATAATTGTTTAGATAGGAGATGAGAGAGTTTTAAATATTTAGGATCATTTTTGTAAATCGATGGAGGGATTGAGAGATATGTCTTACATAGAATACAGACATGATGATTGAAATAGAGGAGAGTGTCAGAGATTTTATGTGATCGTAAAGTATCTCTAAAATTTAAAGGAAAGTTCTACAGTTAGATCTGCTATGTTGTATGAAGTTAAATGTTAGGCTATGATTCGAGTACATGCGCAGAAGATGAGAGTTGCAGAGATGAGGATATTAAGGTGGATGTGTGGACATATGAGAATGAACAAAATAATAAATGAGAGCATTAGAGAGAAAGTCGAAGTTGTATCTATTGAGGGAAAACTTGACATGTTTAAGATGATACAGACATGTACTTAGACGACCAATAAATGTTCCGGTTAGGCGATGTGAAACTATGACAAACGAGGAAGATCAAAAAAGACTTGGTTAACAACAATAAAATAAGATAAAATTTATTTAAGTATAGATAATAATATAATAGGGGATAGAGTCCAATGACTTAAGGCTTTGTTGTTGTTGTTGTAAGTTTCCCAATGTGCCTAGTTTGGTCAACTGACAAACAAAAAATGTTCAACCAAATTTGATATAAAGTTGGTGACTTATGTTATCTTTCAATTCTTAGTTGACTATCCAACAACCATTGGCAACTTAAACAACCTGAAACACACCAAATAAGACATCTAGTTGCTAAACAAATCTAGGGTACCTTAAATTTAATATTTTATTCGTACATGTTTTAAAAAATGATCTAAAGCTTTGTAAGTCAAACATAGTTAAAACTAGGTAGTTCTTGGTACTAAAAATGAGAAAAATAGGAATTTGGCTCAAATACCTCACTAGAATTCTAGTTAAATAAATTAAAGCACAAACTCTTTAGGTAAATTTAACTCTCCTATTCATCTATTTATACAAAAATATAATTATACAGGTCTTCAAGTTAATCTTTGATAATTTCACTACGTGAAAATTTCAAAATGCTTTACACTTGGCCATTGCCCATTGGGTTCATTCTATCTAGCTTAGCATTTATCCAATGAGCTACAACAAATGTTAGATCTGCAATTTCAAGGCAGCCATTAGTTTGAACCTACTAATTTAATCTTGTTGTCAAACATTAAAACCACATTCTAATCACAATGGAGGAATTAATATTCTCCAACATATATTTCTGTGAACAGTTCAGGTCAGGTTCATATGCAACATCCTTTTGGTTGTGATGGTCAATATTTTGAATAATCTCATATTTTTGATCCAAGAAGCACAATTTCAGCATTGTTATCATTCTGAATCTTTCCTGAATAGTAAAATTCTATCCTTATCTGTCAATTATTTGTCGGTTATTGTAGGGCAACTATGGTTCAGAGTCCACAAATTTGGATAATCTTATTGACTACACTTGCTTTAAAGTACCTAATGAATCACTTGAGTTGACAAACTGTATCGGCATCATGAGGGGTTTCACTAATGCTGTAAATCCTCTTCAAAAGCAAACACATTGCCCTGAAGCTGTTCTTTTACGTGTACCAGAAGCATTTCATTGCGTGGATCTCTCTTTTTATAAGGTTATACCATTTTCTTCTTTTGTCATTCTTTTGTTCATTCTCTTGTATCTTTAATTGGTATTTCTTTTATTACCCTTTGAATGAAATAGGAAAACCAGCTTATTCTTTTACTTAATGAGGCAACCTCCACATCTGATAGTGCAATGAGATCATTGATTATGATGGTGCAACTTGATGATCTTTGCTTTCTGCCACTTTCAAGAGAAGTACCTGAAATCTGGGCAATTCACTGTTTGAAGGTAAGCCTTGTTAAATGTTGTACAGACAAGTGTGAACCAGAGTCTAACTAGGCATATGTAACCAATCTAAAACTTTTTCAAGACTATTTTGGGAATGCTAGGTGGTTGCATGGTAATAATTGTCTCCTCACTACTATATTAAATAATAGTCTTTAGTAATAATTTAATAATATTTTTTAACAATAAATGTTTCCCTCATAATATTTTATTTTTAGTAGTTCATATTTTTGATTGCCCCATATAGCAAATATCCTTTATTTTCATAGAAGTCAAAGTGGTTGCTTTTGAATCTCTAGTAACTCCTGATCATTCTGCCATTCACTAGGCTTCCGCTGTAGACATGCATCTGGAAAATGGAAAAGTGCGCTATGTCCCTGATCCTGTTTCTCGCCCATTGGCTGTTAGTGGTAAAGATCCTCACCTTACATTTCAACTTCTACTTAGCAATGGTTGATGTGGTTTTCCTTTTTCTTTGAATGAGTTCGTGGCTGAAGTCTGTTTCTTAGGATTTGATGCTTTTGTTCTAAATTTCAAGGCTTATGTAACTTAAATTTAAATTTATTACATCATCTTGTGAGTTAGGAGTTGAATTTTATGAAACTGTTAGTGTATAAGACAATGTTTGATTGTCTAACAAAGGCAAATTATCTTCATGAGATGAAAATCATCTCATCTCCCGTGTAACCTGTCACAGTGTTGGTAGCACAATATTGGTTCCTTGTTATTCCCCTTGTTGCTCATAATAAAAAGTGTGTACCGAATTTGAGTTTGATCCTATTTAAATTTTACGTGCAGTTTCAGTAGAAATTCACTAGGTGCTTTGAAGGGAAAAAATAGCGCGCTTCCATCACCTTATATGTTCAAGTGGTTTTTTTTTTCCTGCTAGTCAAAAATGAAATTAACATGCATGTCTGTGAATGCAATGTTGAGTTGCTTTTGTCTCGAATCTTGTTATAAAAATAGCTTTGCCCTTAATTTTGTATGTTTCGATTGAAATTGTGGAGAAAACTTTTAAATTGGTTGGCATATGCATGATGTCTGAACTGTGACTGCAGCTTCTAGGGGTCTCGCTTGCGTTTTTACATCGAGAAGCCATGCCATGGTGTATATACTCGATGAAGATGAAGACGAGGACGAGGCTTCTGGTGCCTAATGATGCTATCTATAACCATCGGTGGAAGTCATGGATCAAATTGTTATTAATTATTCTGCACACTTTGATGGGGTTGGCTGAATTCTTCAAGGGCTGACTTCGTTCTTCTTAGATTTTACTTACTAGTATGGCAGATAAATATTTATAACATTTGCTAAGCATAAATGTAGAACTATAAAGTACGTTTAGCTACTTATTTTTATTTTATTGTCGCGATAACATCCGTCCAACATTTACTTATGGTCTCAATTTCATTATTTATTTTCTTATCGAACTCTGACAAAATATGCGTCAAGGATAGATGTGTCAAGAAACATGTGTACCTAGGTGGCAAAGGTTCTATAAATAAAGTAATCATTTGAAAGAATCTCCCTCAAAATCCTTATCCTTCAATGAGAAATTATCTTGTGAATATGTTTTAGCATCTGAAAATATGATAACATCATTCGAGATCTGTTTAATTTTATTTTTATCATAAAATTCTTGTATATACTAATTCTTGTAAATTAAATAAAAACCTCACTAAATAACTCTTTCTGATTTTTGGAAGAGATGAATAATTTTATTGATTTGTGGTTTAGTGAAATAATTTATATTAAAATTAATGAAATAAGTTAAAATTTTGTTTTAAAAAATCTAAAAAATTAAGCTATTAGAAATAGACAATTTTTATTTTTTTGTTTTTATTTATTGAATTATTTTTAAAGCATGATATTCTTTCATCAAATAACTTGATGATTGAAATGGATAGAATTAAATTAAATTTCCAATCTTTCATTATTTATTAAATTAAATGGGTAATTGCTTTCTTTACTTAGAAAAGGGTTACAATTTGTAAAGTTAATCAAGCTCCTTTTAACATATCATATATTTATTTATTTATAATTTATTTGTGATGCAAAATAAGGAAAAAATAATTGTGGTAAAAAGACGAATACGCTTGTCCCAACGTCCTCGTCAACTTGTTTCAAGGCCAATATTGAGGAGGTAAATTACGGACGGCTACTAATTTTTGGAATAATGATTAACACATAAAAAAATATTTATTTCAATTTTATCAAAATTTTAATCTCAAATTTTATTATGATAATACCTCATGTATTAATCTATTAATAATTATTAGTTATAAATGGCGCTGTCACAAATCTTATTTCTTTGAAAAAATAAATACTTTAGAAATAATATTTTGTTTTTAAATTTTTGAAAAATAATTTATTCTACTGCTGATTAATTATTCTTTTGAGAAATTTTGTTTGAATTAGTTATTTTTTAATGCATTGAAAAAGCATGACATGCAAATACTTCGGGTGAAAGCCGGCGACTATCAAAAAGCATCCATCAATGACATGCAAATACTTCGGGTGAAAGCCGGCGACTAAAAAAAAAAAGCATCCATCAATTACATGGTTAAATAATGGAAAAGCCTATGAATATGAATTTGTTAGTAAAATGAAATGAAAATAAAATTTATTTAGTTATATTTAGTTATATGTGTTTGGTTGATTTCAATAAATTTAAAAATTATTTTTAAATTATCATTTCCAAACTCACATTCTAAATACTATTTTTAATTATTATTCCATTTTCTCATTTTCAAATCCATCAACTAAACACCCCCTAATATCTTACAATCCCTCAATCCTAATTAAGCACACCTTTTACTTTAGCAAAAGAATAAGAAAAGAAATTAACGATGAAAACTAAATCAGTCGAGGATTTAAGTTCGTCACAAGCCTTTAATTCTAAAGGAAATCTGTTTTTCCGTTGACAATTAATGCTACGAATTTCATGTGGATTAATCACAGTTTGCGTGGGATGTAGATTAAGGATGTTTATGCTGTGGAATAAAGCATGATATTTATATTACTTGGACAATGAGTAAACGAATACTTAACAACTTTACTTGTGGCGAGGGGCGAGGGCAAAGGAAAGATGCTAATGGTGTACATATCAATTAATCTAGTTTGGTTCACGACCGCACTCTCCACCATTGCAGAAGCTCATCCACTAGCAAGACTTCGAAAACTTCATTGATCAACCAAAGATTTTTGGATCGTTGAGCCATATATTACTCAAGCAACACTTCCAGGTTCCCTGCCTAGTGCCTCCTATGCCAGCTGAATACATTTATATGACTAATAAATTTCCAAATGTCATCGTACGATTAAATCAATACTCTCGGCTACTTGATATTAATACGGATACTGATTATGAAGTCATGTTACACATGACAATCTGTAACCGAGTATAACCTCCCTTATGTCTTGGCCATTTGCACTAATGGCTAGTAGTCATCCGTGATTTACTTCCTCCGTGTTGACCTAGGGACGGGTTGGCGGGGGCACGGGGGCGAACGAATCACCTTTTTTGCCACATGTTACACATGACAACCGCTGACTACCTCATGCTAGCTGAAGGCCTCGCATCAGATTTGTTTGACTGCCTTGATAGAATTCGTAAAGATGCAATGAGTGAATTATTGGAAGAAAAGAGTGAAACACGGACGACATTACATTGGTTGTCGCCGAGTATGCTCTATTTGCGTATGAAGGTTCCCAAAGACTTGACAACTATTCCAAGTTGCTCTCACTGTTTGTGTTTGGAAATTAATCCCAGAGCGATACCATTTCGATTGCCGACTATGCCCGTTGAGGTGAGCAATACGCTGATGACATGGATTCTACAAGAAAATGAGGAAACGACTACACAAGAGAAATAACACCTCAAGTATACCAAAAAAAGACGCATGAAAGCAGCAACTCGATATCAAAGTTCCTCAACAAGATGTCAGTAAGACTTGTGCATTTGCGTATATTAATGGTAGAAACCAGCTGTATGATCCAAAGCCTACCCAATGAAGTTAGCAAGTCGGTTAACTTGAGATACCTCCACCTTTTTTCAAAGAATAAGATGAAATTACTTTCGGAATCACTTTTTGACCTATCTAATTTGTGAATTTTAAGTTTGTTTCACTACAAAAATCTTCAAAATCTTCAAAAGCTTCAGCAGTTACCAAGATCTATAACAAGACTCCAAAACTTATAGCGGAGCTTAATGTGGAAGATTGTTGTTGGCTCAGCAAGCTACCAGAGGATTTGGTCAGATTTAAATCACTGAGAGCCCTCAACATCCTAGGATGCGCATCCTTGTCTCAGATTCCCCTGTGGGATCTAGCAATCAATTGGCCTTCGTAAGTTGTCAGGAATATTTGTCGGTGTCGATGGAGGTTTGGAGTTCCCACAGTTGCAAGCTTTAACAAATCTTCAAGAACTAAGATTATGAAACCTAGAGCGAGTAGAGGAGACTCAAACTGAAGTGCTAATGGGCCAACAAAGACTCCGTGACTTGTCATTGCATTGGGACCGGAGATGAAAAAGCAAATGAGAGTTCTGAATCAGCTACACCATTGCAGTTATTCAAAGCTCTCCGACCCAATGTGCATTTGGAAATGTTAGAGATCCTTTCTTACAAGGGAGTGGAATTCCCTAATTGGATGAATAAACAACAACTTGCTCATCTCGATTCTTTAGTTGAGGTCAAACTCATCAATCTCAAGAGGTGTGTTACATATCATCATTTGGTCAACTTCGTGTTCTCAAGAAACTTGAGATAGGTGATGGCAACACATTTTATAACTTGAGAGAGCTCACTTTCTCAGAAATACTTGCACTAGAGAAATTTTCGACGACGGAAAGAGAAAATGCTTTTGGACGGCTTAAAATATTGACACTTATTCAATGCCCGAAGCTCAAGGAAATAGATTTGAATTTTCCACATTTTACTAAACTAACAGTGAGACTGTGGTTGAACAATGAGACACTATGGTTGGTTGAATTTTACTAAACTAACAGTGAGATGAGTTCGAATCCTCTTATCCCTAAATTTTTCTATCCGTGTTTCTTTGTCGATCGGACGGATCAAATTATATTTCAAGGATGTCTCGCTTATCACAAGGATACTGCATACATCTTAAGGATGTCATGATGTCTTAAAATGTAATCTGATCTATTCGATCGGCAGGATACACGGGGAGAGAGGATCCGAACTGCAGTTAGACTGTGGTTGAACAATGAAGCACTTGGTCGGTTGAACTTTGCTGTCGGAATAACCCCCAGTGCATTGAAACAGTAGAGATAATCGGGTGTTTGCCACAGGATGTACAAAACTTGGAGCATCTGTCGTCTAAAATGACAATTAATGGTTGCAACAATTTGACCACTTTGGTAGCATTGCATTCACTTAAAGTCTTGAACACATATGCTTGAGAATTTGAGAAGCTTACAATTAAAGACTGCCCAAAGATGAAATTGTGAGTGCCGATCTTCATCTTCTAGTAGATTTATTTAATTACACCTATATACTTTTATTGGAACCACCCTTACTTGCTGGATTAATTATTGCTTCAATCAAATTAGTTATTTATTTTCTTCTTCCTTGTTTGTTCTACTTATTAGATGTTACTTATAAACTTTTTATTTAGATAAATAAAAATTAACTGTGTTGACAAGAAAACTTTATAATAATATAGAGGATTGGTCCCACAAACCATTTGCTTAGCCATTGAACATATTAAAATAAAAAAATAGATATTATGAAATTTATTTGTTCTTTCGTTATACTTAATTGGAAGTTTGACTATCAAAGTGTAGCTGCAAATTAAGGTTAGAAATGGCTTAAGAAATTGAAACCAAGACTAGCTAGGAAAATGCCAACAATTATCTTGCATGTCTAACGCTTGTTTATCATTTCAGTTATTATGATAACTATGTGAAATTAATGTGTGTTGATTGTGAAACCTTCTATTTGTTCTGCATCATTAATCAAATACATGATTTATAATTAAATTAGTTGTTAACTCATTAAGACCTGAGATACTTTTGATGAATTTAATTCTACGACTAATCAAATCGTTTTTTTTTTTAATACTTATCTTCGAAACCAAATTCCTGGATATAATTTCCAGTTCATTGATTCCTGGGATGTTTTATATTTAATATTTTTTTTGATATTGTCTTAGATTATTTTATTATTTATTTAATTCATAAATAATAGATTAAAGTTAGATTAAGCCTATGGGATGTACTTGGTAAATATTTTACTAAATCTAATCTTATCTTCAATTTAATATATAAAAAGTAGGGGTATAATCGAGCCGAGCCGAGCTCAAGTTCGAGCTTTATTTAACGAATATATTCATAACTCACGAGTTTATTCGAACTTTTATCGAGCCTAAATGAGCTTAATAAATATAAATTATATATTTAAATATTTATTAAAAACTAAATAATTATATATTTAGAGAAAATTATAATATTCTTATTAAAATTTATAATTTTATTCAAATAAATAAATTTAATATATTTGTCTAGTGTAAAATCTATAAATTCAATATCAAAACTATTATTTTTTCATTTAAAAGTTGATTCATGACCTTACTAACGAACATGTACACGAGTTAACTAATCGAGTATTGTGAAATTTGAGCTTGATTTGTTTATCTTAACAAGTCTCATTCAACGAATTCAAACGAGTTTTTATCAAATTGAGATTTGAACAACTCATGAATAGCATGATTCAATGTTGCTCGAGCATTCAAACTTTAATTGTACTTTTGAATAGAGATTTGGGAATTTTATCTTTATTTTAATTTCATAAATTTATCATCTAATAATTTTTTAACACGTAAGTTGCCACAAATTTAACATATTAATGTGATTTTTATCTTGCTAATTTATTTATTTTTAATTTAAATGTATAAAAAATATTTTATTTGTTTAAATTATTTATAATAAGCTAAAAATGAGTCATTGGATGTACATGCCTTATTTATTAAATTAATAATTTAACTCAATCAATGAATAATCAAACATTAAAGCCATCAAAATTTACTTTACTCAACCTATTTAAGACTCTATTTCCTTATCCATATCTCATTAAAGTAAAACCATCACTAACACATATATTTTCATCTTTCTATGAAGTAGTTTGCAAGTAGTAGAAAAGTTCGAATTATGCATATCTCATTAAAGTAAAACTATTATCTATACATATATTTTCATCCTTCTATGGAATAATTTACATGGAGAAAAGTTCCAAGGAAAAAAACAATAAAGAGCCCAGTTGGAGAGAAAGTGATGAAAATAGAAAAAAAAGGATATTATCATTTTTCAAAGTTATTCCATTAAATCAAATTATCATTGTTAGTAGTAAATGTTATTAATTTTAAATCCATAATAAATATATGATTTGAAATGCAGATTATCCAAATTGATTAGTAATAGGATGTTTTATAAAGTTATTAGCATATGATATGTAAATAGGTAATAGCAACAAAATTATAAAAATAACAATATATACATATATAATGAAAATTTAACAAATATATAATATTATATATCAATATCCTTTTATTCAAATTTCATATAAAATATTTTAATATCTATTTATGCTCGATAAGATTTTAGAGTATAACATAGTTTAGTGAGTAGGATTAGACTTAGCTTATGATCAACTAAGCTATTTTCTACTAGGTTGGATTATTTTAATTTTTTAAATTTAGATATTAATCTAAAACTTATTTGGTTGGATTGGGCTCAGTGCAACCCAGCACTGGTTACACCACTATAAATAGACATCCGTTTTCTTACATTTATCAATTTAGATAACTATTTATAACAACTATATATGTTTAAACTAATGGATCAGCATCTTTATTTTTTTAAAAAAGTATTAGTTATTAAGATATATTTTCTTATCACTAATTATTAACACCATAATATTATAATCCACATGATTATCATCTCATTTCCTCTTTTATAGTTTAGCCGTATTAGTGATTGGGTAAATCAAATGATAAGCTTTTCTAAAATATATGGGCATTTTAATGATAAAAATAACAAATAAAATGAAATAAACGATTCCTAATCATTCAACACATTCAAATACCATTATTTATAAATTAGTTATAGCAATTACTTTTGGTCTTCTAATTTAGGGAAGAAATTTAAATTCACTCAAGAATGAGGGCTGAAATTAAATTTAGGCTCTACTTTACCGAATAGCATATAGCGACTGAAATTAACTTTTGATCACTAAATTCAACTTAAACGGCTCGGTAGAGATCTAATCTTTTTGATTGAGACTGAAAAATTAATTAAAATAGTCACTAAATTGGTTGCTAATTTTATGTTTCAAATTAATATTTAGGGTTTCATTCTAAATTTAACGATTGAATTAATATTGGTTGTTAAAATACTAACGGAATTAAATTCGGTCGCTAATTCTAAGACCGATTAATTTTAATTGTTATTTTAATGATTGAAATTAATTCAGTCATTAAATCTACACTATTACAGTATTTTCTTATAGTGAAAAATAGAGGACATAGAAAATTAAAGAGGCATTTGATTTACGTTTTCCATGTTATTTTCTGTTTTTATTTTCTGAGAGTATTTTCTAAGAAAACGAAAAATACAAAAAAGTTATTTTCTAAAAAATAAAAAATACATATTTTTCAGAAAATAAAAATAAAAATAAAAATAGAGGAAACAAACACACCCTAATAAATTTAGAGGGTGAAATATAACTTTAAGATGGGTAAAGTTTAATTATAAGTTGTTGCATCATTAATCTTAAAAACCAAATCCAAATTCCAACGCCATATAAAAGTTTAAAGCCCTTCCTCTTTTCTCGTTCCCGTTGCTCGCGAAGCTAGCTTCTCGTTCCAGTTGCTCGCGAAGCTTCGTTGCTTTCTCGTTCCGCTTCTTGCTTATCTGTGGTCCGGTGTTAGAATCTGTATTATTTTGAGTGGGTAATGTTACTATTTCCCATTTTTTTTCCTTGTTAATATTCTGTTTATTTTGTCAAGAAACAAAGTTTCTATATATTCTTTTTTCCTCTTCCGAACACGTTAAAAATATATCTCTTATTCCGCTTTATGTCTTTGGCTTCGGATCTTCTTGTCATTTTTTTTATCATGATTATTGACGAAATTGAAGAGAACGTGTTCTTTACATAATTTCTTGGTTGTTTTTTTTTCTTTTATTATTGTCTGTTTGATCATCTAATAACTCAGATATACGATTGAATGCATTTAATTTTACCTTTTCTTTGTCTTCCTTTTTGTCTCATAATATCATACTGATGCATCGCATGATCGAGGGGTCGGTGAGATGAGGTGGTCACGAGTTAAGATCATAAGATGGTTACAAGTCAAGCTTATGTATTGGTCAGAAGTCAAGTTTACGTGAGGGTCAGACCCGTCGGAAACAGATACGTATCTGTGGCTTCGTTCGGACTCGGCTTCCGATTCGCTCTCACTCTCGGACACAACGATCTGGTCCCGGACCATCAGTGCGAGGAGACTCGTCTGATCAAGTTCGTCGTCGGTATCTTCTTCTGAGGATTCGTCCCATGTCGCCTTCAGCACCTTCTTTTTCCTCTGCTTCTTTGCATCTTTCTGATTTGGGCAGTTGGCCTTGATGTGCCTTTTCTGGTTGCACCCGTAGCAAGTTACCTCGAACTTGACTTTTAAACTTGGTTGACTCTCCTTGGATTGGACTGCTTTCTTTAGGTCTCTCTTGTTGAAGCCCTTCTTCTTCTTGTAGAGCTTCTTCACAAGATTCACGAGTTCGGAGGTCAATTTGTCGTCTTCATTGTCTGAGTCGGGTTTGTCTTTCGACTCCGGTTCAATTCTTCGCCGTGATCTTGGTTCGCGTGTTCGACTAGTACCTGCAACCAAAGCAATACCCTTCTCGGTTGGCTGTGTATTAGTCTGTTCATGCAATTCAAATTCAGAAAATAATTCATCTAGTCTAATGGAAGATAAGTCCTTGGAGACTTTGTAGGCATCTACCATTGATGTCCACAATGAACTCCTTGGAAAAGCATTTAGAGCATACCTTATAATATCCCGATTTTCGACTTTTTGCCCGATTGCATGGAGGGAGTTGAGAATGTCTTGTATGCGAGCATGGAGTTGACTTGTTGTCTCTCCTTCCTGCATCTTTAGATTATACAATTTATTAAATAACAAATCCCTCTTACTAACCTTGGTGTCGGAGGTGCCCTCGTGGAGTTCGATCAGCTTCTCCCATAGCTCTTTTGCGCTGGAGAACGATCCAACTCTGTTGAGCTCTTCCTTGGTCAGTCCGCACTGGAAGGTGCAGGTAGCTCTGGCATCGGCTTCCACTTTCTTGATTAGGGATGATTCCCATTTTTCGCAGGGTGTAGGCTTACCATCTTCGTCGGTTGGACGTTGCAGTCTAGTCTTGGCGATCATCCATGTCTCGAACTGGATTTTGAGGAATGTTTCCATTCATCCCTTCCAATACCCGAAATCTTCTCCGGTGAAGAGCGAGGGACGAACGGTGCTGAAACCCTCTTGTTGGGCCATTGATAGTATGCAAAATAAAAGAAAAAAAGAAACGTCCCAAGACTAGGTCTTGGATTAGCAGTGCGGGAAATAAAGTTAAGATTACGAGCTCGAGTGGTGTTGCACCAACTTCAAGATAAAACCGATTCGAAAAAATAATTAGAATGTAGCTATTAAGCTAGATTCTAATTGGCTCCGTAAAATCGAAAACACCACGAAAAAGTTTGCGTGATTGGTGGTTGCACCAAATCAACGCGACCCCGCTCTGATACCAATTGTTGGATCGAAAGCGCTAGAGGGGGAGGGGTGAATAGCGCTCGTGGCTATTTCGTACGATTAAAATACTCGAGTATAAAACACGCAGCGGAAATGAACACACAGCAAACACACAAGCGACACAACCATTTTACTTGGTTCGGAGCCTATGGCGACTCCTACTTCAAGGCCCACGCTCGCTGAGCGTTTACTTTGAGCAATTCACTATAAGAGCGCAAATGTACAAGTATGTATTACAAGATTATAACAAAAATGCTATACCGACAACAAAGATGTTGAAATCGAAGCTCCGGGTCATCGGTAGGTCGTCGCAGCACTTCGGGATCATGTTGTTGACAACTTGTCACAGAAAGATCACTTTTTCCAATGATTATTAAGTTGTTGCTCGAAACCCACTTTTATACTGCGCTGGAGGTGCCTCTAAGCATGTCCGAGGCGCCTCCAGGTCGTCGAGTCGCACGCGTGGATCAACTTTGATTTGGTCGCGCCTTATCCCATTGAAGGCGCCTCCAAGGCTGGTCCAAGGCGCCTCCAACGCCTGGTCCGAGGCGCCTCAGCTCTACTGCGCTAGCTTTTTCTGGCTCGCACCCGAGGCGCCTCCAAGCCCCATGGAGGCGCCTCGGACACTGTTCATCCGAGGTCAAATGTGCTTCTTTGTTCCTGTAAAATGTGTTAGTCCCAAATACAAACTCTGCAAAACAAAGTTAGCACAGAAATATGATAAATGATATAATCGACAGTCATCGAACTGTCCGGGTCTGATTTCGGATTTCCAACCGAAAACCCTAGGTCGACCCGACGCCTACTGTTCCCTCTACGGGGAACGCGCCCTCACCTACTCCACTCAGGAGATTTACTTGTTGCCAGTGCGATCCTCCAGATCGACTGGACTTTTGCTCAGCATTCGAAGCTTCCGGACTTTCTGTTGGACTTCCGCTTCCCGGCCGGTCCAGTCTTCCACCTGGTTCGCGACACCAGGACTTTCCAACTAGGGTTACCACCTCCTAGGACTTTTTCCTGAAGCTCTCGACCCGCCAAGACTTTCCGCATAGGGTTACCACCTCCTATGACATAGGGTTACCACCTGCCTAACCGCAACTAGGACTTTTGCCTAAGTACACTTAGGACTTTTCCTGCAAGCTCATCCAAACTGTTAGAGCACAAGACGACTTAACTTTGAACTCTTTGCCATTATCAAAACTTGGGTTCGATCGTCTGATACTTCCCGCACCAACAAATCTCACATTTACATCATATTTCATAATTACATATGATTTTGGACCTAATTGCAAATTAGCCTATTTTCATGGTATTTGATGCTAATATTTGTTAATTATTTTTGTAGGCATTAAGGGTTTTTGGACTTGGATGAATTTGAACTGAATTCATGCTCGGATCGGAGTTTTAATAAGACGATCAAGCTCAGAACATTCGTAGCCGTTCATTCAAGATTGGAGCAGATCTACACCATCCGTTGAGAATCTAGTCCATCCGACCTAATGAGGAGCAGATCTGAGCCATTGATGAAGATCCGAAAGTTTTGATCCAGATCTGAGTTCATCCAACCGTTGATCAAGCCCCGAGCAATCTGGACCGTCCGATCAAATCTGAGGAGATTTAAATCGCACGAGAAGCAACAGTGATTCCTGGGCTCGACGATCTCGTGATTTTGCTACAGTGTTCTTCTTCCTTCTTCCGCGACGTCGAAGCTTCCATTCCCGATTCCAGATCCGTGAGCTAGAGTTCTTCACCGGTGGAGATTCCTGAGCTCCAGCTATCTTCGTCCGAGGTCACAGAGAGCGCTCAAGGGTGTTTCCCAGTCCGCAGTGTTGGATCTGTTCCGCCGCAATCCAACTCGAGGGTGTTTCCCAGATCTGGATTTCCATCAACATCCGAGCTCGAAGGGTGTTTCCCAGAAGCTTCTGATCGCATTTCCGATTGCCATTCCATCAGCAACTCCAGCCGATCTGATCATTCGGTTGAGTGTAGCAACTTCCAAATTCATGCTCTGTTTCCTTGTGCGTTGAGGACTCCATTTGGTTGTGAGCCCGAAGGGTGTTTCCTAGAGGCTGTGAGGAGCCGGCTGGATTAGTTAGAAGCTTGAGATTCAAAACCAATCACCCGAAGGGTGTTTCCCAGAGGTGGTTCTGTTTTATGGTAGGGAGGAAGCAGTTGGTACACAGATTCAATTTGTGGACTGTTTAGGGTTTTGTTTTCGTTAATTTCTGTCTTTGAATTGTGTTCAAACTAGCTCAGATCATCAGATCTGATTCATTTTCCTTATCTTTCTTCTTTGTTTCAGTTATCTACAAGTTCATTTCTGATTTTCTTGCTACAATCCAGTCCTTGTTCTAGATTCTTAATTAGTTTGCAATTTTTGTTTTGTTTTGAAGCTGTAATTTGTTTACTATTGGTTTGTTAGATTTGGATATTTAAATAACAAAATTAAGATTTCTACAACTGATTTCTGTAACTAAGATTATGTTTGAATGGCTCAACTTGATGTTATGGCTGTTAACTTTGTTCATCATCACATTGTTTAAGTTTCTGATTGTTCAATTGTTGCATTTGATTGTAAATGTGAATTGGATGATACTTTGGTTTTTATAAGTTAGTGCTTAGGTTCAATTCAAGTATGTACAAACACTTTGGTTCAGTTAATTGGATTTATTGTGATTATGTTTAATGCATTTAACTGATATTAGTTTGACAAGAATGGATCTTCTTTGATCTTACTTTTGATTGCAGAAGAATTAAATTAGCAATGGGAATTGAATGGAAAAGCTTAACTGACCTTGTTGATATAATAATTCGATTCAAATCAATTTTAGAATTCACACACACTTATTAGTTAACCTTGGAAAAATATGACTTGGGACTCCATACTACATCTCTTATCGTTAGTTTTGACACGTTCCAAACTTAATCAATTTGATGCACCACGTGACATGTAATATGGTCAACACCAAATTTTGGCGCCGTTGCCGGGGAGCAACTAACTAGTAGTGTGTGTTTATTTTAGATTGTGCATTGAGCATTGATTGGTTTATTATGTTAGCATCTTGATTTATTTGATTGCCTAATTCTTTTTATATTTTCATGTTAGTTTGTTCTTGAATTTTTGAGTGTTTTACTGTTCATATTTTCATGTGTTTGAAACTTTATTCTTTTGAGTCTTCTAATCTTGATTTTTATTGTTGTAGTGAAGAACAGGAGATTTCTGTAGCATGGATCCATATTTTCAGAATTTTGGAGGTGGAATGGAGAATCAATATTTTCAGCCTGAGTATCAGTTTTACCCAAACATGGATCAACAAAATAGGTATGAATCATTTTCAAATGGTTTTAATGCTAATTGGGTGGATAATTCATGTTTCAGATATGAAAATGCACAAGGACCATTTATTGAGCCATATCCAGTCTACCAGAGTTCATATGGGTTCCAAAAAATTTCAACATCTTCTTTGCCAAATTCTTTTCAACAAAACGATCCTCAGATGGATGAGTCACCATGGAAACTCAGAGAGATTATGCAACAAATGAGTGAGCATCAAGAGTAACAATTGTCAAAGATACAAAATATACAGATTCAGTTAGATCAAATTGCATCATCCATCAATCAACTGCAGGGACGAAATTCCAGTGGAGAGATGGAAAGTAGCGATCCTGTCAGGCCTGACTCTACTTCTATCACTTCACATGATTTTTCTAGTATTTTTTGTGATAATGATGTAATTATGTAAATTTCTGATCCTAATGATTTTGTTATTGATAGTGATTCAGGTTCTGAACATGTTTTTGAAGATGATTTAAGTGTAGGAGAATGCTTACTAGAAGCATTACCTCAAGAATCACAAAGAATTGAAGATATAAGTGTAGGGACTTGTGCTATGGAGCTAAGCACCCAAGAATCACTACATGAGGATGAACATTCACCAAAACCAGAGCTTGAGCATTTACTTGATGAGAAGGAGGTAACAATCACCACTCTAGGTACCTTTCAACACAACGAGGTGAGTATTCTTGTGATTTATCAGAAAATTCAATAGAGGTACCATTTGTTGATTTTATTAGTTGTGATTCATTTCTTGACACATTTTCTATCAAGATTAATATTCTCCTATTTCCCTCTTATTCCACACGCGTGTGGGAGATGTTTTCCTTTATTGATGTTATAGGAGAATACAAGCTTCCGGAGTGGATGCTTGAACTGAACCGCCTAAGATCTCCAGAAAGAATTTGCAATGGAAAAATAGTCAATAAAAAGAAGTTGATTGCAACCAAGGATACTTCTCGTCCGGCATGACTTCTTCTATTAAATCTACTTCAACCGTCAGGAAAAGGGGAGTTTGTTCCAACATTTTCTTTTGAATTTTAATTCATGCTTTGTTAATAAATTCTTTTTGTGTTACTTCCCTTAGTTTCATATGTTACACTTGCATTTTGCTTTCATATTTTACATTTTGTTTGGTATATAGCATTTCATTTGAATAAAAGTCTTCATGGAAATTTTCTAAGTAATTTGATCATCAATTTTAGGTCATTTAATATGATTGGATGCTTTTCTTGTATGATATTGGTTAATTTGGTGGTGGATCCCAATTTGATCAATTGAGCTTTATTGCATATAAAAAAAATACCTAGAGAGGACCACTTTAAGCCTAAACACTATTTTATTTTGTGTGGCATGCACTCATAGCAAATGAAATTTTAGAACTTGCTTAGTTTCTTTTCAAAATCACAATAGCATTTGTGTGCATGGAAATTGAGGATTTCGTCAATTTTGTTTCCCCTCATACTTACCAATTCCTTTCCTCATAATTTCCTTGAAACATTCTCATATAGTATTTTAACCATTGATCACTTTTCCTTGCCTTCATTCTATTTGGAGTATTGGTTGAATTTTTGATGAGTTGAATCGACTAGATGGACAAGGATTGAGTGTGGGGGAGGTGTGCAGTTTTTTTTGAAGGTTTGGATACATTTGTTAATGGTAGGGATTCAAAATCTAGCCAATGATGGGGTTTCTACTGTTCTGAAAGAAGAAATTCTGAAAATGCTTTTATAAATGGAGTACTCTTAAGATCTCATGTTAAATGTATCCATTTCTTGAGCGTTATTATGTCAAGAGCAAGCTCCAATTGCTTAGAATTTTAAGACTTGATTCGATGTTTATACAATCGAAACTTTGAGACATATGTTGGAAGAAGGTGTTGAAAATGCTGAAATTTGAAATTCTGTTGCTGAGTTGCTAGAAACTTAATTTTAACTCCTACAAAGTCTTCAGTTCTGGAACTGAATTCAGTGAGAAAGTAGAGTTAAGCCCTTGCATTTACACACAAATTGTATTCTTCTATCTCCATGACTTCTATACACTGTATATCTGAATTTCAGAGCTGGGAATTACTAAACAATGCAAGAAATCTGTCAATGCAGTATTGATTCTGGGCAGCTAGAATACAGATTGTAAGATGCTGAATTCATGATGTAGTTGGAAGCAAATTTAGATTTGAATCTGTTAGGATTCTTGTCATAAATGAACTAAAGGTTTAACTCTTTATTAACTTGACTTAAGGGTGGGTTGATTAGAAAAGAAAAGAAGTGGAAAACAGAAATGCAGTGTTCAAAATAGAAAGGCAAAATGCTGAAACATTGAGCTCTTGTAACTACTGGAATTTGATCAAAATGAAAAAAATTTTGGGTGCCATAACTCTGAATATTTGAAGAAGTTACAATCCAGAAATCCTGTTGAACAATTTCAGAAATGAATTGCTGAATCTGGGCAGTACTGAATTTAGGCAGTGCAGAGGAAGTGAATTGTTGAAACTTGCTGAATTCTGGCCATTGAACAAAATTCTGTGCAAATTTGTGAAAGTGAATTTTTTAGTTAAGTATCAAATTCAAATGTTGTGTGCCAGGAATATTGTGCAACTCTCTGTTAAGTAGAAAGTTCAAGATGTAAACAGATTCTGAAACAGAATTCTGGAATTGGAGAATCTGGAACTGAACAACATTGGGATTTCTTTAGTTTTTGTTTTAGCTAACTTTCCAAATTGGAATCGATTTTGGTCAAACTTGAAATGAGTAAATGGATGAGATAGTTCATTGAATAGATAAATGATGAAGCTTGAATTTTGTAGGGAGATCAGCAGAAAAAAGTGCAGAATTGCAGTGTGCAGTAAATCAGAAATTGAATTAGTATGTTTGGTTACTGAATTTGCAGCTAGTAGAGTTCAAATTTGAATTAAATTTTTGTTTTTAAAACTGTAAATGATGTATCAATTTTGACATGTGGCGTGCCAAGTTTTTGTGGCAAGTTTTTGATAAGTGGAAAGACCAAGTGAAGTTCTTGCTTACTCAAGGATAAGTGGCAATTCATCTTCTCAAGTCTCATGTGATTAAAAATCTGATTTTGGAATTTGAAAACCTAAATTCCTTGTTGTCCCTAGATTCAAATTCCAGAAGTTGTTTGAAATGTTCAAGAAAAAAAAAGGAGTTGGTTTCTTAAACTGGGAATCAGTACTATTATCAGAAGTTGGAAGCTGGATGAAAGTGTATCAGACATATTTTGGATCTCTGAAGTCAACTGATAACTGCAGAAAATTGAAGATTGCTGAAGTTAACTCTACAAGGGCTGTGAAATCTTTTATTTACTGTAGAGAAATATACAAGAACTAAATACATTCAAGGATCTGAAATTGATTTGTGAATACTTAACCTGGAATTTTAGGAGCTGTAATCGAATTGCAGAATTGAGTTGATCTTTCTATTATCAGTTAGTATTGAAGAATATTTGAATGGTGTCAGTTAAGAACAAGAAACAAAGAAGTGAAACAGAATAGAAGCTGAAATTACAGATTGCAGAGGCTTTGAGACTAAGTTGCAGTTATGCTTAAGTTTATGGAGATCCATGATTAGGTTCTGGACTTACCATGAATTGTTGAAATTGCTGAAACAGAATTTCAGAAACATATAGAATCTAGTGTGCCAAGTTTAGTCTTGAAGTTTATGAAGGTTGTTGCTGTCCAAAATGTAAAAACAACATAGAAAAGATAGTGAAATCAGAGAAGCAGAATTCAGAAATTCTAAAGTCTGAAAAGTATGAGTTCTTTGACATGAATCTAAAATCTTATACTACAAATCATTTGGCAGCCAAACCCCACTATAAATCTTATATTACAAATCTTGCTGAATTCCTTGCTGAAATGAGAAGGTGCTTGCCGATTGTAGCTGAAAAATTGGTTTATGCATATTTGGTTTTAATGCAGAAGAAGCAGCAAGTTACAGAATTCAGTTGTTGATTGCTATTTCTATTCAACACTATGTTGTTTGAGTATTAAAGCTTAATTGTTGAATCAGATTATGATGGTGAATGTAAGGTTATTTCCGGTTCTTGCAATTGTGATGAGATATTGAATTTGATGGTTATTGTAGTTGAGAATTAAAGAGATAGTAGTTGACTGAATTGATTTAATGTTGCATAAGGAATCAAGTTCAGTTGAAATTCATTTGACGAAAATTCATTTTGAAGCAATTTTAGAATTCACACACACTTATTAGTTAACCTTGGAAAAATACGACTTGGAACTCCTTACTACACGTGTTTTCTTTAATTAATTGAGTTCCATTTTTTATCAATTTGGGGTGCTTTGTGACATGCAAAAAGGCCGACACCAAATTTTAGCGCCGTTTAGGTATTTGAGATTTCATAGAGCAATGATTTCATATGACTTCATTATAATTGATGAAGATCATTGTGATTATGTGAAAAGATCCAATAAAAAGTTTGTAATTCTATCTCTTTATGTTGATGACATATTGTTAGTTGGAAATGACGAGTATTTTGAAACCATTAAGAAGTGGTTGTCGAATTTTGAAATGAAGGACATGGGTGAAACATATTACATTCTAGGTATTAAAAATTCACGGAGATCGTTCTAAGAGACTTATTGTCTCAAGAATTTTATATTAAAAAGGTTCTAGAGCAATTTAGAATGTCAAATTGTAAGCTCATTGATACTCATGTGGCCAAAGGCGAGAACTTAAGTCGTGAGATGTGCCCAAACACTTCTGAAGAAATCCATGAGATTTCTAAAGTGCCATATTCTAGTGTAGTTGGGAGTTTGATATATGCAATGATGTGTACTTGTCCTAATATTTGTTATGTCGTAGGTCTGGTCAGCAGGTATCAATCTAATCCAAGAAGAAGACACTAGAGTACAGTTAAAAGAATTTTGAGATACCTAAAATGTAGTACTACAGATTATTTTTTATGTTATCAAGGAAAGGATCTATCATTGATGGGATACACAGATGGAGACTAGGGTGGTGATTTAGATAAACGTAAATCCACCTCGGGATATGCTTTCTTGTTAAATGATGGATGCATATCTTGGAAAAGCAAGAAACAAACATGTGTGTCTCTATCCACAATAGAAGCACAATTTGTAGCATGTGCTTTTGAAGTGCAAGAAGGTGTTTGGTTGAGAAGATTCCTTAGTCATTTGGGTGTAGTAAGCAATCTAGTGGGAGTTGTAATAGTTTATTGTGATAATCAATCAACAATTGCCTTTACAAAGACCCTATATCATGGAAAAAACCAAACATATTGACACAAAGTACAACTTCATTAGAGATATAGTTGAAAAGAAGGATGTGACTTTAAAATACATGCCTACGCAAATGATGATGATTGATCCTTTTACTAAGCTAATACCAAGAGACGTATTTATAAATCATGTTAGATCTCTTGTATTGCGTAGAATGTGATTGTAATTGAACACAAAAGTATTGAAAAAATTGTGCTCATTATTATAATAATGATTTATTATGCATTATGTGTACACATTTACTTTATGAGCCATTTATTTGCACATTAAAGGTATGTTTGACAAGTTGAGATTGACTTTCTCGCACAAGCAATCACCTCTGATGCTAAGAAACATGCAAAGATGAGGCGGTATTGATTTTGTTGTGAACAAATTTATACATATGTTGCCTTAGTAATATATTACTAAGATGAGCTTACTTCATAAATTTTTATTATAATCGAAATGGATTTTCCCACAATCCATTAAACTTGCCTGATAGTCAGATGAGAGTTTTTGTTATATTGATACATGTTGGAGGATAAATGAGAAGAAAACTCAAGTGTTGAGACACACTTGAACTAAGATTTGTACAATGTGAATATTTTATGACATATGCTTCCAAAGAGGAAGAAACACATCGTAGCATGTGTTTCATATCACGTGTATGAAGTGATCATTTGGAAAATGAGTAGTTGAGTCTCAGCTCATTGTGTGAGATCCATAGGTTTATGAATACATACCTAATCTAATACCCTTAAGACTTTCAACTATTTCTTTTATTTTTTTAGTAATGCTACTTTATCATGCTACCAATAGCTATAAATGATTCGGTAAAATAGTACATGTCTAAGAAATTAACTAAAAAAAAAAAATAAAGATTGAAAGATTCTAGTGAGAAAAGAACATTTATTTTGACACTTGTTTTATATTCACAAGCCAGCAAATTATGTTTAACTTAGTTGTTAGAACATAATTGTGAATAATGAATATAGATAAACATTTTGAATCAAGTATGCTCTTATTATTTTTGGGACAAGAGATATGTTGAATAGTGCAGTAAAATAAATTTGGGGTATAACGAGTTGAATGTCCTCATGATTACTTTGAAATGTGCTGCTATATATCCTTATCCGGTGTATGACTATGAGCTTTGATTTAATATGCTCGTTGGTCACATGATCCAGTTGCTTCTATGAAATTGGTGGTATATGATTATGATCTATCTAGAGATGGAAGAAGTCTATCCCTCATGTATGAGTGGGAGATGTAAGAAATATATACTGAATAAATGGGTTATCAATGAGGATTGACCTAACCTGACCTAAATAAATTCAAATATTAAATTTGAATGTTTGGAGAGAGTGGTTATTTTTTCTTATAATCTCCTTAATCCCACTTTCATGTATATAGGGATATATAAAAGGAAAGTGGGGTAGAGAAAAGAAGAAGAGGTTCTCACCGTGACTTCATTTCAATTCTACAAACCATCATATCACAATTATTAAGCATCTGGATTGTGAGAATTGATCCTTTTTCTATTCATGATTAGTATTGGGCCATTGAGGCATTAATATCGCTGGAAGGAAGGTTGGTAAATCAACTACAAATGATCCAAAAATGAATGATGTTTTTATTTGATTATTGAGTTAATTTTCCTTCACATACTCTCTCTCAATCTCGATGGCAGACTGCATCTCAGTCATGGAGACAAACTGCATCTCAGTCTTGGCGACAGACTCCATCTCAGTTTTGGCAACAATTTTCATTTCAATCTCGATGACAAACTCCATACTAGTCTCGGTGGCAGACTTTCTCTCAGTCCTCACTGCAATCACTGACATTATTTCTATTTTAGCCTCATTGGATCCCGACATTATTTTAGATTCTAACTTTGTCTATTCTCAAGGTCACTCCACATTAACCTCACCTTTTTCATCCTCAAAACAGGCCTATGCCCTATATAAGCTAGCTGATAGTAGCTGCGAATATTTCAGGAAGCATGACATCCTGAGAATGGGGAAGCGGTTACAAGATTGTTAGATTTGGTCCCCTAGATGCTTCCCTATGAATGTGTGGCACTGGATGAATGAAGTGACAACTAACTGCTGTCGGATTTGGTCCCTTCGTCGGCTCCCACAATGATGATATTTCGGCTTATGTGGAGATGCTCTCCGGAGAACCATATAAACACTCATAATGGTAATGACAAAAGAGCCCCAATTTCAAGAAATCTTAGACTAGGTTCTGCCCTTCTTCTTTATCTTCTTATTGCATATCACCTTAAAAAAACTCTAACTTGAGTGTCGGATTAGCTTCGGGATCTATCCCACGGCCAGTCTAGCTCTCTTTTGGAGTGCATTTCAGGCCCTTCCATCTGAGTCATCTCTGGAAAAAGCGTGCATCGACAAGTTCGTTAATTGATGACTTGACCATCCTCGGTATTTGACCGGAACACCCAATACTATTTCTTCTTCATGTTCCAATTTCTCTTGGAAGCATGTATCAGCTTCTGGCAACGACTGCTCCATTTCCAAGTCATTTGTTAAATGATGAAATGTATGAAAACTTTTCTCGGGGTCTCATATCCGAGCACACCCTTTTCCATATCTTAATCACTTTTACTAATGACTAATAGTCATCTATGATTTACTTCCTCCATATTAATCTAGAGATAAAATGATAAGGATGCGGAGGCGAACAAATCTCCTTTTACCACAAAAATAGAAAATAATAATTTACTTTTTACTTGGTAAAATTGGGCGAGATTACTCAATGAATTTAATCACATGAGTAATTTTATTAATCAATTGTTGAAATAACTTTATATTAATATTTTTATTATTTTTTTTCTTTTGTCATAAAATTCTTCTCACTATTGGATATAACATAAATTTTCATTTGATATGAGTGCAAAAATTAAATAAAAAACTCGGTCTCTTGGTATTTACTTGAAAGATGGATAAATTTATGATTTGGTGAAATAATTTACATCATGATTTAAAAAATAGATTAAAATTTTCTTTTAAAAAGTATAGAAAACAAAGTTAATTATTGAACATTGGACAATATCCCTTTTTACTTTTTTTTTATTGAATTATTTGAAACATGATATTATTTCATCAAATAACTTGATCAGTGAAACAGATAAAATTAAATTAATTTTCAATCTTCAATGATTTATTAAATTAAATGGATGGACTTCTTTGGAAAAAGGTTCAATTTGTCAAATTATTTAAAAACTATATGCTGAATTGAGTAAACTAATTTCTCCTAATTTTTGTTAAAAAATAAATGCATGCCAAATTAAATATGAACTAGCCTCTTTTGTTGGTTTTAAATAATAAATTATTTATTAAATTGCCTCATTTATAGAAAAATAAAATTATTAATAAATAATTAAATTATTGATATACTACTTGGATAAAATGCTCTTGAAATATTACTATTAATATAAATATTTTTTAGTTTTTAAATAATAATTTAACTACTGCTGATTAAAGAAAAGGAAACGAAAATTAAAAACAAACATCCCTAACATATGAAGAAAACCTTCATCAGCACAGCATCCTTCAATTACTAATGAAAATATTTTACTTTATGATCCGGCGGTAAGAATGTAGGACCCACTTTCTGAAGGGTCCCAACCTAAGGACGGATGGAGGGCTGACTAAGTGGGTAATGGCCGCGTCAAGCAGTAGAGTAGGTCCGAGCGGAGCCAGAGATAACCCAGCCATAGGCTTGGGTTTCCGACGCCAAGGCGGGAGGACTGAATGGCCAAGCGGGTGTTTGCCCGGCTGGAACCGAAGGGCCGAGCGGGTGGTCCATTCGGCCAGGATAAGGGCGAGGATACAAAGGTTAGCCGAGCGGCCTATTCGTTCGGCTCGGGATATGGGATGTCAGCAAAGGCATGTCTGATGATTATGCCGTACACAAGATTTCACGATAGAGGGTCTTGCCGTCACATCATGGAGAGGTTGATACAGTAGCGGTATGGCCTTATGGATGCCCTTCTGACAGACCCATACCTTGGCATGGTCGAAAGCAGGTGATTGCTTTGATTGGCGCGCCCAGGCTCCTTCGAGAGGTCTATATAAGGTCTCCATTTCTTCACCGGAGAGACGCTGGTCTGAGTCTCTGAAGCCACCACTTTCTTCTTCCTTCGCCTGACTTGAGCGTCGGAGGGCCGTCGCCGGGACACCCCGGCTCGGTTTTGTTGCAGGTTCGCCGGAGCACTCGAGGATCCAGCAGGGAGCGCCACATCCCCAGCGTCCGTTGACTCCTGGTTCGGACAGGATCAATTTGGCGCCGTCTGTGGGAACGCACCTGCATCCGAGCAGAGGCAATGGACGAGGCTGGAAGACTACATACCGTGGTACTCTCACAAGAAGAGTTGGACGCTATAGTCGAGGCGAGGGCAGCCAAGATAGTGGCGCAGCAAAAGGAGAAAGCACAAGCTGAGCGAGCGCAACAGCAAACAACCTCGGCTTCAGCAGGCCGGGCGGCGCAAGCAGACCGCCCGGAATATGTTTCAACAGGAGGGTTCCCTCAGGCACTCTTCCGTACTCCCCCAGAAATCGCGCCCGCTCACGGGGAGCAAGGATCTTCATCTGATGAGCCTCCCGTTCGGGATCATAGGAAGGGCAAAGCTCCCCGAGCGAACGCACCGCCCGAGCAGGTTCACCGACAGTTCTCTGAAGCCATACATCGGGATCCGTTACCGAAATACTATACACCACCGCCGATCGGAGCTTACAATGGGACGACCGACCCCGACGATCATTTGGGAAAGTTCGACAGCATCGCCACCTTGCATCAGTACTCCGATGGCGTAAAGTGCCGGGTATTTCTCACCACTCTATCGGAATCTGCACATAGGTGGTTTCGGAGGTTGCCGGACGGCTCTATCACTAGTTTCCAGGAGTTCCGAACGGCATTTCTTCATCACTTTGCGAGCAGCCAACGTTATCAAATGACAAGCGTCAGCCTGTTCACCATCAAACAAGAACCAAGAGAATCTCTCCGGGCGTATATACAGAGATTTAATCAGGTAGCGGTGGATATCCCCACAGCCACCTCGGAGACAATGGTAAACGCATTCACGCAAGGTCTCGTGGAAGGGGACTTCTTCCGCGCGCTCATTCGCAAACCACCGAGAGACTACGACCACATGCTACACCGGGCGAATGAGTATATAAATGTGGAAGAGGCGGAGGCTGCCCGACGGAAGGGAACTCATGCCGAACGTCCGGCCCAAGCCGAACGGAAGCAGCCCGCTGTCCATCAGCCACCAAGGGGACCAAGAGTTGAGGCATCCCGGGCACATCATGCGAAGTCCCCGATGGTCCAAGAGGTAGCGGCCGAGCGGTCAAAGATGAAGAAAAAGAGGGTATGGACCCCAATGTTTTGCTCTTTCCATAATACTGACTCCCACAACACCCGCGACTGTCGGGGTCTGCCTTCAATCACCCATCCCGTACGACGGGGTGGCCCTCGTCGAGCGCCTTCACCCGACCGCCGGCAGCGGCATCAAGAGTCTGGTCGGCGAACATATAGGAGATCTCCCGAACAGCGTTTCCCTCCAAGGCATGAAGATCGTTCTCGGTCCAATGAGCGACCTAGGCAGTCCGCTCGGGAAGAGGAGAACAGAAACAACACCTCCCGGGGAGAAATCAATATTATTGCGGGTGGGCCGACCGGAGGAGATTCACACAGGGCAAGAAAGGCAAGCGCTCGGCAGCTCAGAATCCATGAGGTGGGTTGCAGCCAAGAAAAGGCGAGCGGACCCGAAATCAGTTTCGGGCCCAAGGATCTGGAGGGAGTTGAAGTGTCGCATGATGATGCCCTTATCATCAAAGCGGTGATAGCCAACTACACCATCCATCGTATCTTCATTGATACTGGCAGCTCGGTCAACATCATCTTCAGAAAGGCCTTTGATCAACTACAAATCGATCAAGCCAAGCTGCTGCCCATGACAACCCCCCTCTACGGGTTTACGGGCAACGAGGTTCTCCCGGTCGGACAGGTAAGACTGGCTATCTCTTTAGGGGAAGAACCGCTCCGGAGAACAAGGACAACAAACTTTGTGGTGGTCGACTCCCCCTCATCCTACAACGTGATACTGGGGCAACTGGCGTTAAGCGAATTCCGAGCTGTTGTGTCGACGTTCTACTAGAAGATCAAATTCCCGGTCGAGGACAAGATCGGTGAAGTACGAGGAGATCAGTTGGCCGCTTGGAAATGCTATGTGGAAATGGTCCGAGTCGAATCCAGCGCAGCGCGAAAGGCTCCACGGATCGAGGTACACGCCATAACCGAGAAACCTCCTGCTTTAATTTATGATGAAAAGGAGATCGAGAGACGGTCCGGCGTCTATAAACCCTCCGGCCGGGAAACCGGGAGACGAGCCGGCGTCTATAAATCCCCGAGCAGAAGACCGACGAGCTCCGTCGTTAAAGATCGAGAGCCGCGCCGACCGGCTATAAATATCCGCGCCGACGAGCTTCGTCGTTAAAGATCGAGAGCCGCGCCGACCGGCTATAAATATCCGCGCCGACGAGCTCCGTTGTTAAAGATCGAGAGCCGCGCCGACCGGCTATAAATATCCGCGCCGACGAGCTCCGTCGTTAAAGATCGAGAGCCGCGCCGACCGGCTATAAATATCCGCGCCGACGAGCTCCGTCGTTAAAGATCGAGAGCCGCGCCGACCGACTATAAATATCCGCACCGACGAGGTCCGTCGTTAAAGATTGAGAGCCGCGCCGACCGCCTATAAATATCCGCGCCGACGAGCTCCGTCGTTAAAGATCGAGAGCCGCGCCGACCGGCTATAAATATCCGCGCCGACGAGCTCCGTCGTTAAAAATCGAGAGACGGTCCGGCGTCTATAAACCCTCCGGCCGGGAAACCGGGAGACGAGCCGGCGTCTATAAATCCTCGAGCAGGAGACCGACGAGCTTCGTCGTTAAAGATCGAGAGCCGCGCCGACCGGCTATAAATATCCGCGCCGACGAGCTCCGTCGTTAAAGATCGAGAGCCGCGCCGACCGGCTATAAATATCCGCACCGACGAGCTCCATCGTTAAAGATCGAGAGCCGCGCCGACCGGCTATAAATATCCGCGCCGACGAGCTCCGTCGTTAAAAATCGAGAGACGGTCCGGCGTCTATAAACCCTCCGGCCGGGAAACCGGGAGACGAGCCAGCGTCTATAAATCCTCGAGCAGGAGACCGACGAGCTCCGTCGTTAAAGATCGAGAGTCGCGCCGACCGACTATAAACCCTCCGAGCGGAAGATCGTCTAGCCCAGACGTTAAACCGTAGAGACGAGCCGGCGTCTATAAAAACCGAGCGGAAAACCGACGATCACCATCGTTAAAAATCGAGTCGGTCCGGCGACTATAAAAACCCCGGGCGGACGAACGAATATCAGAGGATTAAGTATTAAAACCTTTAGGCCCGCTCGGGCGTTGGTCCTTCGATACTTGGCGTTTGTTGACTTCACACAGGCTAGATACGTGCAGACCGAGTAGGCCCTCCCGCTCGGACTCTGTTTAATGGGTTAAGCCGATCGGCCGCGTGACGGAGAACACTTGGAGCATGACTGACTCTAAGCATAAACGTTAAGCAAACAGAAGAATATTATGGATAATGATCAGGAAGACGCAAGCAGAGACATAATTGCATTAAAGGGAAAGCATGCCGAACGGCAAGTACAAAAAGTTACGCTGGGCGTAAGAAACGCAAAAACAAAAATAGAAGCAATTATGCCGAACGGCACGTACAAAAATTTTATATCCGCCGAGCGGATGAAATACAGAAAGTACTTGGAAGAACTCGCCTCACTCCGGGTCCTCAAAATTAAAAAAGGCGTCCGGGATATCGTCAATCATAGCCGCCAGATCTGAAGGTGGAATGCTCAGGTCAGCAGGAAGGTGCCCCCCCTTCTTCAAGTACGCCAAGGTGACCTTGACCGCCTCGGCGAAAGTTGAGGAGGCGTTGCCACCGAACTTTTCGCCGAACCACTCCGAGCGGAGGTATTCTTGGCGCGCTGCTGCTAGGCGACTCGACTCTCCCTCCTTGTACTTTCTGAGCGCCGCTCGGGAGGCAATTAGTGAATCTTGGAGAACTTTCTGGTCCACCTCCGCTTTAGTGCGTTCAGCTGAGCGCCCATCCCGTTCGGCAGCTAATTGGGCTTCCAGGTCCTTGGATTGCTGATCTAGGGCTCGGACTTCAACTTTCATCTTGTCCAGATCAGCGATCGCCCGCTTCTTCCGGCTACTGGCGCGCTTCACGTCTGCGTCGTGTTTCTTCACCAAGCCTTCAAGTCAAGCCACCTCTGTAGCCAGGTCGGCGGCCTTCTTCTGTTCGGCCTCGCGAGCTTGTTTCTCCCGCTCGACCGATGGACCCCCCGAGACTTGGAGTTTTTCCATGAGATCCTCCAGCTCGGCCAGCCGATGGCTAGTGGTGATTTGCTCCGCCCAATGCTGTAAGTGAAATAATGAAATCAGGAACCGAACAGTAGCATGGCACAGGAAGAAAAATGAACCTACCTGAGTGGCCTGCTGCATGTGATTATCGCCTAGCTACTTGGGCGTCATGAGGGCCACCCGAATCTGGGCATCCTCGAAAAGTTTGGCGAGCGGACCCGTCAAGGTTATTTCATGAACGGGGCTTGATGGTCGATCGGCAGACAATAAATATTCCTCCGATGGGAATCGAAGGGTAGTCTTGATGGTCGGGTGGCCGGCCGGCACTTCCTCAGCCGCAGTCGCCTGGCCCGAGGACTCCCCTATGGTTGAAGTCTCGCCCAACCGTCGTAAGCGACGACGAGTCCGTGGAGGAGAGCCAGAGGGCTGTGCGGTGGGCGAGGCCATGGGAGTCCTGATCTGCGACGGCGTGCGATCTGGCGAAGCGATCTCGATCGGCGCCTGTGGTTCGCCCTCTGGGGTCGGCGGAAGGCTGGAGTCCCTTCGACGTTTCCGCCGAACTTCCAGTAGTGAACCCCCGGCCTGGGGGACTCCCAGCTCGGCTGGAGCAGAGGAAACAGGATCCGCCTCAACCTCCGTTGAAGCGGATTGGGTAACTTCTATTTCAGGGGCGGACTGCGTCCCCCCCTCGCCTGCATCTGCCGGGCGGCTGGGGATAAGACCCCGCTCGGCGAGTTCTTTTTTGGTAGCCGCCTCAATTTCCACGGCTTTCAATTTCAGATGATCAGTAGCCTTGGAGCGCCACATGACTTCAGCTGCAGTAGAAAAAATTAAAATCAGTTAGACAAAAAAGGCGAAGTGAGTAAAGAGTCCTTACCCATGCGGTAGGGAAGATTGGCCCGAACGGGAGATAATCCAAAAATGTACAACACCCCCTTGAGAAGCAACTGGTCGATTTTGTACCGCTGACCGGACAACCGGTAGGCTGGATTGCTTCTGAATTTGCCGAGCTCCGGCTGGGTCGGCACAGCGGTCTGCCATTTGGTTCTGAATGCTGGCCGCTCGGGAAGTCGTATATAGAAGAAGAACTCCTTCCAGTGCTTGTTGGAGGTCAGCATATTCTCAAAAAATTTGAAGCCTATTCTACTTTGGAAAATAAAAGTACCCAACTCGGATTGTTTGGGGTAGAAGAAGTAGTGGAATATTTTGGAGTCGAGTGGGATACTGTGCAGCTTAAAGAGGACGACCACCCCGCTCAGCAGCCTAAAGGAATTCGGCACAAGTTGGACGAGCGGGATGCGAAAATAATTACAAACTTCCAAAACAAAACGATGGGTAGGAAATCTAAGGCCGCCCTGGAATTGGTCCAGAAAAAAACAAATGGTACCGATCGGCGGGTTATGGGGCCGGTCGGTCGGGTCGGCTACAACTATTTCATGGTCGTCCGAGATCCCGTACGTCCGAACAAGACGCCGAGCGCCCTCCTCGTCAAATTTACTCTCCATGGTCATATACCAGGGACCATGAACATCAACAGTGGGTACGGAAGTGCTCGCCATGACTAAAGTACCAAGAAAAAGAAAGAAGGAAGCCGAAAGAAACTCGGAAACGGATGACAGATAAAAGTTCGCAAGCAAGGGGACGAAAGGAGTTCCCCGCGAAAGGGAAAGGCCAAACGAAAGGAAGGGAGAAGCTTACTGAGGGAAGATGAACGGAGAGGATCACCAGAAAGCCGAAAACCACCAAGAGGCAAGAACTAGGACAGCCGGAACGATGCAGCCGCGGGCACCTTCGACGGAGGACGCGCAATGAAACAGAGAATGCGGCGTAAGGGCGAAGACGAAGGCTTTATGCGAACGAGGCTGGTCGGCCTCGTCCGTCGGATGCAGGTCACGAGAGACGAGGTCATCATCTAACCGTCCATTTCAAAACAATCGGCGTCCCATCGTACGGATCATCACCGCCACGCGAGAAGAGCCACGTGGCGCTCTGTCACCAGGCGCAATTAATGCGCCCATACCGCGCATGCTTCGACTTAATGAAAAGGATTTGCATGATTTTCGAGAAGATTTAGACAAGCAAACATCCACGTTGAGCGCCAAGACATCCAAAACGAAGAGCCGAGCGGCTGAATTTGGCATAAGGGCCGAACGGCTCAAGGGATATTATAAGCGACGGTAAGGCGACGACCGCCCGCTCAGACACATAGTCCAGTCAGTCGGACTCACTGCCTCCTTCGACTAGACTTGAAGGGGAGGCAAGTGATCCGGCGGTAAGAATGGGGGACCCACTTCCTGAAGGGTCCCAGCCTGAGGACGGATGGAGGGCTGACTAAGCGGGTAATGGCCGCGTCAAGCAGTTGAGCAGGTCCGAGCGGAGCCAGAGATAACCTAGCCATAGGCTTGGGTTTCCGACGCCAAGGCGGGAGGACTGAATGGCCGAGCGGGTGTCTGCCCGGCTGGAACCGAAGGGCCGAGCGGGTGGTCCGTTCGGCCAGGATAAGGGCGAGGATACAAAGGTTAGCCGAGCGGCCTATTCGTTCGGCTCGGGATATGGGATGTCAGCAAAGGCATGTCTGATGATTATGCCTTACACAAGATTTCACGATAGAGGGTCTTGCCGTCACATCATGGAGAGGTTGATACAGTAGCGGTATGACCTTATGGATGCCCTTCTGACAGACCCATACCTGGGCATGGTCGAAAGCAGGTGATTGCTTTGATTGACGCGCCCAGGCTCCTTCGAGAGGTCTATATAAGGTCTCCATTTCTTCACCGGAGAGACGCTGGTCTGAGTCTCTGAAGCCACCACTTTCTTCTTCCTTCGCCTGACTTGAGCGTCGGAGGGCCGTCGCCGGGACACCCCCCCGGCTCGGTTTTGTTGCAGGTTCGCCGGAGCACTCGAGGATCCAGCAGAGAGCGCCACATCCCTAGCGTCCGTTGACTTCTGGTTCGGACAGGATCACTTTAGAAAAAGAAAAGGAACAAAAATAAATACAAAAACTAAATCTGTCAAGGATATTTATGTTGCAAGGTAAAGCACGATACTTATACTACTTGATGAGCAAAAGAATACTTACCTTTGCTTGTGATTATGGACAAAATCAAAGATGCTATTGATAAGAAGGTTCATGTTGATTTGCATATAAAACTAGTTGCTTCACTACCATTCTCTACTAATTAACATCGCTTGTCGTGATGCCTCTTGCTGCACATTCAAAATCACTTGGAGATGGTTAGTGATTAAAGATCCCGTGTTGTCAAGGAGGTATATATAATATTTTGCATCTTTATAAGTATTTAATGATTTAGTTGAAACTTAACTAGGTTTTTAATTATATGCCATACATCATCTTATGAGGGTCAGATATTTATTTATTGGTTGATCAATGCATGCCTCTTTCAATCTTGATTTCTATTTATGGCTTGTCGAGTTTGAGTTGTGATTTATATGCATCTTATCCACTATTCGATCGAGTAGTTGAGTTGTTTATTTATGTTAAGATACCTAAGCTACTCTTGACAAAAATTGATGATTATTTTTGCGGAGGGAGTATTTATTGACTTGGGGGTTGAATTATGATGGTATGTGATTGGAGTTACACCAGTAAATTTAGATATACAACATTTATGAGATGCATAATTATGAATGTTGAATGAGGTGCTTATTAGATATTTGTGATATATATATATTGTCTATGCTCAAGCTTATGGCCCCCCCAAAAAAAAAGGTCAAAGATCATTTGAGTTTTGATATATATATATATATATATGAGAATAATTTGGGTTGATTATATTATGGATTTAAATCATGAATCGAATGAATTATAAACTATCTTATCATCAATCAAGGGGTAATGGTGTGATGGTTAGATATTCCAACGGATAATTAAGGAATTTAAGGTTTGAATTTTAGCTGAGAATATTGGTTGTTTGAATGTGAGCTTCCATTAATACTTCTCGATTTATCCTAGTAACTGGTAGAAAATTTCTGTAGAACTAATTGGTCACCTCTAAAATTAGTCGGTTCGAGCTGGATACTTGGATTAAAAAAAATATGGCCTAATAAAATTTTTAGAAGCTGTTTACAATTTTGAAAATGTTAGGTAAACTGGATTACTTGTGATGTGTTACATTAAGGATCTGTGATCAATTGATGTAATGGTAAAAAAAAAAATGGTGGAAAGGAAACTTTACTAATTAAATATCTTAATATTTTATTAATCTGCCCTCTTTACTAACTAATTTTGATGAATTCTAAAATAAAATTATATTAATTTCATTTTTTTTCTTTTTACATCAAAAATAATTTTAAGGTTTATTAGTAATTTCCACATACACATCAATTAGGGATCTAGAGTTCAAAACTTAGCGATGTATTATTGAGAATTTTTCCCATTAATCAATCAATGATTTAGAGTTCGAGACTCAGCTATAGCGTATTATTGGGATTTTTTTTCATTAATCAATTAGGGATCTAGAGTTCGAGATTATTGAGAATTTTTCTCATTAATCAATTAGAAATTTAGAGTTCTTTTTAGTCTCACATCTTAAAATTGGAAACTTTGCGAGCAGAGAAACTTTTATAAATACCTTGGGTAGACAATGTTAGAAAACATATTTTTTTTCATCTTTTTGGCTAAGATCAAATATGATAATAAATTAATTTTTTGTAAGGAGAGTCTGTTACAGTAGCTTGCTGCTGGGATTCTCGAGCGTCACCCTAGCATTGCATATTGCATGGGTTTGACGCACCCTTACCCAATTTATAGACAATCTTTTGGCTAAGATTAAGTGTAGTATTTATTCTTATCAGTTTAATATTTGATATAAAAAATTAAATTAATTTTTTTATAAAGGAGAGTTCGTTACCTATACGCGTTCATGCATTATATTACACATTTAATTACATGCGGAGCCACATATAGCTTTGGTGGGTTAGTTGCTCCATCTCAATTTTTTGTAAGTACCCCTAGATGTGCATAAAATTATAAAAATATTAGAGTCTCAAAAATTAAAACTACTTTCTATAGATAAATTCTTGTTCCCTCAATCTCTCCTTGAATTACCCCACTTGGTATAAGGGGCATAACTCACGCAACTCATGTGCATGATTGCTAGTATAAATTAAGTTCTTGGTTGAGTTAGGCGATTTGGAGGATTTATTTTAGATTATCTTGTTTTAAGTGAGGTTAGCTTTTATATATATATAGCTCCATGGAACAATATGCTACTTCTGAAACATGAAAGAATTGAAATCTTAGATCAAAACACTATATATGAATGATATGAACTACCTAAATAAGAATTCTTGAACGGTGAACAACCAGAGTCTATTACTCATTGCATTAAATAATTTCCATTAATAAAACCATGGAAATCCACCGTAAAATAAAAAATACGCATGTCCGATGAAATGTTTGTTGCCATCTGCTCCAATAACGAATCATTGGTTATTCAGTTAAACCAATGATTCTTATTTGTGCTGGTCATTGAAATGACAATTATGACGAACAACCTCTTATAGGCCACAAACTAAATCTCTCAAAAGCCTTTTGATGTTCTTCACTGATGTAAGAAACAAATCTTCATGATCTTTTTTTTATCACTGCATTACTTGGACGGGCTTATAAAGAAACAATAGCACTTTACAAAAAATTACACTTTGTAGTTGCTTTGACAAATTGCATATTAAAGTTGCAAGCAACTGTCAACATCTCTCACTTGTTCAAGTTAAACCACAATGGACAAATAAGAACATCTAATTTATACTTAAAGAAAAATGATTCATATGACAGCAAGCATACTGAGTGATTCATGCTAAGAAAGTTATTATACTTTACATAGTCACTCTTGACCAATTAGAGACATCAGTATATTGCATTTACCTAAATTTAATCATTTTACATTAATATAAACATTTCTAATCCATCATAATAACTATTATGTCGAGAGTATATTCAATATCTCCAATCAATATAATTATTCATAATCATATTTTATGCACTCAACAAAAAAATGTAATTAGTCGACCAGTGAATAAATGTTAATGATGTAAATCTATTTTAATATTCCTTTTTTAATTAGAATGCATTTATTTTAATTAGTCGCTTTCTTAGTCATGTTCCATAGATCGAATCATCCATAGTCAATAAGGCATATACTAAAGTAGCAGACCCTGATGAATACTTCAAGCAAATAGCTACATAGTTACTTAAGGTAAAACTAAGATTATCTTATAATCTCAAAAGTTTCACATAATAGAGAAGAAAAGATCCATTCTCCTACTATCTTCATTGTCATTATAGCATATGTGGTATGAATCACATGCTACAATGTTTTTCTCTTTACTTATAAAGAGTGTGTGTTTTTCTCAATTTTAACATCGTACAAATTTTGATCTGGACATTCCCAATACCTAAATCCTGAATTCAATTCATGAATTCTAATCTGACCTCCAATAGGTTCAATAAATGATGGATACATTTACTTCGATCATTATCAATGCATAAATGATCTCATCTTGATACAACTATCTCATCTTAATAAATGAAATGACCTCAACTTACAGGCATGTCTCTATTCACAACTTCATAAGTTATCCCATAAGTAATGATCATACCTCTTTTTATACTTAATAAATAGAGATGATTGTCCATGAGTGTGGACCAATCTTAACTCGCTAACATGCTCATTGAGACTTTTTTCAAATATAACAAAGACATACACTGAATAGATTATGACATTTCACATATCTGATTATCTTTACAATATGTTATATTTTATGAATTTCCAAAGACTTCATATGTCCTTGAAATAACTCTTTAATCAATGACTTAGTAAAAGGATCAACAAACATAGCACGTGTAGGGATATACTAAAAAACTATCTTTTTTATCAACAATATCTCTTATAAAATTATATTTAATAGCTATGTGCTTGTCCTTGCTAAAATATTTGGGATCTTTAGAAAAAACTATAGTAGCTTGATTGTCACAGTACGCTGTAATAGAACTCTCACTATTCTCAATAATATCCAGATGCTTCATAAACCTTCTTAACTAGATAGCTTCTTGCACAATCGTTGAATAAGCCATATACTCATCTTCTATTGTCGACAACGCTACACAAGCCTATTTCTTACTGTTCCATAATATGGTGCCACCATTCAACAAGAAGGTATAGCCAAATGTAGCTTTAATTTCTATCATCAAGATTCCCTGCCCAATCTACATTTGTGTAGCCTTTCATGCTTATGTTAGATCCTTAAAAATGGAGACAATAATCTATTGTCCTTTTAAGATATCTAAATCTCCTCTTCACCGCTTTTAGTGTCTTGATCATGAGTTTGACTGGAAACGGCTAACTAAGCCAATGACATTACTGATATCATGTCGTTTACACAACATAGTTTACATTAAACTACTAATGACACCGACATATAATTTTTTTATATCGGCTATTTCCTCAGGAGTCTTATAACATATACTTTTACTGAAAATAGTACCTTTCTCTATAGGTGTTTGTTTAATGTTGCAATTTAACATATTAAAGTGTTATAGCATATTAGTGATATAAGTTTCTTGAGACAAATTCAAAAGTCTTTTTGATCGGTCTCTTATGACCTTTACTCCAAAGATGTACTCAGATTTTGTCATATCTATTATATCAAATTGTTATGAAAATTATGATTTGACTTCTATCATAAACTTTATATTACTTCCAACTATTAGCATATCATCAACATATAATGATAAGATGATAAACTTTTCTTTTTTCCTTTCTTATGTAAACACAATGATTTTTATTGATCATTTTGAAACTTTAAGATAAAATGACTTCATTAAATCTTATGTTCCATTGTCTTGACACTTGCTTTAGACCATATATAGAATTTTTAAAGTCAACATACTTTATTCTCTTGGCCTTTGGTAATGTAACCTTCTGTTGTGCCATATAGATTTTCTCGTTAAGCTTACGATTAAGGAAATTTATTTTTACATCTATTTGATCTAATTCCAAGTTAAAATATGCCACTATAGCTAAAATAACACGAATTGATACAAATTTCACAATAAGAGAAAATGTTACTTCAAAATTAATACTCTCTAATTGGGTATATCCTTTTGCAATAGGACGAGTTTTGAATTGATTAATCGATCTATCCACTTTCCTCTTAATTTTGTGAATCCACTTATTACCAATAGCCTTTTGGCCTATAGGAAGATCGACTAATTCCTAAACTTGATTCTTTTTCATAGACACTATTACTTCATCTATTGCAACTTTTTTACTTTTCTCTAACTGACCATCTCAATGCTTCATCAACCGTTCGAGGTTTCTCATCATCAACTGGGAGAATCATAAATGTCTCATTTTCAATATCAAACATTTTTCGAGGAATCATCTTACGACTGCTTCTTTGTAGTTGATCTATTGAGAAATCATCTCATTAATTGACAAATCACTCCCACTGAATTGACTAGATTTAGGAATTCCCTATGATACCTTGTTTATTGATAAAGTACCATCCTCCTTCACTATTATAAATAGAGGAATAGTTTTATCAACATCACCTCTCATTGGGATGTTAATTTCAAGAAAAGTTGCATATCTCAACTCTATTTTGGAGATGAAATCATTTTATTGCTCACCAATGAAAATATAACACTTGGAGATATCAGAATACCTTATAAAGATACATGGGTCATAGTTTTTTATATTTATGAGTATTATCATGAATATAGGCAATGGACCCCCAAAGTCTCAGATTACTTAAATATGGTTTTTGATTTGTCCAATGTTCATATAGAGTAGATAGAATAGATTTAGAAGATACTCGGTTAAGTAGGTAGGTTGTTACTAATAATGCATCTCTCTAGTAGGAAATTGGTAAATTAGTTTGAATCATCATAGATCTAATCATATCTAGAAGAGTTCAATTTCTTCTTTCAGCAACCTTATTTTTAAGTTCTTGAAATTGTTAATTGTCTATTAATCCCTCTATTATTATATATATATTTTTTAAACTGATTAGACAAATATTCAACTCCATGGTAGTATATAAGGTTTTAACCTTATGATCCAATTGATTTTTAACTTCATTCGAATAATGTTTGAAGCAATCTAATGCTTAAGATTTATGAGAAATCAAATACACATGATTAAAACGTGTGAAGTTATCAATAAATATAATGAAATAGATGTAGGATTGAAGAAACACACTAGAAGGAGGGGGTGAATAGTGCTTATGGCTTGTTCATAGTTTTCATAAAACTTGAGAGATACTGAGCAGAATTAAAATAAATAAGAAGAAAAATAAAGCTAACACTTATCTTTTACTTGGTTCGGAGCTTGTAAAGACTTATACTCCAAGGTCCGCGATCGTCGATGACTTTCGTTGGGCAATTCATTAATAATTCATTTAAGTACAAGAACAATGATTATAAAAATACAACTTTGCTTAAACAAATTATACTAACAATTTAGATGATCTGAAGTAAGGCATAGTTGTCGAAGTACTGTTACAATGTAATAGTTAAAATTCATAGCAATGCAAAGCTTGTTCGAAGTTATTTAAAGTGAATGAGTTGTTTCTCAGCTACTGCTCGAACCCTCCTTATAATGGATAGGGCTGTAAATGAACCAAGCATTCGTGAACAAGTTTGGTGTTCAGCTTGGTAAGAGCTTGTTTATGTTCATTCAATATACATAAAATTAATTAAACAAACAATTTTGAATAACTCGTTAAGTTAAACAAACAAGCTTGAACATATATGTGTTCAGCTTATTAACGTTCGTGACCAACGTTTATGAACAATGTTCACGAACCATATTCATAAATAAAACTATTTTTATTATACTAAATAACCAATACAATAAAATAAAATAAAATAAAATAAAATAATTATTTAAAATTATCAAACTCAATAACCAATTAAACAACTAAAAGTTTCAAACAATCAAACAAGCTTGAATTGAGAGCTCGATAATATCCAAACGAATCATGCTTAAGCCAACCTCAAACCAAGCTCAAGCCAACTTGAATTGAGAGCTCAATTACATCTAAACAAGACAAGTTTCAAACAAGCTCAAGCTCATAAAAGATAAACCAAACCAAGCTTGAACAATCATTTCAAAAGCTTGGTTCATTTTAAGCTTGGTTCATTTTAAGCTCGGCTCGGCTCGGTTACCTTATCAAATAACCTTGAACACCCCAAAGCTCGGCTTGGCTCGGCATATTTACAACCCTAATAATGGATAATCCAGATGTCTCTATGCTATTGAAGCGCTTAGATCAGTGTTAATCTGATCCAAGCTCATTGCAGCTTATCTGCTTCCAAGCACCTCTATCCCTTTGAGGTGCCACAATTGCTGATGTGGTGAGCACTGAGTGGAGATCCTCCTGGTCGACTCTATCTTGTCCTATGCGCCTTAATCTCTTTGAGGCACCTAGATCTAACGTATGTTGACCAACTGAAAGTTGCCACCTCACCTCCCTATGTCGTGTGCCGAGATGATAGAGGCACCTAAACACCTTTTAGGCACTTGTATCAACATAAGGAGCCTAGATTAATAGTTCCAAGCTTAATCAATTCTATAACACAAAGTTAGAACAGAGAAAAATACAATATGAAATAACATTATTTGATAATCTTGGACTGTCTGGTCCTGACTTTTAAACTTTTTTGTGAAATCCTAGGTCAGACCGACGCCTACTGTTCCCTCAACAGGGAACGCTTCCTCACCTACTCTTCTCAGAAGAGTTTACCTTTTACAAACACTTATTTAGACTTTTGCTCAGCATCTGATCTTGACCTCCGAGACTTTCACTAAACGTCTGATTCTCAACCCACCTAGACTTTCACCTGGTGTCAGCTACCCCTAGACTTCCACCCGATGTCCTTGATCTGCCAAGGCTTCTGTCCAATCCCATGACCAGGACTTTGTGCCCAATCCCTTGACTAGGGATACGTGCCCAATCCCTTGATGAGGATTTTGTTGTAAAGCCTCAGCTAGGACTTTCCTACACACTTAGTTATGCTCATTAGAAAATAGCATAGCTTAACTTTGAACTCTTTACCATTATCAAAACTAGTTTCAATTAGCTAGTACTTCCAGCACCAACAATAGGAACCTCCATGTGTATCTTTCACATTCATTAGATCATGAATATTCAAATAAATTAATTACAATGGAGATTAATCTTTAATAGTCTTACCAAATGATTTTCTAGTTACATTTCCTGCAAGATAATGCTCACATATAAACAAGTTAATCTTAGTATGAGTTACTAGTAGACCCTCTTTAGCTAATATATTCAGTCATTCTTGTCTGATATGTCCTAATCTAGCATGCCAAACTTAAACATTAATATTAGTATCACTAGTAAGAGCAATATTTAAAAAATAACCATCAATACCACAATTAATGTGAGGTTCAACATCAAGAACCATCAAACTATTTCCTAAAAAATCATATCAATTTAACACAGAGTTAATAAAAAGTTCTATACACCTATTGTAAAATCTCAAACAGTACCCCAATTTAAGAAGACAAGTTACAAAAACCAAATTCCATCAAATTTTAGGAGTATAAAGTGTAGGATCGTAGGAGTCGAGAGGGGGGGGGGGGGAGTGAATCTCAATCATTTGAAATCTTTTTTTTTTCATGTTCGTAAAACCAAATCAAAGTATAGTAGCAATGGAAAAAGGAAAGACAATGACACAATTGGTTTTACTTAGTTCGTAGTCTAACGACTACTACTCTAAAATCTGTGATCCTTGATCGCTTCCAATGAGAAATCTAATATAGTTCTTCTCTTAGAAAACTATTAAAGAAGAAGAAGATTCGTACAAATATGAATACAATATACAAGTATAATAAAGATACCTACAACATTGTGTATGGAATGAAAATAGGTTATCGGAAGCCTTCCCGGCATCATCGTAGCAGGATTTGCATGCACATCAACAACAGAGACGAGATGGAGCAATGAGTGAACATACTACTTGGCTCAAACCCTGAGGGCTTCTTTTATAGGTATCATTCAGTCGACTAAAAAATCATTCCATTGACTGAACCTTTCAGTCGACTGATCAACCTATTTGTTGACTGAATCTCATGCCTTTCCTTATTTTCTCTTATCTGATTCGTCCGATCCCATGATTTACGTTGTTCGGTCGACCGATAAAACTTATTCATTGACTGAACCTAAAGTCTTTCCTTCTCTATTTGATTCAATCTGATTGCCTGCTCTTTCCTTTTATGCATCAATCGACTGAACAAGCTGTTATACAAAGTTTGTAAACTTCATTCTGATCTATGCATTCTGACTAAATCAGTCGATTGAATTGCTCGTTTAGTCGACCGAACGCTCGGTCAATCTGGAGCTTTATTTTTTAGCAAAACAAAGTTAGCACAAGAAATATATAATAATAGAAGTTTTGCAAAATAGAGTTAGCATAATAGATAGTAATGATGCATGAGTATACAGTAAGGACAGTCTTGATCTCAACTTAGAAACTTCCATTGGTTTCTTCAGTTTGATCAATGCCTAAGATTTGTCCCAACTAGGACACGTCCTCACTACACTCCCTCCAGGAGCTTACCCAACTCACCTGCCAAATATATAGTCTTCTATACCTGTTTGGACTTTCTATGCTTAGTGTTTACTCGTCTGAACCATTAAGACTTTTTCTGTAATACTAAATTAGCACAACATAATAATAGTAATGTAAAATAGTATTAGTAAAACTACACTTAGGTTTACCAAACTACACTAGTCCAGTTAACCAACCTTTCGATCAAATTTGCTTAGAGTTCACTCCTCCAAGACTTCTCATTACCTAGGGTTGCCTCCCCCAAGGGTTTTCCCTTTGTTTAGAGTTTATTCCTCTAAAACTTTTCATTACCTAGGTTTACCTTCCCCTAGGGATTTCTCTTTTCTTAGAGTTCATTTCTCTAAGACTTCTTATTACCTAGGGTTACCACCCCTTAGGGTTTGCTCTTTTCTTAGAGTTCACTCCGCTAAGACTTTTCATTACCTAGGGTTACCTCCTCCTAGGATTTTCCTCTTGCTTAGAGTTCACTCCTCTAAGACTTCTTATTACCTAGGGTTGCCTCCTCTAGGGTTTTCCTCTTGCCAAGCATTAGGTCACCTTGACTTGCTTGGACTTGCTAGTCATTCGGTAGACTACTCATCCTTGCAGTCACTCGATAGACTACTCACTCAACTAGATCAACCTTGACCAAGCTTTATTAAACATATTGTCAAAAAAATATCAAAACCCTAAAGTTCAATTGTACCAACATAAAGGACATTATGTAGAAACAAGATAGGTTCACCACGTAAATTGAGTTTGCATGTTCCAACTCCTTTGAGTTCAATCCTTGAATTATTTTCTACATATATCCATTTGTTGTTATCTGGTACCTGATGGTACTCCATGAATGTAGCTCACTCATGAGCTTCATAGTTTGTTGCTCCCAAATCTATAATTCATAAAGGATAAGAATTAGTTAACAACATTATACTATCAACATCCGAAGTTAACCATGGATCTAGCTTTTTTGGCTCCGCACATTCCCAAGCCAAGTGATCATTCTTGCCACAGTTATAGCAAGATAGCTTGCTTTTAGGTTTCATTCCATGCTTCTTCCATTGGAATTTCTTCTTATTTGGGCCCAATCCAGTAGTAGCAATAGCAGTAGTACTAGCTTCTTTTCCCTTTCTTTTCTTGAACCATTTTTTTTTATTCTTGAACCCAACAGAACCTTCAACTACAAAACCTTGTCCAGACATCCTTATGAGTTCAATTCTCTCTGCCTCTAATTTAACATGGTGTGAGACATCAACGAAAACCTTAATATTTTTGTAAGATCGTAGGCATATGAGAGGGGGGGAGGGGGGAGGGTGAATCACGTGATTTTAAAAAACTTAGGGTGTGTTTGGTACGCGCGTTTTCTGAAAAATGGTGTTTGGTTTGCATTTTTCGTGCTTGTTTTCTAAAAAAATAGCTAGCATTTTCTAGAAAAATAGAAAATGACAAAAAGTCATTTTCTATTTTCTAGAAAACGCGCGTTTTCCAGAAAATGAAAATGGAAAACACCTATACCTAACGCACCCTTATCTTTTGGATTTTAAAAAAATGAGCACATAGTGGAAATAAAATATGAACAAAAAAAACACATAGACACAAGTGGTTTTACTTGATTTAGGAGGCTTCGACGACACCTACTTTGAAAGTCAAGTCCTTAGGATCTTTCCGATGGATAATCTACTAAATTCGAATTGAATACAAACCCTTATCGTATGAGGAATGTGTAACACCCTACACTTCCTTTAAGTAATAATGTAAATGATTTAAAATAAACGTTACCAACACCAGGATGAAGAAGTCGTTAGCTTGGGTGTTGGAGTTGATCCATCTGTAGCAGTCGGGTGAAGAAGTATTGTAGGATAGTAGTAGAATGAAGTTGGAGCAATTGAACGATCATGAATAAGTGTAGAAGAGTTGTCACTTGAAGACTGGCTGAATGCTCCTTTTAAATATTATTGGAGGCTTCCTCCAATGGTTCAGGGTGCCTCCAACTGTGTTTATTCGATCCAAAGACTTCGGTCTTTATCCATGCGAGGGCATCTTCAATGCACTCTATGGTGCCTCTAGTTTGCTTTGAGGTGCCTCCCTACAGCGAAAATCTATCTTCAAAGTTTGTCCGTGCGAGGGCACCTTCACCCTATCTAGGGTGCCTCTGTTTGGCTCCGAGGTGTCTCCCCGAAGTTCCGAGACGCCTTGAGCACTGTTCATCTGAGGCTGATTTTTGCACTTAACTCCTGCAAATACATATTAGTCTAATAATAAAAAATAACCTGTAAAACAGAGTTAGCACATTAAAAATAAGATATTATTAATTAGATCATGTCTACTGAGACCAGGATCTAATCATAATCTCAACTTAGACTTCTAAAATAGATCTAAGTTAGACCAGCACCTACAGTCCCACTGGGACTCATCCTCTCCTTGAATGCTTACCTTACTTACCATTGCAGACTTACTTAACTCTTGAGCCACCAGGACTTCATGCCAGATGCCATATCTAGACTTCAATAGTTGCCAGGTCCCGCAGACCCAACTGGATTTCCTGCCAGATATCAACCTATTTGGTCTTACCTTACTTACCATTGCAGATTTACATAACTCTTGACCCACCAAGACTTCATGCTAGATGCCCTATCTGGACTTCAATAGTTATCATGTCCCACAGACCCAACTGGATTTCTTGTCAAATATCAACCTATCTAGTCTTTCTGTGCCAGTTATCAGGTTCTCCAGACCTAACTAGACTTCAACCTAGTGTCAGGTCTCATCAAATCTTTTATTCATGCATGCACACTTGGTAAATAGGTTAGAAAATACAACATCTAATTTTAAACCAATTGTCATTCATCAAAACCTAAGTTTGACTTATTGGTGCTAACTGCACCAATAATCTTTCCCTTTTAGATGCAATGACAACCTAGGTTAAAGTTAGAAAATATGCAAAAAAAAAAAAAAATAACATAATGAATATGTTTAAGGCAAAAAAATAATTTAGCATTTTGTTCATCCTCTTAATCATTGTTGGGTTATGATTTTAAGATTTATTAATTTTTTTCTTATTTTAAATCCTTACCCTTCCTCTTTAACATTCATCAAAATAAGTATGCACAATATAAATAAATAACACACATAGACAACATCTAATGTGCACTAAAGAACTATAAGTAGCAAACACATGTTTGGTTTTAAAATCTATTTTAGGGAGAATTTCAAAACAAAAATTTAAGATTGTCAAAATACTATGTGAGATTGAAAGAATTTCTAAAACAATCTTTTTCAAAGTATTTGAAAAAAGTATTTCAAGAAAATTTTTGAAGTTATTTTTGAAAGTAGATTTAAAAAACTATTTTAACAAATATAAGTTTAAGACATTTTTGAAAACTATTTTCAAAGAAATTTTCAAGATATTTTTTAACAATTTTCAAGGCAACTGTCAAAGCATTTTTCAAACTTATTTTCAAAGTATTTTCAAAAGAATTTTTCAATACATTTTTCAAAAGTATTTTAAAGTATTTTTTTAAATATTTTTAAAGCAGATCCTTTCCTTAACCTGATATTACTTAAAAATAATCATCTATGACTCATCCTTATTTAAATATCTAATTTTTAGTTACTAACTAGCTATCCAGAAGATAATTTTTGCTTAGTTAGTCAAGTTAAGTATAATTATCTAATTAGTAGTTTACAAGGGAGGATTACTTAACTTGATCAATACGAGGTCATATTTTTCACCCAAACTTATGTTGATGCATTGATATAAACATCTGAAGTCCAGGCAAGACCCTATGCATCTCATGTTATTCTAAATCTTTTGAATACACAAGCAAGATAATTTTAGTGTGCTTGTGAGATGCTGGCTGCCTAGAATTATAGGATTATGCTTTCTAGGGGCAGAACCTAGGCTAAGTCCCCCAAAAAATATTTTCTAAAAATACTTTCTATTTTTAAAACTCTTTTTGATGATAAAATTTTTGTAAGCAAAATATTTTTTTCAAAGTAAATATTTTCCCAATATATTCTCCCCCTAAATTGACACCCCCCCTTAATCTAACATTCTTTAAAACATGTAAGGTATAAAAATAATAAACTAGAGGAAGCAATCAACAAATATCCAAAGACACATATATACTCAAGAGAAACCAGTAAATATGTCAAACAGATAGAAAGTACAAGCATATCCAAAAAGCAACATAAACCAATAAAGCAACAATGTCTAAGGCTCGTCAGTGGATAGGGGGTGAGGGAGGGTGAGTCAAATGTAAATCACATAGAATGTCCTCCATCTGCTGATCCATTTGCCAAAATCCAGTAGCCACCTCCTCTCGGAGACTAGAAACGAACTGCTCAAGATGAGTGGATGACTCCTCTAGTCTTGCAACTCGCTCGTCTAAGGACTGAGAAGTTGAAGGTGGGGTCAGAAATGCAAAGATATTGGGAAAGGTGAACTCTGGAATCTCCTCCTCAACTGCTTCGTTGGCCTCAGTTGGGACAATTGGTGGGATACCCACCTCTAGGTCAGACCCCATTGAGCAGCTTCCTTTATATGGATTAATGATAACTATCACTGGCCAAACATATCATACTCACTAAGGGAAGTGAGTGTACCCTTAGTGTCATCTAATCCTATAGCCGAAAATATAGATGGTAAGACGTGGCAATAAGGTATATGGACCCGTCCCCTAGTGATAATACTAGATGCATGAATGACATTATGAAACATATACAGAGCAATATCTATGTCCAACTGCTGACACAATGCATAAAGAAGGGAGTCGGATGGATGCATTGTAACAACATTGTGAGATGTGACTGGTAGGATGTAGGTGCGTGGTAAGAACTCGATATAACACATAATCCTACACCCTCAAGGAGAGGGACCTAAAGTCGGTCACAATAGGTGTTTTGTCCTCCTCAAAAAAATACATATAAATAGTATCTAAGGTAATATAAAAATAGAAAGTGCCAAATGGTAACTCCATACTAGGGTAGCTCAAAATTGGGCATGTAGACTGTCGCAATCCTAAGCAATCAACTAGAAGAGTGGGGAAAAAACTAAAATCTTTACCAGCTACTCTAGTAAAAAATGTCAAGTCATCTAGCCTAACTAAATTATTATAAAATTGAGTACACTGGTCTATATATGTTGACTGACTGGTTACAGTAAACAAGGTGATTTAATTGATAATAGTTAATAATTTAATGTTATTGGGGCAATGATGTGTAAAGAAAACCCTACTCAGATACATAGTTTTAAGGGGTACTTATGTATACTCTGAAAACTGTAGCCTAAGCTGCTCAGTGGGAAATTTATCATCAGTAGAGAGGGTACGACTAGTACAGCCAATAGACGGATTAAGAATCCATTTTTCTCTAAATAAATAATATTGCAAATATATTCAAGAAACACTTGAAATATGTAAAAATTTATGGAAAGATTCGAATTTGAAGTTACCTAGCAGGCATATTGGAGAAGAGAACATGAAAAACGGATAAAACGTGAGTTGGGCGGCTGGAAGGTGCTTTTGAGTTGAGGAAATGAAGAACAGAAACAGCGAAAATGTCATCTATTCTCTGTTTAATTTTGGATCAGAGGTGCCTTTGACTTTATAGAAGACGCCTCGAATGTGATTTCAGCGAAAAAACTGCCGCCTGATCTTTGCGAGGCACCTTGGCTGCAATGGCTAGTCCAAGGTGCCTCAACTGAGCTTAACTAGGGTACCTCAGTCAGTTTGAGGTACCTCGGTTTTAGGTTCGCCGAGTTATAGGTTTTAATTTTATTAGGTTTTAATTTTAATTTTTTAATTAAGTTTTAATTGAAATGTAATTTAGGTTTTAATAAGTTTTATTAAAGTTTTAATGAAATTGAATTAACTTTTATTTAAGTTTTAAGTTAAGTTTAGGTTGGATTTTAATTAAGTTTTAATTGAAATGTAATTAAAATTTAATTAAGTTTAATGTTTTAGTTACGTTTTGAATACATTTTAATTTAAATTATGTTTTAAATTAATATTTAAATTAGTTTTTAATTAATTTTAAATTACCTTTTAAATTTAAGTTTTAAATTAGTTTTTAATTACGTTTTAAATTGAATTTTAATTAAGTTTTAAATTAGTTTTTAATTACGCTTTAGAGTGATTTTTAATTAAGTTTTAAATTTAGTTTTTAATTAATTATGTTTAAAATTAATTTTAAATTACATTTTAAATTTAAGTTTTAAATTTAAGTTTTAATTAAGATTTTAATTATTAATTTAAGTTAATTGTTAATAAAGTTTAATTTTTCCTTATTTATCCCACCCGATCTGTATTTTCATCAAGATAATTCTATAATTTTGTGATATGTGTTATGTTAATATTTTTATTTTGAAGATAGTTTGACCTTGTGTTAGATTTAGTTTTAATCGTTAGTTAATTAAATATATATTTAAAAAATTAGCTTCCCGACTATGACGAGACATAATGACCTTCTTAGGTATCGGAGCAATGACCACCTCCCGATAAAACCTCCCGAACAAACCGTAACACAAGGTATTTACGTGGTTCGGAGATTAGAGCTCTTACTCCACGGCTCTCCGTAAGGTGGACGATCCTGATCCGTCGGTGGATTAGTCCCCGGCAAACTCCGGCTATCTCAAACCTCCTTGTGGGTGAAGAAGCCTCACCACAACTTCAACCAAGCACACTTGGACACAAGAAAACCTTTGAGCACTTGTTGACTACTAATTAGGGTTAACCACCACTAATTTTGTCAATCTCAACTAAGCTCCCAAGGCTTGGTTATAGAGCCACGAGTTGGAAAACCCCGCCTACCAGTCGACTGCTAAAACCATTAGTCGACTGCTCTCTTGTGGAAATTCGACCATTACATCCCAACGGCTCGATACCAGTCGACTAGTAAAAGTACCAGTCGACTGCTCCACACTAACCGAGCAAACATAAGCATTCTGTTCGCTCCCAGTCGACTGCCCAGTCGACTACACCAATCGACTGATGAAACCACCAGTCGACTGCTACAATACTGCTACAGTAACGCTACAGTACTGCTATACTAACGCTACAGTAAAACCCTAATTCTAGGATTTTACCCTCAAGTACATTCACTTAGCACTCGTCCTCACCCGACCAACCTAGACCTAGCCTTCTAGCCTCCTCCATTAGCCTTACGTCCCTCAGATGCCTCCCCATCCTTCACGTCTTGCCTTCTGAAGCTTCCATCGACCTTGTCATTGTTGTCGGGTCTTCCTTTGCCAAGAGGTCACATCTTCGGGACTTCGTCCATTGCCAAGTCACACTTGGACTTACGTTACCAAGACTACATACTTGGACTTACACCGCCAAGACTCATCCTTGGACTTTTCTCCTTTGCCAAAATCACACTTGGACTTCCCTTGTTGTACCTGTATCCTGCACACTCACAATGCATATCAAATACAACAATAAATCTAACTTAAACCTTTGCCCACACATCAAAACCTAGGGTACCCAAATTGCTCCAATATTTTCATCAACTTTTTAATAAAACTTTAGGTGACCAACTTAGCTTAGCAATTTAACTAGGTCAAATGAGTATAAAAATTTAAATTTTTATCGTAGAATTCAAAGTTCAGAAGTAGAACAAGTTTTAAAAGGACTACAAAATGGAAAAGCCATGAGACATGATGATATTCCAATAAAAGTATGAAAGTGCTTAGGGAAACAAGTTATTGAATGACTTATAAAATTGTTTAATATGATATTAAAAATAAAAATATCTAATCAATAGAGGGTAAATACTCTAGTTCCCTTATATAAGAATAAAAGAGATGTACAAAATTATACAAACTATAGGATTATTAAACTAATGAGTTATACGATGAAACTTTGGAAAAGAGTAATAGAAAAAAAGATTAAGAAAAGAGACTATGGTGACCGAAAATCAATTTAGGTTCATGCCTAGAAGGTCAATAATAGAAGCTATATAACTAATTGAAAAGTATAAGAAGAAGAGTAAGATTTACACATGATATTCATTGACTTAAAAAAAACTTATGATATAGGGTTTCAAGAGAAATTATATGGAGAATTTTAGAAAAGAGAGGTGTTAGCGTAATATATATTGAATTAATTAAGGATATGTATGAGGATGTAATGACTAGAGTGAAGACCTCAGCCGGATTAGATAAAATATTTTTAATAAAGATAGTACTACATAAAGATTAGCTCTAAGTTCATATTTTTTATACTAATCATTGGTAAACTACGATAATAACAATTAATTGAAATATTGAAGTAGCCTTTCATTATTGACTGCATTAAAATTCAAGTGAATAATCTAATAGTTTTTTATTTTCCTCAATCACTTTTTAATAATTTTATTTATCTTTAAATAAAAATTTAGAGACTGAAAATTATCAGATTAGAGGTTTCATGAATAAATGAGCTATTTAAATGGTAATTTAAAAATATAAAATAGATATTTTAATCCGGAGTGTTTTTATAATAAAATAAAAAATTTATAACTATTTTGGCATTGATCAAATGCTGTGACTATTTTAAAATTATTAAAAAAACATAGCGACGTCAATTAAAATATGTCGATATTTTTTTCCAAGTAAAAGAATCCTATTTGACAGAAAAACTTGTATTTTTTATCCCTTTTTATTTTTTTTAAATACTTTTGATTTTAGTTAAAAAAAAAATACTTTTGTTATAGATGTACTCTTAATAATATAATAATAACCCAGCAACTTGTGCATCGTTCAAACTTGCAGGCATAGCTATGGAATCTTCGGCGATTGCTGCGGCTGGATTCCTGGGCCAGAGGGTGTTTGCTCTCCTCCAACTCGAAGAGAAACTCAAAGAATTGGTTGGTATTGAAGCGAGGATGGAGAATCTCAAGGAGTTGTCAGCAATTATTGACACGGTAATCCAAGATGTTGAGGCCTGTTCTGTGACGGATGCTGCTTTGAAGAACTTGCTTAGGAAGCTCAAACACTTAGCCTACGATCTGGAGGATGTCGTTGATTACTATGACACCGAAGCGTCGCGGAAGGAACGATCAAGAGCATATTCCAGGCCGGTGCGCGATTTCTTCTCTTCTAATAATAATCAACTTGTATTTAAGAGCAGGATAAGTGGCATGATGAAAGCAGTAACGAAGAATCTAGATTCTATTTTGAAGCAAAAGTCCATCCTTGAAAATTTGCGACAAGGCACTAATCGGATCTCACTAAGTGCCTACAGAGGGATCCACCCGCATAATAACTTGGATGTTAAAGGGAGAGAAACAGAGAAGGAGATGATTGTCAACATGCTAACAGCTGATGAAGGAAGCAGCAATGATACAATGAAAGTCATCGCCATCGTTGGGATGGGTGGCTTGGGGAAGACTACACTTGCTCGCCACGTTTTCAATGACGAGAGGGTGAAATCTTATTTTGGAAATTTTAGAATGTGGAAAGTTGTTGGAGCAGAATTTGATCCGACCAAAATAATGAAGTCTGTTTTAGAACTGGCTGCTACTGCCATTGGCGCACCCGTCAACACCTCAGAACCCGGGATAATAATGAAGTCTAATTTACAATTGGCTACGCAAGCACTGGTCAACACGTCAGAACTAGAGAGAATGAAATCTATTTTACAATTGGCTAAGGGTGCGCCGGTCAACACCTCAGAACTAGACTTAATGAGGTTTATTTTACAATCGGCTAAGGGTGCACCAGCTAACATCTCAGAACCAGAGTTAGTGAGGGGAGAACTGGAAAAAGCTTTATCAGATAAGAGATTTCTGCTCGTGTTGGATGATGTATGGAATGAAGATGCATTACCTTGGAGGGAGCTGAAAGAAGCCTTATCATGCGGGGCAAGAGGAAGCAAAGTTTTAGTGACTACCCGTAATCAAAATGTCGCTTCGATAATGGGCTCATTCAAAACCCACCACATACAGCAGTTGTCCCGGGATGATTGTTTCTCCTTGTTTCAGCAATTTTCTTTTGGTGACGAAGAACCAAATGAGAATTTGAAGAAAATCGGTGGAAAGATTGTTGAGAAATGTGCCGGTGTGCCCTTGGCTGCCGTATCTCTTGGCAGCGCGCTCCATAGCATTCGAGATGAAACTTATTGGTCCTCTGTATTGAACAGTGAAGTTTGGCAGCTTAGAGATGAGGACCAGAAATTCTTAGCTGTGCTCAAGTTGAGCTACGACGCTCTCCCTCTACGGTCAAAGAAGTGCTTTGCATTTGGCTCTCTATTCCCAAAGAACTACGTGATGGACAAGGATGAGTTGATTCAGATGTGGACAACAAATGGTTTCGTATGTTCAGATAGGAATTTTGATGCTGAAACACTCGGCAAACACATCTTTGATGATCTAGTACTGAGGTCATTCTTTCTCTTGGCACCTTCCGAGAAGTGCGATGATGGCTTTCATGTAACCAAGTGCACAATGCATGATTTGATGCATGACCTGGCACGATCAGTATCTGAAGATGAATATTGCAATATTAAAGATAATCAAACAAAAAATATTCAAAAGAGAACATACCATTTAAGGATAGAATATACAAAAGAGAAATTTTCTTTATTCAAGAAGGAGAAGCCATTCTACTTGCGCACCTTGTTATTGAGAAAATGTAATTTATCTGGGAAGGTTCATCTGCTTCAGTTTATCTTCTCAGAATTGAAATTCTTGCGGGCATTAGATTTAAGTGAAAATGGCATCAAAGGGGTGCCGACATCAGTTGGAAATTCGATACATTTGAGATACCTCACTTTGTCTAAGAATAAGATTAAATTTCTACCTGACACCATTACTCTTCTCCAGAATTTGCTATTTCTCAATCTCACTGAGAATCCCCTTCAAGAGTTACCAAAAAGATTAAGGTATATGCAAAGCCTTTGGTATCTTTATTGCGATTGTGATTCTTTGACTCACATGCCCCCCGGGTTGTCTGGACTGACTAGTCTTCGAAGTTTATCAAGCTTTGTTGTCGAGAATAGAACTGGCTCATGTTCAATTACACAACTTGAGGATTTGAAGCTTCATGGAGCAATGGAAATCAAATTTTCCAAGAATTTCAGCAGTTATTCTTGTGGTGGTAGAAAAATTTTCATGAATAAAGATTTTAATGAATTATCTTTATCATTTAATTGTTCAACCACTAATGACATGAGCATGCTGGATGATCTTTGCCCCAACAAGAGTTTAAAGAAGTTGAAGATATGCAATTACGGGAGCCGACACTTTCCAACATGGTTGATGGAGTCCCAGTTACCAAATTTGGTTGTAGTTATTCTACAAAATTGCAATTTCTGCGAGCATATTCCTCATTTTAGAAATCTCCAATTTCTTAGAAAGCTTGTCATAGATGGAATGAGTGGTGTGAAACACATGGTTGCCGAGTGTCATGGGCACGGGCCAATCAGAGGCTGTCCTTCCCTCCAAGAGTTTAAATTGATATCGATGACTAATTTAGAGGGATGGTCAGAGTCCGATGGTGTCGATGAGTTGTTCCCTATACTGAAGAAACTGGAGATTTGGAATTGTCCAAAACTGAAAAACATACCAAAACTTCAAACAATTGAACTTCTTAAGCTACATGACTGCAGTGGGAGCCTACTTTCAAGTGTTGGAAGAATGACTTCTCTTTCTCATCTCAAACTGGAGGACGTGAAGGGCATGACATCTCTTCCAAGTGGCTGCTTAAGAAACCTCACATCCTTGATGAAATTGGAAATTATAAGCTGCCATGAACTCCAATTTCTACCTATGGATGAAATGCAACAGCTAACTATGGTTCACTCATTGTTCATCCAGAAATGTTTCAATCTCCGTCTCCAAAATTGTGACAGCAACACAGCGCAGCCAGAAATACTTGTACAAATTCTAAATTCACTGCATGAGTTCGACATCCAGATTTGTTGCAAGAATGGGAATTTACGAGGGCAACTGCAACACTTACACAGACTCGGACAATTGTCGATAAGTGGTTCACATCGTATTTGTGATCCGTTCATGTCAAGTTCCATTAAGGCAAATTTAAGTATTTGTTGTTATGATGAATTAGAATCCTTGATGACAGAAGCACCATCAACCAGTGTGCTAGAAGATCTATACATATGTAATATCCCCAAACTCATGACCTTACCTGAATGGCTACAACATCTCGGATCACTTCGTGGCCTATGTATCTACAACTGCTACCAATTAGAATCGCTTCCAAGAAGTCTACAGGAACTCCGTTTGCTGGAAAATTTGATGATTTTTAAGTGTCACCGACAACTGAAAAGAAGATGCAAAAGGGTGACGGGCGAAGATTGGCCGAACATTTCTCATGTGCGATGTATTCGTATTTATGCAAGAGGTACGACTAAAATCAGTCTATTTGAAAATTCAAAGTTTGATAAAAAGAAAAAGATAATTATTCCTTTTAATCAAACTTAAGTAACTATTATTGCAGTCTTGCGGATTTGTTATTTTTTTTTTAAAAAAAAAAATCCTATTACTTAGGCAATTAATACAAAACCAGATGAAGAAAAAAGGAAAATTTTTATCTCATTTTCATGAATAACATACCGAATCCATAATCCTATTCATTCTCATCATATTTATTTTCCCATGAATAATTATTTATTACTAGCTGAGAAATAATTTTACATCACCTGAGTTGTATATGTATGATATCATGATTTTATCCCATCATTTTGTTTGGTAGACGTTCAATTGCATTAATGCAACTATTGAGTTTTTTTTTTTTTTGTTTTGTTTTGTGATCAATTGTTTGTGCTAATTTGCTAATAATTTAATTATCTCCATTATATTGTTTTACTATTATTTTTGCAGAAAATCTATGCCGTGATGCAGCTCTATGCTGTGCTGCAGCTCTATGCTGTGTTCCATTAATCTTATGTTACCTTGTGTTCGAATATTTGATAAGTTCTTCAGAGTCGATCCCACAAGATCGAGAGGTAAGATACAATACAATCTACATCTTAATTGGTCTACAATATGATTATTTATTTATTAAAAATAACAGAGTGTTCAAAATTATCCACAGAGACATAATTTCAATTGACAGCAAGGAAGCAGACCAATTGGTTCTACGAGCTCTTGGACTGACTGTTGGGGGTTTTGCTAAATATTTCTTTTAAATTGACTCTGTGCATAATTAGACTTGTTATAAACAAAAGATACGTGATTAACTGTGGAATTATTTTGAAAATAAAATCATTGTTAACCCTTTCACGACTCTTATTGCCTCTTGTGAGTGTAACATCAGTCATTAACCGATTTGATTGAATTGATGAACTCAATCGGCTTGAGTGAATCAATTAACTAGACCAATTGGCCTGATTGAATCATCCAATTTGATTGATCCAACTGGATTGATCGAGTCACCTAGATTGCATGAGTCAATCTATCTAACATGATTGATTGTTTTAGTTATCTCATTTAGCAAGACTAAAATCAATTAGTTTACTCGAGAATATGAAGGCAGGCTTTTTTAAAAAAAATAAATTCAGCAAAGATTTCTTTTTAAAAATATATCAAACGTAAAGATAATCAAAACTCAATTCAAACTCTTAATCTGAAACACCAATAATAATAATAATGATAATAAGTTGTTCGTAAAATAATTCAAAAGCAAGAGAAAGCTCAACTTGGTAGGCTCACATAATCATTTGATGGTCGTCAATGCCGAACAATACGGTAAAATTGTCACTGATATTATGCACACCTGCAAGTAAATCATAGAGAAAGAAGGGGAAAAACCATAGAATTTATCATCCTTCTTGTCCTCCCTCCGTTGCATCAAAAGTTGTTCTCCCCAGGTTCGAAAAAAAAATTGTTTGGCTCCAAGAAATGATGCAGCGTCAGCGCCGTCTCAGTTGTTCTCAGTTGTTCTCAGTTCCAATTGTTGCAGAGGATTAGGACCAGTAGCCACCACCACCACTCTATCTTCTCCGCCTCATCAATGACTAAGCTTCCATTAACACTCATTCCTCCGTGGAGAACCCCACGAGCTTCCATCACCACTCTTTTCTTTGTTACCATTCTCTCTTCCTCCACTTTTAGGACTGAATTCTGCAAACCTGTCACGTTAATTCAGTCCTTCAATCTCTTGCTCACAAACATTGCTGAGCCAATAATTATATGGTAGATTTGCAGATTGAGCATGGGTTGAATTCCTATAAAAACCATGGAAATACCTTTCTATATGAGGGTATGCTCGGTACCTGATTTACTCCCTTCTAATAGTGTGGGGCAATCGTGAGAGATCGATAGGATGACAGATTTTACCTATTACAAAATTCAATTCTTCAATCTCTTGACTTAGTACACAAGAAAACAAACCAAAAATGACCAAAGTCGATAAAAATGAGACCAAAGCATCGACTCTCGTCCTCATTGCCTATCACGGATTAAAGCAGAGCAAGCTTGTTGAAGGACAAAGAGAAAGCATGAGTTGAAAGAGCAAGCTTGTCATCGCCATTGATCCCGTCCGGAAGCTGAGTCGGATGAAGACGGACCTTGATGTACTGAAAGTTGACGGAAAGTCGTTGCGGAGTCTGATCTACCTGCCACCCCTCGAAAAGACTCGCAAGAGCGGATGACGAAGGAAGATGACCAAGATGATGACACTGCAGCTCTACGCACACTCAGATGAGCCCACGAGTCGTTAGAGACCAGAAATCAGGGAAAAAGTCCCCGGATCAGGCCCTCCGACGCTCAAGTCAGGTATTTTTTCCCCAGAAAGCACAGAGAAAGGACGAAAAGTAAAGACGAGTGAGAAATGACGAGTGAGCGTACCTGCATAAGGGACAAAACATCCATTTTTATACTGCAACGACTGTTTTTGGGGTCTGGCAGGTGTCAGGGAATGTCGGCTGTCAGGCTTTGTCTGGCTGTGAATGACATGCGGCACCTCCTCATAGGCTGGCGATAGAACCAAAGGGGTAATGAGCCCTAACTATTAGCATATTCCCAGACACGTTGATTATTCTCTGACAGACAGTTACGATTCCCTGGCTTTCTTGTTTGTCCTGTGTTGTCTGGACCCTAGGTCTGTACTCCGATGTCTGTATTTCGACCTGTTCCTATATGCTATTATCCATGGTTCGTATGTCTCGACCTGTACGACAGGTCTATATTCTGACCTGCTTCTGTCTACTATTATCCCTGGCTTTTACGTCCCGACCTGTACGCCAGGTCTGTATCCCGACATGCATCTGTCTACTGTTATCCATGGCTTGTACGTCCCGATATGTACGCCAGCTCTGTATCCCGACCTGCATCTGTCTACTATTATCCATGGCTTGTATGTCCCGACCTGTACGACAGGTCTATGTTCTGACCTGCTTATGTCTATTGTCATCCATGGTTTATATGTCCCGACCTGTACGTTAGGTCTGTATCCCGACCTATATCTGTCTACTGTTATCCATGGCTTGTACGTCCCGACCTGTACGGTAGGTCTGTATCCCGACCTGCATCTGTCTATTGTTATCCATGGCTTGTACGTCCCGACCTGTACGCTAGGTCTGTATCCCGACCTGCATATGTCTACTGTTATCCATGGTTTGTATGCCCCGACCTGTACGCCGGGTCTGTATCCCGACCTGCATCTGTCTACTGTTATCCATGGCTTGTACGTCCCGACCTGTACGCTAGGTCTGAATCCCGACCTACATCTGTCTACTGTTATCCATGGCTTGTACGTCCCGACCTGTGCGCCAGGTATATATCCCGACCTGCATCTGTCTACTGTTATCCATGGCATGTACGTCCCGACCTGTACGCCAGGTCTGTGTCCGGACCTGTTTCTGTCCGCTATTATCCAAGGCTTATACGTCCCGACCTGTACGCCAGGTCTGTGTCCTGACCTTCTGTGTTTCGCCTGAGGCCTTTCGTTCTGCGCCCTTACCTGGCTTGCGGGCCCTCTCCTTAGCTGTACTTGGCCTGTGGATCCAATTCTAGGCTGTACCCGACCTGTGAGCCTCGTTCTTGATTACTATCGAGGTTGGATTCGGTCCAACTTAGAATCCTATCCTTTGACTGCCCTATCAGCTGGGACTTTGACCACAGCCACGCAAGCTTGACTTCTGACCTCCACGTAAGCTGGACTTCTGACCTTCACGTAAGCTGGACTTCTGACCTCCACGTAAGCTTGACTCCTGACCATCCTGTGGTCTTGACTCCTAACTACATCATCTTACTGACCCCACAATCATGCACCGTATCACAAGCCTCCCCCTCAAGTCTAGTCGAAGGAGGCTCCAGTCCGACTGACTAGACCCAAGTCCCTTTGTTACATGACCTGGTTCTTTCATCCTCTGCCGACCTATTTTCCATCTAACTTCTTCAGAATTTCTCGCCGTCCTAAGAGATAAACTGGATGGTTCTGTGTGCGTATTGCTTCTTCAACTTCCGAGCCTACTCTCCTCCTATAAATGTTTCACTGTTTTCCAAGCGTCCACTCAAGTTCCGAGGAAATTCCTTCACCTTCTTCTTCCTTATAAAAGGTACGAGCATACCCCTCTCCTCTTGCTAATAAAGTATCTCGTCTCCATGGAACCTACAACAGAACCTAGCGAGCCTACTTCTTTGCTTCAGCAAATAGCCCATCTGATGGAGTTATTGGCTCAAAAAGAGGAAGTCTCACTTCAGCAAATTGCCCATCTGACGGAGTTACTGGCTCAAAAAGAGGAAGCCTTGCTGGAGATGACTACGAGCAAAGACCTTCAAACGTCCCTTACTCACAAAATGGAAAACCTCTGGCTAGCCGCCAAATCCAGAACCCGGGTCGAAGTTGCTCTCAAGCTGAAAGCTCAATCGGATTTCCAGAGCCAAGTTCACTATATTATCTATTTGAAGATGAAACATGAGGACGAGGTAACTCTTCTGAAAGAGGAAGGATGGATCAAAGACGAGACCATTGGGCAACTGAAGCACGTCATCAATCTTATTAAAGAAGATCTAACTAGAGCTCAAGCTCATCTAGCTAGAAAGGATCAAGCCTCTGGACCTGGTAGCAATGTAAACCCTTAAAAAAATACCACTTGTTAACGGAATAAAACATGTTTCTTAAGCTCCACTCACGGTGTAGCCCCACACCCTCTTGCTCGGGTATCATTATGTTTCTATAAAACACCTGCGTTTCTCTAATATTTCTAGCAAAAATAGCAAAAATAATAAGGATAACCTGCTTACTGCACCTTCTTCTTACCTCCTAACATGCGATTCCCAGGCAAGAGCAACTGAGACACTTGAGAATGTGCCTGCGAAATTTCATATTTAGCAGAAACCCTGGAAATATGGTTTACTAACCAGTCGGGCCCTAGAACTTGACTTGTTGTATCTCGCTTCAGCGAATATATAATGAGTGTTGATCGAGATAATCATGGCACCGACCGGGAAGGTCGTTGGGTGTGAGAGCATAGCTCACTTATAACTCGCACTGGGGCGAGAGTCTGGGACAGCCGATCGGTAAGGTTGTTGGGCATGAGAGCTTTGCTCACTTATAACTCGTGCTGGGACGAGAGTCTGGGACACGACCTGGACTGTTATTGGGCGTGAGAGCCTTGCTCACTTATAACTCGCATTGGGGCGAGAGTCTGGGACCCGACCTGGATGGTCGTTGGGCCTGAGAGTCTTGCTCACTTATAACTCACGCTGGGGCGAGAGTTTGGGACACGACCTAGACAGTCGTTGGGCGTGAAAGTCTTGCTCACTTATAACTCGCACTGGGGCGAGAGTCTGGGACCCGACCTGGACGGTCGTTGGGTGTGAGAGCCTTGCTCACTTATAACTCGCACTGGGTGAGAGTCTGGGGCAGCCGACCTCGAAGGTCGTTGGACGTGAGAGCCTTGCTGACTTATAACTCGCACTGGGGCGAGAGTCTGGGACCCGACCTGGACGGTCGTTGGGCGTGAGAGCCTTGCTCACTTATAACTCGCACTGAGGCGAGAGTCTGGGACCCGACCTGGACGGTCGTTGGGCATGAGAGTCATGCTCACTTATAACTCGCACTAGAGCGAGAGTCTGGTACAACCGACTGGGAAGGTCGTTGGGCGTGAGAGTCATGCTCACTTATAACTCGCACTGGGGCGAGAGTTTAGGACAGCCGACCGAGAAGGTCGTTGAGCGTGAGAGTCATGCTCACTTATAACTCGCACTGGGCCGAGAGTCTTGGACAGCCAACCGGGAAGGTCGTTGGACGTGAAAGTCATGCTCACTTATAACTCGCACTGGGGCGAGAGTCTGGGGCAGCCGACCGGGAAGGTCGTTGGACGTGAGAGTCATGCTCACTTATAACTCGCATTGGGGTGAGAGTCTGGGACAGCCGACCGGGAAGGTCGTTGAGCATGAGAGTCATGCTCACTTATAACTCGCACTGGGGTGAGAGTCTGGGACCCGACCTGGATGGTCGTTGGGCGTGAGAGCCTTACTCACTTATAACTCGAACTGGGGCGAGAGTCTGGGACCCGACCTGGACGGTCGTTGGGCCTGAGAGCCTTGCTCACTTATAACTCGCGCTGGGGCGAGAGTCTGGGACACGACCTGGACGGTCGTTGGGCGTGAGAGCCTTGCTCACTTATAACTCGCACTAGGGCGAGAATCTGGGACCCGACCTGGACGGTCGTTGGGCGTGAGAGTCTTGCTCACTTATAACTCGCACTGGGACGAGAGTCTGGGACCCGACCTGGACGGCCGTTGGGCGTGAGAGCCATGCTCATTTATAACTCGCACTGGAGCGAGAGTCTGGGACAGCCGACCGGGAATTCTTATAAAAACTCGTTCGGAAATATATGTTGCAGACCTGGAGGTGATTCCCGACCAGGGCTTTCTTGAAGGTTGCCGACCTGGGGGGCGATTTCCCGACCAGGGCTTGCTTGAAGAGACCACTTCGACTTTGTCTACAGTCAAGAGATATACTGTATCAGATGTATTGTGAAGACAAAAATATTAAAATCTTACTCAGTCCTCGAGAAAAGGCTGTCTTGTGGTTTGGCGACATTCAAATTTATTCCCGCCAATTTTCTTCGCCGCTTCCCAAAAGATCACGTGGCAGACGTTTCCGTACGTCCGCCTCATCTTATGATTTCCTTATCACGTCCATCATTAATACGCTTCCTAGGGGGGTGACACGTGTCCCACGCCTTTATTGCTTACGCCGTATGACGTCGCCGACTCCACTCCTTTTTGCACACAACTTCTCATAAGAGCATGTCGTTCTGTGATCGGGCGGCGTTGGGCGCTTTACCCAAAATATACTCGACTTATCTTTTGATATTCCCCAGGAAAACCTCCTTTATAAGCCCTAAAAGTAGTTCGCCATCGTTGCCTTGAGCGCTTCGACTGCCTTCACCCCCTCGCTGCTTTGCTGTCTCTGGTGTCTTAGCCCTTCCCCCTCTTGATTTCTTACGCTTGGTGCTCTTCCCCCTTTCGACTGACCTCTTCTTCAACTTTCCTCACCTTGATAATGGCGGATGGTAAGACCTCCTTTTGGTATTTGCATTACATTTCTGACCTAGATGATCATGACCTGTCCGTAATCCGGTCCAACCTGAGACTTGGCGAGGATTACGAGCTTCGTGTCCCCACACCCAACGAACATCCTGCATTCCCACCTGCAGGCTTCATGACTGTTTTTAAGGATCAACTTCTAGGAGGCCTGCGTTTTCCCATACATCCCTTTATCTCCTCCCTGAGCCAATACTTTGGCATCTGCCCTTCTCAGTTTGCTCTCAACTTCTTCAGAGCTGTATGTGGCACTGTCATTCTGTGCCGCATATATCAAATCCCCCTGACCACTCAACTATTTCATCATTTTTACTCCTTCAAACGATCTGAACCAGGTGTATTTATGGTGCAAGCTAGACCTGGTTGCAAGTTCTTTTCTGACATGCTTTTTTCCAACAAAGGTTGGAAATCTCATTTTTTTTTTTCTTCATTAGATTACCTGACCCCTTGGTCGAGCGGACCCAATGGCGCTCTAACATTCCTTCCAATCTTCCTGTGCACTAACATCAGTCCTCCTGCGACGCCGCTTCAGAAAAACTACATGGCGTGAGCGTTAGCTTATGTATAATATTTCTGGAAGACTTTTTGTATCTTTTCGGGCTCAACCCAGTTCCTGCGGAGATAGGGGCTCCCTTGGGTAAGACCCCATTTTCCTTCCTGCTATTCTTCGCTAACTGAAGTATCTCTCTTTCACTTTGCAGAAGATGTCATGCTTCGGGCTTATTCCTCAAATATAAAACACCAATCTTTCATCGTTTTGAAAGCCCTGAGTGCGGAGCTTAAACAGGGCTTAGCGGCTTCCTCCCGGTCTGCCCCTTCTGCCTCACAGTCTGCCCCTTCTGCCTCACAATCTGTCCCACCTGCGCCGGCCCAGGCGGAAGCCGCCCAGCCTCTTCCCTTGGATGCTGCCTCCATGGAAGACCTTGCCACCTTGGAACAGGCCGAGGAAGAGTGAGCCGCTTCTTCCCCTCTCACCAAACGATTACGACTCCAGCGTAAAAGGAAAAAGGTTACTCCTGCGATTCAGGAGTCTGCTCTGCCTTTTCCTTTAGGCCGGCGTTCATCCGCGACTTCTCAATCTTCAACGGCCAAGGCTGTTACTCCCGACTGGGAGATTGCTCTGGGACCAGAGGTTCCCGTCCTGTCACCCTAAACATCTGCCCCGACACTCGGTCGACATTTATCTCCCGAGTAGGCCTCTCTTCCTGCTTAGGCCTTCTCTCCCGGGTAGACCCCTTTTCCAATAATTGCCCAACCCGGGAGTTCTGCTACTTTATCCCCCTTGCTTCCGGTAGCTGCTCCGGCCTCCACTTCCCGATCCCGAGGGAAAATCCCCTGAAAGTATGCCTTCACCGCTTCTTGGCGGCTGCCTTCCTCCACCGAGCCCGAAGCCGCCGAAGAAGCTGCAGAAGAGGTTCCTCCCACTGTCGGCCTGGTTCAGCTGCAGGGTGAGTTAGCAGCGTTCTGGCGGTCAGGCAACCGAAAATTTTGGAACAACCTGCCGATGGAAGGGATGGACCAAGCTTTCTGCCAGATAGTTTCTGCGAGTTTTCTTTTGTCAGGGCTCCTCTCCTGGAATCTTTTATAATCTTTCCTTCTGTATCCAATGCAGGCCTGTTCTGCCAGCCTGAGTACAATTCAATACGCCGCCAACTTGCAGAGGGAGAATGAAGTGTTAAAGGCTCGTCTTCAGGAGTTGGAGCTGCCGCTTACTCTCCGCGATCCTCTTAACCTCACACCCGGTTATCTGGCGGGGTATCTTCGGTTAATTGGGGAGTCTGCAGAATCTACCAGGAACATCTTCCATGCAGCTTTTGACAAACTAAGGACCTTGGAGGCGTCTCTGAAGACCAACGAGGCCAAACTGGCGTTTGAGGGGGAGCGACGTCGCTCGCTAGCAGTTGAATTGGATGAGAAGGACGCTCGGTTGACCACACTATCCTCTGATCTGAAGAGTCTGCAAGAAACCTAAGCGACTCTTCAAAAACGTTTAACAGATGTTCAGGGTCAGCTAACTTCCAGTGCCGACCGGGAGAAGGCCATCCAAAGTCGCTGGGAGGCCAGCCAAGCAACACTCAAATCATTACAGGCCGATCTTTTGAAAGCTCAGGAGACCGCTTCCCAGAATGAATCAAAAATATTTGGCTATGGCCCGAGCCGATGCAGAGAAGATCCGGGCAGAATTGACAGATTATCAGGCAGGAGAAGTTGGTCGTCTAAGAGCATACAGGCTGTCCTATGTCACATCTCCTTTTTTCTTTAGAAATATTGGAGGTTTGATGAACCTTATGCTGTGCAACGGAGCGGCCGGTGGCGCTCGTCAAATGTTTGAGCAGGGTCTGCTTCACTCTGCTCCTTCGGAAAACTTCTTGGACACTGCTCGCTTGATGAACGAGCTTCCCACCGAGTCGTATCCTACCTTTAAGGATGATGATGACCTTTTTCTCCTCCCCGAGCCCCCTACTGAAGATGAACCCTAATGTGGCCATGTATGCTAACCCTTAATGCGGTAGTGTAGCTAAAAGAGTGTCAAAAATTTCATATTTTCCAACTTATTGTTATATAAGACTCTTTAACCTTTTTATGCTGTGTTATGATATGACTATTTGTTACTGATTTTCTCTTAGCTCGTTAGTTTCTTATTATCCAGTATGTTTCCCGACCGGTATGAATGTTTCCCGACCGGTATAGACAGGGGTGATACGAATGTGTACCTCGACCTTCTGGTTTAAGTTTTAACTGGCCCCGGTCGAGGTTCCCTTTTTTACCCCGACCTATTTCACTGCCCCCGGTCGGGACTCAATTCCTTACCCTGACCTGTTTCACTCACCTTTCCCCGCTGACCGGCCCGGCTCAGCCACACGCCCCGGTCTGCTTCTTCCACCTTAATCCAGTACATGATAATATCAGAGCGGGAAAGCGAGGGTCAAGACTAGACCGAGAGAGCAAGGGTTAAGAGTTCATACATAAAACACTTCAAACTATTTGCGTCTTTTCCGGAAACATATCTCCTCGTACTTCACGCCGACACTTTTCCAGATATACCCTTGGGTGTTATTTTCAAAGAAGATCCATCAGCCCTCTTTGTTCCCGCCAATTATTGTGGATCGGTGGATGATACCTGACTAAATTTCCCCTCCGCCTAGCGGCTATAAATACTTTCCCCTCTCTTCTACCTACCAGCTTTTCCTCAACTTCTTCTTCCCCCCCCTGAATCCATCGTTTGTCCCGAATCTCTGCTTTTGCGTCGATAGCTTCCCGCTTGATCTCTTCTCTTTTTGTTTCTTTTCACATGGCATCCTCCTCCTATCTGTCTTCTCTAGCGGTGATACACTTTCCTGGCTCGTCCACTTTCGTTGAGCTAGACCGGGATGATCTGCGATTTACCTATGGAGTTGCGGATAATGCACATGTGATCATCCCCACCGGAGTGCACCAATTTTTTGCTCCCCCTGATGGATATTGCACCTTTTTTAAAGAACAATTTGTGGCCGGCCTCCGTCTCCCTCTTCACTCCTTTTTTTCTGACGTGTGCCGCCACTTCAAAATTCCCCTGGGACAACTGACGCCAAATTCTATAAGGATCCTCTGTGGATTTGTGGTGCTCTGCGACATATGCGAGCTATCCTAGTCTGCCCATTTGTTCCACTACTTCTTCACCCTTCGGTAACAGGAAGAAGGCTCATTCCGCTTCCAGACTCGCCTTCGGACCACTTTTTTCTCACCCCTACAACCTTCTGAACCGAATTGGAGGAACAAATTTTTCTTCATTCGATTTCCCCATGAGGTAGAGTGGCCCCTGCGATGACAATCGTCACTTCCCCCGACCCTAGCACTAGGGGAATTTCATCTTGATATCTCCTATATAGAGGCTTCGTCTCGCTTAGCAGGATGGCAGCTAAACTTGACGCATTTATTATATTAAGAATTGCTATCCTATTTTCGCCTGAGCTATCTTACTCTTGATACGCCTCACTCCCTGGGTAAGCTTCTCTTTTAATTCTTTTATAACTTCATGCATTTTGGTTTTCCTACTGTAGCTGACCTCCTACTATATCTTGTACAGCTGAGGTCTTAACCCGTGCTTCAGAGGTTCAACCTCTTCCTATAAGTGACATGGAGATCATGAGGCGCGGTCGAGTTATTTTAGAGAGGAGATCTCTCCTTTACTCAACCTCGACCCATGTCGGTGCGGCTTCCGCTGCAAATCCCCGACCCCGTCTTCCTCGCCGAGCCTCATCTACTGTTCGACTTGCCTCCTTTGCTCGTCCCGCTCGTTCCAGGACTGTGCGTCCATCCCGGCCTGCCGCCCCTGTTCGTCCCCGGGCCCCGCCTATGGCCCGGCCCTTCACCCCGACACCTCTTTAATCAATTAATCCTCCCCGACCTACTTATATCCCTAGTTGCGGCCTCGGTCGAAGATCAGCCAACGTCACCTATGTCAGCCCTGCCTTCAGAGAAGCTTCTCAAGCAGCTCGTCGGACACGTTCTGTAAACGACCGCTTGAGTCGTGATGCCCCTTCTTCTTCTCGGCGTAGGGTTCGGCTACCTTCCGAAGATACTGATTCGGATGACCAGCCTTTGGTTCAGAGACTTCGTTGTAGGGCCCCCGACCCTATACCAGACTTGGGCCCTTCCACTGTTCCTCCGCCTCCTGCTGCAACCACCACCTCTCCTTCGCCCCCTATTGCAACCACTTCTCCCATCCCGAGCCAGGTCGATGCTCCTCTTGCTCCACCCGAGGCTCCGACTGAGCCTCCACTAGCTCAACCTTCCACCTCGCAACAGCATCAGAGCCCCGAAGCTGGCCCATCCCATCACCCTTCATCAACTACCTCACCTCCAGACCCTTCTCATATGCCCCCTTCAGCTCCTTCTGGGTTAGCTACTGAGCCTTCTGGCTCAGCTGCTGGGCCTTCACAGCCACCACCGCCTGTTCATCACCATTATCGTACTACTACCCTTTCTGAGGCGGAATTAAGGTCACGGCAGGATGTTCCCACCAGCTTCCTTACAATGAAAGGTCGTTTAGCCACTTTATGGGAGGAAAGTATGCAGCAGATGGAACTCTTGTCGCCGCCTGCCCAAATGGATAAGTTATCAGAGCTGTATATCAAGGTAAGCTCCAATGATTCCGGTAACTATCATCCTCCCCGCTCTTATCAGATATTTCCTTTATGTCCCAGGCTTGCGCAGAGTCCTTGATAATAAATCAATCCTTCCACGCCGCTCATTATCAGAACCAAGTGCTACGGGAGAGGATTGCCGAATTGGTGCTGCAGTTAGATGACCCTACGCAGGCTAGCCATGCCCTAAGAGCCGAAATAAAAGATTTGACCCGCAGGAATACCCATTTGGAAGTATCCTTGGCACAGGCCAACCACAAGCTCAAAGACATCCAAGAAGAAAAAATTCAGGTTGATGTCGTGCACCAACAACGCATGGACCAGCAAGCTTTGGTGCATTAGCGAGCCATTGACCAGTTGACCCAGAAGCTACGTGCCGCTGAAACCCTAGCATAGGAGCAAAGCAAAAGACTGGAATCCCAAACGACCCAACTGACATCTCAGGCAGCATAACTTTTGGCCGCCCGAACTGAACTGGCTCAGGCTCGGGCTACTGCAGAAGGAGTATCTACAGCCCTGACTATCTATAAGGAAGGAGAGAATGACCGCTGCCAACAGAGCCGCACTTTGTACCTGCACTCTCCAGAATTTTGTACGCAAGCAGGATAGCGTTTCTCTTCAGCGGTTGTTTATGGTGCGGCTGGAGCTCTACGACAACTTTACGAACAGGGCTTACTTGAAATAAGCTCCTCCTGCTGAGTTTTTAGATCATGACCGGATCCTTAAAGAGATTCCAGATGACATCTTTGCTCCTTTTAAATGATCTTCCCTGATTGCCCGTGTATAATGACTTACCACTTCCTGTGAAATACTTTATTGCTTTCTTTTTTATACATCCACTTGTACTGTAAGGTATACTTCGCTACACTTTTTTAATTTGTTGAAAGAAATATTAGGATATACAAGTTCCGCTTTGACATATCCTTTTACCGCACTATCTGGTATGCTTTTTGCCCCGGCCTGCTACCCCGGTCTATCAAATATGTGATAGCCCAACCTCTTCTTCTTTATACGCTTCTTTAGACTTTGTAAGGTCGCAGGTAGTTAGCGCTCCATGGTCGATCTAATTTCTTGCCATGGTTATCTTGTAAATAATAAGCTCCGGATGACAATTTCTTGATAACTTTGTAAGGCCTATCCCACTGTGGTGCTAACTTGACTACGTCTCCTACGGGCTTAACTTGTTTCTAGACCAGATCTCCTTCCCCAAAGAATCGAGGAATAACTCTTTTGTTATAATTTTGCCTCATTTTTTGTCGGTAGGCCTCCAGCCGGGCTGCCGTCCTATCGTGGGTTTTACTAATGAGATCTAGCTCAGTCAGCCGCCGCTCTGCATTTCCTTCATCGTATAACGTCCTTCTGACTGACAACACTCCAATCTCTATGGGTACTACCGCTTCGTTTCCATAAACCAGATGAAATGGTGTCAAACCAGTACTTTCTCGGGGCATTGTACGATAGGCCCATAGGATGCTCGACAGCTCTTCCACCCAGTTACCTCCCACATGATCCAGCTTAACCTTCAGACCTCGTACTATTTCTTGATTAACCATCTCGGTTTAGCCATTACTTTGCGGGTATGCCACTGAAGTGTAGGCTTGCGTTATGGTAAAAACACTAAGTCGACCCGAGACTGAAAGAGGAAGGTTCTCAGTTCAGACTGCTTGGGATAGTAAAAGTAATTTAAAGTTTGAGAGGTCAAAGGAATATCGTGTAGCCGAAACAGCACGACGACACCACACAACAAGCGAAAAGAATTCGGTACAAGCTGTGAAAGGGGAATACGGAAGTAATTACAGACTCTAATGATGAAGGGGTGGATAGGGAAATGAAGACCGGCCACAAACTAGTCTCGAAATAGACATATGGTGTCGGTCGATGGGTCATTGGGCTGATCGGACGAAGAAGCCAGAATAATTTCGTGATTAGAGGGAAGCTGAAAGGCGTTTTTGAGGTTCTCAGCATCACCCGCATCGAACCTGGTCTCCATGATAGTGTACCAAAGACCGAGAGCGGGGTCTGACGGCTACGAAGAGCTCGCCATGGCCAAAATATGAAGGGAAAAGAGTCAGAGGGGAGGAAAGGCGAGCAAAACACAAAGCAAACACAGGAAGTATCGGGGAATGAAAAAGATTGGAAGGAAGATTCAGGAAGAAGGCTTACAGAAGGAGAGAGTCACCGCCGATGAGATGCAGAAGATCGCCGAAGTACAGATCGCGCAGGAGATCGCCGGCAGCTTTCGCGGAAGTGGCAAAGTGAGAAAAGAGTCGGCGCTGCGGCTTTATAAACTTAGGGCTTGGCTGACCGGAGCCATCCGATTTAAGTCATGGGAATCAGAGCTCAGATCCAGCCGTAGAATTCAAACCGTCAGACATCACATCAGTGCCTGTCACTTTGGACATGCGGCGGCGACACATGACATTCCCCCATTGGTCCACATTTAATGAACGCCATTAACAGGCGTGGGCGCGTGCTCGGCCTTTATGGAGGCGATTTGCATGAATTCCTAATAGATTCGGGTGACGTCAGCGTTGACCATACGTATTCGAAAACACCGAAGGCGAAAGCCCAAGTACAAACACGTGAAGCGCCGATCGACTTCAAGGATCAGTCCTATGGCCGACTGACACTCTTCGGCAGACCGATCAGAGTCCACCCAGTATCATGGTCGATCAACCAATTGATCTCAAGACTTTTTGTCCAGTCAGTTGGACTTGCAGCCTCCTTCGACTAGATTTGAGGGGGAGGCATGTGATGCGATGATGAGGGGCCCACCCATTGGAAGGTCATTGCCACGGTGGAGGTCAAAGTCAGGGCGGTCAACGCCCTTGTACCATCGGCCGGTCGGGCGGCCCACTCGCCCAACCGAGATAGAGAAGGTCCGATCCAACATCATCATAGCTCGGCCACATACTGAGCTTCTGGCGCTCAGAGAAGTGTGTCAGTGAGGCACACACCGAGCGGCCAGCCTGCTCGGGCTTACATCAAACCTCAGAACCAAGCAAGAGGAGCCACGACCGAGCAGATTACATCTAAAGCGGAGCTCAGACAGTGGGAGGTTGGTCGAGCGGCCATCCTGCTCGACCCAAGACGACAGCGTCCGGATGGCTGATGGTTGGCCGAAAGGCTCGCCTGCTCAGCCCAGTAACGGACAAAAGGAGGATCTGCGATATCCTTCTGGGAACCCGTGTCGTCGACAGATGGCATGGTCGGCGTCATGGTCAGGCAGTGGATTGTACAACGGAAGCTTCCACTGTCACGTCAGAGATATGCTGGGGTCGTTAAGGTATGGTGTACAGGATACTTTCCTAACATGTCTTTTCAGGAAAAACTTTGAGAAGCAAGCACACCTCGAGGAGCGTGCATGCGCGCCCCCGGAGCCCTATATAAAGGGCCCCAAGCTTCAACGGAGGTATGCTAATTTTTACTATAGCCACATTGCTACTCTGTTACTCCGCTTCTTTGCTTCCATATCGCCGGTGACTTACTTGAGCGTCGGAGGGACATCGCCGGGGAACCTCTCCCTGGCTCGGCACTGACGCTGCTGTGGTTGCAGGTCTCTCTAGCTCGGAGTCCACGCACGATCAACAGGAGTGCCACGTCCCCCAACATTCATCGCCTCGACTTTCGGACATGATCAATACTCATGTCTGAGCACGTTCTTTTTCATATGTTTACTATTTTTATTAATGGCTAATAATCATCTATGATTTATTTCTTCCATATTAATCTAGAGATAAATTGATAAGGATGCAAGGACGAACAAATCTCCTTTTATCACACAAGCATAAAATAATAATTTACCTTTTACTTGGTAAAATTAGGCGAGATTACTCAATGAATTTAATCAAATTAGTAATTTTTTTAATCAATTGTTGAAATAACTTTATCTTGATATTTTATTTTTTTATTTTTGTCATAAAATTCTTCTCACTATTGGATATAACATAAATTTTCATTTGATATGAGTGCAAAAATTAAATAAAAAACTCGGTCTCTTGGTATTTACCTGAAAGATGGATAAATTTATGAATATATGATTTAGTGAAATAATTTACATAAAGATTTAAAAAATAAATTAAAATTTTCTTTTAAAAAGTATAGAAAACAAAGTTATTGAGCATTGGACAATATCCCTTTTTATTTTTTTATTTAATTATTTGAAACATGATATTATTTCATCAAATAACTTGATGAGTGAAATAGATAAAATTAAATTAATTTTCAATCTTCAATGATTTATTAAATTAAATGGTTTGACTTCTTTAGAAAAAGATTCAATTTGTCAAATTATTTAAAAACTATAAGCTGGACTGAGTAGACTAATTTCTCCTAATTTTTGTTAAAAAAATAAATGCATGCCAAATTAAATATGAAATAGCCTCTTTTATCGATTTTAAACATAAATTATTTATTAAATTGCCTCATTTATAGAAAAATAAAATTATTAATAAATAATTAAATATTGATATACTACTAGGATAAAATGCTCTTGAAATATTAATATTAATATAAATAATTTTTTAGTTTTTAAATAATAATTTAACTACTGCTGATTAAAGAAAAGGAAACGAAAATTAAAAACAAACATCCCTAACATATGAAGAAAACCTTCATCAGCATCCTTCAATTACTAATGAAAACCTTTTACTTCATATAGAAAAAGAAAAGGAACAAAAATAAAGACAAAAACTAAATCTGTCAAGGATATTTATGTTGCAAGGTAAAGCATGATACCTATACTACTTGATGAGCAAAAGAATACTTACCTTTGCTTGTGATTATGGACAACATCAAAGATGCTATTGATAAGAAGGTTCATGATGATTTGCATATAAAACTAGTTGCTTCACTACCATTCTCTACTAATTAACATCGCTTGTCGTGATGCCTCTTGCTGCACATTCAAAATCACTTGGAGATGGTTAGTGATTAAAGATCCCGTGTTGTCAAGGAGGTATATATAATATTTTGGATCTTTATAAGTATTTAATGATTTAGTTGAAACTTAACTAGGTTTTTAATTATATGCCATACATCATCTTATGAGGGTCAGATATTTATTTATTGGTTGATCAATGCATGCCTCTTTCAATCTTGATTTCTATTTATGGCTTGTGGAGTTTGAGTTGTGATTTATATGCATCTTATCCACTATTCGATCGAGTAGTTGAGTTGTTTATTTATGTTAAGATACCTAAGCTACTCTTGACTAAAATTGATGATTATTTTTGCGGAGGGACTATTTATTGACTTGGGGGTTGAATTATGATGGTATGTGATTGGAGTTACACCAGTAAATTTAGATATACAACATTTATGAGATGCATAATTATGAATGTTGAATGAGGTGCTTATTAGATATTTGTGATATATATATATATATATATATATATATATATATATATATATATATAATGAGAATAATTTGGGTTGATTATATTATGGATTTAAATCATGAATCGAATGAATTATAAACTATCTTATCATCAATCAAGGATATGATGTAATAGCTTCCGGGGTAATGGTGTGATGGTTAAGTATTCCAACAGATAATTAATTAAGGGATATAAGGTTTGAATTTTAGCTGAGAATATTGGTTGTCTGAATGTGAGCTTCCATTAATGCTTCTCGATTTATCCTAATAACTGGTGAACAATTTCTGTAGAGCTAATTGGTCACCTCTAAAATTAGTCAGTTTGAGCTGGATAGTTGGATTAAAACAATATGACGTAATAAAATTTTTAGAAGCTGTTTACAATTTTGAAAATGTTAGGTAAACTGGATTACTTGTGATGTGTTACATTAAGGATCTGTGATCAATTGATGTAATGGTAAAAAAAAAAATTGGTGGAAAGGAAACTTTATTAATTAAATATCTTACTATTTTATTAATCTGCACTATTTACTTACTAATTTTGGTGAATCCTAAAATAAAATTATATTAATGTCCTTTTTTTTTTCTTTTTACATCAAAAATAATTTTAAGGTTTATTAATAATTTCTACATACACATCAATTAGGGATCTAGAGTTCAAAACTTAGCGGTGTATTATTGAGAATTTTTCTCATTAATCAATCAATGATTTAGAGTTCAAGACTCAGCTATAGCGTATTATTGGGATTTTTTTCATTAATCAATCAGGGATCTAGAGTTCGAGATTATTGAGAATTTTTCTCATTAATCAATTAGAAATTTAGAGTTCTTTTTAGTCTCACATCTTAGAATTGGAAACTTTGTGAGAGAGAAGCTTCTATAAATACCTTGGGCCGACAATGTTAGAAAGCATACTTTTTTCATCTTTTTGGCTAAGATCAAATATGATATTAAATTAATTTTTTATAAGGAGAGTCCGTTACAGTAGCTTGCTGCTGGGATTTTTGAATGTTACCCTAGCATTGCATATTGCATGTCGCACCCTTACCCAATTTATGGATGATTTTTTGGCTAAGATTAAATGTAGCATTTATTCTTATTAATTTAATATTTGATATAAAAAATTAAATTAATTTTTTTATAAAGGAGAGTTCATTACCTGTACGCGTTCATACATTATATTACACACGTAACTACGAGCAGAGCCACATATAGCTTTGGTGGGTTAGTTGCTCCACCTCAATTTTTTGTAAGTATCCCTAGAGGTGCATAAAATTATAAAAATATTAGAGTCTCAAAAATTAAAACTATTTTCTATACATCAATTCTTGTTCCCTCGATCTCTCCCTGAATTACCCCACCTGGTATAAGGGGCATAACTCACGCAACATGTGTGCATGATTGCTAGTATGAATTAAGTTCTTGGTTGAGTTAGGCGATTTGGAGGATTTATTTTAGATTATCTTATTTCAAGTGAGGTTAGCTTTTATATATATATATATATATATATATGAAAGAATTGAAATCTTAGATCAAAACACTATATATGAATGATATGATCTGCCTAAATAAGAATTCTTAAACGGTGAACAACCAGAATCTATTACTCACTACATCAAATAATTTTCATTAATAAAATCATAGAAATCCACCGGAAAATAAAAAATACGCATGCCCGATGAATTGCTTGTTGCTATCTGCTCCAATAACGAATAATTGATTATTCAATTAAACTAATTATTCGTTATTGGAGCAGATAGCAACAAGCATTTCATCGGACATGCGTATTTTGTATTTTCCAATGAATTTCCATGGTTTCATTAATGGAAATTATTTGATGTAGTGAGTAATAGACTCTGGTTGTTCATCGTTCAAGAATTCTTATTTAGGCAATTTATATTATCCATACATAATGTTTTGATCTAAAATTTCAATTCTTCCATGTTTCAACAGTGACATATTATTCCAAGGAGCTATATATATATATATATAAGCTAACCTCAATTGAAATAAGATAATCTAAAATAAATCCTCCAAATCGTCTAACTCAACCAAGAACTTAATTCATACTAGCAATCATGCACACATGTTGCGTGAGTTATGCCCCTTATACTAGGTGGGGTAATTCAGGGAGAGATTGAGGGAACAAGAATTGATCTATAGAAAATAGTTTTAATTTTTGAGACTCTAATATTTTTATAATTTTATGCACCTCTAGGGATACTTACAAAAAATTGAGGTGGAGCAACTTGTAGGTTCAGCGGAGGCCGACAAGAGGGGGGTGAATTGCTCCTGAAAAATTAAAACTATACCCTCCTCGGAATTCAACTCAAAAATAAAAGCAGCAGTAAAATAATAGCAACTAAATTAAGAAGACAGAAAATAAATCAGAAACAGAATTTAACCTGGTTACAACCAAGAGGGTTGTTAATCCAGGGCGATGAAAGACGCACTAACAAAAATCTCCTTCTCTGAAGGCGGAGAAGCCTTTTACACTTTTGGAAACTCACTAGTTGCTTAGGAATTGCTTACAGTATTGATTGCTTGAGTTGTATTGAATTCCTAGTTTCAGGGGCCTTTAAATAGCCTCTGGAAATCTGATCTCGAGGGTCCAGGGCGCCTCCAACAAGGGTCCAAGGCGCCTCTAGGTAAGTGGTCGGATAGAACTCTATCCGCAGCTCAACGGTCATTTTGACCAGGCTTAAGGCGCCTTAAACCTTGTTGAAGGCGCCTCCAAGTTGGAGGCGCCTCCATTACTTGTTGAGGGCGCCTTGAGCTCGGTTTCCAGCCTGATTCTTCCTTTGTTTTGACTTCCGACGCTCCGATCTTTTGGGTGATTGCGGCCAACCGGAATAGGGCTCACCTGAACCCAATTCCCGGCCTTCTCCTCGACCAACTTGGTTGATCACATCAAAACTACCACGGGGTCCAACAATCTTCCCCTTTTTGATGTGCATCAACCCAAGTTCAAGTTAGGGTAAAAACAGACATAAAAAAAATAATTTTAAAGAAAAATTACTAAACTAGCATATTAAGCATAAGTTTTGCAATAAATAAAATTGCAACACATTTTAGGAAAAAATATTAAAATTTTAATTTTTTTAATTTTCCTAACTCCCCCTAAACTTGTACTTTTCTCTCCCCCTTTGATCACAGCAAAAACGGGGTGATAACTCAAAAATATATTAGGAAATTTTAAGTTAGAAAAAAAATTCTAAGTAAGAATGAGGTTTTTTTTAAAAAAAAAATTCTAAGTAACATAAATATTTGAATTTTTTTTCAAAAGTTTTCAAGTCAAATGAATTTTTGAATTTTCCAAAAATTTTCCAAGTAAAAATGAATTTTAAAAAATTCTAAGTAAAAATAAATGAGATGTGGAAAAAGAATTTTATGAAATTTTCAAAATAATTTGTAAGTCAAGATCGATTTTTAGAAATTTTCAAAAAAATATTATTTAATTCTAATTTTAATGCTTTTATCAGAAAGTTAATTAAACATTTTTATTTCGATATTTCGGCTTTCAGGTCGTGGTGAGGCACTAGGCCTTCTTGGTTATTGGAGCAACAACCACTTCCTTAGACAAAGCTTCCATAAAGAAACTCAATGTTTAATTTTCTCACTGTAAGCTTTTAACAAAAAAAAAAATTTTAACTAGCAAAGATTTTGGAACCCAATAAAGGTTCCTTCCTACAGGGTTGGTCAAAAACTTAGGGGGTACATAATTCTTGGGCACTCTTCTAAGTTGACCCTGATGGTTTCTAATGTACCAATTTAATTTTCCATAAATTCTAATTTTTTATTTTGGAAATTTATTTAAACATGCATCAGATTTCAATTTTTTAATTTCTAATTTTAATTTATCATTTTCTGATTTTATGCTATCGTACATCTCAAGTGGACATGTTTTTTCTAATTTCATTTTCAATTCTTTATTTTCCTTTTCTAATTCGAATAAGTCTTTAGAAAGAGATTTAATAAAACAAAAAGACTGAGTCGGGGTTAGATTGCGTACCTGACTCGGTGAGGCTCCCCCTTCACTGTAGCTTTCCTCTTCTGATGTTCCTCCCCCTTCATCGATACTCATCTCTGAGCTTGATTCTTCTTCCAGCTGATGGTTAGCTATTAGAGCTAACCCCGAGAATTCTTCGACGTCTGATTCGGAGGATGAGTCTGACCAAGTGGCCTTCAGGTTCTTATGTTTGGAGGATTCTGGTTTCTTGTACTTGGTCTTTGCCTTCTCCTTTTGCTTGCTCTTCAATTTCGGACAGTCATCCTTGATGTGCCCTTCTTCGTTGCAGTTGTAGCAACGAGTCATTCTTCTTTTTCTCTCATGCCTCTGCGATCTAAATTTGTTAGATTTAAAAAATTTATTGAAGCGTCTTACCAGTAGTGCCTCTTCTGATTCGTCGACCGAGGCTTCGGAGTCAGAACTGTTCATTTTTGCCTTTAAGGCAATGTTCTGACTGGTCTTCTCTACTCCATTGGGCTCTGAAACTCGAGATTCGTGAAGTTGAAAAGTGGAAAACAATTGTTTTAAAGTACTTACCTCGAGGTCCTTAGAGATGTAGTACACATCTACTAAGGAGGCCCACTCTGGAGTTATGGGGAAGGCGTTGAGCGCGTATCGGATAGAGTCCCGGTTCGTTACCTCTTCTCCAAGATTGGTTAGTTGCGTGATTAGCTCTTTGATCCTTGCTTGGAGTTGCGCTACCTTCTCGCCTTGGTTCATCCGGAGGTTCGTCAACTAGTTCCGGAGGATGTCGCGCCTCGCTAGCTTCGCTTCTGAGGTACCTTCGTAAAGCTCCAGGAATTTTTCCCAGAGATCTTTCACAGAGTCGTAGCTTCCGATCTGATTTACCTCTTGAGGTGGCAAAACGCTGAGCAGGTGGAACTCAGCCTTTCCATTGGCGACGAAATTGGCTTGCTCCTTCATGCTCCATGTGTTTTCTTCTTTATCTTTCGGCGCTGCAAAATCATATTTCATTGTAATAAGAATATCAAAATCTGTTTTTAAAAATACCTCTAATTTTCGCTTCCATATGGCGAAATCTCCGTCGAACTTTGGAGGATGAATATTTGCTCCGGCCATTGTCTTGATCGTTGTGCTTCAGTCGGCGATTAGTCCTTCTGAAGCGGTCTGGCTCTGATACCAATTGTATGTTCAGTGGAGGTCGGCAAGAGGGGGGTGAATTGCTCCTGAAAAATTAAAACTATACCCTCCTCGGAATTCAACTCAATAATAAAAGCAGCAGTAAAATAATAGCAACTAAATTAAGAAGATAGAAAATAAATCAGAAACAGAATTTAACCTGGTTACAACCAAGAGGGTTATTAATCCAGGGCGATGAAAGGCGCACTAACAAAAATCTCCTTCTCTGAAGGCGGAGAAACCTTTTACACTTTTGGAAGCTCACTAGTTGCTTAGGAATTGCTTACAGTATTGATTGCTTGAGTTGTATTGAATTCCTAGTTTCAGGGGCCTTTAAATAGCCTCTGGAAATCTGATCTCGAGGGTCCAGGGCGCCTCCAACAAAGGTCCAAGGCGCCTCTAGGTAAGTGGTCGGATAGAACTCTATCCGCAGCTCAACGGTCGTTTTGACCAGGCTTAAGGCGTCTTAAACCTTGTTGAAGGCGCCTCCAAGGTGGAGGCGCCTTCAACAAGCTTTAAGGCACCTCCAAGTTGGAGGCGCCTCCATTACTTGTTGAGGGCGCCTTGAGCTCGGTTTCCAGCCTGATTCTTCCTTTGTTTTGACTTCGGACGCTTCGATCTTTTGGGTGATTGCGGCCAACCGGAATAGGGCTCACCTGAACCCAATTCCCGGCCTTCTCCTCGAGCAGCCTTCCTCCCCGGCTTAACGTCCCTCGAACGCCGCACATGTTCTTCTCGCCCACCGGTGTACTCTTCCGCAGCTCTCTCGTCCTTCGGACGCACCGAGCCCGTCGGCTCCCTTCTCGTGCCGTCCTTCTCGCTAGCTGCGTCTTCCGCTCGACTTCCTGCGCTCCTAAGTTCCTGCACACTTAGACACAGGGATCAAACACAAAGCGGGACCTAACTAACTTGGTTGATCACATCAAAACTACCACGGGGTCCAACACAACTAACCCACCAAAGCTATATGTGGCTCCGCTCGTAGTTACGTGTGTAATATAATGTATGAACGCGTACAGGTAACGAACTCTCCTTTATAAAAAAATTAATTTAATTTTTTATATCAAATATTAAACTAATAAGAATAAATGCTACATTTAATCTTAGCCAAAAAATCATCCATAAATTGGGTAAGGGTGCGATATGCAATATGCAATGCTAGGGTAATATTCGAAAATCCCAGCAACAAGCTACTGTAACGGACTTCCCTTATAAAAAATTAATTTAATATCATACTTGATCTTAGCCAAAAAAGCTAAAAAAAGTATGCTTTTTAGCATTGTCGGCCCAAGGTATTTATAGAAGCTTCTCTGCTCTCAGAGTTGTCAATTCACCTATGTACTAATGATAGACCAAGTATGATACGCCTTACCCTACCTGGCCGCCTAGACCAAGCTTTCCTAACGTACTATCATCTCACCCCACCTTGGTATTATGTTGGACAAGAGTCAAAATATCCTTTTCATTCTAGTCCTAATTACACAAAAAGGGAAGGCTATATTTTTGAGGTGCCAATTAATTTAGTGTTCCCTCTAAATCATATAATTTATGTCTTAATTTTATATAGTAAATGTAAATTTTGGATATATAGAATTAATTTTGTCTTACTTGCTTTTTTAGGTAAGCTTTTTGGAACTCAAGCTTTGATTTATTTCTTATTTTGATTAATTAGTAAAATAAATGATTTATTTATTGAGAGTTTGTATATAAATTCGGACTTGTTATGTAGAGCTCTTTGTGAACCAAATATTAAATCTAAATTTTTGAATCTCGTAGTGAAAGTTTGTAATAGTCTTTTAAGTTTATCAACTTCACATTTCAAAACAGAATTCTCTTCCTCAAGTTTTACACCTTGAGTTGAGTCTCCATTTTGAACTTGTTTAGTTGAGGAGTTTAGGTTAAGTTGTTCCTTAATATTTTGGTTTTGGTTAATGAGCAAATTATTTTTTTTTTCAAATTCAGATAATTTTTATCAAACACGAAATTACTTTAAAGAACTTTGCATTTAAAATAAGTTGTACCTCATTGGAACCTTTGGAAACAGGTATGGATGTGTGGTTTAATTCGTACTATGACTTATCTTCTTGATCAGAGTCGCTTTCTGACTCGAGTTCGACTGCCATTAGTGCGAGATAGTTGTCTTTCTTTGGTACTTTTACGTCTGAGTCTTCTGAGGAGAATTTGTCCCAGGTTGCTTGTGTAGGTCTCGAGTAGGCCGACTAGAGGAAGGTGAATAGCCTACAAATAAAATTAGTACCTCTCTTGCTTTGTAACTTAGCAAGGACACACAATTATTTAGAAATCAATATAACTTGAATAAAATAAAGTAGGAGGCTAAGAGTTATTTGGTTACAACTTGAGTGGTTGTTAATCCAAGATAAATGTAAGTTGACTAAATAGAACTCCTTCGGTGAAGGTGGAAGAGCCTCTTACAAATGTTGAAAGTACTAGCAACTAAACCGAAGATTACAGAAGTTTAAACAAGTGTGTTCGCATGAACTTTGAGCACCAGAGCTCTATTTAAAATCCATTAGTCGAAGTTAGCCGTTAGCTGACGTGACACCTCCCGAGCGTCTGGACCGGTTCCAGCACCTAGACTTAGTCAACTCGATCCACTCCACAACGACTTCTTTCGAATATGATTTTCACTTCTTGGGTGTCTGCACTCGTTCGGGCGCCTAGAGTCGGCTGACATGGACTCTAGTGTCGATCTTCTCTATAATGGCTTGCTGACGTGGCTGACATGATCCAGGTGCCTGGACCTGGTCTAGGCACCTGGATTCTAGGCTCCTCAACTTGGTCTGGCGCTTGGAACCGACCAACTTCTAGGTTGAATGATTTTCCAGGTTGGTAGCTTGGGTGATACTCTGACCATCCAGAGTTGAGCTCACTTGAACTAACTATGACATTTTATTTGAGCAGTCTTTCTTCCAACTTCTCACCCCTCGGAAGTGTCATGCGTGTCCTTCTCGTCCATTGGTGTACTCTTCCATAGCTCCTCATCCATCGGATGCACCGAGCTCGTCGACTCGATTCACATGTCATTCTTCTCGCTTGCTGTGTCTTCTGCTCAACTTTTTGTATTCCTAATTCCCTCCACATTTAGACACAAGGGATCATACCATAGAGCTTAACTTAACTCGGTTCATCACATCAAAACTCACATGAAATATTTACAATTTTTCCCTTTTTGATGTGAATTAATCCAAGTTAAATTAAAATTAAAACAAAACAATAAAACAATTTAATCAAAATAAATTTGCAAGTATTAAAAAAATTTGTAATCAATTCAAGAAAAGAATATTAAATTTTATACCTCCCCTTAACTTAATCCCTAAATTATCCTCCTTTGATTATATTAAAAAAATAGAGAAAATGCAAAAAAAAAAAAAAAGTTAGAAAAATATTGGAACTTTTTCTATGGGTTTTAAACAGAATTTTTAGTGATATGTCTTTTTATCAAAATTAATAAAAAGAATAATTTTTATCAATTAATTCGCAGGTTTGACAAAAATAATTTAAAAACTATTTTAAAGGTTCAAAAAATCCTAAAAAATTTTGTTCGTAACAATTATAAGCATTTAAAAACATGATCAAAATTTCATACACAGAATATTTATATTTTAACCGTAATAAATATTTTGAATAGATAAAGTTATTTTTAAAACTACATATTTTAAAAAAAATTGAGCCCTAAAAATTTGGTTGATTTTTTTTACACATTCATAATACAACAGAAATTTTCTAAAAAATCAAGTTATATAATCGGCAGAAAATCTTAAAAAATTTTAATCTAACTAGAAACATAATTAATTATCACAAAAAAAAAAATCAAAAATAAATTTTTGAAACATTTTTAATCGTTAAAATTCATTTTTCAAAAGAATTTTTTTAAAGAAAATATAACAATAAAAAAATTTTAAAAATTTTTTGTTAGCAGATAATATTTTTATTTTGACAAAAAAATAAATATAAAATCTGAACAAAATGTTTGCGAATTTATTTTTTTTACTAAAAATGTTAATAAATTAAAATGATTAAAATTTCTAGCATACTCATGAAATTAATTTAACAATCTAGTACATATTTTGGTATCCAAAATAAATTCCTATCTACTAGATTTATCAAGTATTTTTTAAGAATATTATTTCTAACAATTTTCATAATTTAACCCATATAATTTCTTAAATACTAATTAAGTTCTTTATATTCTCAAAAATTTGATATTTGAAAAACATTAGGACTTAGAGCATGCAAAATTCTACTTTCAATGTTTTCATTCTTCTTTTAATTTTGCATTTTCAATTTTTGATTTTGTTAAATTTTTCTAAGAAACATGTGCATGGTATTTTTCTTTCAATTTTAAATATTTAATCTTATTTTCGCAAAGAGATCTAGATAGCATTTTAATACCATTGTATAATTGTTTGGGAGGTAAGAGGTGTATCACACTTATCGTGTCGGACTCATAGTTCGATACTCTCCCTTCATCGTTGCTCTCGATACTTATGTCAGATAAGTTTTCTTCGTCTTCATCTTCTTTATGACTTACCATAAGTGCAAGTACGGCGTAGACATTGATCTCGGACTTTGACGATGACTCGTTTCACGTGGCTTTTTAATTCTTGTGCTTCATCTGTCTTGGCCCTTTGTCTTTGTCTTTCTCCCTTTTCCTCAACCTTGGGTAGTTGTCCTTAATATATCCTTCTTCTTGGTAGTTATAGCAACTAACCTTTCTTTTGCTTTGTAGTATCTTTGTTGCCTATTTCCTATCAAAATCATTAGTTTTAAAAAATTTACTAAACTTTCTTACCATGTAGGTTTCTTTATTTTTGTCGAACAATTATTCTAACTTTGACTCGATCTTCTTGTCTTTGAGTGCTAGGTTCTGAGTTGACTTTTCTTCTTTATTTCTTAAATCTACATATCTCGATTCGTGTAATTCGAAAGTGAAAAATAAATTTTCTAAAATACTTATTTCCAAGTCCTTGGATATGCAAAATGAGTCTACTATAGATGTTCACTCGGAAGTTCTCAGAAACGAATTTAATGCATACCTTAAGGAATCTTGATTTATTACCATTTTTTCGAGGTTCACGAGTTCGATGATCAGCTCCTTGATTCTTGTGTGTAGACGAGCTACTGTCTTTTCCTTTTCCATTCAGAGGTTGCTGAGTTAGTTTCAGAGCAGGTCCCATCTTACGAGTTTGACCTTCGAGATTCCTTTGTGTAGTTCCAAGAACTTCTCCTAGAGCTCTTTTACGGAGTCATTGGCACCAATTAGATTGACTTCTTAGGGCGAAAAAACGCTCAGTAGATGGATTTACTTTGCCATTCGCTACAAAGTCATTTTGCTCCATTTTAATCCAAAGGTGTTCTTCTTTTTCCTCTCCGTGCTGATACCTAGGTGCTATAAAATTATATTTTATTGTTAAAAGAATTTCAAAATGTATTTTAAAAAATACTTCTATTCTGTGCTTCTATAGTGCAAACTTCCCCTTGAATTTTGGTTGGTTAATGCTCAATCTAGCCATCTTCTTCTTACTTTAGTAGGCAGTTAGTCCTTTTAAAGCGGTCTGACTCTGATACCACTTATTAGTCCAGGTAGGCCAGCTAGAGGGGGAGGATGTGAATAACCCTGAAAATAAAGTTAGATAAATCTCTTGCTTTTTGAACTTAGCAAGGACACAATATTAGTTAAACAAAAATAACATTAAAGAAAACAATCTAAGAAAACAATAAGAAGGTTCAAGAATTTACTTAGTTACAACTTTGATGATTGTTAATCCAAGACAATTGAAAAGCTCAACTAAAAAGACTCCTTCATGAAGGCGGAGTAGCCTCTTACAGACTTTGAATGCTCAAAAATTACTTAAGAAATAAATACAAGAGTTGTTATTCAATTTCTAGCTCTAGGAGACTTTTTATAGCCTCTTGAGAGAATGCTACCGTTGGCTGACGTGGCTCGAAGGTGCCTCCAAAGGGATCCAAGGTGCCTCCAGTGTGGATAAAATTTTATCTGAAGTACAACGGTTGGCCAACGACTTTGCTCGATGGGAGGCACCTTGGTTGAACGAAGGTGCCTCGACTACTGTTCATCCAAGACACCTTGGATCTCCTAAGGCACCCTCACACTCTATAGATTGGAGGCGCCTCCAGTTGCCTTGAGGCACCTTGAGTCCTTTTCTTGGCATCTTCAACAAATGGGCATCTAAGGCACCTCCAAATATCTAAGGTACCTCGAGTCTTCAAGTCAACCTTTGAGATGACCTCTGTCGCGCTCTCGCTTGCTTGAGTGATGTTCCAGTCGACAAGAGTTGAGCTCACCTGAACTTAACTCTGTCCTTCTCCTCAAGCAGACCACTTCCTCCTTGCTTCTTGTCCCTCAAATGCTCCAAGCACGTCCTTCTCATTCATCGGTGTACTCTTCTGTAGTTTTTCATCCCTTGGATGCACCAAGCCGGTTAATTCATTTTCCGTGCCATCCTTCTCACTCGTCACTCTTTCACTCGATTTCTTGTGTTCTTAAATTCCTGCACACTTAGACATAAAGCATCAAAAGACATAGGACCTAACTTAACTCAGTTGATGGTATCAAAACCAACCTAGGGTACTTACAAACATGACTCTAAGAATTAAGTGGTGAAAGTTAAAGGATGGAAAGCAAAACATATTTAATGAGAAGGTAGGAGTATAAACATTAGGTGATACACAGTGACTCTAATACAACATGGGATAAGATAGTATCAAAATTGAAAATAGTAGCCAATAATGTACTCAGTGAGTCAAAGGGGCATGTAGCACCAAGTAAAGAATCTTGGTGGTGGAATGAAAAAGTACAAGAGAAAGTGAAGGGAAAATGAATAGTTTTATAAGGAATTATATATTTGTAAGAACGAGAAAAACTTAAAAAAAATATACAATAATCAAGAAAAAAACTAAGAAAGTAGTGAATGAAGTAAAAAAAAAATAAAACTTTTGAATAATTATATCGAAACTTGGATACAAAAGAAAGTGAAATAGACATTTATAGAATAGTTAAAGTGAGAGAGAGAGGAAAATAAGAGATCTTAGCCGAGTAAGATGTATTAAAGATGAATACAATAGAGTACTAGTAAATGATGGATAAATAAAAGAGCGATCAAAAATATATTTTTATCAACTTTTTAATGAAAATTTAGGTGACCAACTTAACTTAGACAATTTAAGTATGTCAAATGAGAATAGAATTTAAATTTTTATCATAGGATTCAAACTTTAGAAGTAAAACAAACTTTAAAAGGAATGCAAAATAGAAAAATCATAAAACCAGATGATATTCCAATAAAGGTATGAAAGTGCTTAGGGAAAAAAAATATTGAATATCATACAAAATTATTTAATATGATATTGAAAATAAAAAAATGTCTAATCAATGGAGGATAAATACTCTAGTTCTCTTATATAAGAATAACGGAGACATACAAAATTATACAAACTATATGAGTATTAAACTAATTAGTCATATGATGACACTTTGGAAAAGAGTAATAGAAAAAAGATTAAGAAATGTGACCACAGTGATCGAAAATCAATTTAGGTTCATGCCTAGAAGGTCGACAATAGAAGCTATACATTTTCTTAAACAACTAATTGAAAAGTATATGGAGCAAAGTAAGATTAACACATGATATTCATTGACTTAGAAAAAGCTTACGATATAGGGTCCCAAGAGAAATTATATGGAGAATTCTAGAAATGATAGGTGTTAGTGTAATATATATTGAACTAATTAAGAATATATATGAAAATGTAATGACCAGAATGAAGACCTCAGGAGGATTAACTGAAATATTTCTAATAAAGATAGTGTTACATTAAAGATCAGCTCTAAGTCTCTATCTTTTTACACTAATCATGGATGAACTCACTGGACACATTCAAGATACAGTACCATAGTGCATATTATTTGTACATAGTATTGTTTTGATATATAAGACACGTGAAGGAGTAAATACTAAACTAGAATTTTGACAAGAAATACTAGAAGTGAAAGCTTTCTGGCTTAGTAGAGTAAAAATATAATATATGAAATTTAAGTTTAGCAATATTATGTGTAATAAGACAATAGGTGATGACGAGTTGTTTGGAATTGAGAGCTTTAAGTATTTAGGATCATTTTTGTAAGACGATAGAGGGATCAAGAGAGATGTCTTACATAGAATATAAAACAGGATGATTGAAATAGATGTTAGTATCGGTATAAAGTACCTCTAAAATTTAAAGAGAAGTTTTATAAAATGGCAGTTAGACTTGCTATATTATATGATGCTGAATGTTGGGTTATGACTCGGGCACATGAGCCGAAGATAAAAGCTGCAAAGATAAGGATGTTAAGGTGGATGTGTGGACATACGAGGATGGACAGAATAACGAATGAGAGCATTAAAGAGAAAATCAAAGTTGCATCTATTGAGGATAAATATTGAGAGACATGTTTAAAATGGTCAAACTGTATTTAAACGACCAATAAATGTTTCAGTTAGACGATGTGAAACTATGACAAATACGCACATCAAATGAGGGAGAGGAATGCTAAAAAAAGCTTGGGTCTTCAAGTCAACCTTTGAGTTGACCTCTTTCGTTCTCCTGCTTGCTTGAGTTATGTTTCGATCAACTAGAGTTGAGCTCACCTGAACTCAACTCTGTCCTTTTCCTCGAGCAAGATGCTTCCTCCCAACTTCTCATCCATCGAATGCTCTGAGCATGTCCTTCTCGTCCATTGGTGTGTTCTTCCATAACTTCGTCCCTCGGATGTACCGAGCTCGTTGACTCATTTCCCATGCCATCCTTCTTGCTCACCGCTCTTCCACTCGACTTCTTGTGTTTCTAAGTTTCTGCACATTTAGACACAAGGCATCAAAAGACACATGATCTAACTTAACTCGGTTGATCACATGAAAACCAACCTGGGGTACTTACATATATAACTCCAAGAATTAAGTGGTGAAAGTGAGAGAATGGGAAGCAAAATATATTTAAGGAGAATGTAGGAGTACAAACATTAGGTGAAATATTTAGTGACTCTAATACAACATGGGATAAGATAGTATCAAAGTTAAAAATAGTAGTTAATAGTATACTCAGTGAGTTAAAGGGACATATACTACTAGGTAAGGAATCTTGGTGGTGAAATGATAAAGTACAGGAGAAAGTGAAAGAAAAACGAATAACTTATAAGGAATCATATATTTATAAGAATGATAAAAACTTTAAAAGATATACAATAATCAAGAAAAAATAAGAAGGTAGTCAATGAAGCAAAAAATAAAATTTTTGAACGATTATATCAAAACTTGATACAAAAGAAGGGGAAAGAAACATTTATAGAATAGTTAAAGTGAGAGAGATAGAGGAAAATAAGAGATCTTAACCAAATAAGATGTATTAAAGATGAATGCAATAGGGTACTAGTAAATAATGGATAAATAAAAGAGTGGTCGAAGATATATTTTCATTAACTTTTTAATAAAACTTTAGGTGGCCAACTTAGCTTAGCAATTTAAGTAGGTCAAATGAGTATAAAAATTTAAATTTTTATCATAGAATTCAAAGTTCAGAAGTAGAACAAGCTTTAAAAGGACTGCAAAATGGAAAAGCCATGAGACCTGATGATATTCCAATAGAAGTATGAAAGCGCTTAGGGAAATAAGTTATTGAATGACTTATAAAATTATTTAATATGATATTAAAAATAAAAAATATATAATCAATGGAGGGTAAGTATTCTAGTTCCCTTATATAAGAATAAAGGAGATGTACAAAATTATGCAAACTATAGTAGCATTAAATTAATAAGTCATACGATGAAACTTTGGAAAAGAGTGATAGAAAACAGATTAAGAAAGTAGACTATGGTGACTGAAAATCAATTTAGGTTCATGCCTAGAAGGTTGAGAATAGAAGCTATACATTTTCTTAGATAACTAATTAAAAAGTATAGGGAGCAGAGTAAGATTTACACATGATATTCATTGACTTAGAAAAAACTTATGATATAGCGTCTCCAGAGAAATTATATGGAGAATTTTAGAAAAGAGAGGTGTTAGTGTAATATATATTGAATTAATTAAGGATATGTATGAGGATGTAACGACTATAGTGAAGACCTCAGCCGGATTAGTTGAAATATTTTCAATAAAGATAGTGTTGTTGGTGCAATATCCCTCAGGTCAAGGGTGACCTGGTTAACCAAGCTGAGTCTTGGTTAGGGTTTAGATGTTTGACAATAAGATATTGATTGAAGAAGAGTCAAGTAGGTCAAGGGAGTGACTGGATACTTGACTGGAAAGTCCTAGTGAGTGAAGCTAGGCAGAAGGAAATCCTGGTGAGTGAAGCCAGGCGAAAGTCCTAGTGAGTGAAGCTAGGCAGAAGGAAATCCTGGTGAGTGAAGCCAGGTGAAAATCCTGGTGAGTGAAGCCAGGTGAAAGTCCTAGTGAGTGAAGCTAGGCAGATGGAAAGTCCTAGTGAGTGAAGCTAGGCAGATGGAAAACCCTAGTGAGTGAAGCTAGGTGAAAAGTCCTGGTGAGTGAAGCCAGGCAAGGAAGGAAATCCAGATGGATCAAGGATGATCGGACATCTGGTGTTGGGAAGTCCAAGTAGGTCAAAGGATTGACTGGATACTTGGCAAGGAAGGAAATCCAGATGGATCAAGGATGATCGGACATCTGGTGTTGGGAAGTCCAAGTAGGTCAAAGGATTGACTGGATACTTGGCAAGGAAGGAAATCCAGATGGATCAAGGATGATCGGACATCTGGTGATGGGAAGTCCAAGTAGGTCAAAGGATTGACTGGATACTTGGCAAGGAAGGAAGTCCAGATGGGTCAAGGTTGACCAGACATCTGGTGGAAGTCCAAGTAGGTCAATGGAGTGACCGGATACTTGGCACGACGAGTAAAAGTCCAAGTGGGTCAAAGGGATTGACCGGACACTTGGTGGGGAATCTGGCGAAGGGTGACCGGATGCGAGGCATGATGTACCAACAGTCAAGGTTGACCGGATGTTGGTTAGGAGGTTTGGGACTTGGTTTTGGGCAAAAACCAAGTCTGGATCGATCCGTGGATCGATCGATCTGTGGATCGATCGGTGGATCGATCCGATTCTTCCAATGACGAGCCCGGATCGATCCGTGGATCGATCGAGGTCCCGATCGATCGGCCGATCGATCGGGACGATGCTTTCGCGTGATAAGCGCCGGATCGATCCGTGGATCGATCCGAGGCCTAGAGCGCTCGAATCGATCCGTGGATCGATTCAAAGCCTCCCGATCGATTCGGAACATTCGAATCGATCGGAATCCGATGCGTCGGGTTTAAAGCCGCAGGCGAGCGTGGTCTTCGGCAGATCTTTACGAGCTCTTCTCAGATTCATTCCAGCTCCTCCACAGCTCTCTACAAGCACGTGATCGCCAGTTCTTGAAGGTTCTTGGAGGCTTTCCAAGTCAAGAGGCGGATCTATTGCAAGAGGAAGAAGTTAGGGTTAGGGTTTTTACTGCACATCTTGTAAGCTTTTGCTTAACTTGTATTTCCCTTTCTTCTTCTTGTATTGAGAGTGTTGTAGGGCTTCTCCGCCTTTGGTAGTTACCATAAAGGAGTGTTATTCATAGTGGAGGGTGTGTGCGTTGGTGTGGATCCTTGGATTAGTCACCTCTTGTGAGGTGGATACCAAGTAAAATCCTAGTGTTAGTGTTTGTGTTTGTTTATGTATTTTCCGCTGCGCATTCTTGAAGAAACAAGCAACACCGAGCAACGAGCACGCGACGAGCTATTCCCCCCCCCCCCCCCCCCTCTAGCTACTTTTGATCCTAACAAGTGTTACATTAAGGATTAGCTCTAAGTCCATATTTTTTTACACTAATCATGAACAAACTCACCGGATACATTGAAGATACAGTACCATGATGCATGTTGCTTGTCTATGATATTATTTTGATAAATAAGACACGTGAAGGAGTAAATGCTAAACTGAAATCTGGGCGAGAAACACTAAAAGTGAAAGGTTTTAGGTTTAGTAGAGTAAAGATAGAATATATGGAATTTAAGTTTAGCAATATTATGCGTAATAAAATAATTGTTAAGATAGGAGATGACGACTTGTTTGGAACTGAGAGTTTTAAGTATTTAGGATCATTTTTGTAAAACAATGGAGAGATTTAGAGAGATGTCCCACATAAAATATAACAAGATGATTGAAATAGAGGTTAGTGTCGAGTGTTTTATGTGATCGTAAAGTACCTTTAAAACTTAAAGGGAAGTTCTACAAAATGACAGTTAGACTTACTATGTTATATGACGCTGAATGTTAAGCTATGACTTGGGCACATGAGAAGAAGATGGAAATTGCGAAGATGAGGATGCTAAGGTGGATGTGTAGACATACGAGGATGGACAGAATAAGGAATGAGAGCATTAGAGAGAAAATCAAAGTTGCATCTATTGATGATAAATATCGAAAGACATATTTAAAATGGTATAAACATGTACTTAAATGACAAATAAATGTTTTGGTTAGACGATGTAAAACTATGATAAATACACATATCAAACGAGGGAGAGGAATGTTCAAAAAGACTTGGTTAGCAATAATAAAATAAGATAAAATTTATTTAAATATATATTATGATATAATAGAAAGTATAGTACAATGTCGTAAAAGGATCTATATAACTGACCTAATCTAGTGGGATAAAGTTTTGTTATTGTCATAGTTTGTTTGTTTTTGTTTATTTAATTAAGAGGCTAAATTAGTTGAATTTATAAATTAATTGAAATATTGAACTAGCCTTTCATTATTGACTACATTAAAATTCAAGTGAATAATCTAATAGCTTTTTATTTTCCTCATTCACTTTTTAATAATTTTATTTATCTTTAAATAAAAATTTAGAGACTGAAAATTATCAGATTAGAGGTTTCATGAATAAATGAGCTATTTAAATGGTAATTTTAAAATATAAAATAGATATTTTAATCCGGAGTGTTTTTATAATAAAATAAAAAATTTATAACTATTTTGGCATTGATCAAATGTTGTGACTATTTTAAAATTATTAAAAAAAAACATAGCGACGTCAATTAAAATATGTCGATATTTTTTTCCAAGTAAAAGAATCCTATTTGACAGAAAAACTTGTATTTTTTTTATCCCTTTTTATTTTTTTAAATACTTTTGATTTTAGTTAAAAAAAAATACTTTTGTTATAGATATACTCTTAATAATATAATAATAACCCAACAACTTGTGCATCGTTCAGACTTGCAGGCATAGCTATGGAATCTTCGGCGATTGCTGCGGCTGGCTTCCTGGGCCAGAGGGTGTTTGCTCTCCTCCAACTCGAAGAGAAACTCAAAGAATTGGTTGGTATTGAAGCGAGGATGGAGAATCTCAAGGAGTTGTCAACAATTATTGACACGGTAATCCAAGATGTTGAGGCCTGTTCTGTGACGGATGCTGCTTTGAAGAACTTGCTTAGGAAGCTCAAACACTTAGCCTACGATCTGGAGGATGTCGTTGATTACTATGACACCGAAGCTTCACGGAAGGAAAGATCAAGAGCATATTCAGGCCGGTGCGCGATTTCTTCTCTTTTAATAATAATCAACTTGTATTTAAGAGCAGGATAAGTGGCATGATAAAAGCAGTGAGGAAGAATCTAGATTCTATTTTGAAGCAAAAGTCCATCCTTGAAAATTTGCGACAAGGCACTAATCGGATCTCACTAAGTGCCTACAGAGGGATCCACCCGCAGAATAGCTTGGATGTTAAAGGGAGAGAAACAGAGAAGGAGATGATTGTCAACATGTTAACAGCTGATGAAGGAAGCAGCAATGATACAATGAAAGTCATCGCCATCGTTGGGATGGGTGGCTTGGGGAAGACTACACTTGCTCGCCACGTTTTCAATGACGAGAGGGTGAAATCTTATTTTGGAAATTTTAGAATGTGGAAAGTTGTTGGAGCAGAATTTGATCCCACCAAAATAATGAAGTCTGTTTCAGAACTGGCTGCTACTGCCATTGGCGCACCGGTCAACACCTCAGAACCCGGGATAATAATGAAGTCTAATTTACAATTGGCTACGCAAGCACTGGTCAACACCTCAGAACTAGAGAGAATGAAGTCTATCTTACAATTGGCTAAGGGTGCACCGGTCAACACCACAGAACTAGACTTAATGAAGTTTATTTTACAATCGGCTAAGGGTGCACCGGTTAACACCTCAGAACCAGAGTTAGTGAGGGGAGAACTGGAAAAAGCTTTATCAGATAAGAGATTTCTGCTCGTGTTGGATGATGTATGGAATGAAGATGCATTACCTTGGAGGGAGCTGAAAGAAGCCTTATCATGCGGGGCAATAGGAAGCAAAGTTTTAGTGACTACCCGTAATCAAAATGTCTCTTCGATAATGGGCTCATTCAAAACCCACCACATACAGCAGTTGTCCCGGGATGATTGTTTCTCCTTGTTTCAGCAATTTTCTTTTGGTGACGAAGAACCAAATGAGAATTTGAAGAAAATCGGTGGAAAGATTGTTGAGAAATGTGGTGGTGTGCCCTTAGCTGCCATATCTATTGGCAGCATGCTCCACAGCACTCGAGATGAAACTTATTGGTCCTCGGTATTGAACAGTGAAGTATGGCAGCTCAAAGATGAGGACCAAAAGTTATTACCTGTGCTCAAGTTGAGCTACGACGCTCTCCCTCTACGGTCAAAGAAGTGCTTTGCATTTGGCTCTCTATTCCCAAAGAACTACGTAATGGACAAGGATGAGTTGATTCAGATGTGGACAACAAATGGTTTCGTATGTTCAGATAGGAATTTTGATGCTGAAACACTTGGCAACCGCATCTTTGATGATCTAGTACTGAGGTCATTCTTTCTCTTGGCACCTTCCGAGAAGTGCGATGATGGTCGTCATGTAACCAAGTGCACAATGCATGATTTGATGCATGACCTGGCACGATTAGTATCTGAAGATGAATATTGCAATATTAAAGATAATCAAGTAAAAAATATTCAAAAGAGAACATACTATTTAAGGATAGAATATACAAAAGAGAAAATTTCTTTATTCAAGAAGGAGAAGCCATTGTACTTGCGGACCTTGTTATTGAGAAAATGTAATTTATCTGGGAAGGTTCATCTGCTTCAGTTTATCTTCTCAGAATTGAAATTCTTGCGGGCATTAGATTTAAGTGAAAATGGCATCAAAGGGGTGCCGACATCCGTTGGAAATTTGATACATTTGAGATACCTCACTTTGTCTAAGAATAAGATTAAATTTCTACCTGACACCATTACTCTTCTCCAGAATTTGCTATTTCTCAATCTCACTGAGAATCCCCTTCAAGAGTTACCAAAAAGATTAAGGTATATGCAAAGCCTTTGGTATCTTTATTGCGATTGTGATTCTTTGACTCACATGCCCCCCGGGTTGTCTGGACTGACTAGTCTTCGAAGTTTATCAAGCTTTGTTGTCGAGAATAGAACTGGCTCATGTTCAATTACACAACTTGAGGATTTGAAGCTTCATGGAGCAATGGAAATCAAATTTTCCAAGAATTTCAGCAGTTATTCTTGTGGTGGTAGAAAAATTTTCATGAATAAAGATTTTAATGAATTATCTTTATCATTTAATTGTTCAACCACTAATGACATGAGCATGCTGGATGATCTTTGCCCCAACAAGAGTTTAAAGAAGTTGAAGATATGCAATTACGGGAGCCGACACTTTCCAACATGGTTGATGGAGTCCCAGTTACCAAATTTGGTTGTAGTTATTCTACAAAATTGCAATTTCTGCGAGCATATTCCTCATTTTAGAAATCTCCAATTTCTTAGAAAGCTTGTCATAGATGGAATGAGTGGTGTGAAACACATGGTTGCCGAGTGTCATGGGCACGGGCCAATCAGAGGCTGTCCTTCCCTCCAAGAGTTTAAATTGATATCGATGACTAATTTAGAGGGATGGTCAGAGTCCGATGGTGTCGATGAGTTGTTCCCTATACTGAAGAAACTGGAGATTTGGAATTGTCCAAAACTGAAAAACATACCAAAACTTCAAACAATTGAACTTCTTAAGCTACATGACTGCAGTGGGAGCCTACTTTCAAGTGTTGGAAGAATGACTTCTCTTTCTCATCTCAAACTGGAGGACGTGAAGGGCATGACATCTCTTCCAAGTGGCTGCTTAAGAAACCTCACATCCTTGATGAAATTGGAAATTATAAGCTGCCATGAACTCCAATTTCTACCTATGGATGAAATGCAACAGCTAACTATGGTTCACTCATTGTTCATCCAGAAATGTTTCAATCTCCGTCTCCAAAATTGTGACAGCAACACAGCGCAGCCAGAAATACTTGTACAAATTCTAAATTCACTGCATGAGTTCGACATCCAGATTTGTTGCAAGAATGGGAATTTACGAGGGCAACTGCAACACTTACACAGACTCGGACAATTGTCGATAAGTGGTTCACATCATAACTTTGAGCAATTCATGTCAAGTTCCATTAAGGCAAATTTACGTATTTGTTGTTGTGATGAATTAGAATCCTTGATGACAGAAGCACCATCAACCAGTGTGCTAGAAGATCTACGCATATGCAATATCCCCAACCTCATGACCTTACCTGAATGGCTACAACATCTCGGATCACTTCGTCAGCTATGGATCTACAACTGCTCCCTATTAGAATCGCTTCCAAGGAGTCTACAGGAACTCCGTTTGCTGGAATATTTGGCGATTATTAGGTGTCACCGACGACTGAACAGAAGATGCAAAAGGGTGACAGGCGAAGATTGGCCCAACATTTCTCATGTGCGATATATTCTGATTTATCCAGGAGGTACGACTAAAATCAGTCATTTGAAAATTCAAAGTTTGATAAAAGGAAAAAGATAAATATTCCTTTTAATCAAACTTAAGCAACTGTTACTGCAGTCTTGCGGATTTGTTATTTAAAAAAAAATCCTATTACTTAGGCAATTAATACAAAACCAGATGAAGAAAAAAAGGAAATTTTTTATCTCATTTTCATGAATAACATACCGAATCCATAATCTTATTTCATTCTCATCATATTTATTTTCCCATGAATATTTATTTATTGCTAGCTGAGAAATTTGTATATGTATGATATTATGATTTTATCCCATCATTTAGTTTGGTAGACGTTCAATTGCATTAATGTAATTATTGAGTTTTTTTTTTTTTTTTTTTTGTTATGTGATCAATTGTTTGTGCTAATTTGCTAATAATTTAATTATCTCCATTATATTGTTTTACTATTATTTTTGCAGAACCTCTATGCGATGTTGCAGCTCTATGCTGTGCTGCAGCTCTATGCTGTGCTCCATTACTCTTATGCTGCCTTGTGTTAGAATATTTGAAAAGTCCTTCAGAGTCGATCCCACAAGATCGAGAGGTAAGATACAATACAATCTACATCTTAATTGGTCTACAAAATGATTATTTATTTATTTATTGAAAATAACAGTGTTCAAAATTATCCACAGAGACATAATTTCAATTGACAGTATGGAAGCAGACCAATCGGTTCTACGCACTCTTGGACTGGCTGTTGGGGGTTTTGCTAAATATTTCTTTTAAATTGACTTTGTGCATAATTAGACTTGTTATAAACAAAAGATATGTGATTAGCTATGGAATTATTTTGAAAATAAAATCATTGTTAAACTTTTCACTACTCTTATTGCCTCTTGTGAGTGTAACATCAGTCATTAGCCGATTTGATTGAATTGATGAACTCAATCGGCTTGACTGAATTAATTAACTAGACCAATTGGCCTGATTGAATCATCCAATTTGATTGATCCAACTGGATTGATCGAGTCAATCTATCTAACATGATTGATTGTTTTAGTTATCTCATTTAGCAGGACTAAAATCAATTAGCTTACTCGAGAATATGAAGGCAGGCTTTTTTTTGAAAAAAAAAATTCAGCAAAGATTTCTCTTTAAAAAAATATCAAACGTAAAAGATAATCAAAACTCACTCCAAACTCTTAATCTGAAACACCAATAATAATAATAATAATAATAATAATAATAATAATAATAATAATTGATCCTATCCGGAAGCTGAGTCGGACGAAGGCTGGTCACGGCGACCTAGATGTTGACGGAAAGTCGTGGATGATCCGGCTCCCACGGGCGGCTGACGATGCTACAGGCTCCTGCACACACTCAGACGATTCCCCCTCCTCACGTTAGAAACCAGAACCCAGGGAAAAAGTCCCCGGGTCAGGCCCTCCGACCCTAAACGCAGAGAGAAAAAACGACTGCAAGTGAAAAGTTGTGGAAAAAAGTGATGAGAGAGCGTACCCGCGTACGAGGAATCCTCCCCTTTTTATGCGCCAGCTAGGGCTTCTGGAACCTGCAAGCATCCTAGAAAACGTTAGATGCTGGGCTTTGTCATGTAGTGAAGGACACCTGTCTGGCTACTATTGGTTAGGGAGACATCTTCTCGTTTAGGAACCTCCGCCTTTGCGCAGGGACCTTGTCATGTAGTGAAAGACACTTGTCTGGTTATTACTAGGTATGAAGGCATCTTCTCGTTTAGGAACCTCCGCCTGTGCGTATGTCCCCTGGTATGTGATGATTACCTCCTCACCTCCTCCTGTCAGACCTGCTCCCCAGCTTTTAAGCGCAGCCTGCAGTCGGGTTGTCCTTGAATAGCTCTGTTGATTCCAACCTGTACTGTGTGACTTATGCTCCGAGCCTTCGAACGCAGGCCTGTAGATCGAGCTATCTCTGAACAGCTCTGTCGATCCAGACCTGTACCGTGTGACTTATGCTCCGGGCCTTCGAACGCAGGCCTGTAGATCGAGCTGTCTCTGAATAGCTCTGCCGATCCCGACCTGTACCGTGTGACTTATGCTCCAGGCCTTCGAACGCAGGCCTGTAGATCGAGCTGTCTCTGAATAGCTCTGCTGATTCTGACCTGTACTGTGTGACTTATGCTCCGGGCCTTCGAACGCAGGCCTGTAGATCGAGCTATCTCTGAACAGCTCTGTCGATCCCGACCTGTACCGTGTGACTTATGCTCCGGGCCTTCGAACGTAGGCCTATAGATCGAGCTGTCTCTGAACAGCTCTGCCGATCCCGACCTGTACCGTGTGACTTATGCTCCAGGCCTTCGAACGCAGGCCTGTAGATCGAGCTGTCTCTGAATAGCTCTGCTAATTCCGACCTGTACTGTGTGACTTATGCTCCGGGCCTTCGAACGCAGGCCTGTAGATCGAGCTGTCTCTGAACAGCTCTGTCGATCCCGACCTATACCGTGTGACTTATGCTCCAGGCCTTCGAACGCAGGCCTGTAGATCGAGCTGTCTCTGAACAGCTCTGTCGATCCCGACCTGTACCTTGCGCTTTGTATTTCCTGGCCCTCGACCGTAAGCCTGTAGATCGAGCTGTCTCTAAACAGCTCTGCCGATCCCGACCTGTACCCTGCGTTTTGTATTTCCTAACCCTCGACCGTAGGCCTGTAGATCGAGCTGCCTTTAAACAGCTCTGCCGATCCCGACCTATACCCTGCGTTTTTCCTGTCATCTCCTTTTGTCTTTCAACTACTTTGCCCCCTTGATCGACAAGTCTGCCTGACCTCTGACTACCACATATGCTTGACTTTGACTGCCCAGTCAGCTTCACTATTGACTGCCACATCATCTTGACTTTTAACCGCTATATGGCCTTGACCCTTCTCACCCTTTCCTTTTGGGCCCCTCCATTGCCAGCCGTATCACAAGCCTCCCCCACAAGTCTAGTCGAAGGAGGACGACAGTCTGACTGACTAGACCTCAGCACATCTCTAAGATCTCAGCATATCTTTGTGACCTCAGCATATCTCTGTGTTTTACCATACCTCTGCGCCCTCTGCTTCCTGCCTCACGTACCAACCTTTGTGTCCCGTCGCCTGGGATACTATGCCTCCTTAATTGCTTTACCAGTTGCTTGGGGTACCGTGCCTGCTTAATTGCTTTAGTGGTCGCTTGGGACACAGTGCTTACGTAATTGCTTTGACTTGAAGACGAGCTCCCCTTTTTAAAGAACCTTCCAGCCGCTTCTTTGTCATGCAATTCTTCCCTCATACTCTCTTACTATCTTTCGTTATCTTGCATTTCATTAGTTGCTCCTCGACTCGATGCATTCCCCTTCTTCTGATGAGGTTGATCAGCCGTCCCCCCAAACGCGGCGAGATCAACTCACCTTACGCCTTGCCGAGAAGGAACGTGAACTGGAACGTATGTCCCGGGATCAGGCCCGTCTGCTGGCCGCCTTGCAGGACATGGACGCCCTGTATCGTCTTGCAAAATCTCGCGTGCATACGGAAAAGGCGATGAAGGAAGAATACCAGTCTAGCCTGCAGCGCCAACTTAGCCTCCAATAACGTTTGCAACGAGAGCATGAGACGGAGATATCTCTTCTCCGCACGTGCCTTGACGTCAAGCAAGACACGATCGCTCAGCAACAAGCAGTCATCGAATCCTTACACGCGGAGCTGGCTCGAGCTTTGAACGCCCCAGAGGCTCCTGAGTCCCTAGATATTTCTTCACACGGCAGTGCTCATGCTCCATAACCAATCCCTTCCCCGAGTTAAAGCTAGTTCGGGTTTTAGTTGTCTCAGTGGCTCCTGACCCACGGGGCGTTCCTTCTTGTAGCCTCAGCTGTATCGCCCACTTATCGAGCTGTGCTGCTATACTTGTATATTTGTCCTTTTCCTGCATAGTCTTTCCTGATCAATTTTCACCTAGCAAGCATTCTTAGAAACTGACCCGTATGTAAGAGATAAGAGTTGCATCATGACTTATTTTTATAAATTTTGGATAATCAAACCAGTATAATACTTGAAAATTAAAACTGTAACGAACGGGCAAAACCTGATTTCGCAATTAATATTGATGCTTCATGGGTATGGTGGATGACCTCCCGTATTCAGTACCTTGCATATTTGCTGTATATTTGCAATTTGCATAAAGGAGCTAAAATAAGACCAGATGTAGTTGACCTGATTATTTGAAGACGCTCTGCTCAGCGTGAGGCATATCAGTCTGAAAGGTCGTTAGGCGTGGGCGCCGGGTTCACTTTTGATTCTCGCAGGAGAGCTGATTTTTGATTCCCGCATGGGAGCCGACCTGAAAGGTCGTTGGGCGTGAGAACAGAGCTCACTTTTGATTCTCGCATGGGAGCCGACCTGAAAGGTCGTTGGGCGTGAGAACAGAGCTCGCTTATAACTCGCACTGAGGCGAGAGTCTGGGACAACCGACCTAAAAGGTCGTTGGGCGTGAGCACAGGGCTCATTTTTGATTCTCGCATGGGAGCCGACCTGAAAGGTCGTTGGGCGTGAGAATAGAGCTCACTTATAACTCGCACTGAGGCGGGAGTCTAGGACAACCAACCTAAAAGGTCGTTGGGTGTGAGCACAGGGCTCACTTTTGATTCTCTCATGGGAGCCGACCTGAAAGGTCGTTGGGCGTGAGAACAGAGCTCACTTATAACTCGCACTGAGGCGAGAGTCTGGGACAACCGACCTAAAAGGTCGTTGGGCGTGAGCACAGGGCTCACTTTTGATTCTCGCATGGGAGCCGACCTGAAAGGTCGTTGGGCGTGAGAACATAGCTCACTTATAACTCGCACTGAGGCGAGAGTCTGGGACAACCGACCTAAAAGGTCGTTGGGCGTGAGCACAGGGCTCACTTTTGATTCTCGCATAGGAGCCAACCTGAAAGGTCGTTGGGCGTGAGCATAGAGCTCACTTATAACTCGCACCGAGGCGAGAGTCAACCGACCTAAAAGGTCGTTGAGCATGAGCACGGGGCTCACTTTGATTCTCGCATGGGAGCCGACTCGAAAGGTCGTTGGGCGTGAGAATAGAGCTCACTTATAACTCGCACTGAGGTGAGTCTGGGACAACCGACCTAAAAGGTCGTTGGGCGTGAGCACAGGGCTCACTTTTGATTCTCGCATGGGAGCCGACCTGAAAGGTCGTTGGGCGTGAGAACAGAGCTCACTTATAACTCGCACTGCGGCGAGAGTCTGGGACAACCGACCTAAAAGGTCGTTGGGCGTGAGCACAAGGCTCGCTTTTAATTCTCGCATGGGAGCCGACTTGAAAGGTCGTTGGGTGTGAGCACAGGGCTCACTTATAACTCACACTGGGGCGAGAGTCTGGGACAACCAGCCTAAAAGGTCGTTGGGCGTGAGCACAGGGCTCACTTTTGATTCTCGCATGGGAGCCGACCTGAAAGGTCGTTGGGCGTGAGAACAGAGCTCACTTATAACTCGCACTGAGGCGAGAGTCTGGGACAACCGACCTAAAAGGTCATTGGGCGTGAGCACAGGGCTCACTTTTGATTCTCGCATGGGAGTCGACCCGAAAGGTCGTTGGGCGTGAGAACAGAGCTCACTTATAACTCGCACTAAGGCGAGAGTCTGGGACAACCGACCTAAAAGGTCGTTGGGCGTGAGCACAGGGCTCACTTTTGATTCTCGCATGGGAGCCGACCCGAAAGGTCGTTGGGCGTGAGAACAGAGCTCACTTATAACTCGCACTGAGGCGAGAGTCTGGGACAACCGACCTAAAAGGTCGTTGGGCATGAGCACAGGGCTCACTTTTGATTCTCACATGGGAGCCGACCTAAAAGGTCGTTGGACGTGAGAATAGAGCTCACTTATAACTCGCACTGAGGCGAGAGTCTGGGACAACCGACCTAAAAGGTCGTTGAGCATGAGCACAGGGCTCACTTTTGATTCTCGCATGGGAGCCGACCTGAAAGGTCGTTGGGCGTGAGAATAGAGCTCACTTATAACTCGCACTGAGGCGAGAGTCTGGGACAACCGACCTAAAAGGTCGTTGGGCGTGAGCACAGGGCTCACTTTTGATTCTCGCATGGGAGCCGACCTGAAAGGTCGTTGGGCGTGAGAACAGAGCTCGCTTATAACTCGCACTGAGGCGAGAGTCTAGGACAACCGACCTAAAAGGTCGTTGGGCGTGAGCACAGGGCTCACTTTTGATTCTCGCATGGGAGCCGACCTGAAAGGTCGTTGGGCGTGAGAACAGAGCTCACTTATAACTCGCACTGAGGCGAGAGTCTGGGATACCCGACCTAAAAGGTCGTTGGGCGTGAGCACAGGGCTCACTTTTGATTCTCGCATGGGAGCCAACCTGAAAGGTCGTTGGGCGTGAGAACAAAGCTCACTTATAACTCGCACTGAGGCGAGAGTCTGGGATACTCCGGTCCGAGACCGGTGGTGATGGTGCTGGTCTGAGACCAGGTATGATACCCCGGTCCGAGACCGGTGGCAATGGCGTTGGTCTAAAACCAGTTGGACCCCAAACGGCAAAGGTATAGATGAATTGCTCTTTTCCGCTCTTTTCCGCTTTCATCCATCTTGCCTATGTCGACCTAATTGCTTTTGTCGATCTGGTCGTTATTGCTAGCCCTAGGCTTACTCATCCACACCACTTTTTTCCCTGCAATCGCATTATGTATGGTATAGGATTAAGAATAAAGATGGGAGCACATAAACCTTACTTGACCCTTGGGCCATAATGCCCTCGTAGTTTGTGATGACCCCGCAGCTCTCGCGATGCGCTTTGTTAGATGATCTGATCAGGGGACACCTACGCAGAACTACTTACTCGGATGATCCGAGCAAGCAACACCTCTACAGGCCTGCTCGCTACTTCTCTGATCTGACACTCACTCCTGCTGACCTGCCCTGTCTCATTCTCGGCCCTTTTGAATTGCCTGGATTCTGCAGCTTTATGAAACTTCCTGCTTAGTCTCGGGCATTTCATGAAGAATGCATCTTTTTTAGGCCACGCCCCTTCATGATTGTCTTGCCATGTCAATCCTTAATGCACTTCTTCTCGGGACGACACCTGTTCGACGCCTTTACTGCTCACGCCTCCTGACGCCAGCTTCTGACCCGTTTTCACACCCTTCGGCGCTTACTTCCTATCAGATGGCGCTGGGGCGTATTACCCAAAAAGATACTTGGCTCGACTCTCGATGTTTCCTAGGAATGAATGGGCTTTATAAACCCTAAAGGCAGTCCGCCGTCTTCACTCTGACGCTTCGCTATCCTCTTCCTTTCGTTCGTGGTCGTTTCTGGTAGTGCAACTTTTCGTCTTCCTGCTTGCACCCGACCTGTGACCCCTCTCGTCTCCGACCCCCTCACTTGCTTACTCCTCATAATCATGGATAGTAAGGAAATCTTCTGGTATTCATGCTACATCTCTGATTTAGACCATCATGACCTGTCTCTACTGCAATCCCACTTGAAGCTAGATTTCACGTATGAGCTTCGTCTCCCTTTGCCAAATGAACATCCTTCTTCTCCTCTCGAAGGTTTTGTCACTGTCTTTAGGGATCAAATCTTAGGCGGCCTTCGCTTTCCTTTACATCCTTTGCTCTCCGAGTTGTGTCAGTATTGCGGCATCGGCATTTCTCAGTTTGCCCCCAATGTATTCCGAGTCGTCTGCGGAATCATCATCTTGTGCCGCATTTATCAAATTCCCTTGACCGCTCAACTATTCCATCATTTCTATTCCTTCAGGCGGGCTGAGCCGGGGGTGTTCAACGTACAGGCCAAGCCGGGCTATAAATTTTTTGATGACTTACCTTCTTCCAATAAAGGCTGGAGATCTCGCTTTTTCTTTCTTAAGCCCCCCGTCCCCTTAGCTGGGCCTTCCCAATGGCGTTCCATCCTTCCTTCGGACTTCCCTTCACATGTTCATGAATCTGCCTGCTCCACAGCCTCGGACAAGCTGACCGGTGTTGTTGTTCGCTTGTCCGTGCTGATCCTAGAAGGCATTCTGTACGCTTTTGGTCTTAGCCCTGTTTCAACAGAAATCGGAGCTCCTTTTGGTAAGTTGCTATTTTTTATATGCCGTTCTTCACTAACTGAGGTGCTTTTTCCTCTTATTTTTGTAGTGGCTGTCATTCTCCGTTCTTTTGCCAGCCAGGAAAAATCATCTGTGGCCGTTCTGCAAGCTCTGAACGAAGAGTTAACACAAGGCCTATCTTCTGATCCCGCTACTTCCGTCGGTCTGCAGCCTTTGGAACCCCAAACCTCTGATGCGGTAGCCACCTCGACACTTATTGAACCACCTGTCCCCAGCCCTGCAGACTCAGCCCTACTCCGAGTCTCTGATCGACCTGCAATTGAGCCATCGCCAGCAGGACAAGTGCCCTCTCCCCTTCCTACTATGAAGCTGCGTCTTGTGCGCAAGGGCAAAAGAGTGGCACCGGTCACCGTAACTTCTCCGCCACCCCCTCTCCGTCAGCGTGTAGTTGGTATCTCTTCTCCTTCTAGGTCCTCGGATACAAGCTTGGCCCAGGAGAAGGCCTCTGATCTGGAAATTGCAGACCTGTCATTGGACGTGACAGCTCCGGTACCGATCCAGAGCTTATTACCTGCCCCGCCTTCGTCCTCTGGCGATCAGCCCCAGGGCTCGATGACTCCCTTAGCCTCTCCTCTTCTTATGCCTACAAGCTCAGCCACACCGACCCATGAACTGCCTTCCACGGAGCTAGCTTTCGAGGCTTCCTGGAGACTTCCCTCAGAGACCGATCCGGCTTATGCACCCGCTGCCGCCCTATCTTCTATCCTTGGTAGGGTTGATTTCTATGGGGACTTGGCCACCTCCTGGCAATCAGCCAATCGTCAATTCTGGGAGAGCAGTTCCCCTTTAGAGGGGTTTGATCAAATTACCCGTTCCTTGGTAGTGGTAAGCTCCTTTTCTTCTCCTGGGTATTCATACATTTCTGTAACCCCCTTTCCCTTCCTATGGTCATTTGCAGACCTGTTCCGCGAGTTTGAGTGTCGTTCAACAAGCGACCGAGCTTCAGCGAGAGAATGTGGTGCTCAAGGCCCGCCTTCGGGAACTAGAGCCTCCTGTGGCTTCCTTAGCTCCTCCTGAGCCTTCACTTGGAAATTTGGATGCCTATCTGCGTGCTGCTGGGGAATCTGTAGCCTCTGCCCGAGCCATCTCCCATGCCGCCTTCGATAAGCTACAAAAGTTGGAGGCGGCCTTAAAGACGAGTGAATCCTCATTGGCTTCTGAAGCAGAGCGCCATCGCGCGATAGTTTCTGAACTGAAAAATAAAGAGGCAGAGCTGCTTTCCCAATCAGCTGAGTTGACACTGTTACGGTAAAGTTAGGAGCTCCTGCAAATGAGACTGGCCGATGCCCAGGCTCTGGCTCTTGCTTCCGCTGCCCGGGAGGCAACCATGCGAACTCAATGGGAAACTTGCCAAGCTACTCTTCAGTCTTTGCAAGCAAATCTCTTGAAGGCCCAGGAAGCAGCATCTCAGGGCCAGAACGACTTATTCGTGGCCCGCGCTGAGGCTACCGAGAACAAGAACAGTTTGGAAGTGTACCAGGCTGGTGAACCAGGGCGGCTGAAAGCCTACAGACTGGCCTATATCTGTTCTTCCTTATTCCTCCGAAAGCTGGGGAGCTGGATGATCTTGCTGCTATGTTACGGGGCCGCTGGCGGGGTCAGACAGGCATTCGAGCAAGGTTTTCTACGCTCGGCACCCCTGCCACTTTTCTGGACACAGCTGGCTTATCTAGGGAATTGCCGCAGGAAACTTTTCCTTCATTTGAAGCGGATGATGGACTTTTTTTTCTGGAGGCTCCTCCCCTTGCGGCCGACCAAACTTCCATTGATATTTCTGCCCAGGCTCTTCCTGCTACTGTTCCTGAAGCATTTGCTGATCTTGCGTCTTCCTCCACAGTGCTGGCCGAACCCGTGCTCCTTCCGTTGGTATCCAATAACCCTGCACCCTCTTCCCCGGATGTGGCGTAATCGGAAACATGCTGTAATGTTAACATTTATGCGCTGATGCTGAATCTTTCATGACTGTACTTATCTGTGTGGTCATGCTAAACTTTTGATGACTATACTTATCCGCCCTTATATCTGGATGGTCATACTGCTTCCCTTCCATGCATCCTTAGCTTACCTCTTTTTTTAGCAGGTCATCCACGGCTTTTATTAATCAGCTGATCTCTAGTACTCAGCTCGCCTTTGCTTATTGTGCTTTGCTACATTGCTCTCCTTCCAATAATTGCTTTTATACTGAGCTCGACGAGAGCTAGATTTTACTTTTTGTCTCTGATGCATGTCCATGAAGCCCGTTGATCTGATCTGCCTATCTTTCTGATGGCCCTTCTGTACACCTCTGTCCTTACGAGGCGCCTCGTATCTCGAGCCCCTGCCTTTCCTATAATACCCCCTGGTTATATTCTCGAGGATCCTCACAAGGCGTTCCCTGCCTATCTCCGCCCCTGTATCAACCGTCCGTTGTCGACTTACTAAAATGTCCTTCCTCCGCAATACCTATAAGTATCTTCTTACTCTCTTCCTTCTGTTATGATTCGCCATTACCACGGAGCACTTAGACGTCGCCGCCGCAGACCGACTTCCCTTGAGACTTCCCCGAGATCCTTCCTTTTCTCCAGGCTTCTTCTTTTCGTTTGTTCTTTCTCCCTCCGGAGGTAATCTCTTTTGCAATGACCTCTTCTTCTTGGTTCTCCCTGTTAGCGGAGCACTTCCCGGGCGCTTCGACTTTTACTGAGATGGATTGGGATGACCTAACGTATACTTATGAAATCCCTATTAGCTTTTGCCCCATCATCCCTACTGGTGTGAACCTATACTTCGATCCTCCGCCTGGTTCTTGTACTTTCTTTACTGAACAATTTGTATCTGGCCTTCGTCTACCCCCACATCCTTTTTTATCTGGAGTGTGCCGCTACTTTAAGATCCCCCTAGGTCAATTGACTCTCAATTCCATAAAGATTTTGTGTGGCTTCGTAATACTCTGAGAAGTTTGTGAGGTTTCCTGGTCAGCTCCTCTTTTTCACTGTTTCTTCGCTCTTGCTCGACACGCTGACGGTCTTTTTTATTTCTAAGCTCGTAGTCACACTGCTTTCTTCTCTCCTCTTCCTCCTCCCAGCGCTAACTGGAGGAAAAAGTTCTTTTTTCTCCGGTTTCCAGAGGAAGTAGACTGGCCTCTGCGATGACAATCTGAGCTACCTCCGACTCCGGCGTTGGAAGACTTCCATATGGACCTTCCTTTTACTGTGGCTGCGACCCGCATGGAGGATTGGCACTTGAATCTGACAAGACTGTTGTCCGGCGACCTACTTTTTTATTTCAGGCTAAGCCCCCCTTCTCCTGAAACACCGCACTCCTTAGGTAAGTTCGCGCTGAGCCCCCCTTTCGATCATTTTCTCTGTCAGAATAACCTTTCGTGTTGGTGCCTACAGCTGAGGTTTTGTATCGCGCATCAGAGGTTCTGCCTTTGCCCCTCAGTGATCTAGAAATACTTCGGCGCGGTCGAGCAATCTTGGCGAGGAGGCTACTCCCTCATCTTGGATCCACCTCATTTGGGGCAGCGACTCAGACTACTTCCAACCCAGCCTCACACAACGCTTCTCCTTCACCTGCCGCCCCGAGCCGAGGTCGGGGTCGTGATCAAGCCGGCCGTCTGGCCAGACGCGTCTTCCGAGGAGCCTCCCGGGCCTCTAGACGTGCTCGCGCAACCCTTCATTGTGCAGGTCGAGGCTCATCCGGTCGGGGCGCCACAGACAGGGGTGCTTCAGCCTTTTCACAGGGTCAGCCTTGCTCTGATAATTCTGACTCTGACAACCAGCCCCTGCTTCACAGACGGCGTCGAAGACCAGGTCTGACTTCACAAACGCTCGATCCTGTTCCTTTTACTATCATATTGCTCCCCGTTGCCACCGTGGCTGGCTCTGACACCACTCCCCTCTTCATTCTTGTTTTATTTATCTGGAAGCCTCCCCCAACCCTTACAGGGGAAGACCAGCGGCATTCCGCTCCGCCCTTACCCCTGCTGAGGAAACTAGCTCAAGCGAGCATCATGACACCGCGCCAACTGAGCACATTCCAGGGCCACCTCCTGCTCCTCCTGGTTCTGCCGCCGGCCCTTCTGGACCTTCCTCCTCCACCCGCTATCGTTACAAAACCACTATCCCTTCTGAAGCTGCTTTAGCTCGGCGACATGACGTCCCCACGAGCATTCTGATGATGAAAGGCTGTCTCGACAGTTTGTGGGCAGAGAGCATGAGTCAAATGGATAGCGCGCCGCCATTAGTCCAGATGGAGAGGTTCTCGAAGTCCTGGGCTAAAGTAAGTACTCCTTACTTTACACTTGTTATTAGTTTGTCTCAACTGAAGGTTATATCTTCCATCCAGACTCATGCAGAATCTTTAGTTCTGAACCAATCTTTCCACGACCTCCATTATCAAAGCAAAGAACTCCGAGAGAGAGTCTCTGAATTAGAGCGGCAACTGAATGACCCAGCCCAAGCTAGTTATGCATTGCGAGCAGAAATCCAAGCCTTAACCACTCAGACCAACCGGCAGAAAGGGTCCCTGGTACAGGTCAAGGATGAGCTCCAAGCTTTGAAGGAGGAGAGAGCTGCATCTGAGGTAGGGTATCAGCAACAACTAGCCCACCAGGCTCAGGAAATACAGTCCAAGGATACCCTTCTGCAGGAGAGGAACAAGAAATTGGAGGTTCAGGCAGCTCAACTGGAAACTCAAGCAGCTGAACTGAGGGCTCTAAAAGCAGAGCTATCCCAATCCCGAGCAGCTTTAACGGGAGTATCTACTGCCTTGGCGGTCTATCGAGAAGGAGAGAGCGATCGCTGCCTTCGAAGTCGAATGTCATATCTGAGCTCTCCTGAATTTTTATCCCAGGCCGGGGCATGCTTTTCTGCAACCGTACTCTACACTGCGGCTGGAGTTATCCGACAGCTTCACGCACAGAACCTCTTGAACTCCATCCCTCCCGCAGACTTCTTGGATCAAGACAAGATCATTCAAGGCTTTCCGGATGAGATCTTTGCCCCTTTTAAATGATCTGTACCAACTGCTTAAACTGATGAGATTCTTACATGTACATACGTATCTTTGAGTTTTTACTTGACTATCCTACTGTCTCTAGGCCCTTCGCCTAACTTGGCTTACACCAACAGAGTCAACACCCCTCAAACCCGATAGGGCCGTAGGTAGTTAGCACTCCAAGGTCGGTCTAGCTTCCTTCCTTGAGCATCCTGCAAATAATAGGCCCCTGATGTCAATTTCTTGATAACTTTGTATGGTCCGTCCCATTGAGGCGCCAACTTTGTCACTTCCCCTAAGGGCTTCACCTGTTTCCAGACTAGGTCTCCTTCTCTGAAGAATCGGGGGATCACTGATAACCACGATTTTACTGTATTATTTTGATTCATTTATGCATGGTTTTGATGTTGGTTTCATAGTTTAAATCATGGTTACATTACATTTTTGTGCATTGCATAGATTTTGGACTTAATTGCAAATTATCTTATTTTTGTGCTATTTGATGCTAATATTTGATTTTATTTTGTAGGCATCAAAGGATCTTAGATTTGGATCTATTTGGACCGAAATTGGGCTCGAATCGGAGTTCAAACAAGAAGATCAAACTTTGGAGCATTATGGGTCGTTCATCAAGAATAGGACAGATATGGACCATCCGTTGAAGATCTGGCCGATCCAACCTAATGGGGAGCGGATATGAGCCATTGATGAAGATCCAGAAGTTTTGATCCAGATCTGAGTTCATCTAGCCATTGATCCAGCCCGAAACAATCTGGGCCGTTCATTGAAGACTGGGCAGATCCGGGCCATCCAGTGATGATCTGATCGATCCGACCTACGGGAGGGTAGATCCAGACCCTAGATCAACATCAGTACCTTTGGATCAGATTTTGGGCAAGCTTTCACCGTTGATTTAGCTCCAAATTGCTCCCAGCCGTCCGTTCAGATCCAGATCTGATTCAAAACAGAAGCTACAGTACCCAGCTTCCTTCGTCGATTCCTCCACGCACAGTAGCTTCGTCCCCGCGACATTTCTCTGGATTTTGACCCCTTTCTTTCTCCGATCATCCTCTCAAGCTTCAACCTCGGTGGATAATCTCTACATCAGCTCTTCCCGATCATCTGGTGTCGTCGGCGAGTGTTCTCTCCGGCGCAATCTCCACTTCTGCGATACCTCTGTTCACCTCAGATTTGGAGGTGTTCTTCCAAATCTGAGCTCCGATTCCTATCAGCAACGCTCGGCGGTGGTCCTCCGGCGTTACTGAGCTTCTTCCAATGCCCATCCGCAGTCCACATCTTCATTCCAGATTCAGAGGTCAAGGATGGCAGATTTCCAGCATTTTCAGCATTTGATTGGTTCCGGGTTGTTTCTAGCTCGTCGGGGGTGGTCCGTCGACTAAGCTGAGCAATTTTGGAACTGATACGTTGTAGAGATGCTCCATTGAGGTCCGAAATTGGGTGGTTTTGATTTTGGTACTCTTGTGTGACGGCAAGAGTATGAAGTTTGTGAGTTGATTGTGAGAGGATTGGTTTTTATTTCATTTTATTTCTTTTTCTTACTATTCAACAGCTTAGAACAGATTTATTTTAATGGTTGTTATGTTTTAGCAAGTAGTTTAGCATTTCTTTACTTAATTGAAGCTTAGTTTAAGTCTTCTTTGAAGCTTGTTTAATTGATAAGTTGTAGGTTTCAAATTAGGGTTTAAATCATGCTTTAGATTAGATTTAATTGCTTCTCGTCATTCCCTGGCAACGACGCCAAAATTTGATGAAGCGAATCTGTCACATCCGCTAATCAAATTGTATAAATGTATTTTCCACTGAACCCCTTAATTAAACAATAATGTTGTAGTAACGAGCCCAGGATCGATCCGAGGAACCAACGATATGATGTAATCTTAGGATCGTATTTTATTCCTATTTTTGGGATTTTCGATATAAAAATGGAATTGGGGGTTTTAAAGCTTTGAATATAAATCTACAAAGGAAAACACAGCAGTAAAGAAATTAATCTAAAACAAGAGTGAAACCTAAACAAATGAAATCTACTTGTGTGTCAACGATCAAACCATAATGCATTGTCACCCTACATTATAATTAAATCATCAACACACATCAAACGAAGATTGAAATATCAAGACTCAAATAAATCTGATCTAAAGCAAGATGTAAACCTAATTTAGCACTTAAACACTAAACAATTAACCAAGCACAAATAAAACTTAAACTAAGCTTCAACAAGGAAAGAAATGCTAACTACTTGCATAAAAATATAACAAAACATAAAAGTAATCTGTGCTAAGATATAAAAACAATAACAAAATGAATTAAAATGTAAACCAATCCATTCTCACAATCATCTAACAAGCTCACACTCTTGCCGTCACACAAGAGTGCCAAAGTCGAAACCACCCAACTTTGGACCTCAATGGAACATCTCAATGGCGTATCAGCTCAAGGAGTGCTTAACTACACCGACGGACCACCCCCGGCGAGCTAAGAACAACCCTAAACCCACTCAAGTGCCGAAAATCTGGAAATCTGCCTCTGGATCTGATGGAAGGCTGTGGAACGCGGATGAACGTCGAGTGAAGCTCAGGAACACCGGAAGACCACCTCCGAATGTTGCTGATGGGAATCGGAGCTTGGATTTGGAGGACCACCGCAAAATCGAGCTGGAAAAGGAAGATGCCGCGAGCCAAATTCCACCGGAGAGAACACCCTCCGATGACTCCAGAAGATCGGGATGACACCGCAGAGAAGCTTACCACCGAGATTGAAGCTTGAGAGATCGATTGGAGAAGAGAAAGAGGCCGGAATCCAGAGAAATGCCGCGGGGACGAGGCTGCTGCGCGCTGTGGAGTCGACGAAGGAAGCTGGGTACTGTAGCTTCTGTTTTGAATCAGATCTGGATCTGAACCGACGGCTGAGATTGATTCTGGGCTAAATCAACGGTAAAAAGTCATCCAAAATCTGATCCGAAGGTACTGATATGGATATCAGGTCTGGATCTACTCTCCCGTAGGTCGGATTGATCAGATCATCACTGGATGGCCCAGATCTGCCGATCTTCAATGAACGGCCCAAATTAATCCGGCTGGATCAATGGCTGGATGAACTCAGATCTGGATCAAAACTTCTGGATCTTCATCAATTGCTTAGATCTGCTCCCCGTTAGGTTGGATCGGCCAGATCTTCAACGGATGGTTCAGATCTCTCCTATTCTTGATAAACGGCCCATAATGCTCCAAAGCTTGATCGTGTCGTTTAAGCTCCGATTCGAGCCCAATTTCAGTCCAAATAGATCCAAATCCAAGATCCTTTGATGCCTACAAAATAAGAATCAAATATTAGCATCAAATAATATAAAAATAAGATAGTTTGCAATTAAGTCCAAAAATACACACTATGCACAAAATGTGATGTAACCATGATTTAAACTATGAAATCAACATCAAACCATGCATATATGAATCAAAATAATGCAGTAAAATCATGGTTATCAAATCCCCCACACTTAGCCTTGAACGTCCCATGAAAGTAAAGAAAACTAAAAATCATCTCCATAGAAAATTCCCTAGCAATATCTAAAAGATAGTAAAAAGAATTTAACTAAGATCATCTTAAGATCACAAACAATCATGAATACAATCCAAAAAATAATCAGTAGGTATGGTAGTTTCAATCCAATTGAAAAATTAAGCAAGTTGCACTCTCACAAGGGATTTACCTATTCTAACTCTCACAGTCAAACATGTGTATAAGTGGAGCACACTCAATGCAACTCACAACATTTCACTACCATAAGCTTGCTTATATTCTACTTCTCCACCACTATAAACATAGCATACATGAATCAAAAGGATTTTATCATCAAAAATTTAAAATGGAGCAATAAGAACAATTTAAGTGAATGAAGTGGCAAAGGAAAAGACTTAAATGAAGAAAATGAGAAGATGAGAGTATTGGAGGAATATACTTGATGAGTTGACCAATTTGATGTGTAAAGATGAATACCATTTGTCGTTACCAATTCAACATATCAAGCTAACCTCCTCTTCAAATTGATGGAAATCCAAGGTTCTTGATACTCTATCTCCACTTTTGATACACTCTTGATTTGCCAAAAAAAATTTCCACTGTTTTCCACTTCAATTTACAAAAACAAACTCACATTAGCTAATGGAAAATAGCTCCCTCCCCCACACTTAAAACATTGTCCGTCTCGGACAATAAAGAACAACACATCCCATCCACTTACTTGAAACTCTTCTAGCCACTGTACTCCTTTCATTCTTCAGGTTTTCCTCACTTCTCTTCCTCTGTTTCTATTATTTTCCTGTGGATTTTCTTCAGTAACAGATTTCTTACAATTTCAGCAAAAAGAGATGAACTATTTTGATTCCTATGTGTCTAATAAGGCTGCACTAACAAGGTAAGCATAATTCAACGAAACTGAATTCTGAAATCTGGAATTCAGCTAAATTCAACAAGCATGTTCTCATTTAAATTCTTAATGATCAATAACTTGTAACAAGCAAAATGCACACAACAATAAGGGAGCTAATCCGCAATTCAGCTCCTCAATTAATTCCAAAATCAGTATCAATCTCTGTGCTCTTTCAAAAACTGTCCAAATTTTGTATCAGGTCTGGTTTTCAGTACACACAATACTGTCCAGAACAAAAATCTAATTCTGATCAACTTTTCTTTTTGAATTCTAAATTCTGAACCTTAGTTCCAGAACCTTGTTCTGATCTTTAGTTTCAGAATGGCTTCAGGCTTGGCACACACAAATCAGCAAGTTGCAGGAAACCCATATCTGCAGATTTCACAAAACTGCAGCCATTTCAGCAATTTACAGCTTATTGCAAAAACAGAATCAGTTCAAAACAGTGGAGATAGAGTATCAAGAACCTTGGATTTCCATCAATTTGAAGAGGAGGTTAGCTTGATATGTTGAATTGGTAACGACAAATGGTATTCATCTTTACACATCAAATTGGTCAACTCATCAAGTATATTCCTCCAATACTCTCATCTTCTCATTTTCTTCATTTAAGCCTTTTCTTTTGCCACTTCATTCACTTAAATTGTTCTTATTGCTCCATTTTAAATTTTTGATGATAAAATCCTTTTGATTCATGTATGCTATGTTTATAGTGGTGGAGAAGTAGAATATAAGCAAGCTTATGGTAGTGAAATGTTGTGAGTTGCATTGAGTGTGCTCCACTTATACACATGTTTGACTGTGAGAGTTAGAATAGGTAAATCCCTTGTGAGAGTGCAACTTGCTTAATTTTTCAATTGGATTGAAACTACCATACCTACTGATTATTTTTTGGATTGTATTCATGATTGTTTGTGATCTTAAGATGATCTTAGTTAAATTCTTTTTACTATCTTTTAGATATTGCTAGGGAATTTTCTATGGAGATGATTTTTAGTTTTCTTTACTTTCACGGGACGTTCAAGGCTAAGTGTGGGGGATTTGATAACCATGATTTTACTGCATTATTTCGATTCATATATGCATGGTTTGATGTTGATTTCATAGTTTAAATCATGGTTACATCACATTTTGTGCATAGTGTGTATTTTTGGACTTAATTGTAAATTATCTTATTTTTATATTATTTGATGCTAATATTTGATTCTTATTTTGTAGGCATCAAAGGATCTTGGATTTGGATCTATTTGGACCGAAATTGGGCTCGAATCGGAGCTTAAACGACACGATCAAGCTTTGGAGCATTATGGGCCATTTATCAAGAATAGGAGAGATCTGAACCATCCGTTGAAGATCTGGCCGATCCATCCTAACGGGGAGCAGATCTAAGCCATTGATGAAGATCCAGAAGTTTTGATCCAGATCTGAGTTCATCCAGCCATTGATCCAGCCGGATTAATCTGGGCCGTTCATTGAAGATCAGCAGATCTGGGCCATCCAGTGATGATCTGATCGATCCGATCTACAGGAGAGTAGATCCAGACCTGATATCCATATCAGTACCTTCGGATCAGATTTTGGATGACTTTTTACCATTGATTTAGCCCAGAATCAATATCAGCCGTCGGTTCAGATCCAGATCTGATTCAAAACAGAAGCTACAGTTCCTAGCTTCCTTCGTCGACTCCACAGCGCGCAGCAGCCTCGTCCCCGCGGCATTTCTCTGGATTCCGGCCCCTTTCTCTTCTCCAATCGATCTCTCAAGCTTTAATCTCGGTGGTAAGCTTCTCGGCGGTGTCATCCCGATCTTCTGGAGTCATCGGAGGGTGTTCTCTCCGGTGGAATTTGGCTCGCGGCATCTTCCTTTTCCAGCTCGATTTGGCGGTGGTCCTCCAAATCCAAGCTCCGATTCCCATCAGCAACATTCGGAGGTGGTCTTCCGGTGTTCCTGAGCTTCACTCGACGTTCATCCGCGTTCCACAGCCTTCCATCAGATCCAGAGGTAGATTTCCAGATTTTCGGCACTTGAGTGGGTTTAGGGTTGTTCTTAGCTCGCCGGGGGTGGTCCGTCGGTGTAGTTAAGCACTCCTTGAGCTGATACGCCGTTGAGATGTTCCATTGAGGTCCAAAGTTGGGTGGTTTCGACTTTGGCACTCTTGTGTGACGGCAAGAGTGTGAGCTTGTTAGATGATTATGAGAATGGATTGGTTTACATTTTAATTCATTTTGTTATTGTTTTTATATCTTAGCACAGATTACTTTTATGTTTTGTTATATTTTTATGCAAGTAGTTAGCATTTCTTTCCTTGTTGAAGCTTAGTTTAAGTTTTATTTGTGCTTGGTTAATTGTTTAGTGTTTAAGTGCTAAATTAGGTTTACATCTTGCTTTAGATCAGATTTATTTGAGTCTTGATATTTCAATCTTCGTTTGATGTGTGTTGATGATTTAATTATAATGTAGGGTGACAATGCATTATGGTTTGATTGTTGGAACACAAGTAGATTTCACTATTGCTTTAGGTTAATCTCTTTATTCGCTGTGCTTGTTTTCATTTGTTAGATTTAGATTCAAAGTATTAAACCCCCAACTCCATTTTTATATCGAAAACCCCAAAAATAGGAATAAAAGACAATCCTAAATTACATTCTACCGTTGGTTCCTCGGATCGATCCTGGGCTCGTTACTACAACATTATTGTTTAATTAAGGGGTTCAGTGGAAATACATTTGTACAATTTGATAAGCCCAATCGTGACATTCAAAATTCGCCCTTATCAAATTTTGGCGCCGTTGTCGGGGAAATTGTAATATGCAATGTTTAGTAATTTTAGGATTATTGTTTTGATTGCTTTCATGTTTATATATCCATGTGTTTGATTGTATTTGTTCCTGAGTCTTCTGATTTTATTTGCTAGTTGTCTGTGTAAGAACAGGAAATTTTATTTGACCATGGATCCATATTATCCGTATTTTGGAGATGGGATGGAGAATAACTACTATCAGCCTCAGACTCAGTCCTACCTACCTATGGAGCAACGGAATAGGTATGAGGATGCACAAGAACAAATTGAAGAATCAATGTGGAAATGCAATGAAGTTATGCAACAAATGAGAGAGCATCAAGAGCAACAATTTGCAAGGATACAGAATATACAGAGTCAGTTAGATCAGATAGCATCATCTATTAATCAGTTACAAGCACAAAGAGCCAGTGAAGAGGTGGATTGTGGAGATCTTGTCAGGCCTGACACTACTTCTATTTCTTCACAATAATTTTCTAGTTTTATTTGTGATGATGTAGTTGTTTAGATTTCTGATTCTACTGATAGTGTTGCTTTAGATGTTGTTGAAGATGCAGGTATTGTTGCAGAAGATAATTTATGTGTAGGGGAATGCTTACTGGAAGCATTACCTCAAGAATCACCACAAATTGAAGATGTAAGTGTAGGGACTTGTGCTATGGAGCCAAGCACCCAAGAATCACTACATGAAGATGTACATTCACCAGAACTAGAGTCTGAGCATTTATTTGAGGAGAAAGAGGTAACAAACACCACTCCAGGTACCTCTCAAGATGACAAGGTGAGTATTTTGTGTAATTTTTCAGAAAATTTAATTGAGGTACCATTTGTTGATTTTATTAGTTGTGATTCATTTCTTGAAATATCTTTTGCCCACACTAATATTCTCCTATTTTCTTCTTATCCCATATGTGTATGGGAGGTGTTTTGTTTTATTGATTGTGTAGGAGAATTTAAGCTTCCGGAGTGGGTGCTAAAACTGAACCGATTAAGACCTCCAGAAAGAATGGTGAAGGGAAAAAGGATTAATAAGAAGAATTTAAGTAGAACCATGATTACTCCACTTCCGAGGTGGCTTCTTCTTTTGAACCTTCTTCAACCACCGGGAAAGAAAGGGGAGTTGGTTCTAATTTAGCTTACTCTTGCATTTAAATTCATGCTTGTGTTTAGTTTTTCTTTAATAAATTCTTTATACGGTTCTTTAGTTCTATACTTTGCATTTGCATCTTATTTTCATACTTTGCATTTAGTTTGGTATACATAGCATTTCATTTGAATAAAAGTTTCCATGGGAATTGTTTAGGAATACTTTTAAGATGGTAAAAGTCTCTTAAATTTGATTATCAATTTTAGGTCATTTAACATGATTGGATGCCTTTCTTACATGATATTGGTTAAAATGGTAGTGAATTCCAATTTGATTGATTGAGCTTGTTTGCATGAATATTACCTAGTGAGGTCCACTTTAAGCCTATACACTATTATTTTTATTATTTTTTTTTTCTTGTGTGGCATGCACTCATAGCAATTGAAACTCTAGAACTTGCTTAATTTATTTTCAAAGCCATAATAGCATATGTATGCGTGGTAAGGAAGGATTTTGTCATTCTTATGCTATCCTAATTTTTAATTTCTTTCTCCACAATTTTCTAAGAACATTTTCATCTAGCATTCTAATTCTTAATTCTCTTTGCTTGTCATATTTCTTTTATTTCGTTGAGAGTTTTGGATTAATTGCTTGATGAGTTAGATTGCTAAGATGGGTAAAGGTTTAAGTGTGGGGGAGGATTGGTATACATTTGAAGAGATTGAAGGTTTTTGATGGCTTCATGAGAATTGACCATTGATTATTGAGCATGACATGGAAGTGACAAGAGTTTCTTTGTATGATTTATTCAAATTGCTTAGGACAGTGTGCTCTATTGATAGGCACATTTTAATGAACGTGTGTAGTTGTTGGGAAGTAATTTTGAAGTGATTCATTGCATCTTAAAGAATAGTGATACAAAGTCTTTTAAGTTCTTAATTCTGAAACTAAGTATCTGCAGTGCAAGAAATGATGGGAAATCAGAATTTAGAAATCAGTGCATTTCTGAATTGTTGCAGAATTTAAAAATTGTAACTATTGGGTGGTTGAAAGATCTGTACAGTCAGATTGAGGCAGTAGTTTTGAATAAATGAAGACAATTTTGGTTATTTGATATCATAACAGTGAAGTGCACTTTCATTTCATATGCTAAAGCAAAACCAAATCTGCTGAAACCTAATCTGCAGGAATTTCTTACAGAATTAATAACTAAAGGCTGTCTGAAATAACAGAGAAGCTGATCAGAATTTGATTGTTGTTCAGTATCTGGAAGGGAGTAATCAAGATAGCATTATATGGCCATGTGTGTGCCAAAAACCAGAACTAATACATAATCTGGACAGTAATTAAAGTGCACAGACTAGGAACTGAATTCGGGATTGCAGTTGATTCTTCAAGACTGGTTCTGGAATTTTATTTTGATTGACAACAATTACTAATTCAAGATTTTTGGTGCCAAAGAATGGTCAAGTGTAGACAGAAAATAGGAAAAAAAATGGAGACTGATCCAATATAGTTGAATTTCTGTAGCTCTGATTGAAGTATTCAGCTTAGCATAATCTTTCATTAAGTGCTGCAACCCCAAGAGATGGAATCCTGGTTACTACTGCAAATGCAAACCCTCTTATTCCAACAACACAAAAATCAGAACCCAAAACACAACTGAAGCTGATTTTTAATTCAAATTCAGAATCCAATACAGCATTTTTCAGAATTGATCTTCTGCCAGAATTAACTTGAACATTTGGCACAAACTGTTCACAAGATGGCACACTCAAGAGATTTTAAAGTTGAATTCTGGATTTCTGAAGTGCTAGCTGGTGGCTATAGCTTAATAAAATCTGCAGACTGTATCAAGCATGTCATTGTTAATGCTTTAGTTCCAGATTTGGTTCTGCAAATATAAAGTTCACCATTTTGTTAACCTTCAACATTTTGAACTCAATGAAAGCACCTTCATCTTATACTCATCTCTCCTTTGAACTCACATCTTTCAGTCTCTACTCAAAGTTGGTTAATCAACTTCTCAACTTCTATAGTTGAATTTCTGTAGCTCTGGAATCTGAGCTTACTGAATCAGGTTTTTGAAACCTTTTCCTATAAGGTCCATAAGAGAACTAAATTTCTAATGTATTGCTGGTCATTGTGAATGGAAACAAGATGTGGGTTTAAGATAATTGGCAACATACAGAAGAATCAGAAGTTGCTCGGTTATGAATTTCTGAAGTTGCAGAAATAAGCAGGAGCTGGGTTGAGAAGCAGAAATTAACAAGAATCAGAAGAAGGAACAAATTTGGAAGCTGTGATTTGTAAACTGATATCAATTCTGCAGTATGGAATTTCAAGATGGTAGCAGGAAATTGTAGAAATTGTCAAAGAATCAATCCCTAAAATTTTTTGAGAACTAATTAATGAAATCAGAAACTAATTGCTGTCGAAGAAAGGAATCAATGTTGAAAATCTGTACTAAAACAGAAATGCAGATTTAGCAGAATAGTGTGGAAATTTTGTGCTAAATAAGGAAGAGAAGAAGTGGCTGATTTGAAATTGTTTTGAGCACAAGAATTTTGACAACAGAATCAAAATCCTGAAAACCCGAAAACTACAATTGAATTGAAATGCTGGAAGTGGAATTCAGAAGCAGTAGAAAAATTTCAGAAACAGGCATGAATTTTCTGGATTCCAATTGCAGAAGATGTGTAGTGTTGATTTTTAGGGAGTTCTTCCTTTTATTCCTCATTTCAACTCCACTGGACAGTCCTTAAGATGCACACAACTACACTGGATTCCAATTGTCAACTAAGATGCAGAGAGAAGGAAGAAGTCAATGAAACTCAAGACTGAAATGAAATTATGAAGTTGTGGAATGAATGTATCAATATTAGTCGTTATGCCAATCTATTGCTGTAAGGAACTGAAATTGTAACACAAATAAAAGGCTGTGGAAATCTGCAGGAATTGAAAAGCAGAGCTGAAAATTCTGATCAGATTTGTATCAAAATTCGGAATGCAATATTAAAATGAGTGAAAGTTTAACTGAAGTTTAAGAATATGATGAAACAAATGGTATGTTACCTGTTATGGCATCTGCAATTGAAACTGCATCAGTTGAAGGTAGATTAGTTTTGTGCCATAGTTAATTTGATGATTGTGCCAAGTTTTCTTTTGCTTTGCTTCTTGCGAATGTGCAGTAATTTCAGAATCCAAGCAAAATTCAGCAAACTAATTGAATAAACAGATCTGAATTCTGAAAGAGAAAAGTAGAATTATGCAATGCTGAAAAGTTGGAGCTGTGCATGTTTGGAATGAATGAAGTATCAGAATTTCCGACTTTGAGGCTGCTGTAATTGCATGAATTTCACAGCTGATTGTTGCTGCTGTTGAAGTGTTCTTGATCAACAACTATCTGATTTAAGAATGTGTATCAACTGAAGTGTTCTTGATTTGAATTTGTTGCTTGAGTTGTGATTGGAAGCTGTCTTACAGATTTTGGAGCTGTTTTGCAGATTTCGGGAATGAAATGTTTTCCAAATTTACTGCTGTTTATGGTTAGAAACTCCTTCAATTGATTCAATTCTGTTCAGCATTGTTTTCAAGTGAAGCTTTTGTTCTAGCGTTATTATTATTTGGTGTTTCTATCTCCAAAATTCAATTGCTTCCAAGGAGAAATTCGAGAAGCAGAAAGTTGCTGGATTTTATTATACTCGTGTATTTGTCAGGCCTGAAAACAGAATGTGGAGGCTGGTATAAAAGCAGAGAAAAAAAAATCAGTAAGTTGACAGAGATGCTGGAATGCAGAAACAGAGATGTTGATATGCTGGTAATTTGATCATTATGGATCCAAATTCGGAATTGAATTGGTGAGCATCATTTTACTTATGATGCACTTGAAGATAACATCATTTAATCTGAAAAGAAGGAAGACAGGGTTAGTAATTGATACTCAAGCAGTGAAGTAAAATGCTGGAAACAGAACTGCAGAATTGAAGTGCAGAGCTGGAAATTGAAGTACAGTCTATTTCAGATTTGTATCAAGATTTGGAATGTAATATTCAAATGACAGAAGCTTAATCAAAATTTAAGAGTAAGCTGGAAATAAATGTTGAGAAATGATAAGGGGTTGTATTCTTTGCTGATCAGTTCCATTCACGATAGCATCAGAAACTTAATGCTGAATCTGAAATTACAGGAATTCAGTGCTGTTATCAGAGGATAAAAGCTAGATAGCACCTTAATTCTTTGAGCTGGATCCTGAATATGAAGTCTAAAACCTTGGAATTTTGGGAGCTGCAACTTTTCAAATTCTTGCTGAATTCTAAATCAATTCCAGCAACTAGATTTGGATTAGTAAAGTCTGTATTTACCTCAACAAACATGCATTGTGTCAACTCTAAATGCTGATTTTGACCAATAACAACCTAAAATTGTCTTCCTGTTAATTTCAGAATTGATAACTAGAGTGTAGTATTAGTTCATCAGCAATGCATTCTGAAATTGATTTATGAAGTGTTGGTTTTTCTTGTGAAAAACTTTGGGGTTGCAAGAAACCAAAGTCTTGATACTGAACCTGAAAAGCATCCTGCTGGAATCACATTTTTGAATCTGAAAACGAAATATACAGTTCTGAAATTTTCAGAAACGGTACCTTAAGTCTGGTGGTTCACTGCAGTGCAGAATTCAAGAAGTTGGTATGAGTTTTAAGAAATGATTCTGGAATTTTGTTGTTGTTATTAACTTAGCTGGAATTTTAGGTCATTTTTTCTAGCATTCAAGAAATCTGGAATTTCTAGAATCTGAACTTTGAAGTGCAGAATTTAGAATTGTGCTGTAATTATGCCATCAGAATTTTGTTTGCTCCTTTAACCATGTGACATTGTGCTATAGCTGAGGATGAATACAAATATTTGGATACCAGTTTTATTCGAATTTGGAATGCAGAATGAAGACAATACCTACAAGTACATGTTTAGTGCCAAACTTCTATGCCAATTTTGATTAGTAACAACAAGAGTATCAAGCAATTAGATATCATGATGAGTTTAATTGCCCGGGACGGACAAATGATTAAGTGTGGGGGAAGGGAATTATTCTTCATGATTTGAGATTATTTTTGAGCTTCCATATTGCTGAAATTGAAGTGGAAAAATAGTGAAAGAATTTTTTTTTGAAAATTGGCACATTCAAGAGAGTATCAAAAGGGAGACAATGTATCAAGATTCTATGTTGGCAATCAAATTGAAGGGGAGTTTAGCTTGATATTTTGAATTGGTAACAACAAATGGTATTCATCTTTACACATCAAATTGGTCAACTCATCAAGTATATTCCTCCAATACTCTCATCTTCTCATTTTCTTCATTAATGCCTTTTCTTTTGCCTATTTCATCCATTTCAATTGCTCTTCTTGCTTCCATTTCAATTCTTCATGATAAATTCCTTTTAATTCATGTATGCTATGTTTTATAGTGGTGGAGAAGTAGAATATAAGCAAGCTTATGGTAGTGAAATGTTGTGAGTTGCATTGAGTGAGCTCCACTTATACACATGCTTGAGTGTGAGAGATAGATTAGGTAAATCCCTTGTGAGATTGCAACTTGCTTAATTTTTCAATTGGATTGAAACTACCATACCTACTGATTATTGTTTGGATTGTATTCATGATTGTTAGTGATCTTTAGATGGTCTTAGTTAAATTCTTTTTACTATCTTTTAGATATTGCTAGGGAATTTTCTATGAAGATGATTTTGAGTTTTCTTTACTTTCACGGGACGTTCAAGACTAAATGTGGGGGATTTGATAACCATGATTTTACTGTATTATTTTGATTCATTTATGCATGGTTTTGATGTTGGTTTCATAGTTTAAATCATGGTTACATTACATTTTTGTGCATTGCATAGATTTTGGACTTAATTGCAAATTATCTTATTTTTGTGCTATTTGATGGTAATATTTGATTTTTATTTTGTAGGCATCAAAGGATCTTAGATTTGGATCTATTTGGACCGAAATTGGGCTCGAATTGGAGTTCAAACAAGAAGATCAATCTTTGGAGTATTATGGGCCGTTCATCAAGAATAGGACAGATCTGGACCATCCGTTGAATATCTGGCCGATCCAACCTAATGGAGAGCAGATATGAGCCATTGATGAAGATCCAGAAGTTTTGATCCAGATCTGAGTTCATCTAGCCATTGATCCAGCCCGAAACAATCTGGGCCGTTCATTGAAGACTGGGCAGATCCGGGCCATCCAGTGATGATCTGATCGATCCGACCTACGGGAGGGTAGATCCAGACCCTAGATCAACATCAGTACCTTTGGATCAGATTTTGGGCAAGCTTTCACCGTTGATTTAGCTCCAAATTGCTCCCAGCCGTCCGTTCAGATCCAGATCTGATTCAAAACAGAAGCTACAGTACCCAGCTTCCTTCGTCGATTCCTCCACGCACAGTAGCTTCGTCTCCGCGGCATTTCTCCGGATTTCGACCCCTTTCTTTCTCCGATCATCCTCTCAAGCTTCAACCTCGGTGGATAATCTCTACATCAGCTCTTCCCGATCATCTGGTGTCGTCGGCGGGTGTTCTCTCCGGCGCAATCTCCACTTCTGCGATACCTCTGTTCACCTCATATTTGGAGGTGTTCTTCCAAATCTGAGCTCCGATTCCTATCAGCAACGCTCGGCGGTGGTCCTCCGGCGTTACTGAGCTTCTTCCAATGCCCATCCGGTGTCCACATCTTCATTCCAGATTCAGAGGTCAAGGATGGCAGATTTCCAGCATTTTCGGCATTTGATTGGTTCCGGGTTGTTTCTAGCTCGTCGGGGGTGGTCCGTCGACTAAGCTGAGCAATTTTGGAACTGATACGCTGTAGATGTAACGACCACCCTTCTTACTACTACTACTCTCTAAGGATGACCGTTACTTAACTACTAACTCAACTTAACCGGTATGATTAAAAATCACATGGAAACCCTACCGAAAAATTTCGACAAAATCTCCCCTGTACCGGTGACCATATTCAATAATACATGCAATATATACTCAGGCACAGGCGGCTGGAACATTTATCAAACACCCACGCAGTTAAATAAGTATCAATCCACAATATCTACTTACTAAACTGAACTCATCCTACATACAATCTAAACAGAATAATCTCAAATGACATGAACTTAAAATACAACTCAAATGTTTACAATAACTAAAATGCGGAAACTAAAATTAAAACTTCTTTCCTAGTCCCAAGGCTTCCATAGTCCTGGCATCACACATCCTTCGAACACCTCCTTGTCGCCTTCCTTTCTATATCTTTTCCTTTCCTGTATCTGCAGTAAGAGGAAGTGTAGTCTATAAGCAAAATTTGCTTAGTAAGCGCTATCTAACTCACAAAATCTCGATATGCATGAGGATATACTGAAATCTAAAACTGAATGCTCAAAAGGAAATCTACTCATGCTCATCTACTAGTGAAAGAAACATACTGAAAGGCTAAACATGTAAAGTAAATCTATACAATCATGCTAGCATAAAGAACTAAACTTGTTGATTTTAGAACTATCTGAAACTTATTTCATTTGTTCTAAACTTAATCTTTAATACTTTATGTTTATGTAAAACTCGTTTTACTTGTTCAAAAACTTATACTTATAATACTTCAAAATAATAATCAACTTCTCTTGGGCCCGGCAACTGTACTTTCTATGCGCGCATCCCTAACTAGACCCGAGATAGCTGGTCCCGAATCTAGTAGGGTTTACTAGGTTATCTAAACCTAGGGACCGACTATGGGTGTTGGTGCAACCTTAGGTCAAGGTTGACCTGGTTGACCCGACTCGAGTTGACGTGACTCGAGTTGTATTTTGATGTTTGATTTGGGAAGATTGTCGGTGCAACCTTAGGTCAAGGTTGACCTAGTTGTGTTGCATGTTGATGTTTGACACTCGTGAGAGAGTTCTATTCTTGATGTGGGACAAGAATAGATGTTTGGGAGATTATTGGTGCAACCGTAGGTCAAAGTTGACCTGGTTGACCTGATTTGGGAAAAGTCCAAGTATGAAGACTTGGCACGGAAAAGTCCTTGGCACGGGAAAAGTCAAGTATGGAGACTTGGCACGGAGTAAGCAGGGAGCTTGGCACGTGAAAAGTCCAAGTATGGAGACTTGGCGTGGAAAGTCCAAACAGGAGTTTGGCACGGGAAAAGTCCCAGTGAGTGAGGCAGTTGGAAATCCTGGTGAGTGAATCCAGGTGAAAATCCTAGTGAGTGAAACTAGGTGAAGGTGAAAGTCCGGTAAGTGAAGCCAGTAGGAAAATCACGTGAGTGAAGCTAGGTGAATGGGAAAGTCCTAACTGGGATGTTAGGCGGTGTGGAAAGTCCCGTGAGTGAAGGCGGTGGGAAAGTCCAGTAAGTGAAGCAGGCGGTGAGAAAGTCCTAACTAGGATGTTAGGCGGTAGGAAAATCCTGGTGAGTGAAGCCGGTGAAAGTCCCGTGAGTGAAGCCGAGGAAAATCCAGATGGATCGGGGATGATCGGACTTCCGGTGTTGGAAAGTCCAAGTAGGTCAAAGGAATTGACCGGACGCTTGGTGAGTTCTAGCAGTCGAGGGTGACCGGATGCTAGGGATGAAGTACCAATAGGTCGAGGTTGACCGGATATTGGTTTGAAGTCTTGGGACTTGGTTTGGGCAAAACCAAGCTCGGATCGGTCACCGGACCGATCGGTGTCTGCTGCTCGACGGTGACCGATCGGATAGCTCTCGGTTCTTGTCGATCGGTGGCCGTCGGCGAAAGAAAGGCGGTGATCGGTCCAGGCCGTCGGGCCGTCTGATCGGGGACCGATCGAGGCGTCGCGAAGCACGGCCGAGTTGGGATCGGTGCGTGGACCGATCAGATGTCTTTGATCGGTCCACGTCGTGAAGGTTACGTGCGGGTCGATGCGGGGACCCGATCGGCCCTGATCGGTCAGTAGGCCGACGCAACGGCTAGTTTCTTCATTGTTTCTTCTTCGCGGTATAAAGGGGTGAGGGCTTCTCTGAGTTTCTTCTTCTTCCTTCGGAAGTTTTTCTCTGCTCAAGCTTCTCCTTCTTCTTGAGCTTTGTTGAGCTCGTTGGGTGCTAAAGCTTCGCGTGAGCTTCCTGTTGCTGGTTTTCTAGCTAGGCTTGGATCCGAGAAGCTGCTGCTTCCCCAGGGTTCCTGCTGACTTCAAGAAGGCAAGCAAGTGTAGTTTACATTTCTGTTCTTGTTTTCTTGTTCCTATTTGTACTCCTATTGCTATTGCAAATATTGTGGCGAGGTTTCTCCACCCACAAGGAGTATATTGTATTAGCCGGTTCTCCGGGGACTCATCCACCGACGGATTGATAGGGCTCGTCCACCTTACGGACACGCCGAGGAGTAGGAGTATCATCTCCGAACCTCGTACATCGCTGTGTTAAGGTTTGATTTTCTTCTCCTTTCGTTTCTATTTGTATTTCCGCTGCACTAACCTAATCGTAGGAAGAAACGCGATCGATTTGGGGCGGCTATTCACACCCCCCCTCTCTAGCCGAGTACGAAGGATCCTAACAAGTGGTATCAGAGCAAGGCCGCTCTTCATCGGATCAACACCCGTGGGAGCAAAGCTAGAGAATGGATCTCTATGGAGAAGATGTCACCATTCCACCCTTCTACGAATGCGGCGACTTCGCGTATTGGAAGGTAAGGATGAAGTACTTTCTTATGACTAACATAATGAATTGGTTTTGTGTACAAGAAGGTTTTACTCCTCCGGTGGATAAGGAAGGAAAATCACTTGAGAAGAAGGAGTGGACAAGAGAACAAATTCACAAATCCGAAATCAACGAAGAGGTAACGAGAATAATTGAATTTTCATTGCCTACTAACATCTTGTGTAAGATAGGTTACAACAATGCCAAGGAATTATGGGATAACTTGGCCAAGTACCATGAGGAGAGCTCCACTTCAAGCCATGAAGAGGAGCCTAGTGAGCCAAGTAGCTCACATCATGGAGGGAGCAAATTAGAAGTTGAGGGTTACTCAACATCTAAGGACGAAGAGGAGGAAAGTTCTTCTTCAAGTTCGGAGCAAGAAGAAGAAGCTTCTACCTCCGAAAGGGATGAAGAAGAGAGCTCGCATCCACCCTCAACCCTAGGTAACTCAAGCAATTTAAGTTCAATTAAATTACACATTATGTGTTTTGAGTGTAGGGAACATGGACATTACAAGAGTAAGTGTCCAAAGAGGGTAAGAAAGACTCCACCGGCGCCAAAGGTCAAGGAAGCCGGAGTCCCGAAACGCAAGGGCAAGGAACACATCGTGTGCTTCCAATGCAAGCAAAGGGGACACTATAGGAGCCATTGTCCGAGGGGGAGGCAACCTCACAAGGGCAAGAGACCGGGCACATCGATAGGGGGAGCTAGGGCAAACCCTAAGGTAACCTCTAAGGTTCATTTTTGCAATTCTAATAAAATGCATGCTAGGAATTTTATTGCACTTGTCGATAATGACAGGCATGATAACCTTAGAAATCAATACATGTGCTTAGGTGCTAAACATGTCAACCTAGATAGGGATACTACTAGGAATGCTAACCCTAGGATTAACACTTCTAAGGTTAAGGAAAACCAAGGTAGAAACCCTAAATCAACTAGACACATGCCTAGGAATGCCTCAAAGAAAAATGAAAAATCAAAAATTGAGGTATTAGAGAAGGAGAATCAAGTCTTGAGGTCAAGACTTGATACTTTGGAAAAGGCTCTTAAGAACTTGGAGAAGTCATCTCAAGGGTTTAAGGGTCAAATTCCAAAGCCCAAGGACAAGAAAGGTTTGGGTCACAAACCTAAGTCCCAAATGGTCAAGCCCACCTATCATAATGTTCCATTCGATTATGGAACAAAACCTAGGGCTAGGAAGACCAACACCAAGGTCACAAGGGGAGTCACCCCTAGAGTTGATCTTGATGAGTCCCAAATGACCAAGGCTTTAAAGCCTAAGAGGGTCATTAGGAGGGTTGCTAGGGAAGTTATCCCTAGTGAATATTTAGTGAATCCAATGAGCTCAAGTAGGTATTGGGTTCCTAGGAGCATCTTCTCTACCCCATAGATGGGTTAGAGAGTGTCAACTCCAATAAGAAGGGTAGTTAACCCAACTTTGAGGAAATTGACACTCAAGGAGTATTTTCAAGGTTTTGAGAACTTTTGAAAATGAAATGGAATTATCATTTACTCCTTTGAAGAGCTAAATGTGCCTAATGGTGGAAATATCATTTTTAATCTTAAGTGGCACAATTTGAGGAAACCTAGAGAAATACCATAATTGGGATTTTGGTTTTCTCTTAGGGATATATGGGCAATCTAGGGTTAGATTTTAAGTTAGCTAAGGCTAAGGATACTTAGATAGGGATTTAGGTATTTTATTTGTGCTAACTTGCCATGATTGGTTGCCATATGCCATGCCATGACATCATATTCATTTTATTATCATTTGATATGTCATGATAATGCTTAGGTTATCTATGTGTCATGTGTTAGTTTAGTTTCAAACTTTATGCCATGACATCATGACATTGGCACATGTTTTTACTTATGATATCATTATATGCCATGTCATCATCTCTTGCATTATAATCAATGAAATTGATTTAAGGACAAACATATAATTTGATATTGAGATCAAATTGATGTTTAGAAAATGCATGAGAACTTAGCCTAAGTTGACCTTAACCCATATCTCACATCAAATTGACTTGAATGTGGTTTGATACACCTTAGATGTGTGTGAGATATTAGGATCATGAGTTAGGATCAAGGTGCATAGTTTTTGTACCTAGATGAGCCTAATTCAAGAAAAGGAGGATCATAGGGAAAGCTTGTGTACAAGTCATGTACATCTAGCCCTAAGATTATGGTCCTAAATTCAAATGGTTTTAAAAGCATTTTAAAATTGATTTGAAAAACCTTGATGAAGTTTTCCTAGTGATAGCATTCATCATTGAACATTGTGATACAAAGTTGAGTTAAACTTGAACTATTTCAAAGTTTTTGAACTTTGTATCAAGATTGAAAAATGGAAGTTATTTTCATAGAAAACTATTTTTCCTTGATAGTATATGTTATGAGGAGTGTATCCTCAAAGTTTCATAATTTTTGAAATTTTCTGGAATTGTTTATGGGTTTCTGAATTTCGGGTAAAAATTCAAGAATTCTGATAAGGGATCTTGGATCGGTCACTGGACCGATCCAGGAAGGAGTGGATCGGTCACTGGACCGATCCAGGGAAGTGTGGATCGGTCCGGAGATCCAGTCCGATCCCAGTGAATGTGGATCGGTCTGGGGACCGATCCAATGGGATCCTGATCGGTCTGGTGACCGATCAGGGCGTGCCAAAAGCTGAATTTCAACTGTATATCTGAAATTCCGGCTGTGAAAGTTTGTGGTTTAGGTTTCTAAGGGTTTGAAACTCTCCAAGACATTGTTGGTGCAATGGTCAAGGGGGAGTTGACCTTTAGGGGGAGTTTTACCTAATTGTCAAGGGGGAGTTGACTTTTAGGAGGAGTTTTTACTCCTTAAGACTTTTGAGGATTAGTGATATGGGGTTATCACTAAATTGATTGTTGAGTTTAGTATCAAGGGGGAAATTAAGAGTTTCAATGAAAGGTATGAGACTTTCATTAGGAAGAAACTCTTGACCTTGATACCCTCCTTTTTCTTTTTGATGTGTGTCAAAAAGGGGAGAGTGTTCATTGGAGAATTATTGGAGAACCCAAGTTAGGTTATCGGGTTAACCTAAGCTAGGGAAAGAATGTCAAGGAATGTTCAAGGAAGAACATTGGAATTCTTTTTGATGTATGTCAAAAAGGGGGAGAATTATTGGAGAACCCAAGTTAGGTTATCGGGTTAACCTAAGGGGAGAATGTCCAGAGAATGTTCAAGGAAAGAACATTGGACATTGGAAGATGGTTGGAAAACCTAAGTTAGGTTATCGGGTTAACCTAACTTGATTATGGTTTTGTCAAACATCAAAAAGGGGGAGATTGTTGGTGCAACCTTAGGTCAAGGTTGACCTGGTTGACCCGACTCGAGTTGACGTGACTCGAGTTGTATTTTGATGTTTGATTTGGGAAGATTGTCGGTGCAACCTTAGGTCAAGGTTGACCTAGTTGTGTTGCATGTTGATGTTTGACACTCGTGAGAGAGTTCTATTCTTGATGTGGGACAAGAATAGATGTTTGGGAGATTATTGGTGCAACCGTAGGTCAAAGTTGACCTGGTTGACCTGATTTGGGAAAAGTCCAAGTATGAAGACTTGGCACGGAAAAGTCCAAGCAGGGAGCTTGGCACTGGAAAAGTCCAAGTATGGAGACTTGGCACTGGAAAAGTCCAAGCAGGGAGCTTGGCACGTGAAAAGTCCAAGTATGGAGACTTGGCACGGGGAAAGTCCAAACAGGGAGTTTGGCACGGGGAAAAGTCCTGGTGAGTGAAGCCAGGCAGTCGGGAAATCCTGGTGAGTGAATCCAGGTGAAAATCCTAGTGAGTGAAACTAGGTGAAGGTGAAAGTCCTGGTAAGTGAAGCCAGGCATTCGGGAAAATCCTGGTGAGTGAAGCTAGGTGAATGGGAAAGTCCTAACTGGGATGTTAGGCAGTGTGGAAAGTCCTGGTGAGTGAAGCCAGGCAGTGGGAAAGTCCTGGTAAGTGAAGCCAGGCAGTGAGAAAGTCCTAACTAGGATGTTAGGCAGTGTGGAAATCCTGGTGAGTGAAGCCAGGTGAAAGTCCTGGTGAGTGAAGCCAGGCAAGGGAAAATCCAGATGGATCGGGGATGATCGGACACGGTGTTGGAAAGTCCAAGTAGGTCAAAGGAATTGACCGGACGCTTGGCAGGGAGTTCTAGCAGTCGAGGGTGACCGGATGCTAGGGATGAAGTACCAATAGGTCAAGGTTGACCGGATATTGGTTTGAAGTCTTGGGACTTGGTTTGGGCAAAAACCAAGCTCGGATCGGTCACCGACCGATCGGTGTACTGCTGCTCGATCGGTGCGGTGACCGATCGGATATCAAGAAGCTCTGTTGATTCTTGTCGATGCGGTGACCGATCGCCAGTTAACAGAGGCGAAAAAGGCGGTGATCGGTCCGCACGATCGAGCCATCTGATCGGTGGGGACCGATCAGAGACGATGTCGCACGGCCAGAGTTGGGATCGGTGCGTGGACCGATCCAGATGTCTTGATCGGTCCAGGCCGATCGAAGCGCCTGAAGGTTACGTCGTTGTCGATGGGGACCCGATCGGCCTGATCGGTCCGTAGACCGATCAGGTTCTACATGAGCAGCTAGTTTCTTCATTTCTTCTTCGCGGTATAAAGGGGTGAGGGCTTCTCTGAGTTTCTTCTTCTTCCTTGGAAGTTTTTCTCTGCTCAAGCTTCGCTTCTCCTTCTTCGAGCTTTGTTGAGCTCGTTGGGTGCTAAAGCTTCGTGTGAGCTTCTTGTTGTTGGTTTTCTAGCTAGGCTTGGATCCGAGAAGCCGCTGCTTCCCGGGTTCCTGCCGACTTCAAGAAGGCAAGCAAGTGTAGTTTACATTTCTGTTCTTGTTTTCTTGTTCCTATTTGTACTCCTATTGCTGTTGCAAATATTGTGGCGAGGTTTCTCCACCCACAAGGAGTATATTGTATTAGCCGGTTCTCCGGGGACTCATCCACCGACGGATTGATAGGGCTCGTCCACCTTACGGACACGCCGAGGAGTAGGAGTATCATCTCCGAACCTCGTACATCGCTGTGTTAAGGTTTGATTTTCTTCTCCTTTCTATTTCCGCTGCACTAACCTAATCGTAGGAAGAAACGCGATCGATTTGGGGCGGCTATTCACACCCCCCCTCTCTAGCCGAGTACGAAGGATCCTAACAAGTGGTATCAGAGCAAGGCCGCTCTTCATCGGATCAACACCCGTGGGAGCAAAGCTAGAGAATGGATCTCTATGGAGAAGATGTCACCATTCCACCCTTCTACGAATGCGGCGACTTCGCGTATTGGAAGGTAAGGATGAAGTACTTTCTTATGACTAACATAATGAATTGGTTTTGTGTACAAGAAGGTTTTACTCCTCCGGTGGATAAGGAAGGAAAATCACTTGAGAAGAAGGAGTGGACAAGAGAACAAATTCACAAATCCGAAATCAACGAAGAGGTAACGAGAATAATTGAATTTTCATTGCCTACTAACATCTTGTGTAAGATAGGTTACAACAATGCCAAGGAATTATGGGATAACTTGGCCAAGTACCATGAGGAGAGCTCCACTTCAAGCCATGAAGAGGAGCCTAGTGAGCCAAGTAGCTCACATCATGGAGGGAGCAAATTAGAGTTGAGGGTTACTCAACATCTAAGGACGAAGAGGAGGAAAGTTCTTCTTCAAGTTCGGAGCAAGAAGAAGAAGCTTCTACCTCCGAAAGGGATGAAGAAGAGAGCTCGCATCCACCCTCAACCCTAGGTAACTCAAGCAATTTAAGTTCAATTAAATTACACATTATGTGTTTTGAGTGTAGGGAACATGGACATTACAAGAGTAAGTGTCCAAAGAGGGTAAGAAAGACTCCACCGGCGCCAAAGGTCAAGGAAGCCGGAGTCCCGAAACGCAAGGGCAAGGAACACATCGTGTGCTTCCAATGCAAGCAAAGGGGACACTATAGGAGCCATTGTCCGAGGGGGAGGCAACCTCACAAGGGCAAGAGACCGGGCACATCGATAGGGGGAGCTAGGGCAAACCCTAAGGTAACCTCTAAGGTTCATTTTTGCAATTCTAATAAAATGCATGCTAGGAATTTTATTGCACTTGTCGATAATGACAGGCATGATAACCTTAGAAATCAATACATGTGCTTAGGTGCTAAACATGTCAACCTAGATAGGGATACTACTAGGAATGCTAACCCTAGGATTAACACTTCTAAGGTTAAGGAAAATCAAGGTAGAAACCCTAAATCAACTAGACACATGCCTAGGAATGCCTCAAAGAAAAATGAAAAATCAAAAATTGAGGTATTAGAGAAGGAGAATCAAGTCTTGAGGTCAAGACTTGATACTTTGGAAAAGGCTCTTAAGAACTTGGAGAAGTCATCTCAAGGGTTTAAGGGTCAAATTCCAAAGCCCAAGGACAAGAAAGGTTTGGGTCACAAACCTAAGTCCCAAATGGTCAAGCCCACCTATCATAATGTTCCATTCGATTATGGAACAAAACCTAGGGCTAGGAAGACCAACACCAAGGTCACAAGGGGAGTCACCCCTAGAGTTGATCTTGATGAGTCCCAAATGACCAAGGCTTTAAAGCCTAAGAGGGTCATTAGGAGGGTTGCTAGGGAAGTTATCCCTAGTGAATATTTAGTGAATCCAATGAGCTCAAGTAGGTATTGGGTTCCTAGGAGCATCTTCTCTACCCCATAGATGGGTTAGAGAGTGTCAACTCCAATAAGAAGGGTAGTTAACCCAACTTTGAGGAAATTGACACTCAAGGAGTATTTTCAAGGTTTTGAGAACTTTTGAAAATGAAATGGAATTATCATTTACTCCTTTGAAGAGCTAAATGTGCCTAATGGTGGAAATATCATTTTTAATCTTAAGTGGCACAATTTGAGGAAAACCTAGAGAAATACCATAATTGGGATTTTGGTTTTCTCTTAGGGATATATGGGCAATCTAGGGTTAGATTTTAAGTTAGCTAAGGCTAAGGATACTTAGATAGGGATTTAGGTATTTTATTTGTGCTAACTTGCCATGATTGGTTGCCATATGCCATGCCATGACATCATATTCATTTTATTATCATTTGATATGTCATGATAATGCTTAGGTTATCTATGTGTCATGTGTTAGTTTAGTTTCAAACTTTATGCCATGACATCATGACATTGGCACATGTTTTTACTTATGATATCATTATATGCCATGTCATCATCTCTTGCATTATAATCAATGAAATTGATTTAAGGACAAACATATAATTTGATATTGAGATCAAATTGATGTTTAGAAAATGCATGAGAACTTAGCCTAAGTTGACCTTAACCCATATCTCACATCAAATTGACTTGAATGTGGTTTGATACACCTTAGATGTGTGTGAGATATTAGGATCATGAGTTAGGATCAAGGTGCATAGTTTTTGTACCTAGATGAGCCTAATTCAAGAAAAGGAGGATCATAGGGAAAGCTTGTGTACAAGTCATGTACATCTAGCCCTAAGATTATGGTCCTAAATTCAAATGGTTTTAAAAGCATTTTAAAATTGATTTGAAAAACCTTGATGAAGTTTTCCTAGTGATAGCATTCATCATTGAACATTGTGATACAAAGTTGAGTTAAACTTGAACTATTTCAAAGTTTTTGAACTTTGTATCAAGATTGAAAAATGGAAGTTATTTTCATAGAAAACTATTTTTCCTTGATAGTATATGTTATGAGGAGTGTATCCTCAAAGTTTCATAATTTTTGAAATTTTCTGGAATTGTTTATGGGTTTCTGAATTTCGGGTAAAAATTCAGGAATTCTGATAAGGGATCTTGGATCGGTCACTGGACCGATCCAGGAAGGAGTGGATCGGTCACTGGACCGATCCAGGGAAGTGTGGATCGGTCCGGAGACCGATCCAGTAAGAGGCAGTCCGATCCCAGTGAATGTGGATCGGTCTGGGGACCGATCCAATGGGATCCTGATCGGTCTGGTGACCGATCAGGGCGTGCCAAAAGCTGAATTTCAACTGTATATCTGAAATTCCGGCTGTGAAAGTTTGTGGTTTAGGTTTCTAAGGGTTTGAAACTCTCCAAGACATTGTTGGTGCAATGGTCAAGGGGGAGTTGACCTTTAGGGGGAGTTTTACCTAATTGTCAAGGGGGAGTTGACTTTTAGGAGGAGTTTTTACTCCTTAAGACTTTTGAGGATTAGTGATATGGGGTTATCACTAAATTGATTGTTGAGTTTAGTATCAAGGGGGAAATTAAGAGTTTCAATGAAAGGTATGGGATTTTCATTAGGAAGAAATTCTTGACCTTGATACTCTCCTTTTTCTTTTTGATGTGTGTCAAAAAGGGGAGAGTGTTCATTGGAGAATTATTGGAGAACCCAAGTTAGGTTATCGGGTTAACCTAAGCTAGGGAAAGAATGTCAAGGAATGTTCAAGGAAGAACATTGGAATTCTTTTGATGTATGTCAAAAGGGGAGAATTTGGAGAACCCAAGTTGGGTTATCGGGTTAACCTAAGGGAAGATGTCCAGAGAATGTTCAAGGAAAGAACATTGGACATTGAAAGATGATTGAAAACCTAAGTTAGGTTATCGGGTTAACCTAACTTGATTATGGTTTTGTCAAACATCAAAAGGGGAGATTGTTGGTGCAACCTTAGGTCAAGTTGACTGGTTGACCCGACTCGAGTTGACGTGACTCGAGTTGTATTTTGATGTTTGATTTGGGAAGATTGTCGGTGCAACCTTAGGTCGAGGTTGACCTAGTTGTGTTGCATGTTGATGTTTGACACTCGTGAGAGAGTTCTATTCTTGATGTGGGACAAGAATAGATGTTTGGGAGATTATTAGTGCAACCGTAGGTCAAAGTTGACCTGGTTGACCTGATTTAGGAAAAGTCCAAGTATGAAGACTTGGCACGGAAAAGTCCAAGCGGGGAGCTTGCAGGAAAAGTCAAGTATGGAGACTTGGCTGGAAAAGTCCAAGCAGGGAGCTTGGCACGTGAAAAGTCCAAGTATGGAGACTTGGCGTGGAAAAGTCCAAGCAGGGAGTTTGGCACGGGGAAAAGTCACGTGAGTGAAGCCGGCAATGGAAATCTGGTGAGTGAATCGGTGAAAATCCTAGTGAGTGAAACTAGGTGAAGGTGAAAGTCCTGGTAAGTGAAGCGGGCATTGGAAAATCACGGTGAGTGAAGCTAGGTGAATGGGAAAGTCCTAACTGGGATGTTAGGCGGTGTGGAAAGTCCAGTGAGTGAAGCAGGCGGTGGGAAAGTCTGGTAAGTGAAGCCGCAAGTGAGAAAGTCCTAACTAGGATGTTAGGTAGTGTGGAAATCCCGGTGAGTGAAGCCGGTGAAAGTCCGGTGAGTGAAGCCAGGAGGGAAAATCCAGATGGATCGGGGATGATCGGACTTGTGTTGGAAAGTCCAAGTAGGTCAAAGGAATTGACCGGACGCTTGGCAGGGAGTTCTAGGGGAGTGACCGATGCTAGGGATGAAGTACCAATAGGTCGAGGTTGACCGGATATTGGTTTGAAGTCTTGGGACTTGGTTTGGGCAAAACCAAGCTGGATCGGTCACCGACCGATCGGTGTCTACTGCTTGCTCGATCGGTCGGTGACCGATCGGATCTGGAAGCTCTGTTGGTTCTTGTCGATCGGTGGCCGTCAGCGTTAACAGGCGAAAGAAAGCGGTGATCGGTCCACGGCACCGATCGGGCCATATCTGATCGATGCAGGGACCGATCGAGAGAGGCGTCGCGAAGCACGGCAGAGTTGGGATCGGTGCGTGGACCGATCCAGATACCGATCGGTCCCAGACCGCATCGACGAAGGTTACGTGCGCCGATCGGTCCGGGACCGATCGGCCCTGATCGGTCCGTAGACCGATCGGGGTTCTCTTCTCTGCTAGTTTGCCACTGTTCTTCTTCTGATTGGTCTCAAGGCCGATCAGATAACCTTCAGTGCTTCCTGGAAGTTTTTCTCCTGCCTGAAGCTTCTGCTTCTCCTTCTTGCTGAGCTTTGTTGAGCTCGTTGGGTGCTAAAGCTTCGCGTGAGCTTCTTCCTGTTGCTGGTTTTCTAGCTAGGCTTGGATCCGAGAAGCTGCTGCTTCCCCAGGGTTCCTGCTGACTTCAAGAAGGCAAGCAAGTGTAGTTTACATTTCTGTTCTTGTTTTCTTGTTCCTATTTATACTCCTATTGCTGTTGCAAATATTGTGGCGAGGTTTCTCCACCCACAAGGAGTATATTGTATTAGCCGGTTCTCCGGGGACTCATCCACCGACGGATTGATAGGGCTCGTCCACCTTACGGACACGCCGAGGAGTAGGAGTATCATCTCCGAACCTCGTACATCGCTGTGTTAAGGTTTGATTTTCTTCTCCTTTCGTTTCTATTTGTATTTCCGCTGCACTAACCTAATCGTAGGAAGAAACGCGATCGATTTGGGGCGGCTATTCACACCCCCCCTCTCTAGCCGAGTACGAAGGATCCTAACAATGGGAGCCCAGCCCAAGGACAACTGAGAGTCCAGTACAGTGCCACTGATAAAAGTAAAATACTTGTTATCTTTTAATACTTCTAATATATAATGCCTTGGCATTTTAATAAGCACCTTGTGTGCCAAAATTCCTAAAGTCTTGACTTTGGGATTTACTTAAGGCCTTGGCCTTTTCTTTCTTTTCTTTATCTTTCTTATACTTTTCTTTATCTTTCTTATACTTTTCTTATAAAAGAATGCTTCTTACAAAACTGAAATGTTTAAACAAATTCTAACACTGCAATGCTTAAACAAAATCTGCATACAAGTTTAAACAGAAATCTGCATATTAAGCTTAACTAAAATCTGTATATTAAGCTTATCTAATATCTGCATACTAAACTTATAAAAATCTGCATGCTATACTTATAAAAATCTGCTTATTAAAATCTGCACTGATCTACTTAATAAAAATCTGTACTGCTCTTCTTAATAAAAATCTGCACTCTAAGGGCTTAATCAAACTTCACTATAATCTTTTAAAACTGCACCATGAGGAGATCTAAACTACATTAAAACTTCCAAATTGATTTCAATTATCTCAGTTTCCCCACTCATCTAATATCAAAAATCTGCACTATACTAAACTTAACAAAAATCAGCATATTAAACTTATAAAATCTGCACTTGTGATCTTAACCAAATCTGCATTATACACTTAACCAAATCTGTCAAGGAATCCGAATCAACCTATGAAACCAGATATATGGTAGATAGTTAATGAATCCAAAAACTTAAGGCAATTCAACTAGTAGTGAGTTGAATTAAACCCAATAATAAATCCAGTAATAAATCCAGTAATAAAATCTATACTCCCATATCAACCTATGAAACCAAATCTGAATTTCCAAATCTAGCCAATTCTGGTTAAAAACTCCATGGCAATAACTTCAAAACTAACCGAACTTGATATAAGCCAACTGTCTTCCAAAAACAAGAACCCACAGCATGCTACTGAAACCAAAACTATACATTAAATCTGTACACTTTCTCATGTTAATTGTCTAATAGCCAAATTTGACCAGATTGCTTAGGAAAATTTCTGAACAGAAGCTACTTGTGCCCCTTTTCACAGCACAACTTGACTTGCACATTAAGATCACAAACAGAACAGAATCCAACAAAATCTAAAGCAAGCAACTCACGGCAGCAATCAATCCCAATCAAAGAAGGAAGCTAAAACCTAAATCAAATCTGTCCTTCATGCCTAAACTGAACTAATTCTTCTCTTCTTTCTTTAGGGTTCACGGCAGCAAACAAAAACAAGTTTCTTCACGGCAAAACTCAAGGAAACAAGGAAACACCAAAGCAAAATCGGAGCAACTCTTACCGCAGGTGAGTAGCAACTTACCTAGCGTTCTTGGACTTACAGCCGAGAAGAAGGCTTCTAATGCTTATAGGGCTCACGGAAAACTCGACAATCCGGCTCCTCTTTGTGCCCACAAGCTCTCCTCGACGAAAGGATCGTGAGGAGGTGGAGAGCTCTCGGAAAACTCCCTCAATCGGCCGTCGGAGTGAAGCCCTAGCCTTCCTTGCCTTCCGCCCGAGCACAGCCGTCGCGCGCAGAAGAGAGACGCGAGGAGAGGAGAAGGGAAAGTTAGGTCACGGGGTAGGAAAATAATCTCTTCTTATAACTTAGGCATTTTCTAATTCAGTTATGACTTAAGACCAATTCCTTATAAATTTGTTTACGAAATACCAGCTGGCGCGCTTGGTCCGCTGGAAAGATGAATTCCCGAAGGTCTCGGGTTTGAGCCGCCCTCGGCTCCTTTTTAAACGGAATTTTTATTTCGTTTCTTAAGACTGCTTAATCATATTTAATTCCCTTAAATTATAACAAAACAGCCGTGGACCAGCTGGTTGTCTGAGTTCGGTTAAGACTCGGGTCAAGCCCGAGGTCTTGGGTTCAAAACCCAGTTTCAACATTTTTCTTTCTTCTTTTTTTTTTTAAACTTCTTCCTCTTGGTAAAAATACCAAACGAACTCCAAAAATTATATAAAAATACTCTATAAATTCCTAAAAATCTTTAGAATTTTTCTAAAGTATTTCTAAATATCTTAAAGTACTTTTAGAACTCCTAATGAGGAAAATTGGGTTGTTACAGTAGAGATGCTCCATTGAGGTCCGAAATTGGGTGGTTTTGATTTTGGTACTCTTGTGTGACGGCAAGAGTCTTGGGTTCAAAACCCAGTTTCAACATTTTTCTTTCTTCTTTTTTTTTTAAACTTCTTCCTCTTGGTAAAAATACCAAACGAACTCCAAAAATTATATAAAAATACTCTATAAATTCCTAAAAATCTTTAGAATTTTTCTAAAGTATTTCTAAATATCTTAAAGTACTTTTAGAACTCCTAATGAGGAAAATTGGGTTGTTACAGTAGAGATGCTCCATTGAGGTCCGAAATTGGGTGGTTTTGATTTTGGTACTCTTGTGTGACGGCAAGAGTATGAAGTTTGTGAGTTGATTGTGAAAGGATTGGTTTTTATTTTATTTTATTTCTTTTTCTTACTGTTCAACAGCTTAGAACAGATTTATTTTAATGGTTGTTATGTTTTAGCAAGTAGTTTAGCATTTCTTTACTTAATTGAAGCTTAGTTTAAGTCTTCTTTGAAGCTTGTTTAATTGATAAGTTGTAGGTTTCAAATTAGGGTTTAAATCATGCTTTAGATTAGATTTATTTCTGTCTTGTAATTTCATATGTAGTTTAAGTGTGGTGATGATTAAATTATAATGTAGGGTGACAATGCATTATGGTTTGATTGTTGGCACACAAGTAGATTTCACTATTGCTTTAGGTTAATCTCTTTATTCGCTGTGCTTGTTTTCATTTGTTAGATTTAGATTCAAAGTATTAAACCCCCAACTCCATTTTTATATCGAAAACCCCAAAAATAGGAATAAAAGACAATCCTAAATTACATTCTACCGTTGGTTCCTCGGATCGATCCTGGGTTCGTTACTACAACATTATTGTTTAATTAAGGGGTTCAGTAGAAATACATTTGTACAATTTGATAAGCCCAATCGTGACACGCAGTAAATAATATGCTTATCAATCACCCTTCTATTATAGTTCTGTCTCATCCTCTGTCTATAGACTTCCAGCCTGGCAGCTGTTTGTTCGCGAATTTCGCTGATGAAATCTAGTTCGGCCAGCCGTCGCTCTGTGTTCCCTTCGTCATACATCATTCTTCTGACGGATGGTATCCCGACCTCCAGAGGTACCACTGCTTCATTGCCATATACTAAATGGAAAGGTGTCAGACCTGTACTTTCTCGGGGTGTCGTACGATAAGCCCACAAAATGCTCGGCAGCTCGTCCACCCAATTGCCTCCCGTGTGATCCAGCTTGACTTTGAGCCCTCGTACTATTTCTCGATTGACTACCTCTGTCTGACCATTGCTCTGAGGATGAGCAACCGAAGTAAAGGCCTGAGTTATGCCGAACCCCTTGCACCAATTTTGTATCTTGCGTCCCTGAAATTGTCTGCCATTGTCCGACACTAACTTATGAGGTAAGCCGAATCTGCAAAAGATATTCTTCCACAAGAACTGAATCACCGCATCTTCAGTAATTCTGGCCAGAGCTTCCACCTCTACCCACTTGGAGAAGTAATCTACTGCTACCAACAAAAAGCGTCTTTGCCCTGTAGCCATCGGGAAAGGTCCTACAATATCCATACCCCATTGGTCAAATGGACAAGACACTATAGAAGTTCTCAGCAGCACTGTGGGTCGGTGCGTCAAGTTCTGATACTTCTGGCATGACAAACAAGTATTCACCAGCTTCTGTGCATCCTTTCGCAGGGTAGGCCAGAAATACCCGGCCAGTAGTACTTTCTGAGCTAGCGTTCTTTCGCCTGCATGATTGCCACAACACCCCAAATGTATCTCTCGCAAGGCCTGATCTGCTTCTTCCATACTCAAGCACTTGAGCAGAGGTCTGGAGAAAGACCTTTTGTACAGTTGATCTCCGATAATAACATAAGAATGGGCCTGTCTCCTGAGCATACGCGCCTCTTCTAAGTTGATTGGTACAATTCCTTGCTGGAGGAAATTTATTATGGGCGCCCTCCAATCAATTACTCCTCTCAGGTTATTTTGTAAATCTATCTGAGCTATAAGGAAGGTCTGTGCTATAGATCTGTCAAGTACCCAAGTGGTCAGGGAGCTGGCTATTTTAGCTAATTCATCCGCTCTTTCATTTTCAGCCCTGGGAATCTTAGTGACTGTGACTTCTTTAAAATCTTTCCTCATCTTCTCATAGGCTTCCTTGTAAACTTGCATCTTTTCGTTGTTTACCTCAAAATGTCCGGTCACCTGTTGAGTTACTAGCTACGAATCTGAATATATTATGACTCGGCTTGCCCCCACATGCCGAGCTGCTTGCAGACCTGCTAATAGGGCTTCATATTCTGCCTCATTGTTGGTAGCTCTGAAATTTAGCCGTACAGCCAGCTGCATAATGTCTTCTTGCGGAGATATTAGAAGTGCACCTACACCACTTCCATGATGGGTAGCCGACCCGTCTACATAAACTTTCCAAACTTCCTCCGAATCCGCTTGATAAACCTCTGTCAAGAAATCCGCCAGGGCCTGTGCCTTGATCGCGGTTCGGGGATGATACTGTATATCATATTCCCCTAGCTCGGTTGTCTATTTGATAAGCCGACCTGCTACCTCCACCTTGGTGAGAGCTCGACCCATTGTACTGTCTGTCAGGACGGTAATAGGATGCGCCAAAAAATACGGTCGGAGGCGCCGAGCCATGAGAACAAGTCCGTAAACCAACTTCTCCCGGGTTGTGTACCGAGACTCAGCCCCCTTCAATAGATGGCTGAAAAAATACACTGGCCATTGTACATTGTCCTGCTCTTTAACTAGCACGGCCCCCACGGCCTCGGGGGTGGCTGATAAATAGACCCAAAGGGGTTCTCCAACAACAGGTTTGAACAGCGATGGTAAAGATTCCAGGTATTGCTTTAGCTCCTCAAAGGCCTGTGTGCACTCTTCCGTCCACTGAAACTTAGCTGCTTTCCTGAGCACTTTGAAGAAGGGCGCGGCTCGATCTGCAGATCTGGAGATGAATCTGGACAGCGTCGTTATCCTGCCTACTAACTTCTGCGTTTCCTTCAGATTCTGAGGGATCTGCATGTTTCAGAGTACTTGAACCTTCTCAGGATTGGCTTCTATCCCCCGTTCAGTCACCAGATATCCCAGAAACTTCCCTCCTTTAGCCCCGAACAGACATTTCAGAGGATTCAACTTTACACTATATTGTCTCAGAGTCCCACAGATTTCTTCTACATCTTTTATTAGATTGGACGTCAGGGGGGACTTGATTAAGATGTCATCAACATAGACTTCAACGTTCCGCCCGATCTGACTCCGAAAGATTTTGTCCATCATCCTTTGGTAGGTGGCCCCATCATTCCTAAGTCCAAATGGCATGACCGTATAGCAGAAAGTACCATCAGCCGTTACGAAGCTAACCTTCTCCTGATCCTCCCTAGCTAAGGGTATCTGATGATATCCTTGATAAGCGTCCATCATGCATATCCTCTCACAGCCAGCAGTTGAATCCACCATCTGATCGATCCGCGGGAGAGGATAACAGTCTTTGGGAGTGACTTTATTGAGGTCGCGGAAGTCTATGCACACCCTCCACTTGTTGTTAGGCTTCTTTACTAATACAACGTTAGAAAGTCAGGACGGGAATTGCACCTCCCGAACATGTCCCCCCTTCTTGAGCTGATCCACTTCAGCTCGGATAATTTTATTCTGGTCGGCAGAGAAATTTCTCTTCTTCTGCTTGACTGGCTTGGCTTCAGGTATTAAATGCAGCTTGTGCTCAGCTATCTCTGGTTTGACTCCGGGCAGTTCTTCCGGGGACCAAGCAAAAACGTCCCTATTACGGGTCAGACACTGTATCAGCTCCGACTTAAGCTCCGGTGGTAAGTCACTAGCAATGCGAGTGATGCTCTCTGCTCTGTCAGTATGCAACTGAATCTCTTCCCAAGGGATAGGCTCCTCGGCAATAGGCAGAGGCTCCTCTTGGATAGCGTGCACACCACCATCCTGAGTCCTCCTGCTCTTGCGTGCCTCCACCCGGACCATATCGATATAATAACTACGAGACACCTTCTGATCTCCCTTGACTTCTCCGACCTGCTCGCCGACTGGGAACATAATCTTCTGGTGAAAAGTGGAGACAGCAGTCCTGAACTCATGCAGAGCTGGCCTTCCTAGGATGACATTGTAGGAGGAAGGAAAATCTACCACTATGAAGGTGCTCCTCCTGGTGCGCACCAGTGGCTCAGTGCCCATGGATATGGCCAGCTTAATCTGACCCATGGGCTTGACTTCGTTACCTGTGAACCCGTATAAAGAAGTGGTTATGGGTTGGAGCTCAGCGGCATCAATCTGCATCTCCTCGAACGCAGCTCTAAACAAAATATTGACCGAGCTCCTGGTATCCACAAAGACCCGAGCCACTCGGCTGTTAGCAATAACGGCCTTAATTATGAGAGCATCATCGTGGGGTAGTTCCAGACCCTCCAAATCTTATGGCCCAAAGCTAATAACAGGGCCAGACGCCTGCTCGTGGCTGCACCCCACAACTCCCACATATAACCGCCGACCGTGTGACTTACGAGCTCGGCCTGAGTCCCCGTCAGTGGGCCCTCCTGAAATCATGTCGATCTGTCGTACAGAAGCGTTACCCCGGTTTTCCAAATCCCCGACATCTCTTCGTTCTTCCACGGGACCAGCTTGGTCAGAAGGACCGGCTAGGTTGGGCCGGGTCTGACGAGCACGTCCGGCTGTGGCCCGTTCTTCCTCCATTCTCTGTATTTGGGGCGCTAACTCCTGGGGAGGCAAGCCCTGCTCTGCAGCTCGCCTGGAGTCACGGGCAAATTGGAAGCAGTTACTGAGATCATGCGTCCTGGACCGATGATATGTGCAATATGGTACTCCCCTTGGTCCAGGCCTGGGCGCGTGTATGGCAGCAACTCGCGGAGCTGGTTTGACTCCCTGAGCGGGCTGAGGGGCAAGCCTGGGTTGAACGCGCTGAAGAGGCTGAGCTGGCTGTGGTGCTCTCCTTTCAGGTCGGTTGCCAGGAGCCACTGTCTTTTCGGCCTTCCTCCTAGCTGCCTGAGCTTCCTCCACTTTGATGTAGCAAGAAGCTTTCTCCACCACATCTTCAAAACTTCGGGCGGGGTTTTTGATGAGGTCCCTGAAGAATTCCCCTTCTAGCAATCCGTGGGAGAAGGCGCTCATCAGTATTTATGAGGTGGCGGAGAGACGTCATTGGCCACCTGACTGAACCGATTGATATAGCTTCGCAGAGGCTCGGTCGGACCCTGTTTAAGAGCGAAAAGACAGTGGTTGGTTTTTTGATACTTACGACTGTTGGCGAAGCGACGTAAGAAGGCCGTTTTGAAATCCAAGAAGCGATTGATGGACTCTGGGGGCAATCCATCGAACCACTTCTGCGCCGAACCCGACAGGGTATGTAGGAATACTCGGCATTTGACAGCATCGCTGTATTGATACAACATAGCCGCGTTCTTGAACTTTCACAGATGCTCTTCCGGATCTTTGCTTCCATCGTATTCTCCGATGTTCGGGGCCCGATAACCCCTTGGTAGGTTTTCCCTCAAGATTTGAGCCGAGATGGGTACCTTGTCATCCGGGTCTTCGGGCAGATCTTTGGCAGAGATTATAGCTTTTCCCTTTCCTGAATCCCGAGGTGGATGTAGAGAACTTTCCGCCACCGACGCCTGCGGCTCTTCTTTCTTCGGATTATGCTCGCGAGGTCCAGGTTGATGATAGTTGTAGCGAGGCTCTTGGAATGAAGTACGAGGGAGTTCTTCTGGTTGCTTCCTCTTTGAGCCCCTATCGGAGACAGGAGCTGGTTCTTTGGACGCTTCAGGCGCTAGGCGAGGTCGTGAAACTGTTCCTTGTTTCTCAGAGGCGGCTCGCTTTTTGACCTCCTTAAAGAGCTCGTACTCCCCCGCGGTCATGGTAACATTAATCCTCCTACCGGAACTTCGACCAGAGTCCTCCATCTTCACGCTTCGGATCAGGCTGTTGTGTTTCCCATAGACGGCGCCAAATTTGATCCTGTCCGGAAGCTGAGTCGGACGAAGGCTGGTCACGGCGGCCTAGATGTTGACGAAAAGTCGTGGATGATTCGGCTCCCACGGGCGGCTGACGATGCTACAGGCTCCTATACACACTCAGACGATTCCCCCTCCTCACGTTAGAAATCAGAACCCAGGGAAAAAGTCCCCGGGTCAGGCCCTCCGACGCTCAAGTCAGGTACTTTTCCCCAGAAAAACGCAGAGAGAAAAAACGACTGCAAGTGAAAAGTTGTGGAAAAAAGTGATGAGAGAGCGTACCCGCGTACGAGGAATCCTCCCCTTTTTATGCACCAGCTAGGGCTTCTGGAACCTGCAAGCATCCTAGAAAAAGTTAGATGCTGGGCTTTGTCATGTAGTGAAGGACACCTGTCTGGCTACTATTGGTTAGGGAGGCATCTTCTCGTTTAGGAACCTCCGCCTTTGCGCAGGGACCTTGTCATGTAGTGAAAGACACTTGTCTGGTTATTACTGGTTATGAAGGCATCTTCTCGTTTAGGAACCTCCGCCTGTGCGTATGCCCCCTGGTATGTGATGATTACCTCCTCACCTCCTCCTGTCAGACCTGCTCCCCAGCTTTTAAGCGCAGCCTGTAGTCGGGTTGTCCCTGAATAGCTCTGCTGATTCCAACCTGTACTGTGTGACTTATGCTCCGGGCCTTCGAACGCAGGCCTGTAGATCGAGCTATCTCTGAACAGCTCTGTCGATCCCGACCTGTACCGTGTGACTTATGCTCCGGGCCTTCAAACGCAGACCTGTAGATCGAGCTGTCTCTGAACAGCTCTGCCGATCCCGACCTGTACCGTGTGACTTATGCTCCAGGCCTTCGAACGCAGGCCTGTAGATCGAGCTGTCTCTGAATAGCTCTGCTGATTCCGACCTGTACTGTGTGACTTATGCTCTGGGCCTTCGAACGCAGGCCTGTAGATCGAGCTATCTCTGAACAGCTCTGTCGATCTCGACCTGTACCGTGTGACTTATGCTCCGGGCCTTCGAACGCAGGCCTGTAGATCGAGCTGTCTCTGAACAGCTCTGCCGATCCTGACCTGTACCGTGTGACTTATGCTCCAGGCCTTCGAACGCAGGCCTGTAGATCGAGCTATCTCTGAATAGCTCTGCTGATTCCGACCTGTACTGTGTGACTTATGCTCCGGGCCTTCGAACGCAGGCCTATAGATCTAGTTGTCTCTGAACAGCTCTGTCGATCCCGACCTGTACCGTGTGACTTATGCTCCGGGCCTTCGAACGCAGGCCTGTAGATCGAGTTGTCTCTGAACAGCTCTGTCGATCTCGACCTATACCTTGCGCTTTGTATTTCCTGGCCCTCGACCGTAGGCCTGTAGATCGAGCTGTCTCTAAACAGCTCTGCCGATCCCGACCTGTACCCTGCGTTTTGTATTTCCTGGCCCTCGACCGTAGGCCTGTAGATCGAGCTACATTTAAACAGCTCTGCCGATCCCGACCTATATCCTGCGTTTTGCCTGTCGTCTCCTTTTGTCTTTCAACTACTTTGACCCCTTGATCGACAAGTCTGCCTGACCTCTGACTACCACATATGCTTGACTTTGACTGCCCAGTCAGCTTGACTATTGACTGCCACATCATCTTGACTTTTGACCGCTATATGGCCTTGACCCTTCTCACCCTTTCCTTTTGGGCCCCTCCATTACCAGCCGTATCAATAATGATAATAAGTTGTTCGTAAAATAATTCAAAAGCAAGAGAAAGCTCAACTTGGTAGGCTCAGATAATCATTTGATGGTCGTCAATGCCGAACAATACGGTAAAATTGTCACTGATATTATGCACAACTGCAAGTAAATCATAGAGAAAGAAGGGGGGGGGGGGGGGGAAACCATAGAATTTATCATCCTTCTTGTCCTCCCTCCGTTGCATCAAAAGTTGTTCTCCCCAGGTTCGAAAAAAAAGTTGTTTGGCTCCAAGAAATGATGCAGCATCAGCGCCTTCTCAGTTGTTCTCAGTTTCAATTGTTGCAGAGGATTAGGACCAGTAGCCACCACCGCCACTCTCTTCTTCTCCACCTCATCAATAGACAAGCTTCCATTAACACTCATTCCTCCGTGAAGAACCCCACAAGCTTCCATCACCACTCTTTTCTTTGTTACCATTCTCTCTTCCTCCACTTTTAGGACTGAATTCTGCAAACCTGTCACGTTAATTCAGTCCTTCAATCTCTTGCTCACAAACATTGCTAAACTGATAACCATTTGGTAGATTTGCAGATTGAGCATGAGTTGAATTCCTACAAAAACTGTGGAAATACCTCTCTATATGAGGGTATGCTCGGTACGTAATTTACTCCCTTCTAATAGTGTAGGGCAATTGTGAGAGATCGATAGGATGACAGATTTCACCTATTACAAAATTCAATTCTTCAATCTCTTGACTTAGTACACAAGAAAACAAACCAGGAACGACCAAAGTCAATAAAAATGAGACCAAAGCATGAGTTGAAAGCAGAGCAAGCTTGTCATCGCCATTGTTGATCGTTGGGATGGGTGGCCTGGGAAAGACTACACTTGCTCAGCAAGTTTTCAATGACGAGAGAGTGAAAGCTTATTTTGGAAATTTTCGTATGTGGAAAGTTGTTGGAGCAGTGAATTTTATCCTACAAAGATAACGAAGTCTGTTTTAGAACTGGTTACCGGTGCACCAGTCAACATCTAAGAACCAAAGTCAGTGATGAGGGAACTAGAAAAAGCCTTATCAGAGAATGAGATTTCTGCTTGTGTTGGATGATGTATGGTATGAAGATGCATTCAGTGGAGGGCATTGAAAGCAAGCTTAACAATGAGAAAGTGTTTTTTACCTGAGATGGTCCATCTAAGTCTGTTTGTCCTCCCAGAATTGAAATTCTTGAGGGTGTTAGATTTAAGTGATAGCATCAGTTGGAAAATTTGATACATTACCTCAACTTGTCTAGGAATAAGATTAAAGTTCTACCTGATGCCATTACTCTTCTCCAGAATTTGCGATATCTCAATCTCACTCAAAATCCCCTTCAAGAGTTATCAAAAAAATTAAGGAATATGCCAAACCTTTGGTATCTTCATTTCGATTGTGACTATTTTGACTCGCATGCCGCCTGGGTTGTCAGGACTGATTAGTCTTTGAAGTTTATCATGCTTTTATTAGTGATAATAGAATTGGCTCATGTTCAATTAGAGAACTTGAGAATTTGAAGCTTCATGGAGAAATGGAAATCAAATTTTCTGAAAATTTCAGTAATTATTCTTGTCACCCTCGGGGTATAGTTCCCAATACCCCATTTGATGATAATATAATATAAGAAACCCTAAGAATCATTTAAACATAATAAGCAGGAAATTTATCAATTTTATATATATCATCTTTTTTCTAGACAACAAAACTATATAAGTAACATGACATATGAAATAAAATATAAATACAACGAAATGAAAATAAAGCATACTAGGAATCAGCCTGTTGAGATCTCTGAGCAATTTTATGTAAATCCGAGACCAACTATAATATTAAAAAGATCCATGTAGTTGTAGAACTAGAGGCCAAGGAATGCAGACAGTAAGCCAAATGGCTAAGTGAGTAATTAGAAAAATGTGCATGAATTTAATCTTGTTTAAGAAATCAAAGAAGTAGAGTAAATCATAATATCTTATTACAGCTTTTGTAAGTACCCCGGGTGAGTTTTGATGTGATTAATCAGGTTAAGTTAGGTTATGTTGTTTTTAATCCTTGTGTCTAAGTGTGTAAGAACTTAGGAACATAAGAAGTCTAGAAGAAGATGTAGTTAGCGAGAAGGATGGAACGAGAAGTGAATCGACAAACTCGGTGCATACAAGGGACAAGGTGCTGCAGAAAAGTACATCGGGGGACGAGAAGAATGCGCGAGGTGTTTCCGATGGATGAGAAACTGGAGCGAAAGACTGTTCAAGGAGAAGGTCGGAGTTGGGTTCAGGTGAGCTTAATTTTGAATGATCGAAAAATCACCCAAGCGACTGGAGCATCAGCTGAACAAGTCAACACGAAATTGACTTGCCCAAGCGCTTGGACTAAGTCTAGGCGCCTGGACTTTAGGTGCTCGGACTGCCCTGGGTCAGCGCAGGGCGCCTCTTCGAGTCATTGCAGCGTGGTTAGGTCTTGGGTCCACGTCAACAACACTCCAAGTGCTCAGACTAGTCTACGCGCCCGGACAAGGATAAAATTTTATCTTCAAGTCGTTGTGAAGCTGATAAACTTGCACCGCGGGAGGCGCTCGGATCGGGTCTAAGCGCCTAAAAGTGCCACGTCATCAAAACAATTATTTTGGACCAGTGGGATATAAATAGAATCCTGGTCCTAAGAGTTCAGAACAACACACTTTCTATAATCTCATTTCCAATTATGAGCTTTTAATTTATGCTTTCAAAGCTTGTACGAAGTTTCTCCGCCTCCGATGATTCACTCGTAGAAGGAGATCTTAGTGAGCTTTCATTGTCTTGGATTAGCAATCATCTGATTGCAAACCAAGTAAATCTGGTTGTCTCGTATTTCCTTTATGTATTTCATTTTACTTTAATTAAGTGTGTATCTACTAAAGCCCAAAGACGACAAAGGTTAACTTCTATTTCAAGCAATTCACCATCTCTTGTTGGCTGCATCAAGACCAACAAACAGTATTAGGCATTCGGACGCCTCAAAAGAACTAATCGTCAACTGAAGCAACACGAAGATGGCCAGAGCGAGTATTCACCCGCCAAAGTTCGAGGGAGATTTAGCCACATGGAAGAAAAGAATGGACGTATTTTTTAAGTCTGATTTTGAAATTTTATTAACAATCATATATGGATTTGTAGCACTCAAAAATCACTATGGAGTAGAGAAGGAAGAGTATCTTTGGAACAAGGAGCAGATCGATGTAACAAACGGTAAAGCAAAATTCCATCTACTTACCATTGTACTATCGTCCCAAGAAGTTAATCAGGTCATAACCTATGACACAGCAAAAGAACTTTGGGAGAAATTCCTGGAACTGCACTAAGGTACCTCAGAGGCTAAACTGGCAAGACGGGACCTACTCTGAAACCAGCTAAGCAACCTCTGGCTGGAAAAAGGGGAAACAGTAGCTCATCTACACGCAAAGATCAAGGAGCTGATCATCGAACTCAACAACCTCGGAGAAATGGTAAGAAACTGAGATTCAATAAGGTATACTCTAAATGCACTCTTGAGAACACCAGAATGGACATCGATAGTCGACGTACACTACATCTCCAAGGATTTAGAGGTAAGTACTTTAGAAGAATTATTTTCTACCTTTAAATTATATGAATCTAGATGTGCAGACTCAAGAAAAGAAAAATAGTCGACCCAGAACTTAACATTCAAAGCTGAGAAGATTGAACCGGACTTTGACACATTCCTCGATGAAGATGAAAAAGCTTACGTGGTAAGAAAATTTTCAAAATTCTTTAAAACTAACAAATTCAACAAGTTTCAGGCAAAGAAGCTTCCACAGAACAAAAGAAAAGTACGATACTACAACTGCGATGTGGAAGGACACATAAAAGAGAACTGTCTGAAATTAAAAGTCAAAGAAAAAGGATCAAGTAAGCCGAAACAAAGGAGAAGTATGTCAAACTAGCACTAATGACGAGTCATCAAGAGGAGAGCATCGATGAAGGAGGAGCTACTTTAGAGGAAAACAACGATGAAGAGGGAGAGTCAAACTTCGTGACTGACATGGTAAGTCAGATATGCATTCTTACTCCTAACTAATTTTATGAAGGTATAAAATCAATGTCTAAATCGTTATGTAAGTTTAAAGCTAAGAATATCAAATTGAAAAAGGAAAATGTGAATTTGAAAATAATCTTAGCTAAAGATGTCTACTAGAAGAATTTGATAAAGTTAAAAATGAAAATGTAAAATTAAAAGAACAAATAAAATTACTGAAAAAAGAATGATACATGCTTAAATTCAAATTTTTTCTAAAATTCAAATTTTAGAAATTATAGTAGGCTTAATTGGTATTTACAAAACCATAGGGGCCAAATTATAAAAGTAAATAAAGAATTTATTCTGAGAAAGTATTTGATAGATCTAGTAGAAAAAAAACTTATTTTAAGTTCTTAAATCATGCTTAGTCTAAATTAATTTTTATCCATGCTTCAAATATAAATTTAGCTTGCTTTTAATATTGCTGGCAAAATTAAATAATTTCGTACACTTACTCTTGATAATTTAGGTTGAAATTTTTTCTGTGTAAAATAAAAAACATTATCTACTCATAGAAATATTTTCAAAATTTTCTTCTTGTTATATTTATTTTTAAAATTCTTCTTTCAAAAATGAGTTTTGACAATTTAAAATGTGTAGAAAATTGATTTTTCAAAAAAATATTTTTTTTATAATCATGAGTTATGTTTTTTGTAAGAGTAAAAATTTTCAGAATTTTTTAAAAGTTATTCGATTTTTTATGAATTTTTAATCAAAAAAATGTAATTTAAAATTTTAAAATTCTTTTGGAGATTAGTTTAAAAAATTTTGATTTTTTTTGGAGATTAATGTTCTATTTTGAATATTGAGAAAAATTAGTCAGTTTTTTAGACATGGAAAACTATTTTTAAAATTTCATTTTTGAAAACAATTCTATTTGTTTAAAATAATTTTATACTTGAAATTTTTATCATAGTTTTAAATTATTATGATTATCATTGAAAAAATATTTCAAGAATTTTAGACACATTAAAATAATTTTAAAATTATTTTTTTTAAAAGTTCTTATTAATTGATTAAAAAATATTCCTTTTTGAATTTAATTTTCATAAAATTTGTGTATAACGGATAGTCATTTTTCTAACTATTTTTCCTAATTTTTTTTTTATGTGATCAAAACGAGAGAATTAGATATTAAGTTTAGGGAGAGCTATAGATTTTAAGATTCTTTACTAACTTTAATTGCAAACTTTATGTAGTTAATTGCAAAATCAATAGTTTACTTATTTTATTGTTTATTTTTCTTACTCTATTTAACTTGGGTTGATGCACATAAAAAAGAGAGAGATTACAAGTACCCCGGGTGAATTTTGATGTGATCAACTAAATTAAGTTAGGTCCTGTTGTGTTTGATCCTTGTGTCTAAATGTGTAAGAATTTAAAACACAAGAAGTCGAACAGAAGACACAGCTAGTGAGACGAATGACATGGGAAGCGAGTCGACGGTCTCGGTGCATCTGAGGGACGAGGTGCTGTGGAGTACACCGGCGGATGAGAAAGATGCGTGTGACATTTCCAAGAGACGAGAAATCAGAACGAAAGACTTTCCAAGGAAAAGATTAGAGTTGAATTCAGGTGAATTTAATTCTGGATGGCATAAATGTAGAACCATAAAGTACGTTTTGCTACTTAATTTTATTTTATTGTCACGATAACATCCGTCCAACATTTAGGGTTTAGGGTTTCATTATTTATTTTCTTGTCTAACTTTGATAAAATATGGTGGCAAAATATAACTATTCTCATCCCAACGCCCCGTTAACTCTGACAAAACATACTTCAAGGATAGATGTGTCAGAGGGTGGCAAATTAAAGGTTCTATAAATAAATTAATCATTTAAAAGAATCTCCATCAAAATTCTTATTCTTCAATGAGAAATTATCTTGTGAATACGTTTTAGCATCTGAAAATATGATAACATCATTCGAGACTTGTTTAATTTTATTTTTATAATAAAATTCTTGTATAAAGTAATTCTTGTATCTGACGACCAAATTAAATAAATATCTCAGTCTTCGACACTAAATAACTCTTGCTAATTTTTTGAAGAGATGCATAATTTTATTGATTTGTGGTTTAGTGAAATAATTTATATTAAAACTAATGAAATCAATTAATCTTTTATTTTAAAAAGTATAAAAATTAAGCTATTAGAAAATGGACAATATTTCTTTTTTGTTTTTATTTATTGAATTATTTTAAATCATGATAATCTTTCATCAAATAACTTGATGATTGAAATAGATAGAATTAAATTAAATTTCCAATCTTCCATTATTTATTAAATTAAATGGGTAATTGCTTTCTATTCTTAGAAAAGGTTACAATTTATCAAATTATTTAAAAACTAACGGAGCCCACTATTTTCTCCTAATTATTTATCTCAAACATAAAAAAATACTAGTCAAATAAAATATGAAATTGCCTCTTCTTGATTTTTAAAACAGACAACCATTTATCAAATTGCCTTATTTAAATTTGAAGATAATTACGAACATTTTTGATAAAAAGAAAAAAAGACAGTAAATGGTGTATTTCGTAATAATCAATCTCCTTTGAACATATCTTATATATTACGGGTATTTATTTTGGTAAAATCCTATAAAAATAATATTTTTTTTTATTTTTTTTAAGAAAAAAAAAAGATAATTCAGCTAGTCCTGCTGAATTTATTGGGACATTTTTAAGGAAAAAAGCAAAGACGTATTTTAATAATTATTAGTTATAAAGGCCAGTTTCACAAATCTTATTGCTGTGATAAAATACTTTAGAAATAATATATTTTTAAATTTTTGAAAAATAATTTATATTACTGCTGATTAATTATTCTTTTGAGTGCACGCTTAATTAAAAATTTTGTTTGAATCAGTTATTTTTTAATGCAATGAAAAAGCATGACATGCAAATACTTCCCGTGAAAGCACTTATATAACATATAAGGTCTCTATAAAATTTGGCATAGTAATTATCCGTATAATTTTAAATTGTTATTCTTACCCTTCTACAATTATAAATTAAGAACTTAGTATATGAAAAAATAAATATATTATAGAATATCAAATATATTAAATTTACTTACTAATTCGCGTTGATCCACTTATGGAAATCGTATATCTTCTCTCAGGCATGCTTTAATTTAGTTGATTTAGTCCATTTTAATTATGTGAAATTAATGTGCGTTTGTTGTGAAACTTTCTATTTGTTCTGTATCATTAATCAGATACAAGTTATTAAGTTATGACTTGTAAATTTGTTGTAACTTATTAAGACCTGAGATACTTTTTATGAATTTCTACGACTAATCAAATCAATTTTTTAATATTTATCCGTGAAACAAATTCCTGGATATAATTTATAGTTCTTTAATTTGATTCCTGGGATGTTTTAAAATTTTAATAAAAAATATTAATTATTTTTAATATTATCTTAGATTATTTTATTATTTATTTAATTCATAAATAATAGATTAAAGTTAGATCAAGCCTATGGGATGTGTTTGGTAAATATTTTACTAAGTCAAATCTTATCTTCAATTTAGTATATAAAAAGGAGGCGTTTTTGTTTTCTACCATTACAAAAACAATGTGCACATGTTTTCCTTTTTGGTTTTTTGTAAATAAAACATTATGTATGTTACTAAATTATAAAGTGTAATAAGCCTTCTAACTTTAATTGTACTTTTGAATAGAGATTTGGGAATTTTATCTTTATTTTGATTTCATAAATTTATTATCTAATATTTTTATAACATGTGAGTAACACACATTTAACATATTAATGTGATTATTATCTTGCTAATTTAATTTAAATGTATAAAAAATATTATATTTGTTTAAATTATTTATAATGAGCTAAAAATGAGACATTGTATGTACAAGTCTTATTTATTAAATTAATAATTTAACTCAATCAATCAATAATAAACTTAAAAAACCTTCAAAGTTTACTATTTCCTTATTCATATCTCATTAAAGTAAAAAATATTACCGATACATATACTTTCATCCTTTTATGGAAGTAGTTTACAAGGAGAAAAGTTCTACGGGGAAACAATAAAGAGCCAGTTGTTGAGAAAGTGATGAAAATACAAAAAAAAAAAAAAGGGATATTATCATTTTTCAAAGTTATTCCATTAAATTAGATTATCATTGTTAGTAGTAAATGTTATTAATTTTAAATCCATAATAAATATATGATTTGAAATGCAGATTATCCAAATTGATTAGTAATAGGATGTTTTTAAATATATAAAATTATTACCATATGATATATATGTAAATAGGTAATGGCGTGGATCTTCAACTTCAACTGCATTGGGCTAAGTTACAAAAATAATAATATACGAGATTTTAGAGCATAACGTCGTTTAGCGAATAAGATTGAGCTTGACTGAGTTATTTTCAACTATTCTAGACTATTTTAAAATTTTAAATTTAGTGCTCTAGTGCAACCAATTTTAACTATGCCATTATAAATAGGTAGTCATCTTTTTACATTTATCAATTTAGATAATTATTTATAACAACTATATATCTTTAAGCTAATGGATAAGCATCTTTATGTTTTTTTTTTAAAAAAAAACAAGTTTTAGTTATTAAGATATAATTTTATCATTAATTATTAACAGCATAAAATGATAATCCTCATGATTATCATCTCATCTACTCTTTTATAGTTTAGCCGAATTAGTGATTAGATAAATATAAATTTTTCTAAAATATAGAGACATTTTAAAGATAAAAATAATAATAATTTTAAAGAACATAGAAATATAATAAATTTTGAGGGTGAAATTTATCTTTAAGATGAGTAAAATTGTAATTATAAGTTCTTGCATCATTCATCTTAAAAAACCGAATCCAAATTCCAACGCCATATAAAAGTTTAAAGCCCTTCCCCTTTTCTCGTTGCTAGCGAAGCTTAGCCGCTTTCTCGCTCATCTCACGGCGTGAGCGATTGAGCGACTGCCGGAGATGAAGTAGACGGCGGCGCGCTGTCTTTGGTCATCGCCAGAGTTAGAATCTGTATTCTTTTGATTGGGTTCCTATTTCCCTTTTTTTTCCTTGTTAATCTTCTGTTTATTTTGTCAAGAAACAAAGTTTCTATATATTCTTTTTCCTCTTCCGAACACGTTAAAAATATATCTCTTATTCTGATTTATGTTTTTGGCTTGAATCTTCCTGTCATTTTTTTCTCATGATTGTTGATGAAATTGAAGACAGCGTGTTCGTTACATAATTTTTTGGTTGTTTTTTTTTTTCTTTTATTATCGTCTGTTTGATCATCTAATAACTCAGGTATATGATTGAATGCATTTATTTTTACTTTTCTTTGTCTTCCTTTTTGTCTCATAATATCATACGTTACAGGCATTGGCAATGAGTCAATCTCGAGAAGCCATGCCTGGATCGTATGATGATCAACAATCATCCTCAATCTTTTTCGACAATTCCAACGATGAGCTCGATTCGATACTCATGTCCAACTGGGCCGACGGCGAACTGGAAAGCATGATGCTCGATTGGCAATTTGATGATCAAAAGTTTGTTCCGGATAGCTCGCAGATTATAGGAGATCATCAGGTTGCGACAGGAACGCAAAGTTTATCTGCAGGATGTGATGATCCCTCATTACAAGCAAGTCAAGATGGGGTGGCATCAGAAACCAAAGACATAGCTCCATTATCAGATATGTTCACTTCCTCTCTTGAACTCGACCAAAGCTTCATCGATCCCCAGCTTTTCAAAGGATCTCCATTTTGGATTCCAAACTATACGGTATATGTGATATCGTAAATTAACATCAAAGTCCTTCAATTGCCATATGTAAACAAATTAAGGTTGAAGAAACTCAAAAGTGTTTCTTCTTCTTCTTCTTCTTCAGGTTCCAATTTCTCCTGGAAGCATGCATCAGCTTCCGGCAACGACTGCACCATTTCTAAATGGCTTATTAAATGATGAGATGTATGAAAATAATATTCTTCGAATGTTTTCCTCTGAGCCTCCCCAGGATCTTCCAGTTCCTGCCCAAAAGGTTATAAGCCATATACTCACTACAGATTTCTTGATCAGTAAAGTTCTATCTAGTTATTTTGAGCATGCGTGTTTTTAGTTTTTGAATGTTCAGCAAACAGAGTCATTGATGATGATGGAGGAGGCCATTCATCCGGTAGAGCCTGCGGCTGCGCCGGACCTGGCCAATCCGTCGACCATCATCAGTGATCAGCAGCAGGGCGCTGCTGGTATCGTTCAACCTACGAGAGGACCTCGTGCCGTTCTCGGTGCTTCAATTAAGGACGGATACAATTGGAGAAAGTATGGGCAAAAAAATGTGAAAGACAGCAATTCCCCGAGAAGCTATTACAAATGCACCTATCCTCACTGCAAAGTGACGAAAAAGGAAGAACGCTCTCCTCAAGGAAACGTCACTGAAATAGTCTACAAAGGGGGGAGACACAATCACCCCCGACCAAATCCCTCTTCTAGTGCTTCTTCGTACCTCAAGCGTGATGCTCCTCTCAATGCCCGGCAACAGAACCAGTATGGCACTCGTTTTTTTTCGTCCAATCATTGAGCAAGAGAATGTTTGTCTTCTCCATTCTCCTTCTTCTTCTATCTTATTTCATGTTCATGTCTAATTGGTCGCAGAAATATGGAATTCAATTCTACTGAAGTAACGCGCTCATCTTCAAGATCCGGTCGGCAAGTTAAATATTTGGTCGTAGCACTCGCCGACATTGATGTTATCAACGACGGGTATCGTTGGCGCAAGTATGGCTCAAAGGTTGTGAAAGGAAACTCAAATCCAAGGTACAGTATGGGTTCTATTAGTTGGGAAACTCCAACTGGTTCTTTGTTAATTTAGAGACCAGATGAAAGAAGTATGAGAAGTTGATGTATGGGTGCAGGAGTTACTACAGGTGCACCAATTCAGGATGCAAAGCGAGGAAGCTCGTAGAGAGGTCGCCGGATGATTTAAAGAAGCTGATGACGACGTATGAAGGCACCCATAACCATGGAGTTCCAGGGCCTAAAAACAGCAGCATCGGTGGTTCATCTGTGAGGTCGTCTGCGCTTCCTCAAGCGAATGGCAGCCTTGTGCCGAGATTCGGGTGCCCCAATCTCATTTCCCCACCAAGGTCCCTCCCCAACCTACCTCCTTCTCTGGCACCATTACCCACGAGGATGCGGATGTCGGTGCCGATTCTTCCTCAGCTTAGCTCCTACTCGGGATTCCGTGGGCCTCTTCAGCCAGGTATGATGACGATGGTGATGCCTAAATTAGAGACCACAATTCAACCCCCTCCGTCGAAAGACACAGCGACACAGCTGCCTCTGCAACCCATGAATTGTTGATGGCCAGGTTCCTTCTACAACGTCAGATGTGAATATACATTAAAATGTTCTCTCTCTCTCTCTCTCTCTGTTTTTTTTTTCTTTCTTTCCAATGCAAGACTATAGGATGGAATGTTTGATTGGTTCATCATTTAGGGTTTAGTGTTTATGATTTAGGGTGTGCAAGAGATGATTTTGGTTGTGCAAGAGGAGGAAGGAAAATGCTACCTCTTTTGGAACAGAGCATTGTTAAAGCAGAGCTCTTTTGGACGTTTCTTCTTCTTCTTTGCTTCTCTTCTCTTTTCCTCAAGTGACTTCCAGTTGCATCCTTGGTCCAAAGGAAGCTCGAGGAAGAAGAAAGAGAAGCAACCGTGTGAAAAAAAGTAAGTTCTCGCAGAAGAAGAAAAAGAGCAATAACCGCTATTGGTGCGTTATTTTAGTTTGAAAAGACAATTAGTTGAACTTATTTTAGGTAGGGCTGTAAATAAGTCGAGCCGAGTCGAGTTTTAGGGTGTTCAAGCTTGTTTGATAAGATAACCAAGCCGAGCTTAAAATGAATCAAGTTTTTGAAATAAGTGTTCAAGTTTGGCTTGGTTTATTTTTTATGAGCTTGAGCTTGGCTTGAGCTTAGTTCGAGCTTGGCTTGAGCTTGGTTCGAGCTTGGCTTGAGCTTGGTTCGTTTAGATGTTATCAAGCTCTCAATTCAAACTTGGCTTGAGCTTGGTTCGAGCTTGACTTGAGCTTGGTTTGAGCTTGGTTCGTTTAGATGTTATCAAGATCTTAATTCAAGTTTGTTTGATTGTTTGAAACTTTTAATTATTTGATTGGTTATTAAAATTGATAATTTAAATTTATTTATTTATTTTATTGTTTATTTAGCATATTGAAAAGAATTTTATTAATAAATATTGTTCGTGAACATTGTTCACGAACGTTGTTCACGAACGTTAACGAGCTGAACACATATGTATTCAAGGTTGTTTGTTTAGCTTAACGAGCTGTTTAAGCTTGTTTATTTAATTAATCTAAAGTATATTGAACGAACATAAACAATCTCTTACCAAGCCGAACACTAAGCTTGTTCACGATCGCTTGATTCATTTACAGCCCTAATTTTAGGTTCGGTTATTTTAATAAAAGTATTTTTCAAGACAATATTTTTAAATTTTCTAATGCTTATATTTTTTTTTCAAAAAATAATAGTTTTAAAAGTATATTTGTATTTTTATTAATAAAAATTAATTGATCATAATTTCCTATTTTATCAAAATTGAAATTTTAATTATTTTTTATTTTGACTAAAAGTATTCGATTATCATTCATACTTTAAAATCCGAGGAAAAAATTATTAGAGTGCATGCTTGTTTGGTACGAATTTAAAGTTTTAATGACTAAGTTAAAAACTATCAACGTATAGTGATACAGACGATATAGTGGTCAAAAGTTAAAATAATATGACAGTCAAAGGCAAAGGAAGAGGGCATGCCCTACTTGACTTTGGTGCTCAACCAGCATTAGGTCTCTAGGGTTTAGCTCGGACGGATTATAAGCTGGGCTATCAAAGGCCAACCAGCCCTTAAGCTGATCAAGCATAAGGAGCCTAGTACTTTACTGAAAATGTAACACGTTTGGTTATTCAATAGCTGACTATGTCTTGAGGAGACCAACCTTATAGGTCGGACGGAATGTCAGACACATCCCACGATTAACCAGCCGTAAGTATGGTCAAGGTATAGTTGTATAGGTCAGCCTCTTCGAGACTCACAAATCTCTCTATGTATGCCCGACCAGTTAAAAGGTAGGTCGGGCTCAAGGCTCACAAAGCTCTATATGTGTGCTTGACGAGGTAAAAGGTCGGCTGGGCTTTAGACACTTAACCTCATATTGCTACCTGGACGAATGACCAATACTGAGACAAATATACAAGCGACCGACCTTTCTAGCCGACCGAGAGATACACAACATAAGACATAATGGAGCGGACTATACAGAATGTAACTGGGTAGCTTAAGGCAGAAGCAAATATAAAGGCGGCCAATCTTATTGACCGGCCAAGAGATACTTAGCAGACAACATCCTAATAACTTGTCAGAATAACAAAAACGTGTTAGAAAATATTCTTCCGGAACTTTCATCAGGAACTATCTCGTCTCCTATCAACCGACCACTTATAATAGTGTATTCCTACAAATGGCCTTAACAACGACCCGAGGTAACAAACGACAAAAGAGGTATATATGTAGGTAAAAGAAATATTTCTCGGATAATTATGACATATTACCCAAGTTGTACCTTTCCCTTTACTTAGCAAACTCTGATCCACTACGTTACCTTATGGTTGCAGAGGTTATATGAAGTGTTATATAAAGGAGGAGTACTCTCCGTAGCAAAGGTATGCTCTCTAAATATCTGCAACTTACTCTCACGTGCACGTTCTTATTGTTCTTCATTCATCCGTCCAGACTACTACTAACTTGAGCGTCGGAGAGCCTTCGCCAAGGATCCCCTGATTTTAAGACGCTGACATTTTGTTGGTTCATCTTCTTATGCACAGGATAAAAGTAAAGATTTTTGACCGATCAACTATCAATTCATCATATTAACTATCAATTCATCATATTTAATGTACCATCTTTATAGTTTTCAGATAGTATCATTTCAAAAATAATGAGATATTTTTGTTAATTATATAAGAGAGAAAAAAAAGATAAGATATGAATTATTATGTTTATAATTTGATAATCATGATAAAATGTACCTATTTTTCACATTATTAATATTATATCATTGCGTGAGTTTTATATTTAATGAAATACATCCACTATTTCTTCGAGACAGAGACAGCTTCTAGATTAGTTTTTATCTTTTTCTTTAATTTCCTTAATGGAGTTGCCATTTTATTAGTGCGTGGGTCTGGTCCGGTCCCAACTGCCTGTCCTATCCCTTCTAGAAGACCCGCCCTCCACTTAACGCTGCTACCGTCAGGTCATCTTTCCAATCGGAGTTTAAAAATAAATAAATAACGGAGAATCTATTCGCCTATAAATAAACGATCCCATTGACAGGTCGTCGCTCGTCAAATTCTTTTCTGTTTCAATTCATCCCTCTGTAATTCTTCCTCCATGTCGACTGTACAGGTCACTTTCGCCGGAATGTCTTCCCTGCCGGCCAAGCCCGTCGTTTCCCTACGGAGACGGGCGACGGTGGCGGCGGCTTCTTCCGTCCAACGCGGCAGAGAGGTGCCGACGAACTTGTACCAGGTGCTGCGGGTGACGGAGACTGCGACGGCGCGGGAAATCAAGGCGGCGTACCGGTCCATGGCCAAGCGGTCACACCCAGATGCGTCGCCGCAGGTAGGCGGTGGGGCGGCGGACTTCATCGAGATCCGCCGCGCGTACGAGACACTGTCCAACCCAGCGGCCCGGGCGCAGTACGACATTTCCGCTGCCGAGCGGCGGCGAGAGCCACGGACTGGCGGGATCGCCCAACCGGTCCGATTCCGGTTCAGGAGATGGGAGACGGATCAGTGCTGGTAGATATGAATTAGGCCGGAAATGTGAAAGTCCATGCATAAATAACTTATTCGGCATTCTACTAAATAGAATTTCTGATTTCGTACATAACTTTCAAAATACCAAACTCAAAAGTCACTTTTCTTGAAAGTTTTATTTTACCCCTTCAAAAATTTATTACTTTTCACTTACACGGTCAAATTTAAATCTGACAACATAAATAAGACTTCCAATCATATGTACTGATCCGGTAGTAAGAGCGGGCCCCCCCCTTCTCTGGCAAAGTCAACGCCAAGTGGAAGTCACCGGAACAGCCGCCCACCCAGAGGAGAGTGTGGTCCGACCGGACGGACGGCCATAGATGGTCGGTCCGACTGGACTGCCGGCCGGCCGATGGAATCGAGTACCCGGAAGGGTCCGGCCGGTTTGCACTTATAGTTGGTAGGCACCCTGTCAAATCGGGGTTCCGACGCTCAGTTAAAAAGGTCATAGACCGAGCTGACCTTTTGACCGATCACAGTCATAAAGCACCCCTGTTTGTTAGTCTCCACAAAGCACAAGTAAACCACTGCGGATGTCCGGTCGGATGTTTAGGTATCTTTCCGCTCGGACTACAAGTTTGGAGCAAAGGAAAGGGCCAGAGGATTTCTTTCTCTGACAACCTGTAGGTTTCACGTGTGTGTCATGCTCCAAATCTTGTGACAGGGGATTCTGCTGTCCCATCGAGGGCATGCTCTGACTGTAGCGATATGGGTCAGGTAAACTTTCTGACAGCCGCGTACCTAGGAAAGGACAGGTAAGCTTTCTGACAGCCGCATACCTAGGATAGGACAGGGGACACTTATGCACCTTGGTACGCGTGCCCAAACCTTTCACAGCTCTATATAAAGAACCTCAGGTTTCATCGACAAAGGATTCTGGTATGTACTCTGAGACTTCTGGAGCCACCTTGTTCATCGTGATTTACCTGACTTGAGCGTCGGAGGGTCGTCGCTGGGAATCCCCTTCCCGGCTCGACTTCTGTGCAGGATAGCCGGAGCATCTCGACACTAGTTGGAGACCTACATCAGCGGTGCCCAGTGTCCGCTGACTCTGGTTCGGACAGGATCAAATTGGCGCCGTCTGTGGGAACGCTCCTGCATCCGAGCAGAGACAATGGACGAGGCTGGACGACAGCACACGGTGACGCTTTCAAGGGAGGAACTCGACGCTCTGGTCGAGATAAGGGCCGCCAAACTCGTGGAGCAAAAGCAAAAAGCATCCGCCGAGCGGGCGGAGCAACAAGCAACATCCGCGTCGGGGGGCCGAGCGGAAGCACCTCCAGCCACCGTCGCATTCCACCGGGCCTTATTTCGCACCCCTGGAGCCACGCCAGCCCGAAGAGATATAGGATCTTCCTCAGATGAAATGCCAAGGCGGGGTGACAGGAAGGGGAAAGCTCCCCGGACGGACTCATCTCCCGAGCGGACCAACCGCCAATTTTCGGAAGCCATTCTGCGAGATCCTCTGCCCAAGCACTACGTGCCCCCTACGATCGGCGAGTATAATGGAACAACGGACCCGGATGATCATTTGGGTAAGTTTGATAATACCGCCACGCTCCACCAATACACTGATGGAGTGAAGTGCCGAGTCTTCCTTACCACGCTCTCGGGATCGGCCCGGTGGCTGCCGGACGGATCCATCACAAGCTTCAAGGACTTCCGAACGGCCTTCCTCCACCACTTCGCCAGCAGTCGGCGTTATCAGAAAACAAGCGTTAGCTTGTTCGCCATCAAGCAAGAACCAAAAGAATCGCTTCGAGCTTACATCCAGCGATTCAACCAAGTGGCGATGGACATCCCAACAGCCACATCGGAAACGATGATGAACGCCTTCACACAAGGCCTTGTTGATGGGGACTTCTTCAGGTCGCTCATCCGAAAGCCGCCCCGAGACTATGATCACATGCTACATCGGGCCAACGAATACATAAACGTGGAAGAAGCGCAAGCCGCTCGGAAAAAAGAAGCTCCAACCGAGCGTGCACTTGTTCATGCCGAGCGGAAGCAGCACTCCGCTCAGCAACCACCTAGAGGACCAAGGGCTGAAGCAATTCGATCTCCCCACACCAGATCGCACGTGCAAGAAGTGGCTGCCGCTCGGCCCAAGCCAAAGAAGAGGTGGACCCCAATGTTCTGCAAATTCCACCAAACGGATACGCACAACACGAGGGATTGCCGAAGCCTTCCCTTTGTGTCCAATCCTGTTCCCCGGAGAACCGAACGACGGTCTCCTCCCCTCAACACGAGGCAAAGGACCCAGGAAGCCGACCGGGCCCGCATAGAGAGGCGACATCACCATACGTCCGATCGGCATAGATCCCCAAGACAGGAAAGTCGCCGGACGTCTAGGGAACGGTCCCGACCATCCACTCGGGAGGAAGAAAACAGGAGCAATACTTCCCGGGGCGAAATCAACGTTATTGCTGGTGGGCCGACCGGAGGAGACTCCAACCGAGCAAGAAAGGCAGGCGTTCGGCAGCTGCAGATCCATACGGTCGGCTGTAGCCAAGAGCGGGCAAGTGGACCGGAAATCACTTTCGGGCCCGGAGACTTGGAAGGAGTAGAAGTACCCCACGACGACGCGCTGCTCATTAAAGCGGTAATAGCAAATTACACCATTCACCGCATATTTGTTGACACAGGGAGCTCGGTCAACATACTATTCAAGAAGGCGTTCGATCAGCTGCAAATTGATCGAGCCGAGCTGCTTCCAATGACGACCCCGCTCTACGGGTTTACGGGCAATGAAGTTCAGCCGGTCGGACAAATCCGGTTGGCCACCTCGCTGGGAGAAGAGCCGCTCAGGAGGACCAGGACAACAAACTTCGTGGTGGTTGACTCTCCCTCATCCTACAACGTCATTTTGGGACGACCGGCGCTCGGCGAATTCCGAGCGGTTGTCTCAACCTTCCACCAGAAGATAAAATTTCCCGTGGAGGACAAAGTTGGAGAAGTGCGGGGAGATCAACTAGCAGCTCGGCGTTGCTATATAGAGATGATCCGAGCAGAAGCTTCTTCCGCTCGGAAGGTCCCCCGAATCGAGGTACACGCCATAACCGAGAAACCTCCCGCTTTAATTTATGATGAAAAGGAGGAAGTTCAGATCCATCCGACCCGATCGGAGGCCACCACTTTCATCGCCTCCGATCTAGAGGAAAAACAGAAGAAGAAGCTGATCCAATGCCTCCAGCAAAATCATGATGTCTTTGTTTGGTCGACACACGAGTTGCCCGGAATTTCGCCAAGCCTAGCGCAACATGAGTTGCATGTCCGACCTGACGCTCGGCCAGTAAAGCAGAAAAAAAGAGATTTTAGCGCCGAGCAGAATGCCATAATCCGGGCGGAAGTAGAGAAACTTCTGGAGGCCGGCCACATACGCGAGGTGCAGTTCCCGAGCTGGCTAGCCAACGTGGTATTGGTCTCCAAGCCGGGCGGCAAGTGGCGAGTTTGCATTGACTTTCGGGACTTAAACAAAGCATGTCCCAAAGATTTTTATCCTCTGCCCCGGATAGATCAGCTGGTGGACTCTACGGCCGGCTGTGAGTTAATTTGCATGCTCGACGCCTACCAGGGCTATCACCAGGTACCGCTCGCCCGCGAAGATCAAGAAAAGGTGAGCTTCGTAACGGCCGACGGCACATATTGCTACAATGTGATGCCGTTCGGATTGAAGAATGCCGGGGCCACCTATCAGCGCTTGATGAACAAGGTATTCAAGGAGCAGATCGGGCGGAACCTGGAAGTTTACGTGGACGACATTCTTATCAAATCCGTCCGAGCGGCCGATCTTTTCAAGGATATGGAAGAAACCTTCCGAACACTGCGCAAATATGGAGTCAAGCTAAATCCCCAGAAATGCCTGTTCGGAGCTAAAGGAGGGCGTTTCTTGGGGTATATAGTGACCGAGCGGGGGATCGAAGCAAATCCCAACAAGGTGAAAGCTCTGCAAGACATGCTTCCTCCCAGAAACACAAGGGAAGTGCAACGGTTGACCGGTCGGATAACTGCTTTGTCCAGATTCATCTCCAAAACTGCCGACCGGAGCCTGCCATTCTTCAAGATCCTACGCAGAGCTACTAAGTTCCAGTGGAACGAAGAGTGTGACCGAGCATTTGAAGAGTTGAAAACATATCTGAATTCCCTGCCTGTACTGGCCAAGCCGATCGGAGGTGAGTCACTGTATATGTATTTGTCGTCAACTGAGCATGCTGTAGGCTCAGCACTTGTGAGAGCAGCCGGTGTATTTTCTGAGCCATATTTTGAAAGATGCTGAATCTCGCTACACCGGGCTCGAGAAGTTGGCCTTGGCATTGGTTCTAGCCGCTCGGCGACTTCGACCGTATTTCTTGGCCCACACAATCATTGTCCGGACGAACAGTCCACTCGGAAGAGTCCTGTTGAATCCAGAAGCGTCCGGACGGCTTATCAAGTGGACGACAGAATTAAGCGAGTTCGACATCCAGTACCAGCCCCGCTCGGCGATTAAAGCCCAATCCTTGGCTGATTTTGTGACCGAAGTGCAGAGGCCCGAGCCGGAAGCTCTGTGGAAGATATATGTGGATGGGTCTTCCACTCGACTCGGAGGCGGAATTGGGATATTACTTATCTCACCGCAAGAAGAAAAGATGCACCTATCCGTCCGGCTGGACTACAAGGCCACCAACAATGAGGCAGAGTATGAGGCCCTTATAGCCGGATTACAGGCGGCACGACATGTGGGGGCCGGTCGGGTAACTCTCCATTCGGATTCACAGTTGGCCGCTCAGCAACTTTCCGGCACCTTTGAAATCAACTGTGTTCGGCTTAAACTCTACGCTGAGGCCTTTGAAAAACTCAAAGCTACTTTCCGAGAAGTGCTTATCCAGAAGATTCCCCGAACGGAGAACCAGGCGGCCGATGAGTTGGCCAAACTCGCGAGCTCAATAACGCCGGTCGCCATTCAGCAGCCAATTGAAAAAACGCTGATGGTGGCGCATGTCGACCGGATGCAAGGCCTCGCGTTTCCAAGTGACTGGAGGACACCTATTATAGAATTCCTCCGTTCGGGCACCACACCATCCGATGAATATGCAGCCCGGCTCCTCAGAAGAAGAGCCGGTCGGTTTACACTCATCGGAGATCAGCTTTACAAGAAAGCTTTCTCGCGTCCTCTGCTAAAATGTGTGAGCTCGGAGGACTCAGCTTACATCCTCCAGGAAGTACATCAAGGATCATGTGGAGGTCATCCGGGCGGACGCTCGTTAGCCAAGAAGATCCTCTTGGCCGGATACTTTTGGCCAACTTTACAAGCAGATGCCGCTCGGACAGTATCTACATGCCTTTCATGCCAGAAGTATCACAACTTCTCCCACCGACCGGCAGAGGAGATGAAGGCATCAACCATCTCATGTCCGTTCGATCAGTGGGGAATGGATATTGTGGGTCCATTTCCGATGGCGGCAGGAAATTTTTACTAGTGGCGGTAGATTATTTCTCCAAGTGGGTGGAGGCCGAGTCGCGCAAAGATCATCGAGCAAATGGTTAAAAATTCATCGCAACACATCATTTGTCGGTTCGGCATCCCTCGCCGGTTGGTATAGGCGGCAATTCACAGGGAAGATGTTGGAGGATTGGTGCCAAAGCTACGGATCGAGCAACATTTCACGTCCGTGGCCTATCCTCGAGCAACGGTCAAGCCGAGGTCGCCAACCGAAATTCGTATTCTTCGCGCTCGGCTCGACCATTTGGGAGGAGTTGGCATGAAGTGTCGAGCGTCTTGTGGGCTATCCGAACGACGCCAAAAGAAGGGACGGAGTCACACCGTTCCATTTGGTATATGGCGGTGAGGTCGTCATACCGGTCGAAGTAGGCGTTGAGTCGGCCAGATCCAGAACTATGATGATGACAACACCGAACGAAGAAACATAGAGTGGACTTGGTAGAAGAGGAGAGGGCAAAGGCGTCCGTTCGGTTGATGGCGTACCGTCACGGATGAAGCAAAACTACAACCGTAGCGTAATTCCTGTGTCGTTCCAAGTCGGCGATCTCTGCGGAAGAAAGTCAAGCCGGCGACGTCGGCAAGCTTGAAGCGCCATGGGCAGCCCTTTCAAAATCATCGAGAAGCTCCGCCGGCGCGTATTATCCGGAGGATGAGGACGATGACTAGATAGACCGTGGAGCGAACCACCTCCACTTCAAGGCGGGGTGAAAGGTGTAGCATAAATCACCCTGTGTATTTCATTTTTCAACTAAATACTTGAAATGCAGAGATGAAAAGTCAAAGGAGCGAATATAAGGCATTATCATCGTAGCGCGAAGGCCTCCAGGCCGATCGGCCGGGAGGTTTATGTGGTTAGACTCGTAAGCAAATAACCCGTGCCGTTCGGCCGGAATTAAATTGGTCAAGCCGAACGCTCGAAGATCGAAGGCCCCGTACCCTTCGAACGGAGGTATATTATCCGAGCCAAAATACTCGATGAAGTAGATCCTGAGCCGTGCGGCCAGGAGGGCATTATCCAAGCTGGGGGAAAGGCGAAAAGCAACTCCGAACGGAAGTGTCAAAATTAGCCTTGACGGCCGTCTAGCCCAGACGTTAAACCGCAGAGCCGCGCCGACCGGCTATAAATATCCGCGCCGACGAGCACCGTCGTTAAAGATCAAGAGACGAGCCGGCGTCTATAAACCCTCCGAGCGGAAGACCGACGAGCACCGTCGTTAAAGATCAAGAGACGAGCCGGCGTCTATAAACCCTCCGAGCGGAAGACCGACGAGCTCCGTCGTTAAAGATCGAGAGCCGCGCCGACCGGCTATAAATATCCGCGCCGACGAGCACCGTCGTTAAAGATCAAGAGACGAGCCGGCGTCTATAAACCCTCCGAGCGGAAGACCGACGAGCACCGTCGTTAAAGATCAAGAGACGAGCCGGCGTCTATAAACCCTCCGAGCGGAATACCGACGAGCTCCGTCAAAGATCGAGAGCCGCGCCGACCGGCTATAAGTATCCGCGCCGACGAGCTCCGTCGTTAAAGATCGAGAGCCGCGCCGACCGGCTATAAATATCCGCGCCGACGAGCTCCGTCGTTACAAATCAAGAGACGAGCCGGCGTCTATAAATAATCCGAGCGGAATATCGTCGACATTGCGATTATCCGTATTCCCCGCCGATTGTCAGACCGAAGCTATTTTCCGATCGGACTCGAGGTATAAAAGGTTCGGATCGGCTTATAGCGAGCGATTCTGGCTAGCAGCCCAGATTGATATTCGGCCGGACGGAAGAGCTGGGGAAAACACTTCATTCTGGAAGAATGCACCTCGAATGCCCAAGGTATGATGTGATAGAAGACGAGCGGACCGTACAAGTGTTAGCCAGGGAACAGTGCAAAAAGATAGAGTACACGAAAGGAAAGCATTTCATTAAAATTAGGACCTTAGGTCGAGTGGCCTAAGTACAAAAGGTTCATGTTCAGCCGAGCGCGAAATTACAAAATTACTCGATGTAATCGTAGAGGTCCCTCGGAATGTTGCTCAGAGCTCCACTTGATCGCCGGCTGGAATATTGGTGGACTCCGGAAGAAGGCCCTTCGACTTCAGATAGGTCATAGTGGCCGTAATTGCCAGGTCGAAAGCCGAGTACATCCGCTCGCAAATTTTCTCCGAGAACTCGGGCGATCGGATGTAACTTTGTCGGAGAGCGGCGACTCGGCTCGGCTCGGCATCCCGGTATTCCTTGAAGGTTGCCTGGGAGCTTGTCAGGGCCTCATTCAGACGCTCAATCTCCTCCGCATCGGCCGAGCGGCCTGCCTTCTCCCGATCGAGCTCGTCGGCTCCTTTATCTTCAACTCCGGCCCCGGGCCTCCACGTTTCTTCTCCGGATCGGAGATGGCTGTGTTCTTCCGAGTGGTGGCGAGTTATCTTTGCAGCGACTTGACCTGTCGCTCGGACTCGGCTAGGCGTGGGCCCGATCACTGTTTTCTTCTTTCGCCAGCTAGCGAGTTTGAGTTTTCTTGACTCTTTTGCATTCGGAGTAGGAAGGTCCTTGGGAGCCGCTCGGACCACCTGCCGCCCGCAGTTGCCTTATCTCCTCGTCCGCCATAGCCAGACGGTTGGAAACTGCTATCTCTTCCACCCACCTCTGAAACGAGAAGGCGCAGTTGTTAGAAGCCGAGCGGAAATATTTTAGGTAAAACAAAAAACAAAAAACAACGAAGAACTTACCCCCGTAGCAGCTTGCATGTGGCTGTTGGCTAAGTTCTGGAGAGGGATCAGTGCTACGCGCGCCCGAGCGTCGGCCCACATCTCGGCGAGGGGCCCTTTCAAAGTAACCGTGTGCTCGGGCACGGTCGTCCGGTCAGGTGCGGTCGTGACCAGGGATCGCCCGACCGGGATCAGAAGCTGGCGCAGAAGACCGCGAATGGATGGTCGAACGTTGGACTGAACGGCGAGCTGGGGGGAGAGTGTCGACCGGAGTGGCCTCGACCGGAGCAGTCAGCTCGTCCCAGTCAGAAGGCGTCCGGTCAGATGAAATGGTCTCAGGCACCGGTGCCTTCCCTTTCGCAGTCGAGGCGGCCCGGTCAGAGGGTTGGACCGCGGAGGTAGCCGAGCGTAGCGGGGTCTCCACTCGGCGTCTCTTTTGCAGCGGCTGATCCTCCTCCCGAACGGACCCTTCCTCGGGGGCCGTTGGTTCCCTGGAGGGGGTAGCGCCGCTGTCGAGAACCGACCGGCTGAATACCCAGCGCCTTCATTTCTTTGGCTGCCACAGCCTCCAGCGCTGCTGCCTTTCTCTTTAGAACGCCGGCCATCACCGAGTCCATGACGATGTCAGCTGCATGAAGAGAAAAAGAAATCAGTTAGCAATTAAAGCAAGTGCCAAAGCAAAGTTCTTACCGAAGCCGGTCGGAAGTGGGGTCCGTATAGGACTCAGCCCAAAAATGTACATCACTCCCTCGTGAAGAAGCTTGTTGATGTCAAGTCGTAGACCGGCTAGTACATTTGCGGCGTGAAGATAGTCCGGTCGGGTCTTGAATTTCTTCAGTTCGGGAGGGGGAGGTAGACTGACTTGCCACTGGGTCGGAAAGTTTGGCTGACTGGGCATGCGGAGGTAGAAATAATAGTCCTTCCAATGTTTATTGGAAGTGGGTAGTTTATTGAAGAAGACCAAACCGGGCCGAGCTTGGAACATAAAGGTGCCCGGCTCGGCTTGCTTAGGATAATAGAAATAAAAGAAGACCTCCGGTCGGAGGGGAATGTTGTGAATCTTGAACAAAACGACAACGCCGCAGAGGAGACGGAAGGTGTTTGGTACTAAACTTCCGAGCGGCACGCCAAAATAATTGCAGACGTCTGCTATAAAAGGATGGACGGGGAACCGCAGACCGGCGGTAAATTGGTCGCGAAAGACACAGAAACCACCGCGCGGCGGTCTGTGTGGCCGAGCGGCAGGACCAGCTAGGCGAACTTCGATATCCTCGGGGATTTCGAAATTGTCAGCCAAAATATCAAAATCCCGTTGTTCGAAGCGAGATCGCATGGTAGTATACCATGGGCCTAAGGATTGTTCTTCGGGATGAGAAGAACTGGCCATGATCAGGGCAGAAGAAATCAAAAAGGAAGTTCCAAAGACGAAGGAATGGAATTTCAAAGACTCGAGCTAGGGGAAGAAATACGGATTAGATACCGGAAAGGAAGGAGGATAGATCTAAAACCTTACTGAGGGGAGATGAATCGAGGAAAGGCGCCGGAGAGCGTCAGAAGGCAGCAACAAGATCGCCGGAGCTCCACAGCGCAGAGAGCAACAGTAGAGGTAACGGAGGCGTGTGAAGGCGAGAAGGAAACGAAGAATTTATAGGGTGAGGGCCGGTCGGCCTCCACCGTCGGATCCAGGTCACGGGAATCAATGCATACATCTAGCCGTTTATTTCGAATTGCTTCGGTCACATCAAAATATCATGCAACCGCCTCCGTACTCTGATGGCATTGCTCCACGTGGCAGTCAATCATTCGGAGCATTTAATGAAGGTATGATCGACATTGATGTCGAAGATTGGCGCAGAACGCAAGGAGATCCGGCGAAAGCCATCATTGATTCATTCAAGGATACCTCTGCCGCTGACCGGGCGGAGGAGATTAGCATGGAAGAGCCGTTCGGCTAGACTCACAGTCCAGTCAGTCGGACTATGCGCCTCCTTCGACTAGACTTGAAGGGAAGGCAAGTGATCCGGTAGTAAGAGTGAGCCCCCCCTTTTCTTGCAAAGTCAACGCCAAGTGGAAGTCACCGGAACAGCCGCCCACCCAGAGGAGAGTGTGGTCCGACCGGACGGACGGCCATAGATGGTCGGTCCGATTGGACTGCCGGCCGGCCGATTTGGTAGGCACCCTGTCAAATCGGGGTTCCGACGCTCAGTTAAAAAGGTCATAGACCGAGCTGACCTTTTGACCGATCACAGTCATAAAGCACCCCTGTTTGTTAGTCTCCACAAAGCACAAGTAAACCACTGCGGATGTCCGGTCGGATGTTTAGGTATCTTTCCGCTCGGACTACAAGTTTGGAGCAAAGGAAAGGGCCAGAGGATTTCTTTCTCTGACAACCTGTAGGTTTCACGTGTGTGTCATGCTCCAAATCTTGTGACAGGGGATTCTGCTGTCCCATCGAGGGCATGCTCTGACTGTAGCGATATGGGTCAGGTAAACTTTCTGACAGCCGCGTACCTAGGAAAGGACAGGTAAGCTTTCTGACAGCCGCATACCTAGGATAGGACAGGGGACACTTATGCACCTTGGTACGCGTGCCCAAACCTTTCACAGCTCTATATAAAGAACCTCAGGTTTCATCGACAAAGGATTCTGGTATGTACTCTGAGACTTCTGGAGCCACCTTGTTCATCGTGATTTACCTGACTTGAGCGTCGGAGGGTCGTCGCTGGGAATCCCCTTCCCGGCTCGACTTCTGTGCAGGATAGCCGGAGCATCTCGACACTAGTTGGAGACCTACATCAGCGAGCCTTGGAGCGTCACGTGCCCAGCGTCTGTTGACTTCTGGTTCGGACAGGATCATGTACATTAATTTTAATTTTAAATAATTCAGAATTTTATAAGTTTATCAGTCCATTTAGGATAAAATGACTAGGATAATGATATTTACTGACCAATAAAATTCTAGGATTCCCTTAGTTTAAAAAACAATAAATTTTTAAATAGTATGCATCCATCAATCAATTTGAAAATTAATTGATACATCTAGAAAATTAAAATCATTTCAAATTAAAACTAATACACTCTTAAAATCTCCTTAATATATCAACTTTTAAAAGTATCTTTAATATATTATGTCAAATCTGAATTCGAAGTAAATTGAGAATCGTAAAATTTTTAATGGGTAAAGGAAAAAATTTAAATATGAAAACAAATAAGAAAAAACAGGGCATAACGGAACAGACATGTTCTTCGAATTCCGAAAGTTGAATAGAAATTTTCTCCCACGGTTCAGTAAATGTTGTAATTTATTAATGCTAAACAGTCAACATTTGTCCTCTAATCACTAAAATAGAAAATCTAAATTAATTTGAGTAATTTATAGGTTAGATATTAAAAGTTGAAATTCAAGAGGCAACAGTTAACTGATATATATTTAATTTCTAAAATTAAATAACAAATATGCAACTATACAATTAAAAGAACAAAGCACTTATTACTAGGAAATATGGAAGTATCAAACATGTAAACATACCTGAGGCAAAATTAATTCATGTACAGAAGAATTATACAATATGTACCAGAATGCATGCAGCAGGGAGGAAGAACCAGATTTTTAACTCTGGATCAGCAAATTAATGCACCACGCACCTTTCACTTGGACTAAACAGAATAATAGAAAGGAACACAAGGCAAAAAGATCAACTGCAACAACCACTAGCTTGAGAAGATGAGCCATCCCTTCCACCTGATTGCCCAGGAATTCCTCCGTATCCAACTTTAATCCCAAACGACTGTAAAGATGGAATTAAGACAAACATCACGAACAAGAATTCAAGACACAATCTAGGAAAGTTCATTTGAATAGAATTTGAAACAGAAAGACAACTTGCAACCCCAAATCCATAAAATATATGTTATTGCCGATGTAACTGGTTAACAATATAAACTCATAGGGTTAAACCAGTAGTCGAGTCAATAAAAAAATAACTGTTGTAATATTATCACCCTGTGTTTTTCCTAGGTGAACTACATCAATTTTGTATCTCCATTAAACTCTATTACATTAAGCTCTACACGAAGTTGATTGATTAGTAATGCTAAAATCAATCAAATTATTCTATCTCCCCCTATGCCTACTCTAACTGATATCATACAAACCAAGATGATGAGTGGAAAGTAAAGAACATGTTAATATAGAAATACATGCATCCATTGCGTTGTTGGTATATCTGATGTTTCTAGGATAATGGCAACACTATGCCAAACAATTCCAGTTCCTTTGCCAATATTGGCAGATTAATATTGTAAACCTCAATAAGAGTAGCTCAAAGCCCCTACTTCACGATGACAAGTAGTTCTCCAAGTTCCTATTGTCAGTTGAAAGAAGCAATTGTTGTACCCATTTTATATCAACTAACAATTGAACCTGCCATACAAACTCTAGTTTACACTTGAGATGTATAGACTTGCTCTTGCCTGGTATAGTTCCTTTGCGATACCTTGATTCAACATCGTGATTGAACCACAACATGTTTACTAGATAAGGTTATCTTGCAGAAGAAAGAAGTTGCCAATTGAGGTAAATCTTGCATCGTTTTTTAGTTTATCTGCTAAATTTAGAACAACTTGTTTAACAATATTTATAACAGATCCTGACAAGTAGAAATAAAAGAAAACGATGAGAACAAACAGCTGTTCTAGAAATTGACTTTGTTCAAACAAATAAGACATACATAAAAATCTTGAGTCTAGAAAGGTCAAAAAAGCAAATAAGAATTTTCTTTTTCTATAGGCAAGTACGAGGATGGGTATAAAAGAGAAATCAAAAGAAGAAACAAAACAGCAGGGCTCGGTAACTTCAGAATAGCCCCTTCATATAAATATTTTGATTTGTATCTGACAAGATAATGCTATGATCTTACCTCATTTGACACATCGAAGACACCATCCTGAATTTTCTTATATATACTTGCCGCAGTCTTAATGAAGACCTGGATACATAATCATGTAAAACAGACCAAACTTGAAACCTCAACGCTAACAAGGAAAACATAATACAAAAAGAAAATTCTTTGGATTCAGTTCACCTCCTCAACATTTTGTGCTGTTTTAGCTGAAGCCTCAATAAAGATTAATCCATGCTCTTTTGCAAACTGTTCTCCTTCTTCAGTGCTCACAGCTCTTCTGTGAGCCAAGTCACATTTGTTACCAATCAGCATAATTGTCATATTAGCATTGGCATGTTGCCTGGCATCTTCCAGCCAGCTAGCAAGATGATTGAACGTTTCCCTCCTGATGACAAGTTAAAGAACAAACATAGTAAGGCATTTGTAGCCCTCAAATTAAAGATCTCTATGAACATATACCTAGTTATGTCATATACCAGCAGTGCGCCAGCAGCACCTCTGTAATAAGATCTTGTAATTGATCGAAAAGATTCCTGACCCGCCTGCATAATTTTCAGAGTGTAATTCAGATGAATCAGCTAGTCAATGAGACAAATTCCATATAAACTTATTAGATGAAAAATTCAGTTATCTCCTACTCAATGTCTTACTCTCCTTGCAAGCAAAAGTTATCTGATAAAAGTGCCTGCTTCCATCTAAATAGATATAGATATGTCAAACTATACAATTAAGTACTAAAATCATTTTAAATCTGGTCAAAACAGATGTATTACTCATCTGAATAACCACCAAAACAAGAGTTCTAGTTCATGCAGAAATCTGCAAATTGAAGTTATTGCAAAAATGTAAATTTATTAGCATTGAACTAGCAAACACCATGATCAAGAAACAAAAAAAAAACATTTTTCTATTAACATTTGGCTGTGTTTGATAATTTTATATTATTTTTTACATTATTGACACTTGTATCATGTTATAACTACACCAAATAGATAGGGTAGGCATATACTTGTCGATGTGATACTAAATGATAGCCCGAAGTCTAAGATGCAAATCCAAGCTTAGTATTCCTCTCCAAACATGCATTTCACCACTTGTAGAGATTCATTTCATTCAAAGAGGTATCATATTAGACCCAAATTTTAAGTTTCTTTAAATAGATAGGACCCAATCCATAATTCTGTAGCCCATACATGCAATAATCATATTAACCATCATCCTTCTCTTCATGGTCCACCTAAAGACACAACGCCCTAATGAGACAAAATCAAGGCATATACAAATGACCAAGAAGGGAAATTTGGCTATCCCACCAAACTCTACTTCATAAATAAAAAACTCTCGAATATCATTGTATCCTTTAAGGTAGCATTCTCAGACTCAAAAACATTAATCTCAAACTTCATTGTTAGTACCGGTTCAGTATAGAAAATAAAATTCAAAATTTCACTAACCGTATCCCATATCTGCAATCTTATAGGCTTGTTGTCAATAGTAATCATTCTAGCCCCAAATTCAACACCAATTGTCAAGTCATGAACAGGTTGGAAACGCTTGTCAGTAAACTGTAAAAGAAGACATGATTTCCCCACTCCTGCAAACAGAGAATGAACAACAAAATCGTACAAAAAGGAACTGGTAGAGAATGAAACTCCAAAACACTGAAAGCAAGAAGAAGAAACATACCCGTATCGCCGATGACGATGTACTTGAACAGGTAAGCGTATGACATCCTCCACGAATCCGCCGACGGACAATCCGAGCTTCTCCTTGATCAAACCCTAAAAGATAAACTCAATCGATACTTCGGAATCAACGAGCAGAGTAGTAGAGAAGATCGATAATGGAAGGAGAGAGGGGAAGAAAGGATGCCCTTGTTCAGAACTCGAAGAGAACTAGAGAAGAAAAGGAATCGTTGACGCGAGAATGAGTATGTCGGATTACGTACAAGTTGTACCTTTTATCTACCTCGCTTGCAATTGGCATAAGCAGCATACGTTTGTCAGTTGGCAACGTGAGAACCCTTCATCTGCACCCGCCATCGGCACCGACCAGAGATATAATTCGGACTATAATTTTCTTTATAGTCGTTATCGTTCTTTTTTTCCAAAAAGGGTAAATAACTACAAATATAGAATTGACGACTATAATTTTATAAGGCAAGTTAGATTATTGATTTTTTTGTTGTCCACCGAATTTCTATATTACAATTATATTTCCCACGTGTTAACCAATTCAAGATTAATCAAGAACATATTTTCATTCTCAGAAAGCCCTTAAAGGGCCTTTAGTTTGCAAACATACCCTCGGAGTACTTTTTACAATAGGTTCCATTGTTTTGTTCGGAGAATTCAATCACAGAATCACCCACAATATTCTACACATATCCGTTTAGTTTCTAGAACACAAAAACATGACTTAGTTTACATATCAACATCATCTGCCAAAGCATTTTAGAACGGAGGAAGTTAAAGCTGAAGACAGGAATTTTAAACCAGTAGATCCTCCAGGAAAGTAGGATATCGAATAATACGTGAGTGAAAGAACCTAGGGGAAAAAAAAGAAACAACAAATTAGTAGGCAACCACGGCATTGGTGATTTACTACAATTAATCACGTACCTGAATCACAGAGAAGAGAACAGAAAGAATGTAGCTATGAAGCACCATGGAAACGTAAATTGTGCCAACCATACTAGCAATGAACAGCACTGTAAAGGGCAACCTCTGCAGCATGAGCAAAAAGAATTAAGATAAGCACATGTACAAAAAAGTTGTCATCAAATATTCAATGTATCAAACATGAAAATCACTGAAGCATAAAGGAAATAAATTTTTTAATGGGGTTGGCTGACACCAATTTACTGTAGTTTTCATTGATAGTTAAGCTTTCAGAAATCCATCTGCACTCAACAGCTGCTGAGAGTCACTTGTAAGACTAGTTTCTTGATATCATATAAGCAATCAAGACAATCACAACCATTAATGGTCTCATAGCAATTTGCGAGATGGCTTGCTCATCAAAAAGAATAAAATAAGACAGTTATAATTGTTAACAATCCAGATTAGTCTAGGTGACAAGGAATATCAATAGCTATAGGAATCAACTGTTTCAGTGTGCTTTGTTGTTTTGGCTTATACAGACTGAACTCCAAATACATAAACTCGATCATAAACAAGTTCATCTATACCATCATAATGGCTCCCTACAGTGATTTTATTGCAACGACTTAAAAAGTGAATTCTGCTCTGCATTTTGAGTTAGTTTCCACACGTAAATCATGGGCTTCTGGTAAATAGACACATATTAAAGAGCAATAAGGTCCTATGAAATTACCTCCTTGGAAAACATGTGAGAAAGCTGATTCTTAGGACCCCTCAGTGCAAAGAATGACCCAATGATCAATGCACAGCCGAAAGTGAAACAAAGAGCAAATTTTTGAGGGACCAGAACCATCACTGGAAGGAACATGGTAAAAGCAATGAATACAAAGAACACGCCGCTAGCAAGGAGCACACCGAAGTACACAAGAGATTTTCCAGAAGGTACATTACTAGTAGCATTCTGGAAACTTCCAGGCAACTCCTTGACACCTTTAGTAACCCTGTTGTGCAAAAATAGAGAAGCTACATAAGTCAATTCCATACAAGTGAGTATACTTTTGAAAATATATGTATCCAATACAATGAAATTGAACTAGCAAAGTTGAGATACAAAACCAAAAAGTTCTTTTATACAAAGAACCATGTCGAACATGTGATAATTATCCATGATTTCCTTTACAGTATATATTAGATATTAAACCATTCATTGAGGCCCAACTTAACCGATATAATAAATAATAAATTCAAGAAAGTATTTTCCCATCACTTAATTTAAGACTTCAGATAATAACTGGATATTTTCCTAACCTCTATCAGCCTAGCATCAAAAACCCGCTAAAAGGACTCACAAGTAACCTAAACACTTGATGTGAGACTTACAAAAACTAGGAAGACAATCTTTAAAATTATATTAGAGACAGGAAGGGTTTAGAATATGGGGAAGTAAGACAATGTGAACGAGTTTCAAGCGAAGGCCACTAATAATCATTATAGCATGTGGAACCACATTTGTTAAATATAATTTAAATAAGATTTGCATTGTTCAAAAACATTCTCATAGAATGGAACCACAAGTAAAAACTTTCATACGTTTTGACCTTTCTGAGGAAGGCGCACATACTACAGGAAAAAACAAATTAAAGGAGTCGAAAACACAAATCTTGAGCTACATTAAAGCCACAATCTAGACTAAAAAATGGACATATCATGCATCTGGCCTTTGAACAATCTTAGATTCACACCAAAATAATCAAGTTTTTAGAAAACCAAAGCCCTTATAAGCCCTCAACGTTGTCCAACCAAACATTAGTTTTTATTTTCAGACTTAGCAAAATAAAGCTAGATCTTGCAAAATAAAGACCAATCCTCATGCATCTAAAATAACCATATTCGGCCGCCAGCATCAATTGGAGAAAAACTCTAGATTTCAAACATGAGGAACCTATAAAACTAGACGAAACTATATCTCCATCACAATTTCCCATCCAGAACTAATTAGATCCGCAATTAAAGATCGAAAATTGTACAATTAATAGGGATAAAAACAATAGGGGGAGAGAGCAATTAAAGACTACAATCTATAGAGTGATCCTTACACGTTGAAAGTTCCGGTGAACTTGTCGTTGGCGGTCCGGACGGCGGACTCGATATCAAACCCTAATACAGAGGTGCCACCATCCTCAGCCGACCTGGACGCAGCGTAAGAGTTCCAATCGGAGAGGAGGGAGGATGAGGTTTTCTGCAGCTCTCCGCCGCTCCCGCTTGGTCCCCCCTGGAACCAAGACTGCGCCGTCTGCATCATGTAACCGGATCCAAAGGTTTCTCGATTGAGATATCTGTGCTTGACAAGGGGGAGAGTCGAAGAAACAGATCCACCTTGTCGTGATCGCGTTGCCGAGGCACAAATGCTTCGGGAAGGGTGGACCGTCGACCAAACGGTTCGGTTTCGAAATGCTTGGTTCGAACCGGTGGTTCATTCAAATCGATATCCACAAAACAGAGAGGCCCAAATAACACAGCCCAGTTGGATAGCGGAAGAGACGCCGCCATGGACGAGGCGGAGGCGATCCTGCTGAGTTCGCTGCGCAGCTCCGCCGTCTTGCTCCCGCCGGACTTCTCTACTTCCTCCGCCTTGCAGGATCTCTCACCTGACGCTCTCGTCTCGATATGTGTTCAGTCTCTCCAACTCATCATCGGCGCCACGGCTTCGTCTCTCCCGACCTCGCTCCCGGACTCCGCCGCCGAGCGATTCAAGGTATGCGAAGACATCTCCGCAGCCATCAAGTCGGCCGGATACATAGATGAAATCAGCTTCCGTCAGGTAATACTCTTTTATGGCTTTGTATTCTTCGTAGCCAGTCGGCGATGCTATTGTTCATTTGTTGAAAACGAAGTCATTTTGTCTTAATTCGAGGAATTCAAGATAATAAGTACAAGTTGACGTTGAACTATTATTACAGACGAGAATCTGTGAAAATTTATCAACCTAGAATAAGAATTTGTTAGCTTTACTTGGAGTTTTTTTTTCATGATTAAGAGTCGATGAATATCTATGGTAAAAAAATGGAAATAGTTTGTTTCTATTTCCAGTTTCTGTATCCGTCCAAGGATGAGTCCCATAAGTTGCTCAGATTTCTGGTGGAAAGGCTACCTGAATCATCTCAGAATAGAGATGCATTAGATGATATAGCAACAAGGTATTCTTCTATCGACATTATTACTGGGGCGTAGTTCTCTGTAGATGATAATTTTTTGTTTTATGAACTTTCAGAAGATCAAACCAAGGATTAACGGAAACAATTGGAATTTCGGATAACGAAGTAAAATCACATGAATTGGCTGATAATGAATTAATAAATGGGCATTTGAAATGTGATAAAGTAGAGAATTATTGCAAGGATGAAGAGGTTAAAGATGATTCAAAAGAATCAAGGAAACCTGAAGAAGTATGTGACAGTGATGCAGAGTCTAGATGGAAAGATGTAAAATTCAATTTGGAACTTGAACAGGCACTGAGTTCGTTGCAGTTGGAAAAGACAAAGGTAAGATATAGGTATTCTTAGTCATTGTATGCTTTAATGATTTTTTTTAATCATTTTATGGTTCTTCCTTTTGTCAAAGCATACATTTGCATGGTCATATTTTATTTGTGGAACTTCTACAATCATGCCTTCGTCAGAAAGGTTTTCTTCAAGTACTACCTAGCCATGCTAAATTTACTTAAATATGAGGTACATAACTTCATAGTACAGATGTTGATAGTGGTTGCTTTGCATGAAATGATTTCAAATTCAATTTGTTTCTTTTTGCCATAGTACATTGACACCGGAAAGTGTAGGAGAAATACGAGGTAACATAAGGCACACTCAATCCTCACCACTCTAGGGAATCGACCAAAGAGTTGAGAGAAATAACCAAGAAGATAAATCTTCTAACAAGCTTAAAAGCTCAAATATATCTTAATCTCAAAAAAAATACAAAGTAGAGCTTTTATAGGCGAGACTTGGAACAACCCTCCAAGATGAGTCAAAATGTATTAAATGCGATTTATATTTCCTAGAGCCTCAAAGATGAAAAGTGCATTTAATAATGAAACTAAACATGCAAGACATTAAAAACATTTTATCTTGTAAGTACCAAGAAAACATTCAAGAATACCAAAAACTAGTTGATCCTTTCCAATTCCTGAGTAGCATGTTAATCTTTGAATTCCCGAGTAGATTTCTAGCTTTTCCTGAGCAATGTCTTTACCAAGTAGCATCTTTCCCAAGCAATATTTCCAACACTAGCGTAGGGGAAGAAACTCCGAGTGCAACGTTCGAATTAGAGGTTTGTAGAGAAAGACATAGGAAGATAATTCGTAAACAAAGAGGAGTCGTCTCTAGGTTTAAACGAAAATAATTTGTTTATTCAAATCAAAACCAAACTCAACATGTTTTTACAAAAGCCCTAACCCTTCTTTAAATAGCCTAAGAAATAAGAAAAAGTTACAGCAGAAAAAAAAAAGAAAAAGTAAAAGAAAACTCATCCTAAAAAAATAGAGATAAAATCTAAACTAACTTTTAGAAAAGAAAATTAATCCTAAAAATTTCAAACAAATAAAAGAAAAAGTTAAAAGACCAAATCTAGAATTTTGATGACCCAATTAACCGATCTCGTCTTGTTGACTTTGAATAGAGTGCAACCATGTCAGGAGACCACGAGCTAATAATCTTCCTTGTAAATAGCCTCGATCGTCCTTCTTCAAGACCCAAAAGGGAAGTTGGCAGCCTTGTTTTTTTATCGCCATAGCTCGATGGGAAACATAGTCGTATCGGAGGACATAAACTGGTCGTGCTGCCTCCTACATCAGACGCCCCAGGTTCAAAAGAACTCATCCTCGAGTTCATGGTATTGTGTTCAAGATCAAAAGTCCTCGAGTGCTCGACATATACTAGCTCGCTAGTTGACTCGGTCTCATCTTCGTCGTAAATTGGATCACCGACAATTTTGATCTTGTCGTCCATATCTTTCTCAAGAAAATTTTTATTTAAATTAAAATAAAATAACTTACGACCTTTAAGATCTCGGGTATTATGATCACAGTGTGAGACTTCCAAAGCGGGAACCTGTTTGTCATGATCTCAACCACATACCTCACGATCTTCAAGATCTTGCACCACTAGACGCTGACAGTGTTCTAAAAATCGGCCTAGGCAGTCAGCCACTTAGGTGCTAGGCGCTAGCTAGCCGCACCGAAAATATGCTAGTCGACTAACCTAGGCGAGATTAGGCAACCTTAGGCATCAACTCATCAATCAAATCGTTTAGGGGCCGCGGAAATAGTGCACGGTTTTCATGATCTGTTTTAATTTGGGCTTTTAAATTTAAAACCCAATTAAAAAAAATTGAAATGTAACCTTGAGTTTGTGTCCGATGATAATATTGAGTGTGTCCGATAAAGAATAAGTTGTTGAAAATTATGGAGAACAAGAAGTAGAATAAATTTGTGATATTTTATTAGTTGTGTAATTTTGAACTCATTTTAAATTTGATGTTATTGTATTATAGTTATAGAATGTGATTTATTATATAATTTATATTGATACTGTGGAATCCGCCTAGTGACGCCTAGTCTTCGTCTAGGCGGCCTAGGCGCTGGTCTAGTGTCCGACTAGCGTTTAGCGAATTTTAGAACTTTGTACTGGGATAACTTCGTGACTTGTCTCTAGATCTTCGATAAACTTGTAGGGTACGCTTCGATCCTAGTGTGAGACTTCTTTAGCCGGAACCTGTCTTTCACGACCACGACCACGTCCACGATGATCATCCATGGATCTAAGACTTTGATACTAACTGACGCAGGAGAAGAAACTCCGAGCGCGACGTTCGAATCAGAGGTTTACAGAGAAAGACTTAGGAAGATAATTTTTTTATTCAAATCAAAACCAAACTCAATATCAACATGTTTTTACAAGAGCCCTAACCCTTATTTAAATAGCCTAAGAAATAAGAAAAAGTTGCAATAGAAACAAGAAAAAGTACAAGAAAACTCATCCTAAAAAAATAGCGGTAAAATCTAAACTAACTTTTAGAAAAGAAAATTAATTCTAAAAATTTCAAACAAATAAAAGAAAACGTTCAAAGACCAAATCTAGAGTTTTAATGACTTAGTTAACCGATTCCATCTCGTCTGGACTCTGAATAGAGTGCAACCATGTTAGGAGACCACGAGCTAATCATCTTCCTTGTAAGTAGCCTCGATCGTCCTTCTTCAAAACCCAAAAGGGAAGTTGGTAGCCTTATTTTTTTATCGTCATAGTTCGAAGGGGAACATAGTCGTATCGGAGGATATAAATTGATGTGTTGATGGATGCTCCTGCATCACTAACACACTTCAACCAAAATGGTCATAACATCCTGTAGAAGTATTATTTTCGGGAACTATTTTTTTTTTTTTGTTAGAAAGTAGACATCCGTAGCTTTCCAATGATATATAACTTGCTTTGTAATTTGTTCACAAGAACAGCAGATTAATAGTTTAAGTTGACACAAAAATTTAATGGCTTCTAAACTTTTATGTGTCATACATGTTGTAGACTGAACCATGCATTAAAATGATTTCAGATTTTAATTTTGTCAAACGTGAATGGTTTAACAAATTTTCCATGGGAACTTGAATTATTATGCATGTGAAATGCTTGACTTGTAAATGAAGTTTTAGGCATGGTCCATTGTATATTTTGGAGAATTCAATACATTAGTCTTCTTGCTTTGGTATTTTCTCTCTGTTTTATAGATATGTTCCAACTCATTTGTGTTACTAGATAGATACTTTCTTAGTTGATAACATTCAAAAAACATCATCTCAGTAATGTTAGTTGCCTTGACCATCTTTTACAACGAAGGCATGAAATTGAGAGTTTGAAATATCAAGAGAGATGATTGCAGGTGGGAACACAGTCAAAATCCTTTGAAGTTCATAATTTAGGAGCTCAACATGAACTCCTTAAGGAAGCTACGAAGATATCATTTGATGATCAACATTCTGTTCGATCCTGTTCAAAAGAGCATAATGAGCAAGCTGAAACAAGAAGTGGCACCCTTGAGGATTTGAAAATGCGACGGTAGGAACTCATGGTATATTTTTATGTTAAAACATACTACATGATTGGAACATGGATCTACATAAATTTTGCATTTTGTTGATTACCATGTGCCTCATTAGTATAAGACTATAAGACGAAAAATTGTCAAATGCCATGTACCTCACGTATACAATCCTATAAGACAAACAATCATTGGGAAACATAATCAGGTAAGAAAGAGGTTGATCTTATCTTAATATTAGTTGAGATGCAAATGTGGATTGTGGCGAAATTTGACAATGAGGTAACTATAAACACAGTTCTGAAGAAGATAATTTTTACACAATTTCTTTCAAAAATCATAGTTGGCTTGCTTACCTTTTGATTGTTTTCTAAATAACTATTTCACTGTCTCACACACCTTGTAAATCAGCCATTTGATTGCTCGTTATTCTATATTGTCGTTACACTTGTTTAATCTAAACACATTCAGTCATTCTTGAGTGTCTTGGAATAATTTAGCTTAATATGGCAAGTATACCCTGATTGACTAAAGAAGCTCTACTAAATACCTGATGGTGTTTCTTCTTTGGAGGCTTAAAACTGCACATTTACATATAAATTATGTTGTCAACATACAATGGTGTGTTCACGTTCAGACTATTACTTGTTCCAGGAACACACTAGAAGCAACAACAGAAAAGACACACAGCATTGAGCAGGAGCTTGCAGAACAACCTGCAGCACAATATAGGCTTCTGAAATTAAAGGAAATTGAGCAGGAAACAGAAGATACTTTGTTAGAAATTCATAGAAGGTTAGATTTGTTAGTAAGAACATTGTCTTTCACTTAGAAAGTGTTTGATACCTTTGTTCTTCGTACCTTAGTTTGGTCCAAAGTATACTCCAATGGACTGATCAGTTTTTTGTTAAACATAAAATGACTGGCAGTTGTAAGTTCATTGCTGTGTATGTACGTCATCACGTTCTTTTTATTTCTGGCTTCCTCAGAGAGATTGAACATGCTGAGCTTCTGGCAGAGTTGGATAAATTACCCAGCAATTTTCCTAGGAAGTATTACATTGATCGAGTGACTGAATTGACAAAGACTAACCGCAAACAGAACACTGACATTCTCCAGATATCGAAAGACATTCGAGAAGTTCAACTAGATAGTAATTCTGCACAGGAACGACTGCACAGGACATATGCTGTGGTCGAAGAGACTGTTTTCAGGTATTATTGATTTCTGAATCTGGTATTGACTTTGTCCTTGTCCTTAAAGTACTTTCCAGTTTCAATGGTATATGGTTTAGTTTGTACAATCAAGTCGACAAACTCTTTTTTTTATAGCAAAAGAGTGGTACAACTCTCCTCATATATGTTGCTTGGTTCTTTGATCCTCCTTGATCATAACAGAGAATTCTTATCTGGCATTCTTGTATGTTTCATAGATTCTCCTGTCTTATCACTCTATAGTCAATACACAAACTTCCAGAGGCAGGAGACCTAGGACATAGTGATCATTTTCTATTAGACTACTTATATTTCTCTTTAATTTCTTCTGCAATCGTTCTGTTGAATGTGGCTCACTTCTACACTTTACCACTATGCCATTTGAGGTCTCATTTCTTTCTAGGCATTCTTCTAGATTTGGTTCTATATGTTTCTACTTTAGATTTAAGCTTGCGCTTGCTTGTAAGTGAAACTGATATGCAAAGCATAAGCATCTGGTAGTTGCAGGCATCTTTGCTTAAGCACTTTCTTTTGCCCATAGGAACACTAAAGATGATCCAGCAGGGCGCCAGTTATACCGGCTTCTGACTAGCATACATGATGTTTTCGAACAAATCAGAGAGAAAATTCTTGCAACTGACAGAGCTAGAAGGGAAGCTGCTGAGCATGAGAAGAAACTTGCAGCTATTTCCTCTAGGACTCTCGACTTTGACAAACTCCAAGCAGATCTTGATTCCATCAAAAAGGAAAACGAGTCTCTAGAGCAGCAGCTGCGCGATGCTTAGCCTACAGAGTTTTCTAAGCCATGTAATGTACAGTTTGGGCGCTAGTTACTGGTGCAAGTTTTTCTGATTGAAGATCCTGAAGTTACTCGTATCGCTGGCGACGTTAAAACAAGTAACTAATACTCGCCACAAGCTTCCCAACTCGAGCTCCTCAAATTGAGTCAAAGCTTGGTCCGGTGGAGCAGGGGCAGATCAAGCAGGTAGAGAACCTTCTGGCCAACTTAGTGGGGGTTGAGTCAGAGCTCGATCAGGAAAGAAAGTAAGAAATGGATCCAATAGATTTCAAGATTGTTCTGTTCTTATTTCTATGTTAAGATCTGAGAAGTGGTTCTTCCAAGTGGTCTTCATGATGAAGTTCTTTAATTTATCCCTTCCATTCATTAGTAAAGCTAAATTCTTATACCACTCAAATCCAAAATCAAAATTCCCTATAAAGAAGCATCTGCTAAGTGGTTCGAATCCTCTGTCATTAATCTATTTTTATCATCCTATGTGTTTTTTTAATGAAAATGGATCTTTAGAGCTGCTCTTCTTCTGTCAGTCTGATAGGATTAATTTTTTAATTGTGCTCAACAATTAATTAATACTGCATGATCATTCCCATTCCATTTCATTAATGCATAAAGTCGTGTTTGATCTAAAGGATCAATTAAATAAAACTGTCTCCAAAATGTCATCCACGTTTGGGAGATGGTCATGGCGGAAACAGCCGGCAAGACGCCGGTGAGAATGCGAGGGAGAAACCAGGCTGAGCGGCTGATGGGCTCAGTGGAGCTGGATTCGGAGGGGCCGAGTAGGGGGAGGCGGAGGGCCCGAACGCTAGGGAAGACAGCGAAGGTGGCATAGACACTCGACGGTGGAGACCGTGGGATGGGTGGTGAAGAGGAAGGTGGGATGGGTGGTGAAGAGGAAGACGGAACAGTGTCTGCCAGAGAGCTGGATGGTGAGGAGTAGGAGGTAACCCATGCCAACGCTTGGGAGGAGGACAATGGGGGGAGCTCGCCGGCGATTGTCGTATGCCCGTACGTAAAGATTTTAAAAGAACTCTGTGTGGTTAACAAAATCAGTCAGATTTAATAGTTAGGGTATTTTAGAGTTAAAAAGGGTGAAGTGAAATTGACTGAAATGAACCTGATCCTGATCGAGAGTCGAGACGATGGACACTGGGGACGTGGTGTTTCTGCTGACTCCGCGTGGATCTCCGAAGGACGTGGACCTACAACCACAAGACGTCAGTGCTGAGCTAGGGAGGGGTTCCTCGGCGATGGCCCTCCGACGCTTAAGTCAAACACTGACGATGTAAAAATAACGAGGAAATGAAATGACAGAGTAACTGTAGCTATAGTGGAGATTCTCCATACCTCCGATGAAACTTGGGGCTCCTTATATAGGACCTCGGGAGCGTGTGTGTACACTTCTTGATGCGTGCACGCTTCTCAAAGCATTCCCTGAAAGGACATATCAGAAAAAATACCTCTGACGTCATACCTCAATAACCCGAGTATATCCTGACAAAACAGTGGAAGCTTCCTTCGTATGATTCTCTGCCTGATCTCTACTTGATCATGTCGCCGACCATGTTGTCTGTCGACGACACGGGTCTCGAGGAGGATATCAGTCGATCTTGCTTTTGTCTGCTAATGGGCCGAGCGGGTGGGCTGCTCGGCCAGCTTTTGTCTACTAGTGGGTCGAGCAGATGACCGCTCGGCTACTTCCGCTGTCTGGGATGAGTAGGGCGGTCGCTCGGCTACTTCCACTGTCTAGGCTTGTTGGGTCGTGTTTCCGCTTCGCTGGCTGTGATCTGATCTTTGGCCGATCAGGATGTCCGCCTGGCACATGCACAGTCGCTCGACATGTGACCTGTCGGTCGGCGCCTGCTTTGGTGATACTGGGTCTTTGAGCGTCAGAAGCTCAGTGCGAGACCGAGCTATGATAACATCGGACCGGTCATTCCTTAGTCTGATCGGCTGATGGAGTCGCCCGGTCGGACGCTAGCCTGGGGGCGTTGACCGCCTTGACTTTGACCTTCCATGTAGCACTGACCTCCTGCGGAGCGGGGCCCCACCTTACCACCAGATCACGTGTCTCCCCCTCAAGTTTAGTCGAAGGAGGCTGCAAGTCCGACTGACTGGACAAGCAGTCTGGAGATTGGTTGGTCGATCGGCCATGATGCTAGTTGGACCCCGACCAGTTCGTGCAGGACTGATCTTCTGGGACGCTCGACGATCCGATGGTTTGCACTTCGTGTAGGACCGTTGCGGCCGGCTAGGAGAGGGTTGTTGGATATCCTGCAAACACAAAAAGATAAACCCTCCTCGAACTCTATAAACTAACACTTGCATATATAAAGTAAGCTGATAAATTAAAAGCATAAAGAAAAAGCGAGGCAAAAGTATTTACTTGGTGACAACCGATGTGGTTGTTAATCCAAGGAAGATTAAGCTCAATAAAACTCCTTCAGGCGGAGAAGCCTCTTACAATGTTGAAGCGCAGAAAATAGAAGCTTAGACTAAAAGAGAGCGTGCAAGCACTGGATTTACAATCGGTGAGTTCATTTTTAAGCTTCTGGACCAGGGCTATATTTATAGCCTTGGTCGGGGCGCCTGGAAGGGTTCCGGGCGCCCTAAGGAGGATAAAACTTATCCCCCAACGTTCAGATCGAGTCAAAACTCGATCTGGTCAATTTTACTGCTCAGGGCGCCCCGGAGCCCAAAGTCAACAGTTGTTGACTTTTTCGTCCGGGACTTCTTCTCTGGTTCAGTCCCGCCTCGGTCCGGTTCTTCTCCTCCGGATCCGCTCGCTTGGGTGATCTCTGCCATCCGGAATAGGGCTCACCCGAACCCAACTTCCGGTCTTCTCGAGCGTGCTTCCCTCCGGCTTCTCGTCCCTCGGAATTGCCGCGTGTTTCCTTCTCGTCCGCCAGCGTACTCATCTGCAGTCTTCGTCCCTCGGTCGCATCTCTTGCTCCCCGAGCAATCTTCCGCTCCGGCTTTCGTCCCTCGGAACCACCGCGCGCTTCCTTCTCGTCCGCCGGTGTACTCTTCCGCAGCGCCTCGTCCCTCGGACGCACAGCGTGCCGTCCTTCTCGCTAGCTGCGTCTTCCGCTCGAGTACCTGTGCTCCTAAGCTCCTGCACACTTAGACACAAGGTTAAAACAACGCATGACCTAACTTAACTTGTTGATCACACCAAAACAACCTTGGGGTTCCAACAATCTCTCCCTTTTTGGTGTGATCAACCCAAGTTAAGCTAGGGTTACAAATAGACATAGAATAAAAACAATTTATTGCAATAACATGCAACATGATAGAAAAAATTGAATTTCAAAAATTTCAAATTTTAATTTTCAATTTTCTACCTCCCCCTAGACTTATACTTTCCGTTCTTCCCCTTTGATCACAATAAAAATGGGGTTTCAAGAAAAACAATCTAAGGGTTTGACACAAAAAAAATTATAGAAATCTATTTCAATGTTTTTCGGAGAAAAAATATTTCCAAGTTAAAAAAATTTCTAAGTCAAAGAATGACTTTTGAAAAATTTCTAAGTTTTCACCAAAAATAAATCTTTCTAAGCCTAAAAATTTATGCAAGAAAATTTAAGAAAATTGATAGCATTAAAAAAAATTTTCTATGCATTTATTTATTTATTTTATACTGATACTTATATCAGCAAGTTTTAAATTTCCATTTCAATTTTTCATAACTTCTCAATTTACACTTTTTCAAATTTAAAGCCACAAATATTAAACATGCAATAATTTGTATCATGTTAATTTCTATTATTTTTTGAATTGCAACTTCACAAAAATATTCAAATAGCATAGATTCTAACTTGATAAAATTTTTCGACAATATAAAAAATTCTTTCGGCAATGTGCAAAATTCGTTCGAAAGAATATTTTGTAATTTGCAAGAATTTTTTAACAACAAAAATTCTAATTTACAGGAATCTATTAACAATAGATTTCTTAATCCGAAATACCTTTTCGGTGACTCAATTTCTAAATCGCAAAATTCTTTCGAGAGAGTAATTTGTAATTCGAAAAATTCTTCTAATTTGCATAATTCTTTTGTCAAAATATTTTTAAATTTGTAAATTTCTTTTGATAATATTTCTAATTTGCAAGACAAATTCGACAATTGATTTGCTAATTCAAAAAACTTTTTCGGTAATTCAATTTTTAAATTGCAAAAATCTTCAGGCAATTTTTCTATTGAATTAACCGGTTGTTCAGAAGGTAGAGACCATACCTTACTTACCTTGTTGGTCGTTGGTTCTCCCCCTGTTGAATTAATTTCTTCCGAAGATTCTCCCCCTTCATCAATCTCGGGATGTACTTCGGCTGTTGGGGTTGTCTCGGTAATTTCTTCCATCTCGGATTCTGATGATGGCTCAATGTCTATTGAGGGGACGGCTTCAATCGATTTTTCGTAGAGTTTTAAGAACTTTTCCCAAAGTTCTTTTGAGTTGTTGTATTCGCCGATTCTTTTGAGATCTTCATTTGGTATCACGGTTAGGAGATGAAATTCTGCCCGTCCGTTTGCCATCGATTCGTTACGTTGCTTTTTGTTCCAGAGACGTAGATCGAGTCTTTCTCCGTTCGTGTTCTTCGGTTCTTCATAACCAGATTTTAAAATTAAAGAAATACCAAGGTCTGAGTTAAGGTATACCTCCATTTGTTTCTTCCATGAAGAAAACTCTCCCTCGAATGCTGGTGGATATTCGCTAGCTCCGGCCATCGTTTTGTTGCTTCAGACGGCGGTTAGTCCTTCTAAGGCGTCTCGGCTCTGATACCACTTGTAGGACCGTTGCGGCCGGCTAGGAGAGGGTTGTTGGATATCCTGCAAACACAAAAAGACAAACCCTCCTCGAACTCTTTAAACTAACACTTGCATATATAAAGTAAGCTGATAAATTAAAAGCATAAAGAAAAAGCGAGGCAAAAGTATTTACTTGGTTACAACCGATGTGGTTGTTAATCCAAGGAAGATTAAGCTTAATAAAACTCCTTCAGGCGGAGAAGCCTCTTACAATGTTGAAGCGCAGAAAATAGAAGCTTAGACTAAAAGAGAGCGTGCAAGCACTGGATTTACAATCGGTGAGTTCATTTTTAAGTTTCTGGACCAAGGCTATATTTATAGCCTTGGTCGGGGCGCTTGGAAGGGTTCCGGGCACCTTGGGGGAGGGGGGGGGGATAAAACTTATCCCCCAACGTTCAGATCGAGTCAAAACTCGATCTGGTCAATTTTACTGTTCAGGGCGCCCCGGAGGGTTCCGGGTGCCCTGGAGGGCTCCGGGCGTCCCGGACTGCTCCGGGCGCCCCGGAGCCCAAAGTCAACAGTTGTTGACTTTTTCGTCCGGGACTTCTTCTCTGGTTCAGTCCCGCCTCGATCCGATTCTTCTCCTCCGGATCCGCTCGCTTGGGTGATCTCTGCCATCCGGAATAGGGCTCACCCGAACCCAACTTCCGGTCTTCTCGAGCGTGCTTCCCTCCGGCTTCTCGTCCCTCGGAATTGCCGCATGTTTCCTTCTCGTCCGCCAGCGTACTCATCCGTAGTCTTCGTCCCTCGGTCGTCAACCTTCTCGCTAGCTGCGTCTCTTGCTCCTCGAGCAATCTTCCGCTCCGGCTTTCGTCCCTCGGAACCACCGCGCGCTTCCTTCTCGTCCGCCGGTGTACTCTTCCGCAGCGCCTCGTCCCTCGGACGCACAGCGTGCCGTCCTTCTCGCTAGCTACGTCTTCTGCTCGAGTACCTGTGCTCCTAAGCTCCTGCACACTTAGACACAAGGTTAAAACAACGCAGGACCTAACTTAACTTGTTGATTACACCAAAACAACCTTGGGGTTCCAACACTTCGGAGGTTGCTCCTTCGACGTCTTTGGATGGGCACGGACCGCGCAGTCAAATGCTGACGTCGCCCCGAATCTCCTCGAATTTTGTGCAAATCCTCTTCATTAAGGCCGAGCACACACCCACGCTTAATAATGGCGCCCATTAAATGCTGTCCTGTAGGAGTATGCCACATGTCATCGTCGTAGTCGCTGCACGGCTGAAGTGACAACTGTTGATGTGATGTTTGGCGATTTGAATTCAACGGATGGATCTGCATCTTGGTTCCCGTGACCTAGATCCGAAGGCTCTAATCGGCCGAGCCTTCTCCTGATATGTAACGACCCAATTTTTCCCTATTTCAAGTTCTAAAAGTCCATAAAAATATTTGGAAATACTTTTAAAATATTCTAGAGATTTTTAGGAATTTTTAGAGTATTTTTATGTAATTTTTGGAGGTCATTTAGTATGTTTACAAAAAGAAAGAAGTTTTGACCAAAAAACGTTGAAAGTAAGACTCGAACCCATGACCTCCGGACGAACCCGACCTAACCGGACGTAGCCAACTAGCTGAGCTACGCGGGTATTGTTAATCGAATATGAGAATAAATAGATTTAAGGTATAGTATAATGAAAAACCCTAGATTTAAAAGAAGCTTAAGTGTTTTTTCCCCGAACGGGAAATCCCAAAACCCTTTTCTCCTCTTTCTCACACGCGACGCCGCGCGATCCTTCTCCTCTCGCGGCGGAAACAAAGAAGCGGGCTTAGGGCTTCACTCCGGCGGCCGGCGAGCTCCCTCCTCCGAGGGTTCTTCACATATCCGAGCTCCTCTCGGCAAGGTGAGCGCACGGGCACAAGAAGGGGCCGAGATCTTCATTCCTCCGAACCCTAGCAGCCCTTCCTTTGGTTGTAAGTCTAAGAACAGTAGGTCAGTACTACTCACTTGCTGTAGGATTGTTTCGGATTTCCTATTCTTTTTGGTTCCGAATTTTCTGTGAAGATAGTGGAATTAGGGTTGTTGCCGTGAATTGCTTGTTCGGTTTTTTTTGCTGTGCCTCAGTTCCGAGAGGAATCTGTTTTGGATGGCTGCAGACTTTGGGTTGTAGGAGAGGATGATGTTAGGGATCTTAGAATAGGTGCATAACACTTCTTGTTCTGTGCCAATCGGATGAAACAGAATAGGGGATTTAGGGTTGCCTTACAAGAAGAGTTAAGCTGTGAAATGATATTTATGCTTGTTTTAGCTTTACAGTAAGTTGAATCTGATCTTATGCAAAGAAAATAAATGCAGAACCGGATTTTGTTTTCCTTCTTGCCTTCAGTTGCTGCTTAAACATTTTGCCATGTATTCTAAGTTTCGGTTGGATCTTGTAGCTAACTTCCCAGGTGGCAGAGACAAGCTTTAGGTTTTCTTCCCTTGCTCCGGATTCCACAGTGCCAAGTAGAGTTACATGCTAGGGTTTATTTCCAGTGTGCCTGTGACCTTAGTAATCCAGTGTAGATCTTGTTGTGGCCATATACCCATCTTGTTGTTTTAAGATGATTGTTGATGTGTGTCAGGGTTTAAACAAGGAATTGAATATTTCTGTTGCCTTATGCTGTGAATATGTTTGCAAGGGGTTTTAGTTCAGCAGATTTTTAATTTGAAGCATGCAGTCAGCTTTCCTTGCTACTCAAAGGGCAAGAATAACCCTTCATTTAGTTAGAATGGTTTAAGCATTTTATTGAGCTTAAGTGTAGATTTTTATTAGTTATATGTGCAGATTTTTATTAGTCATATGTGCAGATTTTTATTAGTCATGTATGCTGATTTTTGCTTCCCTCTGCTTTAGGGTATGCATGAACAGATTTTAGCATGTAGTAGTATGTTAATTTTTATTTCTCTTGCTTTAAAATGTGCATGAACAGATTTTAGCATATACATATATGCACATAGCATTTAGTTTAGACCTTCTTTACTGTAATAAGCAGCTATAAGTAAGAAAAAGACCAAAGTCTAATTAAGAAGAGCTAACCAGTAGATCATTTAAAGTAAGAGGCTAGTACCCGACTTCCAAGGTTGTCGTTAAACAAATCAAGGTGACCAATTCCAAGGTCTTGGCCCTGGTAAGACCAAGGTCTTTACCTCATAGGACTAGAGGCTCGCTACCTCAGTCACTATTAGAGAGCGCGCATAAAATGGTACTAAGCCTAGGCCCAAAGAAAAAGAAGAAGAAAGAAAAAGAAAAAGAAGAAGAAAGAAAAGTAAAAGTAAAAAGAAATTAAAAGATTAATTTCAAGTATAAAGCTATAAGTAAATGAAACAAGTATCACCTATGTTTAGAATCAACAGAAGTTTAGTTCCTTTAATTCTAAGCATACAACATGAGTTTCATTACTTTTTTATTAGTTTAGTGAGCATGTTTAGTTTTATTTCCAGTATTCAGCTTTATTCTGGTATATTATGAGTATGTAGTTTATTCGAGTACTTTGCTATTAGATTAATATATGTAGGTTTTCTTTTAGCATTTCAGCTTCAGTATCGTTTGCATTTTTATGCACTTCGAGTTTTTGTGAGATAATTTAGTACTTACTAAGCGTTTCGCTTATAGATTTCTTTTTCCTCCTACTGTAGATAAAGGAAAAGCTAAAGTATGAAAGGAAGGCGACAATGTGGTGGTGATGAAGGTGTGTGATGGCTGGACTATGGGGAGATCAAGAGTTTGTTAAGGAATTATCAAGACTTTTCTATTTAGAGTTCTTTTAGTTTAAATACTATTATGAAGTTGGGATTGTAGTTGAGTTTATTCCGTACTTGTAGCTTGATATGTCCTATTGTTGGAGTTAGATGTTTGTTTACTATTGCTAGAATAGTTTTCTTTTACTTACTGTGTTATTATTACTGCGTGGGTGTGGAAAAATATGTTCTAGCCGCCTGTGGCTGTGTATATAGTGTTTGTATTGTTAATTTGGTCACCGGTACAGGGGAGACTCTGTCGAAATTTTTCAGTAGAAATTCCTCTAGGGCCGTGATAAATCTAAGTGTCGCTAATAATAGCATAAGTGACACTAGTATTAGAGTAGTAGTTAGGTAACGGTCAACCTTAGAGAGTAGTAGTAAGGAGGGTGGTCGCTACAGTTGGTATCAGAGCAGGTCTCATTCTCCAGCATCACACACATCAGCATCATCCTTGCCGTCTTCAAGTAAGAAAGTATTTAATTTCTTTCTTTATTGCTTTCCTTTATTACTATTTGCAGTATAAAGTAATTGCTTATAAGTGCTTAAGTCAGATAAGAATGTTTGCTGTTTTCTTTATTCCTGTACAAATGTGTATGTTAGAAGGGATAGAGAAAATATCAAGTCTTTTTCCTTGCATAACTAGATGGCAAGAAGAGAGCGTCCCCGTACCGTTCGTGCTGAGGACCAAGCTCAAGAGAACGAAGTTCCCAGAGCAACTGAGCCCAATCTTTCTGAAGTTGTGGCTCAACTCCAGAAACAAGTAGCGGAGCAGCAGCAAGTAATTGCCAATCTGATGGCAAATCAGCAATCAGTTCCTCCCCCTCCCCCAGCAGTCACTACGGAGACTCCAGCGGTAACTGAGGTTCCACCAACTGCCCAGGGAGTCGCCACAGCGCCTCAGAGGCAAGAAGCTTACCTCATACAGTGGCTGAAATTGAAACCAGAGAGCTTCTCAGGCACGACTGAGCCCTGGGATGCCCAGGCTTGGTTCAAGACACTGGAGAACACAATGGATCTTCTTGACTGGCCAGAAGTCGAGAAGGTCAAGTGCGCCTCTTTCTTCCTGTCAGGAGATGCTCGTATGTGGTGGGAGAGGATAAAGACCAAGAGAGCAGCCGATCAGATAAGCTGGGCTGATTTTCAGTCAGAGTTTTATAAAGAGTTCTTCCACCTGCAGATCACCAACAAGCACTATGAGGAGTTTATTGAGTTCAAGCAAGGTGACCTGCCGTGGAAGAAGCGGTCAAAAGATTCAACAGGCTAGCTCACCTTTGCCTAGAGTTAGTAAGTACAGTGAAAGAACGAGTCAGACAGATGCTCCGAAGGCTGAGACCAGAAATAGCACTTAATGTGAGTAATGAAACTCATCGACCACAAATTGGTGAAGAGCTGGTCAGCAGGGTATTAGTGAGCACTATCTGAACAGCATCAAAGCACAACAAACGCAACACAAGTCAGTCAAGATCGAATACAAGACAGTGGGGAAACAGAGACCCCAGTCAAGTAATCAGAACTGGAAGGACAAAGATAACAAGAAAGACCCAAGCAGGAAGATATTCGGGTAGTCTGTGAGTATCCAAAGGTATTTCCAGAAGAACTACCTGGACTATCTCCCAACAGAGAAGCGGAGTTTGAAATTGAAGTGGTTCCTGACGCCAGCCCAATTTCAAAAGCTCTGTACCAAAATTCTCTAACAGAGCTAAAAGAGTTACAAAAATAATTTCAGGAGCTACTTGACAAGGGTTTCATCCGCCCTAGTCATTTACCCCGGGGAGCTCCAGAGTTGTTTGTTAAGAAGAAAGACGGATCCATGCTAATGTGCATAAATTTTAGAGCGCTGAGCAAAGTAGCAGTTAAGGACAAGTACCATCATTCTAGAATAGATGATCTATATGATCAGCTAAGGAGGGGCAATAGTGTTCTCTAAAATAGACCTGCGCTCTGGGTATCATCAGTTAGAAGTGAAAGAAAGTGATACACCCAGAACAGTTTCTAGGACCAGATCTGGACACTACAAATTTGTAGTCATGTCTTTTGGAGTGACTAATGCACCTGCAGTCTTCATGGACTTAATGAACAGAGTGTTCAGAGAATACCTTGACAAATTTGTCATCGTAATCATCGACGACATTCTAGTCTATTCTAGAACCCAGAGGAGTATGACACGCACTTGAGGATAGTATTGCAGACCCTTCAGCAAAAGTAGCTGTATACTAAATTCTCAAAGTGCGAGTTCGGGTTAGATCAGGTGCCGTTTCTAGGTCACATAATTTCTAAAGAAGGTATTCAAGTAGATCCAGCCAAAATAGAAGCGGTCAACGACTGGAGTAGACCCAAGAATGCCAGGGAGATCAGAAGCTTCTTTGGTTTAGCTGGGTACTACAGGAAATTCGTGGAGGACTTTTCCAGGATAGCCTCTCCACTAACAGCCCTCACTAGGAAGAACAAGAAGTTTGAATGGTCAGATAAATGTGAGCAGAGTTTCCAAGAGCTCAAGAAGAGACTAACCAGTGCTCCTATCCTGACAGTTCCAGAAAGTGACAGGAGTTTTGACATCTACAGTGATGCTTCCAAGTGGGCTTAGGAGCTGTACTCATGCAGGAAGGAAAAGTGATAGCTTATGCTTCCAGACAACTCAAAGATTATGAAAAGAACTACCCCACTCATGATCTTGAGCTGGCAGCTGTGGTCTTTGCACTAAAACTCTGGCTACATTACTTGTATGACGTCCAGTGCAGAATCTTCACAGACCATCAGAGTCTTAAGTACTTCTTCACTCAAAAGGACTTAAACATGAGACAATGAAGGTGGCTAGAGTTGGTCAAAGACTATGACTGTGAGATCCTCTACCACCCAGGCAAAGCTAAAAAAGTGGCAGATGTACTAAGCAGAAAATCCAGTGCATCCCTGACGTCTTTGTCATCATTAGCCCTGCCACTGCAGAAGGAGTTGACAGATTTTGGAATTGAAATTATTTATGGGCAACTCTCTGCATTGACCTTAGAGTCTACCTTGCTTGAGGATATACAGAGAAAGCTAAGCGAAGATCCAGATATCTAGAAGATCAAACAAGGGATACAAGAAGAAGATACAGAGTTTTGAGTATCAGACAGTGGAATTCTTTATCAGGGGAACCGCCTTTGGGTCTCCAATGATGAGGAATTAAGAAGGAAGATTTTAGAGGAAGCTCATAGTACACCCTACTCCATGCATCCTGGTTCTACCAAGATGTACCAAGACGTGAAACAGAGGTTCTGGTGGTCTGAACTCAAAAGAGATGTAGCTAAGTATGTCAGCACCTGCCTGACATGCCAGAGAGTCAAAGCAGAACACCAGAGGCCAGGAGGAATGTTACAACCTCTCCCAATACCAGAGTGGAAGTGAGAAGACATATCCATGGACTTCATAACAGGTCTTCCAAGAACTACAAATGGATATGACGCAATATGGGAAGCAGTGGACAGATTGACTAAGTCTACTCATTTTCTAGCCATTAAGGTGTCTCACTCTATAGAGCAGCTAGCACAGCTATATGTTAAGGAAGTGATCAGACTTCACGGAGTTCCTAAATCTATTGTTTCTGATAGAGATGGACGCTTCACCTCACACTTTTGGGAGTGTGTTCAGAATGCACTGGGCACCAAACTCAAGTTCAGCACAGCCTTCCATCCTCAGACTGATGGACAGACAGAGCGAGTAAATCAGATTCTAGAAGATATGCTCAGAGCTTGTGCACTAGATTTCAAGAGAAATTGGTGCAAGTATCTATGCTTAGCTGAGTTTGCCTACAACAATAGTTATCAGGCGACCATCAAGATAGCACCATATGAGGCACTGTATGACAGGAAGTGCAGATCACCCATTTACTGGCAAGAAGCAGGTGAGAGAAAAGAAATGGAAGTAGAGCTGGGCATTCAGACAGAGCTGATAGATGAGACTACTCAGGCTATTCAGAAGATCAGACAGAGAATTGAGACTGCCCAGAGTAGACAGAAGAGTTATGCTGACACACGCCGTAGGCCACTTGAATTCCAAGTAGGGGATTCAGTCTTTCTCAAAGTTGCCCCGATGAAGGGAGTGATGAGATTTGGCAAGAAGGGCAAGTTAAGTCCTTGTTATGTAGGACCTCACCTGATCACAGAAAGGATTGGGAAAGTAGCTTACAAGATGGACTTACCACAAGACATGTCAGCAATACATGATGTATTTCATGTCTCCATGCTAAAGAAGTGTCTCAGCACAGCCTTCCATCCTCAGACTGATGGACAGACAGAGCGAGTAAATCAGATTCTAGAAGATATGCTCAGAGCTTGTGCACTAGATTTCAAGAGAAATTGGTGCAAGTATCTATGCTTAGCTGAGTTTGCCTACAACAATAGTTATCAGGCGACCATCAAGATAGCACCATATGAGGCACTGTATGACAGGAAGTGCAGATCACCCATTTACTGGCAAGAAGCAGGTGAGAGAAAAGAAATGGAAGTAGAGCTGGGCATTCAGACAGAGCTGATAGATGAGACTACTCAGGCTATTCAGAAGATCAGACAGAGAATTGAGACTGCCCAGAGTAGACAGAAGAGTTATGCTGACACACGCCGTAGGCCACTTGAATTCCAAGTAGGGGATTCAGTCTTTCTCAAAGTTGCCCCGATGAAGGGAGTGATGAGATTTGGCAAGAAGGGCAAGTTAAGTCCTTGTTATGTAGGACCTCACCTGATCACAGAAAGGATTGGGAAAGTAGCTTACAAGATGGACTTACCACAAGACATGTCAGCAATACATGATGTATTTCATGTCTCCATGCTAAAGAAGTGTCTCCACGACCCTAGACAAGTGATTGAGCCTCAGTCAGTGCAGATCCAAGAGGATCTTAGTTATGAGAGCAGATCTACCCAGATAGTGGACAGAGCAGTCAAGAGACTAAGAAATAAAGAAGTGCCACTAGTGAAGGTCATCTGGCAGAACCAGAAGCACGAGGAAGTCACTTGGGAGCGGGAGGATAGTATGAGACAGAAATATCCAGAGCTATTCTAAGTTCGAGGACGAACTTTTTATAAGGTATGGGGGATTGTAACGACCCAATTTTTCCCTATTTCAAGTTCTAAAAGTCCATAAAAATATTTAGAAATATTTTTAAAATATTCTAGATATTTTTAAAATATTCTAGAGATTGTTAGGAATTTTTAGAGTATTTTTACGTAATTTTTGGAGGTCATTTAGTATGTTTACAAAAAGAAAGAAGTTTTGACCAAAAAACGTTGAAGGTGAGACTCGAACCCATGACCTCCGGACGAACCCGACCTAACCGGACGTAGCCAACTAGCTGAGCTACGCGGGTATTGTTAATCGAATATGAGAATAAATAGATTTAAGGTATAGTATAATGAAAAACCCTAGATTTAAAAGAAGCTTAAGTGTTTTTTCCCCGAACGGGAAATCCCAAAACCCTTTTCTCCTCTTTCTCACACGCGACGCCACGCCGCGCGATCCTTCTCCTCTCGCGGCGGAAACAAAGAAGCGGGCTTAGGGCTTCACTCTGGCGGCCGGCGAGCTCCCTCCTCCGCGGGTTCTTCACATATCCGAGCTCATCTCGGCAAGGTGAGCGCACGGGCACAAGAAGGGGCCGAGATCTTCATTCCTCCGAACCCTAGCAGCCCTTCCTTTGGTTATAAGTCCAAGAACAGTAGGTAAGTACTGCTCACCTGCTGTAGGATTGTTTCGGATTTCCTATTCTTTTTGGTTCCGAATTTTCTGTGAAGATAGTGGAATTAGGGTTGTTGCCGTGAATTGCTTGTTCGGTTTTTTTTGCTGTGCCTCAGTTCCGAGAGGAATCTGTTTTGGATGGCTGCAGACTTTGGGTTGTAGGAGAGGATGATGTTAGGGATCTTAGAATAGGTGCATAACACTTCTTGTTCTGTGCCAATCGGATGAAACAGAATAGGGGATTTAGGGTTGCCTTACAAGAAGAGTTAAGCTGTGAAATGATATTTATGCTTGTTTTAGCTTTACAATAAGTTGAATCTGATCTTATGCAAAGAAAATAAATGCAGAACCGGATTTTGTTTTCCTTCTTGCCTTCAGTTGCTGCTTAAACATTTTGCCATGTATTCTAAGTTTCGGTTGGATCTTGTAGCTAACTTCCCAGGTGGCAGAGAAAAGCTTTAGGTTTTCTTCCCTTGCTCCGGATTCCACAGTGCCGAGTAGAGTTACATGCTAGGGTTTATTTCCAGTGTGCCTGTGACCTTAGTAATACAGTGTAGATCTTGTTGTGGCCATATACCCATCTTGTTGTTTTAAGATGATTGCTGATGTGTGTCAGGGTTTAAACAAGGAATTGAATATTTCTGTTGCCTTATGCTGTGAATATGTTTGCAAGGGGTTTTAGTTCAGCATATTTTAAGTTTGAAGCATGCGGTCAGCTTTCCTTGCTACTCAAAGGGAAAGAACAGTCCTTCATTTAGTTATAGAATGGTTTAAGCATTTTATTGAGCTTAAGTGCAGATTTTTATTAGTTATATGTGCAGATTTTTATTAGTAATATGTACAGATTTTTATTAGTCATGTATGCTGATTTTTGCTTCCCTCTGCTTTAGGGTATGCACGAACAGATTTTAGCATGTAGTAGTATGCTGATTTTTATTTCTCTTGCTTTAAAATGTGCATGAACAGATTTTAGCATATACATATATGCACATAGCATTTAGTTTGGACCTTCTTTGCTGTAATAAGCAGCTATAAGTAAGAAGAAGACCAAGGTCTAATTAAGAAGAGCTAACCAGTAGATCATTTAAAGTAAGAGGCTAGTACCCGACTTCCAAGGTTGTCGTTAAACAAATCCAGGTGACCAATTCCAAGGTCTTGGCCCTGGTAAGACCAAGGTCTTTACCTCATAGGACTAGAGGCTCGCTACCTCAGTCACTATTAGAGAGCGCACATAAAATGGTACTAAGCCTGGGCCCAAAGAAAAAGAAGAAGAAAGAAAAAGAAAGAAAAGTAAAAGTAAAAAGAAATTAAAAGATTAATTTCAAGTATAAAGCTATAAGTAAATGAAACAAGTACCACCTATGTTTAGAATCAACAGAAGTTTAGTTCCTTTAATTCTAAGCATACAGCATGAGTTTCATTACTTTTCTTATCAGTTTAGTGAGCATGTTTAGTTTTATTTCCAGTATTCAGCTTTATTCTGGTATATCATGAGTATGTAGTTTATTCGAGTACTTTGCTATTAGATGAGTACATGTAGCTTTTCTTTTAGCATTTCAGTTTCAGTATCGTTTGCATTTTTATGCACTTTGAGTTTTTGTGAGATAGTTTAGTACTTACTAAGCGTTTCGCTTATAGATTTCTTTTTCCTCCTACTACAGATAAAGGAAAAGCTAAAGTATGAAAGGAAGGCGACAATGTGGTGGTGATGAAGGTGTGTGATGGCTGGACTATGGGGAGATCAAGAGTTTGTTAAGGAATTATCAAGACTTTCCTATTTAGAGTTCTTTTAGTTTAAATACTATTATGAAGTTGGGATTGTAGTTGAGTTTATTCCGTACTTGTAGCTTGATATGTCCTATTGTTGGAGTTAGATGTTTGTTTACTATTGCTAGAATAGTTTTCTTTTACTTACTGTGTTATTATTACTGCGTGGGTGTGGAAAAATATGTTCCAGCCGCCTGTGGCTGTGTATATAGTGTTTGTATTGTTGATTTGGTCACCGGTACAGGGGAGACTCTGTCGAAATTTTTCGGTAGGAATTCCTCTAGGGCCGTGATAAATCTAAGTGTCTCTAATAATAGCATAAGTGACACTAGTATTAGAGTAGTAGTTAGGTAACGGTCACCCTTAGAGAGTAGTAGTAAGGAGGGTGGTCGCTACATGATAAAGCCGCCACGTCTTCTTCCTCTTGCGCTTCCTGCTATAGTTACCGGTGATCCTCCGTATGCGACCAGTGCTCCGGCGACCCTGCGCTCCTCGACGGCGATCCACTGTTCTCTGCGGCTCCCTTTCTTTTTCCTGTAAGCTTCTCCAAACCTTTCTGTTGGTGATCTTCCACTGTTCTTCTTTCACCACGCCATTGTTCCGGCGTCTGTTCTGCGTTTTTGCTTCCTTTCATTCGTCGAGCTTTTTGTTTTCTCGGACGAGTTTCTCTGGCAATGGCCAGTTCGCCGCAGCCGTCGGACATTGCTCCCAGATTCTGGTATACCACTATGGAGACCAGGTTCGACACAGGCGACGCTACGAGCCTCATAAATGCCTTTGACCTTCCATCCGACCACGAAATAGTTCTGGCCTCCCAGTTCGATCGACCCAATGACCCGCCGACCGACACGATCTATTTTTTCCGAAACCAATTCGTGACCGGTCTTCGATTCCCCATCCATCCTTTTATAACTGAGGTTTGTAATTACTTCCGTGCCCCTCTTGCATAGCTCGTCCCTAATTCCTTTTGCCTCTTGTGCGGTGTGGTCTACTGTTCAAAGTGCACAATATTCCCCTAACCCCTCAAGTATTTCATTACTTTTATTATCCCAAGCAATCCGAGCTGGGCACCTACCTCTTCCAGTCTCGGGTCGGTTTGGTCTTTTTCGACAAAATGTCATCTTCCAATAAACATTGGAAATATTACTTTTTCTATGTGCGACTTCCCGAGCGGCCGAGCTTTCGCACTAAGTGGCAGGTCGGACTGCCACCTCCACCAGATCTGAAGAATACAAGAGTCAGCCAGACTACCTCCATGCGGCGAACAGGCTGGCCGACCAACAATTTAACATCCACAAGCTGCTGCTAGAGGGTGTGATGTATATGTTTGGACTGAGTCCGACCCGAACGAGACTCCCGAGCAGCCTAGGTATGGAATTTCCCGACCCTCCTCTCTTGAGTCTAACTGATTCTTTTCTCCTTTTGCAGCTGACATCATGCTGCACGCCCGGGTAGCCGGTCTGATGAAGCTTAAGAATGTTGAGATCGAGGCGGCAATAGCCAAGGAAATGGCGAGCCTCGGTTTGACGCCGGTCGGCTCGCACGAATGTACACCTGAAAGTGAGGGCACATCGACTGTAGATGAAGGCGCTGCCGATCGGACAACCTGCCGGGAAGGGGCGAGTGACCTTCCTCCCGACGTTCCGCCCACCGCTCGGACCGAAGGCTCTGATTCTGAGGGTGATAGCCTTCCGCTCAATAGGCGTAAGCGACGTCGAACAGCCACACCGTCCCGTTCTGCCACGTTGGTGGTGCGGGTCCTAGGTCAGGGGGGCACCTCATCTCCCGCAGACGTCCTCAAAGCAGTAGAAGTCATCTCCTCCGACCGGACTCCATCACTTTTCAATCTGCCAGCAGGGCCTATTGCGACAGAGTCGATCGTGTCCCTACCTCCTCGTCGGAAGATTCTGCGGTCCGGCATCCTCCTAGCTTCAGCCGGTCAGTCCTCTGGTCTCGCGGCATTGGCCCAATCGGCCCCGAGCGACGGTCGATCTATGACAGCCATTCTCCACCTCCCGACGGAGGAGTTCCTAGCGGTCGACGATCAACCGCAAACTCCGGAACATCAGATACTCATCCGCGAGTTGCTCGCCAAGGTTTGGGAGGAGGCCAGAGCACATGCCGCAACAATGCCGCTTGGGCTGCTCGCCAACAACCAACTGCAGATGTCCACCGGGGTATGTATGCAATGATTAATTCATGGTTTTACCTCCGTTCGACATTAACATTTTTCAATTCAGCAGCAGTATTGGGTGGAGAGCGTGGTGATGTGCCGCCGCCTGGCGCTTGTGGAGGATGAGCTTGATGTGCGTAGATTATATGATCATTTATGCACGTTTGGACGCACATCTACTTGTATTTCATAGCATATTCTATGTTTATTGCACCCTATTTCTTTATAATGTCATACTTCCATTATATTTGTTCGGAGATATACTCTTTGCTTGTTTTCTTGTTAACAGGACACTATTTGGAGCGAAAATGGAGCAAAAGTGCACACAGAAACTTGGGTCGTGCAAGCACCACACGGTCATGTGGCCATGAGCATGTTTCAGCCGTGCCAAATGGCACGACCGTGCTTGCAATATAGAGTCGAAGAGGGTCACGACCATGCCAATCACACTGTGGCCAAGCAACACACGGCCGTGACAACATTCCAGAGGGGAGGAAGGCCACGACCATGTGAATTCACATGGCCGTGTGAATTCACACGGCCATGTGACCTCGGCAGAGACGAAGAAGGTCACGGCCGTGTGACCCCACACGGCCGTGTGACTCAATCCGAGAGGAAGCCGTGTGAGGCCATGTGGATTCCACATGGCTGTGCGACGAAGAACACGGGCCGTGCCACGCCAAAACAGAGTTGTGCTGAATTCTGGGCAGATTGCAGACTATTCGTAATTTGGCTATAACTTTGAGCTCCGTTGGAGTTTCGGGCTGTTCTTTATACCGAAACGTAGCTGACTTCAAGATCTACAACTTTGCTTCAGATCCAACAGAGAGAAAGAATTGGTTTACTGTGCTAAATGGCACGGCCGTGCCTCCCAACCGCGGGTTCAACTGGACCTCCGCCCAGACTGCAGACCAAAATTAGAACCGCCATAACTTTCAGTTCGGTTTGAGCCAGGGCTTGATCCAAGTATCAGATTGAAGATAATTTCAAGGGCTCCAACTTTGGTTCAGGGTGAATCATGAGAAAACCTGGTTTACTGGATGAAAAACCTTGTTTACCGGACACCTGTAATCCTGATTTTCCTGGGCAGCATGGAGGAGGTATAAAAGGGTCAAGAACCATATTCTTTGATAATCTTTGGTTCGGGACTTCGTCCCTCCCCTTAGGGGAAAGCCGTAGAACTTCATCCACCGTCATCCCTTCACGATCCGTCCATCTCCGGAGCAAGGAAGCATCCCCAAGACATCGAAATCATCAAGCATCTCTTTTTCCTTTTCTTCCAGGGTTGTAAGTATGTTTTTCTTTATGTTCTGGGGTTGTTCTTCCCCCACAATGGAATAGATCTTCTCTTCTAGGATTAGGAAGTATTTGTAATATGATGGAGATGTATAACTATGTAGATTCACCTTGTTTCTATTCAATGACCTGTTAATGTCTTGTTCATGTTTGATGAGTTGCGTCTGCGCCATGTTTATATTTGTATGCTTTGATTGCTTGATATGGAGGATTGTTGATCCCGCAAAGGGGATACCTTAGAGCGTATTGACCAAGGTACCCTAATGACAGGGGTAACCCTTTCCGGACGTCTAAGACGTTCCCTTAAAAGGAGAAATAATCCCTTAGGAACTGCTACTCTCGTAAAGAGAGTGCTCTAGATCGTATACCCGAGGGGCCCTAGTGACAAGGGTAATCCGTTCACGGACGTCTAGGACATTCTCTTGAAAGGAGAGGTAATTCCTCCATAAGGAAGTAGGTAACCGTGCCAAACCTCTACCCTTATCCTTATCGTTCTCTACTAGATATGTATCCCAGTGATCTACCGAGGCGCCCTCGTGACAGGGGGGTTAACCGTTACAAGATTTCACAGGGATCGTCTCTACGTGATACTTAGGGATACTGGCTCATCTAACTTCTTGCAAGAGCATTGACATAGAGGATGGAAGCTAAGCAATCTATGTAGTTCCTCCTAGTATTATAATGAAATCGAAATCCTAGAATTCATCTCCCAAAGCTCATTCCCTCCAAGACCAGTTCTGTCTTCTCTCTCTTCCCACTTTCCTCTTCTCTCTCTCTTACTCTCTTTTCTCACCAACCTTAGGTTTGTCTAGATAACGTATTTTGCGATATCTCTAGTGCTTAATCAACAGTCCCTGTGGATTCGATATTTTTATTATTGACGACGAAACCGTACACTTGCGGTTGCGTAACAGAGCTCAAGAACTTCAAGATTTCTGGTGGAGCATCATCATCCCAGGGGCCTTCAATTGCCGAACTGCAGGCTAACCTGGCCCAAACCAATAAACTTCTGGAGGCTGAGCGGAAGACCTCTGCCGACCGGGCAATTATGCTGAGCCGGGTCAAGACACAGGTGAAGTCCCACGACCAAAAGATCGAGCTGGCCACAACAAGGAAGAACCGAGCCATAGCTGACATGGAGCTGAAGAATCAAGAGGCTCGGAATCTAGTTCAGAAGCTCAAGAATCTCGAGGACTGTATGGCCACCGAAAGGGACAGCCGCTCAGTTGCGGTGGCTTCTCTTAGGGGTCAGCTGAAATCCCTTGAAGAAGCTTTAGACGCTTCCTGCGCTGCCTTAAAGAAGCACCAGGAGGACGAACCGAGCTGCTTCGAGACCATGAAGCAGGAGTATCTCTGCTCAGAAAAATTCATGGACAAAGTTGTCCATCGTGTCATTCGGTCTTTCGAACTAGCTGTCACTGGGACGTTCAACCAGTTGAAGGCGAGTGGGCATCTCCCCGAGGCTTTGACGGACAGCGTCATTAACAGGCAATAGCTGAACGACTCGATGCCCGATGAAATTTTTGACTATCTTGAGTAAGGAGGGATTCTGTAACCCCAAGTTTTGAATGTTTGACTGCCGCTCGGCAGCGTTTAGTTTGTCATTAATGAAGTCATTTTGTAGTTATCAATGAAGCCTTTGACTATGTAGCCCCGAATGGGTGTCATACTCGCATTTTAATCATTGATAAATTCATCAGGGTCATACCTCTGGGTTTTAAGGTCACCGATCGACCCCAGGATTTATAGTCGCTGTTCGACTCTGGGGTTTATAGTCGCCACTCGACTCTGGGGTTTATAGTCGTCGCTCGACTTTGGGATTTATAATCATCGCTCGACTCTGGGGTTTAACATTCCCACTCGACGGTTTGGTGAAAACCGGAGTTTAACGTCGCCGCTCGACGATTTGGTAAAGACCGGAGTTTAACGTCGCCGCTCTATCATTTGACGTGCCGTTCGACACCTCTTTTGGAAATTCTTCCTACATTCAAGGAACATAGGGATACAGAGCTATATCAATTATTACATCGTGCACCTTTCACCCGGGTCGGTAGGGTTGAAGGTGGTTCGCGCTCCATGGATGTTCGAGTCGTCGCCCGTCCTCATCCTCTAAATAATAGGCGCCCGAGCAGAGCTTTTCCACGATCTTGAAGGGCCCGGCCCACAGAGCTTCCAGCTTGGCGACGTCGCCGACCGGCTTTACCTTCTTCCACACAAAGTCGCCAACTTGGAATGACATTGAGATCACCCTTCGATTATAGGTCTACTTCATCCTTTGTCGGTAGGCCATCAGTCGGGTGGTGGCCTTAGCACGTACCTCGTCTACCAAATCCAACTCCAAGAGCCTCCTCTCGGCGTTGTCCTCGATGTAATGCTGTATCCGATCGAACTCGATTCTGACCTCTACGGGGACGATCGCTTCGCTGCTGTACACCAAGTGAAAGGGGGTTGCTCATGTTCCTTCTTTGAGGGTCGTTCGGATCGCCCAGAGCACGATGGGGAGTTCATCCACCCAGCTATCTCCCATATGGTCGAGTTGCGCGCGTAGGATCCGCAAGATCTCTCGATTGGCGACTTCAGCCTGTCCATTACTCTGAGGGTATGCCACTGAGGTGAATGCCTGCTTAATGTCATACCCTTCGCACCATGCTTTGAGCCCTTGACCCATGAACTGCCTCCCGTTATCCAAGATGAGCCGACGCGGGATGCCAAACTGACAGATGATTTGCTTCCAGATGAACTTCTTGACTATCTGTTCGGTTATTCTGGCTAGTGGCTCAGATTCAACCCACTTCAAGAAATAATCGACCGCTACAAGTAGGCACCTCCACTGTCCTGTCTCCATTGGGAAGGGTCCCACGATGTCCATGCCCCACTAGTCGAACAGGCAAGATACCGTAGACGTCTTCATCTCCTCGGTCGACCGGTGCGAGAGGGTATGATACTTCTGACAGGACAGGCAGGTGGCGACCGTTTGAGCGGCGTCCTCCTGGAGGGTTGGCCAAAAGTATCCTGCAAGTAGAATCTTCCTGGCTAATGAGCGGTATCCCGGGTGTTCTCCACACGCTCCTTGGTGCACCTCTTGCAATATATAGTCGGCGTCCTCTGCTCCGATGCACTTAAGCAGAGGTCTGGAGAAGGCTTTTTTGTAGAGCTTATCTCCGATCAGTGTGAACCAACCTGCTCTTTTCCTCAGTAAGTTGGCCTCTTCCCGATAGAAGGGTGTAGCTCCCGATCGCAGAAACTCTACCAACACCGTCCTCCAGTCGCTTAGAAAGGTGAGCCCCCCATCCGATCAATGTGGGCCACCAGGGACACTTGCTCGATCGGCTGTGATATGATGATCGGAGATAGAGAGCTAGCCAGTTTGGCCAACTCATCCGCGACCTGGTTTTCTGCTCGAGGGATCTTCTGTATGACAACCTCCCGGAAGTTGGCCTTCAGCTTTTCAAAAGCCTCGGCATAGAGCTTGAGCTTTGTGTTACTTATCTCGAATGTCCCAATAAGCTGCTGAGCGGCTAATTGAGAATCCGAGTGGATGAGAACCTTGATGGCTTCGACATGCCGGGCGGCTTGCAGATCGACTATCAGCATCTCGTATTCAGCTTCATTATTTGTTGCCCTGTAGTCCAGCCGAACGGATAGTTGCATCCGTTCGTCCTGAGGTGAGATGAACAGTATTCCGATCCCGCTCCTCTGCCGAGTGGACGACCCATCCACATATATCTTCCAGATCGAGTTAGGCTTAGGATTCTTTACCTCCGTGACGAAATCCGCCAAGGACTGTGCTTTGATGGCCGTTCGGGGTTGATACTGGATGTCAAATTTGCTGATCTCTGTTGTCCATTTAATTAGCCGTCCTGACGCCTCTGGATTGAGAAGGACTCTCCCCAAAGGACTATTAGTCATCACAATGATAGTGTGCACGAGGAAATACGGACAGAGCCTCTGAACGGCGAGTACTAATGCGTAAGCGAGCTTCTCGAGACCAGTGTAGCGGGACTCAGTGTCTTTTAATATATGACTTAGGAAATTCATTGATTGTTTTTCGTCGTTTTGCTGGACTAGTGCCGAGCTGACAGCATGCTCGGTCGAGGACAGATAGATTCGGAGCGGCTCATCGGCGGTTGGCTTAGCCAGTACAGGCAATGAGTTCAGATACGCCTTGAGTTCCTCGAATGCCAGTCGTACTCCTCATCCCACTGAAATTTGGTGGTTTGGCGCAATATCTTGAAGAAGGGCAGGCTCCGATCGGATGATTTGGAGATGAACCGAGATAATGCAGTTATCCGACCGGTGAGACGCTGGGCTTCCTTCAGGTTTCAGGGGGGCGGCATATCCTGTAGCGCCTTCACCTTGCTAGGGTTTGCTTCGATTCCCCGTTCAGTAATGATGTAACCTATAACTCGCCCGCTCTTCGTGCCGAACAGACACTTGCTAGGATTCAGCTTTTATCCCATATGCCCTGAGTATCTGGCAGGTCTCCGCGATATCTATACAGAGGTCAGCAACTCGGAGGGACTTGATTAGTATGTCATCAACATATACTCTCATGTTGCGGCCGATCTGTCGTCGGAATACCTTGTTCATCAACCTCTGGTAGGTAGCGCCGACGTTCTTCAGTCCGAACGGCATGACGTTGTAGTAGTATGTTCCATTGACCGTGATGAAATTGACCTTCTCCTGATCTTCCCTGACGAGCGACACTTGATGGTACTCTTGATACGCATCCAACATGCATATTAGCTCACACCCGGCAGTGAAGTCTACCATCTAATCAATCTGAGGCAAGGGATAGAAGTCTTTTGGGTACGCTTTGTTGAGGTCCCGGAAGTCGATGTAGACTCGCCACTTATTGCTCAGCTTGGAGACCAGCACTACATTTGCAAGCTAGCTCGGGAATTGCACTTCCCGAATGTGGACGGCTTCCAACAGCTTCTCGATTTCCGCTCGGATAATTAAAATTTGTTCGACATTGAAGTCTCTTTTCCTTTGCTTTATCGGTCGAGCGCCCGGTCGGACATGCAACTCGTGCTGGGCGACGCTAGGGGAGATGCCTGGCAGTTCATGTGTCGACCATGCGAACGAGTGTCTGGCAGGGCTCCACGATATTTGTACAGAGGTCAGCAGCTCGGAGGGACTTGATTAGTATGTCATCAACATATACTCTCATGTTGCGGCCGATCTGTCGTCGGAATACCTTGTTCATCAACCTCTGGTAGGTAGCGCCGACGTTCTTCAGTCCGAATGGCATGACGTTGTAGTAGTATGTTCCATTGACCGTGATGAAATTGACCTTCTCCTGATCTTCCCTGACGAGCGACACTTGATGGTACTCTTGATACGCATCCAACATGCATATTAGCTCACACCCGGCAGTGAAGTCTACCATCTAATCAATCCGAGGCAAGGGATAGAAGTCTTTTGGGTACGCTTTGTTGAGGTCCCGGAAGTCGATGTAGACTCGCCACTTATTGCTCAGCTTGGAGACCAGCACTACATTTGCAAGCTAGCTCGGGAATTGCACTTCCCGAATGTGGACGGCTTCCAACAGCTTCTCGATTTCCGCTCGGATAATTAAAATTTGTTCGACATTGAAGTCTCTTTTCCTTTGCTTTACCGGTCGAGCGCCCGGTCGGACATGCAACTCGTGCTGGGCGACGCTCGGGGAGATGCCTGGCAGTTCATGCGTCGACCAAGCGAACACATCGTTGTTCTACTGGAGACAGGCGATTAGCTCGGCCTTCTGCTCGGTCCCCAGGTCGGACGCTATGAAAGTCGTCGCCTCCACTCGTTCGGGATGGATCTGCAGTTCCTCTTTGTCTTCATAGACTAGAGTAGGAGGCTTTTCAGTTATGGTGTTTACCTCTAGTCGGGGGGCTTTCCGACCGAACTTGGCCTCGGTCTTGATCATCTCCACATAGCAGCACCGAGCGGTCAATTGGTCCCCCTTGACTTCTCCTACCCAGTCTTCAACCGAGAACTTGATCTTCTGGCAGTACATTGATAATACTGCTTGGAACTCATTAAGGGTCGGTCGGTCCAGAATGACGTTGTACGCTGAGGTGACATCCACCACAATGATGTTCATGGTCCTAGTCCTCCTGAGTGGTTCTTCTCCTAACGAGATGGCCAGCTTGATCTGTCCGACCGGCAGAACCTCGTTGCCAGTGAACCTGTACAGCGGGGTCGTCATCGGCAATAACTCGGCTCGGTCGATTTGGAGCTGGTCGAATGCCTTCTTGAAAATGATGTTCACCGAGCTTCCTATGCCAACGAAAATCCTGTGAATGGTATATTTGGCTATTACCACTTGGATGATGAGGGCGTCATCATGGGGGATCTCCACTCCTTCGAGATCTTGGGGCCCTAAGTTGATCTCGGGCCCGCTCGCCTTCTCTTAGCTGCAGCCGATTGCATGAATCTCCAACCGCCGAGCGTATGACTTCCTAGCTCGGTTGGAGTCACCGCTGGTCCGCCAGCGATGATGTTTATCTCCCCCCCCCCCCCCCGGCGTTGCTCCTGTTCTCCTCTTCCCGGGCGGATGGATGATGTTGTTCGTGAGAGGCTTGGGCTGAGCCGGCACTTTACCTATGCTGATGCTGCTGTAGTGATCTTCGTCCATCATTCCACCGCTCGGCGGTTTGACGCTCATGCCGCCGATCCGGAGAGGGGGATCGACGACGATAGCTCCTTGGCACCGGTCAAGTGACCAACATAAACCCGTGATAGTCTCAGGTGTTGTACGATGCTAACTAATGGAAAGAGCAAAACATGGGTGTCCATAGCTTTCCTTTTGGCTTCGGCCGCGCGTAAACCACATGCTGAACGGTGTGTGCCCTTGTCTCCTGATGTGGCCGAACTCCTTCGGCCCTGGGGCCTCTTGGCGGCTGGTGGCTGCTTGGCCGTCTTTGCTCGGTCGACGCCGCTGGTTTGGAGGGCACTTCCTTCCTTCTTGCCGCTTGAGCTTCTTCCACGTTGATATATTTGTTGACCCTTTTCAACATTTGGTTGTAGTCTCACGGCGGCTTCCTAATGAGCAACAGGAAGAAATCTCCTTCGACGAGCCCCTGAGTGAAGGCATTCATCATGGTCTCGGATGAGACCGAATGGATGTCCATGGTGACCTGGTTGAAGCGCTGAATGTATGCTCGGAGGGATTCTCTGGGCTCTTGCTTCATTGAAAACAAATTGACGCTTATCTTCTGGTAGTGTTGGCTGCTCGCGAAGTGGTGGAGGAAAGCTATCTAGAAGACTTTGAAGCTTCGGATTGATCCGTCCGGCAGTCGTCGAAACCAACGTTGAGTCGAGTCGGAGAGGGTGGTGAGGAAGACTCGGCACTTGACTCCATCTGTATACTGATGTAGGGTAGTGACGTTATCGAACTTACCAAAATGGTCGTCCGGGTCGGTCGACCCGCTATATTCTCCGATCGCCAAGGGAGCGTAGTGCCTTGGCAGGGGATCTTGCAGAATCTCGTCGGAGAACTGCCTGTTGATCCGCTCGGGCGAGGCGTTGCCTCGGGGCGCCTTGCCTTTCCGCGCGTCCCAAACGGGAGCTTCATCTGATGAAGATCCCCGATCCTGGTTTGCTTGAGCGATTTCGGAGGGCGTTTGAAATAAAGCCCGGTAGAACAGTATCGAAGTGGGCGACGCTTCTCCCTGTGTGCCGGTCGGCCCTCTGTTTATCCCCAGATGGAGAGCTGTTTCGGTCGGTCCTCGTGCGCCGCTCGACCCCCGGATGCTGATGTTGCTTGCTGGGCCAGCCGATTGGGTAGCGCCTTTTGCTGCTGTTGCTTGACTATTTTTGCCGCTCGTGCCTGGATGAGCGCGTCGAGCTCCTCTTGAGTGAGCATCACAGTGTGTAATCGTTTAGCTTCTTCCATCTTCTCGGTCGGATTCAGGTGCGTTCCCACAGACGGCGCTAAATTTGATCCTGTCCGAGAGTCGAGACGATGAACACTGCGGACGTGGCGCTCCTGCTGACTCTGTGTGGATCTTCGAAGGACGTGGACCTACAACCTCAAGACGTCAGTGCCGAGCCGGGGAGGGGTTCCCCGGCGATGGCCCTTCGACGCTCAAGTCAAACACCGGCGATGTAGAAACAACGAGGAAATAAATGACAGAGTAACTGTAGCTACAGTGGAGATTCTCCATACCTTCGATGAAGCTTGGGGCTCCTTATATAGGACCCCGGGAGCATGCGTGCACACTTCTTTATGCGTGCATATTTTTCAAAGCATTCCCTGAAAGGACATGTCAGAAAAAGTACTTCTGACATCATACCTCAATAACCCGAGCATATCCTGACAAGACAGTGGAAACTTCCATCGTACGATTCTCTGTCTGATCGTGCCGCCGACTATGCTGTCTGTCGACGACACGGGTCTCAAGGAGATATCAGTCGATCCTACTTTTGTCTGTTAGTGGGCCGAGTGGGTGGGCCGCTCGGCCTGCTTTTGTCTGCTAGTGGGCTGAGCGGATGACCACTCGGCTACTTCCGCTGTTTGGGCTGAACGGGGCGACCACTCGACTACTTCCATTATCTAGGCTTGTTGGGTCGTGTTTCTGCTTCGCTGGCTGTGATATGATCTTTGGCCGATCGGGATGTCCGCTCGGCACATGCGCATCCGCTCGGCACGTGACCTACCGGTCGGCGCCTGCTTTGGTGATACTGGGTCTTTGAGCGTTAGAGGCTCGGTGCGAGATCGAGCTGTGATAACGTCGGACCGGCCATTCCTTAGTCCGATCGGCTAATGGGTCGCCCGGTCGGACGCTAGCCTGGAGACGTTGACCGTTTTGATTTTGACCTTCCACATGGTGCTAATCTCCTGCAGGACGGGGCCCACCTTACCACTTGATTAGAACCCAAATGGGATTAAAAATAGGATGATATAGTTTCAATAGTATTTTGTAGTCATATATTCAAATGAACAATTAAGCTGGTCAAAATTCAAAACTCATAAAAAATATTCTAAAATTTGACTTGTAAATTGTCTTTTGAATTTATCCGGAGACCAACTATCTCAATTATTTCATGAGCTCGAGCGATTAAAAGATTCATTCAAAATTTCTAATTTAATCGACTTCCTTGGTCCACTTGATCCATCAAACTTGACTTGTTCATTTGGTGTACCTAACCTAATTCATCAAGCTTCTTAGCTTATCCAATTTGATTAATTTGCTTGATTTACTCATTTTGTTTGTATCTATTAGTCAATCTAGATCCAACTCATTAGATCAATTACCGTAGGAGCAAGCAATCAATAAAAACATGAAAATAATGAAGTCAAATTATTATTTAGAATAAGAAAATACAACTTTAGAGAGAGTGATTATACAATCATAAGTTTACTTTTTTTCTTATTTAACTATATTAATTATTAGTATCAATATTAGTTGAACCAGCTAATCAACTAGTAGCATTGAAGCTTTACGACCGCCCCAGGGCAAGAGACAAGATTGTTTTTCATACAATACAATGTGAGTTTGAATTTCACATTGAGCATACTTCCAAATGTCTGCCGACTTCCAACTACTGCCTACCAGGAACACGTGAAGCTTTACAACCATGTTATTAAAGAATTGTTGATAATAAGGTGCAAAGGGGCCATGCATGAATGCCATGCCCCTCATGATATGAGCTCAAAAGGAGTAAATTAAGCTGGATAAGGAGCCATTAATAAAGCCAATCATCCAAACCATATATTCATCTCTTTCTAATCCTTCATGTAAGACCATAAACTCGCAAGATAAAGCACACTGCACCTTTCTACATTGCTCACTTTTTATAACAATGCTATCCTCTTATCCACTCCTCTAACCCTTAATTAACTTTGATCAACATATATTTTGAAACTCGAAACATGAACTAGCCGAAAACATCAATACCAAACAAATAGAATGCCGACCCTAATAATCAACCATACATTTTGGAAACCGAATTAGCTAGACCGATGTACATGCATATGCTTTATTTCCTTAACTCGAAGTGTTAGATATCTGGCTGGTGCTTTGGCAAATGGCTATGGTGGAACTCCACTAAGACGGAAAGGCAAAAAGGCTGGGTAGTCCTCGTCGATTCCATCTTATAGTGATAGAAAAGGAAGTCGATAGATAACGAATTATAATCGAAAAAAGTGAGCAAGGATAGAAAGAAAGTGATGACAATGTGAAGGTGTTGGGGATGCTTCCAAATGAATAAAGGGGGAAGAAGGGTTGCCTGCTTATATTAGTGCCCAAATCTGATTTGATTCAGAGTATTTGAGCATAACTGATAAAAAGGCTACTGTCGTAGCTTGCGTGGAGCCAGCAGGTGGATATAATTGGGCTCATGGTAGATTTATGGTGGGGCCCGATGAATGCAACTTATGTGTGACAGTTGATGGTGTGAATATTCCATTTGTAGGTGGACGAGAACTAATTTATAGAAAAAAGACAAACAATAATAATAATAATAATAATAATAATAATAATAATAATAATAATTATTATTATTATAATAAGGTGCCTCATCAAATATTTTATTTTATTCTTAAAATATCTTTAATTTCATGATGAAAGTTTAGAATTTATTGTTTAGTTTGATTAAAGTAAAATTGAAGATTTTCTATACTAAAGTTAAATTTTAAATCTTCTTATGAATATTAAATTATGAATATTATTATATTAAAATATTCTTTATCAACTTGGTCAAAATCATTTTAAATTAATCAAAATTCCTTTAAAATATTTGTACAATTTATTAAGTAGTTACTACAATACTATACATTGTACCAACTATAGAATAATTTCTACACGTTATATATATGTGGCAACATATATATAACGTGTAGAAATTATTTTATAATCATAGTTGTTACAATAACTCTAAAAATAATAAAGAACAATATTGTAATAATTATTCAGTAGTTATTTGATGTAGAAGGATCCCAATATCCTTCAAAAATTCTTTCTTTTTTTTTTTATAGGATTTTAGGTCTATATAAGTGTCTTGTTAGTTGATGTTTAGGATGAAATTTTTTTATTTAATAATATTTTTGATAGTGCTATTTATTTTTCTATTTACGGTTAATCTTCCGAATCAACAAATTTTAAAAGATTATTTTCGGTATTCATCTTCTTCAAACTAATAAAATCAATACATGTAGGATAATTATTATCCTATCTGATATCACTACTGTATATTATAGTAATTACAGGTAAATACTATAATAATGTTAGAATAAAGTATATTATGGAAATAGAACATCTAATGTGACACTCTTTTGATTTTTTAAATGGACATCCATCTAATATTTCTTTTAATTTGGAGTAAAATAAGTCTAAATTTCTAATTCTTTGAAGTATCAGGAAGAGAAATTTACAAATTCATCGACTTAAGTAATCTAATATTTTAGTAGAGAAATCAATTAGTATTTAGATGAATAATTGATTCTGTACCTCATATATTATTAATTAGATATATGAATATTATCTAATAAGATAGATTTAAATTAATTATATATTACCTATAATTTCAACCACTATCACGCTTTGCAACTTTAATAAAATAACACATAATCACTCAAATCATTTTGAGGAAAAAACAAACAGAGAGAGTTGTTCTCTAATATATTATTCTATTTCGAGAGCAAAAAGAAAGAAGAAAAAATGAGTTTAAAGAGGAAGGGTGATAAAGTAGTGTCTATTTATTTGATCAATAATTGGACAAGCAAAAATGGCCTAACAATGGCCTAACAGCCGATAGTGGTCTAACGAAGGAGAAAGGATATGTAAAAAAAAAATATTTCTTCAATATTTTTGTTTATTAAATTTGGAAAAGCAATGACCTTGGTTTGTGTTGGAGGATGAAATTTAACGACAATCAAACTAATAAAAGCGTTCCAACAATGGTAACAAAAAGGAGAATTACATTCACCCCAAACACTCCTCACTGGCAAAAATCTTCTAACAAAAAGAAGGATTTCATTCAATGAGATAGTTGGTCGCTTGTGTTGATCAATTTTGGAATATCTATCTTTGATTCTTTCAATGTTGGCTTCTTTAGTTCGAAATAAACACAACCTTTGGCAGCTTAGAGAGCTCATGACCTTTCTCAAGTTCAAATAGTCTTCAAACTTCTTCCCTTTCGGTTGGATTCTTATACTCTCTGTTTTTCTTTGGCTCACCGAATCTCACATATTAAAAACATGGGCAATCAACTCCAAAAAGCTGATAATTATAGTTCCCGATTAGTTTATTCTTCCAAAAGTAATCAACACATATTCCATAAAGAAAATACAATATAAGCAAGAACTCGATTCTGTCCAACACTAATTCAATCCAAATACAATTTGCCATTTATATGTGGAGCAACTTGCTTGATGCCGCGCGTATTGAAGCCCTAAAACAATTCAATCTCAATTAAACCATGTAACATTGGTAATGTGGTTCTTTGTTGATAAACTAAAACTGTCTTGGAAGATTTGAAGGAAGAATAAAAAAAGAAGAGCTATTTAATTAATAGATACCCTAAACGCAGGGTTAAATGTTAATGATTCATTAATTATTTGGATGCGTATTAATAATTAATTATTAGAGGCTTCTTGGATTTATTGCCTCCGACCGTCAACACGTGAGCACAGCGCGCTCGTGCGCTGCGTCCGCCGCCACGTCGACGGGTTTGGACCGGTGAGGGGCCCGCCCGAGCTCTACTCCGTTCCAGGCTTCCAGCTCGGGCGGGACCCACCCTTCCTTGTCCTCTTGCTCCCTCCGCCACCCATAAATCCACCGCCCCCGCGACACCTCCTCCATCGCTAACTCCCGATCTCAACTACCCGCACCGCTTTACCGAGTCGAGGAATCCTCGGAGCTCCTATTTTTGGTCGACCGGGACGAGGAAAAGAAATCCGATCTTTGCTCTTCTTCTCTGACATTTTCGCCCCGGTTTCTGTTAAAATGACGAGCCAGAACATGTTGGTGCCTGAGGCGATGCCGGGGATCGCAACGCCGGCGAACTCGCCGGCCGCGGTGCCGTACCCGCCGCCGCGCAGCGGCGGCGGCGGCGCGTCGATCAGGAAGAAGCATTATTCTTCCATCGAGCTCAGCGGAGGGCGGGCTAACGGGTGGGTGGAGTCGATGAAGGCTTCCTCTCCGACCCACGCGAAGGCGGCCGCCGCCCTGGCTGCAGCGCCCGCCGACGAGCTCGAGATCCCCGAATACTCCGCGTGGATAGTAAGTCGCCGTTATCTCAAACGATCAAAAAGCTCGAATCTTTCCAGTTCTGACGCGTAATTGCATTTGCTTGGAGCAGATTCAGCATCCCTCGGCTTTGAGCAAGTTTGAGCAGATCATGAACGCCACGAAGGGGAAACAAATCGTGATGTTCTTGGACTACGACGGAACTCTCTCCCCCATCGTCGACGATCCCGACTCCGCCTTCATGTCCGAAGCGGTGAGCTTCCCCTGCATTCATTCATGAAATCAATGCTAGAAAGAAAGAAAAAAAAAAGAGGCAAAAGATGGGATTTTGATCGCCTGTTTGCAATCTCTGTGCTCAGATGAGAGCGGCGGTGAAGGAGGTCGCACGGTGCTTCCCGACAGCAATTGTGAGCGGGCGCTGCAGGAGCAAAGTAGCCAGCAATTTCTTGACACTTCGCCTGCTTGTTCTGCTACTCAACTACTAAATTCTAATGCATGCATCAATTTCAGGTATATGATTTTGTAAAATTAACCGAGTTATTCTACGCTGGAAGCCATGGCATGGACATCAAAGTTCCCAAAGGAACCAAATACACCAAGGTAGTACTTTTCCCTCCAAATAAAGCCTTTCCTGCACATAAAATTTAGCTCAGCTCCATTTCATTCTGTGTTTCAGAAAAAAGATGTTATCCTTCAACCTGCAAGTGAGTTCCTACCTGCAATGAATGAGGTTGGTTCTTCAATTTCCACTTTTTTTTTTTCCTTGAAACTTTTCATGATACTAATTAATACACACTGAATCATTTCCCTTTAATCAGGTTCACAAAAAGTTACTGGAGAAGACCAAGCCCATTCCTGGTGCCAAGGTGGAGAACAACAAGTTTTGTGTATCTGTCCACTTCAGATGTGTGGAAGAAAAGGTCAGCAAAGTGATCTTACATAGTTATACTTCGCCCTCCATGCATATAAATTATAATAACAATGTCTTCTCCTTCATTAGTTGCTCATGCTCTATTATGCAAATTCTTTATGCAGCATTGGGGTTTGCTAGTGGAGCAGGTGTGCCTAGTGTTAAAGGAATACCCCAAGTTAAGGATTACTCAAGGGAGAAAGGTGGCACTTTTAGTCACACTAATTTTCCTTCTTAAGCATGGATTTAGCTTGTGCTAATTATTTTTGCTATGATTTATCCGATGAAGTAGGTATTGGAGATTCGCCCCACCATTAAATGGGACAAGGGGAAGGCCTTGGAGTTCCTATTAGAATCTCTTGGTAAGGCCAAGGAATTGAATGCCTGAACATACATTGCATTGAACAAAAACAAGGTCAACAAGTTGAATTACTTGTAATGGTTGTCAGGGTTTGCTGACTGCAAAAACGTTGTGCCTGTTTATATCGGTGACGATCGCACGGACGAGGATGCTTTTAAGGTCTTGTGTGAGAGAGGACAAGGAATTGGAATCCTGGTTTCAGAGTTCCCAAAGGAGACAAAGGCTTCATATTCCCTCAGAGAGCCTTCTGAGGTGAGCTGATGGACTGGCTACTAGTTTGATCAAAAAATGGAGTTTGTGTGCTAACTTAAAGTTTGACTTGATCTAAAACTAAGTTTTTTATTAATTTGATGAAGGTTATGGACTTCCTACTTCGGCTGGTGGAATGGAAACGCGTTTCTGGAGCTAAGTAGGAATGAAGAAGCAATATTTGCCTGCATTCACTCCCCTTGTATATTAAACAAAGGGGTAGCTGAATTAACCTGTTTTTGTTTCCTAGATAACCTTTGTCAACTTTTAAGCACCACAAAAATGAGACTTCTTGCCTAATTTGTAAGAGGAACACAAGTACACTTGGGAGGAATGTGAACCTTTTTCTTTCAGGGATGGATAAATAGAAAAGAAAAGATGTTACACAGAGAAAAAAACAGTAAATCTACATTCATTTCTAAGAATTTACAATACTAGAGATGTTTTATGGAGGAAAAAAATAATTCAGCAAGTGAAAAGTTGGTCATCTTGTGCAAGTAAATCCAGCAATCATTTCGAAGACTGATTAGAAATGCAATTGTACAGCAATAGATCTTTAATCCATAAAAACAGAATCCACTCCATTTGTTTAAATTAGTCCTTGTTATAGGAGAATGACCAGCACCAGGCTAGGATGAAAAAGGTTGAAGGGTAATACCTAAAGAGTTTCAGTTGCTGCTGACATAGTTTCAGCAGAAATTATGGAAAGTTTATATGAAACAAATGAGCTTGTGGAAGATTCAGAAAATTCAAACAGGGAAAAACTTGACCGATGCCACAGAACTGCATTTTTTTTTTTAAAAAAAATTATGAACTTGTGGAATACTCAGAAATTGCTTAGTTAAAACAATAATGAGAAGTAAGTAAACCTTATAGGATAAATTTCCTAGATCAAGTAGGAATTGCTAACTTCTTATGCAACAACAAGCCATGTAGACCAACTATTTGGGAATGTCTACATATCTTACAGGATTGAAGTTTCATGTCAGTTATCGTCAGTAATGCTAGGACCGTTAAGCTAAAAAATTGATTTTTATGCTCGCCTAAAGAAGTCTTGGTTTTATGCTGATGAATACAGAGAAATATCGCTACAATTCTGATAAAGAGAATCGATATCTAGGTTTTAATTTCTAAAGCATGATCCAGAGTTGGGTTTTCCCAAAACACAGCTTTTAGGTTAAACACACGGGCATATCATTTATGTTATCCTATCCCGATCGGGGAAGCAGACGAAGGGCACTGAGGAAGAACGAGGCTGGAAAACAACAGCTCGGAATCATGATTAGCGATTTATCAAGGTTGGATACTACACAAGGACTAAGAACTTCGTTACCAGATTGGATTCAGCAGTAGCCGTCGGAGGCGGAGGAAAGGAAGACGAGGAGGAAGCAGCTGCGCGCGAAATACCGCCCACAGGGAGATGGCGGTCGGCGACGAGGCGAGGCCAGGGAAGGAAGCAACGTCGCGAGGAGAGGACGCAGCCGAAACTTACCACCGGCGTACTCGCCATTCTCTCTCGCTCGTTCGCTCCGGTGAGAACCCTGGCCCATTGACGCCTATGCATGATGGGTTCCCATCAATTAGGCCTAAAGGCACAAATGCCAATACCTGATCACCCTAAATTAGGGATGGTAATGGTCTTGAGGTAAGATTTTAGAGCACGGATTGGTCCAAGTTTATAGATTAATCTATTTTTGATGGACCTATCATTTAAGGATTCATCATCATAGTTCATCAATCATGATCAATAAATTATCTTTTTGTCCATAATTTATAGGAGCATAGATCTCCTGGACCACTTTTTTATGGTCCAAGAGATGTTACTCGTATTTGCGATCGGATTGTGGCCATAATTCGGTCGTAAATTGTTGCAATCTCTTCCTAGGTTTATTGTCCCCATCGAGTTATAGTTTTTGTTCGGAGCGGGCAGCCGGAGGCCGCCCGGAGGCCTCCGGTGGTGAATAAGTAGCCAGGCTACTGAGCACCGAGTGAGGGTGTCCTTCGGGCGGCCTCCGACCGCTCGCTCCGAACAAAAACTATAACCTGATGGGGACGATGAACCCAGAAAGGGATCACAACAATTTGCGACCGGATCATGACCACGATCTGGCTGCAAATATGAGTGGCATATCCCCTGGACTACAAAAAGTGGTCCAGGAAATCCTGCCTCAATTTATGGACCAAAAGATCCCATTTATAGATTTTATGGGAACGGATCCTTTGGACCGTTTGTCTTGGTCCACTCCTGGACCAAGACAGATGGATTGTTAGGATTTGATGACTCTACCTTTTTAATAGGTGGGGATCATCAAATTGGGGATCATCAAATTCCACCAAGGATGTCCTCGCATTTGCAGTCTAGTAAATCCATCATGAAATTTTACATTCTTCATCTCATACCGATTGGATACCAGATCAGATATTTTTTTATGATAATAATTTTTAATATTAAAATTAACATTATATATATATATATAATTAAAAAAAATTAAACATCTATATAAAATACTTTTAATAAAAAAACAATTATATATATATATATATATATATATATATATATATATATATATATATATATATATATATATATATATATATACGATTTTGTTAAAGTACGAACATGCACATGCGGACTTGTCCGCGAGCCACACATGCAATTTGATATTTAATTTATTTTTTATATTTTTACCATCATCATTCTCGTTGCTCTGTGCCGATTGTGCCAGCACCCTCGCCTCTGGCCAGCCGGCCACCACCCATCGATCGCCCTGCCTCCGGCCTCCCGCCACCCGCCGACCACCCAGCGGCCACCCGCCGACAACAAGAATCCCGGCCGAAATCCTACCACAATAGCGGTCGCTAGCATGGTGGTCGGTTCGCAGCCGGATTTCGGCCGGATTTCGGTTGCTATCCTGCTGCGAACCGACGGGGTCTGGCAGCGACCGGATTCCGGCCGAGATGGCGCCTGATTCCGGCCGCGACAAGAATAAATGGACCGGATTCATGTTATAGTTTGGACGCGATGGCGCCGGAATCCGGACGCGATGGCGCCGGAATCCGGTCGCTTTGGCACCGGAATCCGGTCGCTATGGCACCGGAATCCGGTCGCTAAGGTGTCGGAATCCAATCGCTTGCCCAACACGGCCGCGACAGCGTTGGATTTATGCCGCGATCCCCGACGGGTTCACCCCATGGCCTATAGTGTAGGTGGGTCCAAGCGGCCGGAGGCCGCCGGCGATGGGAAGATGGCCGGCGGCCGGGTGAGGACGGGTGGGTGGCGGTGGGCGATGTGCGGGTGGCCGACCGCGAGGCGCTGTGACGAGGCGCGGCGAGAACGAAGAAGCAGGAGAGAGAAAAAAAAAGGAAAAGTTGCATTTAAAAAATTAAAATGAAAATGACATGGCAAAGTCCGTAGCAATCCGTAGGAAATAGTCCGTAGCATAACAATTCTCATATACAGCAAAATTATGCTACGTATCACACTGTCCATGATTATGCGGTGCACAACTTGTTTTTTTAAGTTTGCAGTTAAACCATTTAGGATTTTCCTTTTATGAGAGGAGGTGAGGAAGGGAGGAGGGGGTGAGAATTGCTCTGCTGTAGCATCATGTGTGCCTTGATTGAAGGCACCTCCAATGCATTGGAGGTGCCTTCGTCATTTTTTTACGGAGTTGAGGATCGAGGCGCCTCTATCACGCCCCAAAGGAGTCCCTGTCGGCAAAATTTTGACAGCTTCTCTCTTTTATCGGTGACAATCTGAAACATACATACAAAATACATCAGCCACATACAGCTGTAATATATTCACAACCACATAGTTATATATATTCAGCTCGCTCGGCTGGAACAAAAATAGAAACAACGACGCAATTAATATACTCAACCTACCCGACTGGACAAAATGAAACAATCACGCAGTTATATATATATATTAAACAACTCACTCGACTGTACTATAAACCAACACAGTGGAAAGATGATAAAGAAAGCTCATATGAACTAAAACAACACACACTAGCCGGCTAGGTCTTATACAACACCACAACAACACAAAATTCAACTCCATATAATAACTCCAGAAGGCAATCAAATTAATATAACACCAAATACAAAATACGAGTAAAGAATAAACGAAACCCGATGCAGTCTTCGGATGTGACGTAGGACCGGCAGTCAGGACTCTCCCAAGCATCCTTAATTCATCTACATGCTACCTGGCGAAAAAAAATATTTTGTGGAGTGGTGAGTACTGGGACTTAGCGAGTAAAGGAAAGATAGTGCATGAACATAATATCCAAATAGAGAGTGCCAACAGTATACAGTCTCATAAGAGAAATAGTAGATACTAAAATAAAACCACAATAAATGTTCGTACTTGTAACCATATCCTAGGCTAGTAAAATCAAGAGTAGAACAATTCTACTACAGAGCTACTCATAACTACAAGGGTAACATGTGAGGTATATACATATTACCAATAGATAAGTCAGTCTAAACACACATAACAGATATATATCTCAACATATGTAAGCATATCAGCACAAGTAAGCAACAACAGCATAAGCTAGCAACAGCAACATAAATAAGCAATAACATCAGTCGGTATAATAATAACAGCGTATGCACGGATGGTCACCCTGCCCACCTCTCTGCACCATGACCCCTGTATGGTCGAGAGGTCGGATCGATGACAACTGTACCACTCAAAGGCCGTCACTACTCTCGAGTGACCGAATGAATAGGTGCTGAGTAGCTAACTAGATACATAGCGAAGGGGGTCCCTGCTTCTTGCAACTCCAGCTACCACTACTCATGTGTGGCCGAGTGCGGCACGGCAGGACAAGCGGCATCTGCTCCAGCTACCACTTTCTCGAGTGGCCAAGTGTGCGGCATTGGTTAACGACTCTCTCGACCGCAAGGGAGAATTTGTCATTAACATGTATGCAATGATATGATGCGCAACATACAACAGTCATCATATACATGTAAACATAATCAAGTATGCTACATTAAGCCAGCATGCTCAATACAATACATAAATAAACCAAAATCAAAACATGCAAACATAGTATCTAGTATTTACTGTATATCATGGATAACAACGAGAGACTGTATAAATATGGAGACGAATATCTCAAAGATCGAGTGGAAGTATCAAGCGCAGGAAAATAAGAGTGGAGTCAAGGTAGAAACAATTCCTTATCCAAAATAGTTCATGCACCAAGTTCAAAGAACTATAGAGTCAAAGTAAGAAGTACTCGCCTTAAATATGTAGTCTGAACCAAAACACGCCCCCGTCACGTCAACCGTCTCAATCAACGTCTTGCACCAGCACACACAAATTAGCTATCTCCTATCCCAACAGTTCACTATCAAAAGAAACCTAGTTTAATATCGAATATACACTCATAACTCTCAAATCAAATCTGTCCAACAACCTTTCGATTCAGTAGCAATAGGCAAGAACACATCAAAACTCAAATCTCGTTCTACCAATCGATACTAGAAGTCTGGTACCATCATGAAAATAAAGCAACAACGGAGACAATCCCCAATCCACTTAAATCTGTTACAACATCCTCAATTACCACAAGATGAACCCAGCATCAGTTCACTATAAGGAAAACATCAATCGAAACTCCTAATCTTCCTAGATCTGTCCGAACCGAAAACTATCTCAAGAGAAATAACATGGAACGAAAATCAAAACACCACTTCAAATCTGTCTAGATCTAAAACTATCACAAGAGCAAGAACAATGAAAAACCAAATCAAAACACCACTTTAAATCTATCCAGATCTGAACTATTACGAGAACAGAAACCATTAGAACCTTACTACAATATATTAAATCCATCCACTACATGGAAGCAATGCAATCACCGAAACCTGATACAATCTCTCGCAATAAAACAGAAAATCAAACAAACTCTCGCCGGGAACTAGGAAAAGCATCTAAATCCCTATGTGAAACTACCAAAGGAAGCACACATTCATACCTACAAGAGGAAAATCTACTTGCCTTTCTCCGTTTAGTGCCGCAGATAGGAGCTTTAGCCTACGGGATGATGCGCCGGCAGTGAAGGGTAGTTGCGGAAGATGCACGACTGGTGGTGATGTTCACTGAGGAAATCTCTAGTGTGGCGGCGCCAGCCGACCGAGCTTAGGGCACGACGATGGGTTTGGTTGAGGCTGCGGGAAAAAGAGGAGATAAAGGCTTGACTGGCGCCGGGATGAGCAGCGCCGAGACGATCAGGTGCAGAGGCGTGCATCAAGGCTGAGGACAGTCGGTGAAATCGGGAGAAGAGGAGGCTTGGCTGACGGTGGCTCGAATGTTGCCTGCAGCAGTGGATGTGGGGCGACGCGAGGAAGAGGAGAATCGACGCGAGAGGGAGGGGATCAGGTGGAAAGGTTTCGACGAAGGGGGGTTAAGGCATGGTAAAGAAGAGAAAAGGAATTATAAACTTAGGTATTTTTTATTAAGCCCTAGATTAATTTCTCAATCAACTCCCACTTAATTGGGATATCCAAACAAACTCTCCTACAACCTAATAATTGATCCCCTTAAAATACGTCATACGAGTTCCGAAAAATTCTCAGAAAATTTCTAAAAAATCCTGAAAAATCTAATAAGATTATTGTTTTTGAATGACCTTATTATTTAAATATTATTTGGATACCGTATTTTACAGCCTCAACTCATGATATATATATATTTTTTTAAAAAATCAAAATTTCTTTAAAGAGGAACACTATACCCCATAAACATCTAAAATTTTTAATCTTAAACACTATAATCCAAGAAGGAATCTTGAACCCTAGGAGGAAAATCTTATTAGTTTAAATTTATTATAACCCAACCCCTAAATTCTAAAATCTTAAACCCTAAATCCATATAATATTTCCCGTAAGCATCTAAAATTGTTAATCTTGAACAGTATAAACCAAGAGGGAAGCTTGAACCGTAGAAAGAAAATCTTATTGACTTAAATCTATTATAACATAACTCCTAAATTCTAAAATCTAAATTGATCCTGTCCGAACCAGGGGTCAACGAACGTTGGTGATGTGGCGCTCCCTGCTAGATCCTCAGGTGCTCCGGCGAACCTGCAACAAAACCGGGCCGGGAGGGGTGTCTCGGCGACGGCCCTCCGACGCTCAAGTCAGGCGAGGAATAACAAAGAAGTGGCTTAGAAGCAGAAGACTCGTGTGCCTCCGGTTGAAGAAGTGGAGGCCTTATATAGACTTCTGAGGAGACTGATGTACATATACCGAGGCACACGCACGTGCCCTCAACCCATACCCAGTATAGGCTTGTCAGAGGAGCTTGCCTGACTCCTTACTGCTACAGTACGAGCACGTCTTTGATGGGACAGTGAGCCCATGTCCTAAGATCCTGCATATCATCTGCTGTCAGAAGATGTTTCTATCCTTGCCTTTTCTTACTCCCCGTCGATCGTCCGACCGGTCGGCGGTTGATCCGCGCGGGAGTTTCCTGGTCATGTGCTCTGGACTGTTCGCAGCGTTGATGCTTTATTCCTTCTGCCGAGCAGGCCCTCTGCTCGACCTTTCCTACTGTTCATCATGAGCGTCGGAACCCCGACTCCGGCGAGGTGTATTGCTTCCGCTCGGAAGCTTCAGCTGGTCGTCGCCCTCCTTATCGGCTCGGCCAAGGCCTTTGGCCCTCCTCGCGGCGTTGACTCTGCTAAACGGGGTCCCCCATTCTTACTGCCGGATCACTTGCCTCCTCTTCAAGTCTAGTCGAAGGAGGCAGTGAGTCCGACTGACTGGACTATGTGTCCGAACGGGCGGTCGTCGTCTTACCGCCGCTTATGATATACCTAGAGCCGTTCGGCCCTCATAACTCATCATCCGCTCGGCTCTTCGTTCTGGATGTCGTGGCGTCCAGCGTGGATGTTTGCTTGTCTAAATCTTCTCGAAAATCGCACAAATCCTTTCCATTAAGTCGAAGCATGCGCGGTATGGACGCATTAATCGCGCCTGGTGACAGAGCTCCACGTGGTTCTTCTTGTGTGGCGGTGATGATCCGTACGATGGGACGCGATTACTTTGAAATGGACGGTTAGATGATGACCTCGTCTCTCGTGACCTGCATCCGACGGATGAGGTCGACCAGCCTCGTTCGCATAAAGCCTTCGTCTCCGCCCTTACGCCGCATTTCTCTGTTTCATCGCTCATCCTCCGTCGAAGGTGCCCGCGGCTGCTTCATTCCGGTTGTCCTAGATCGCGCCTCTCGGTGGTTTTCAGCTTTCTGGTGATCTTCTCCGTTCACCTTTCCTCAGTAAGCTTCTCCCTTCCTTTTGTTCCCTTGCTTGTGAACTCTTATCTGTCCTCCGTTTCCAAGTTTCCTTCGGCTTCCTTCTTTCTTTTTCTTGATACTTCAGTCATGGCAAGCACTCCCGTACCCACTGTGGATGTTCATGGCCCTTGGTACATGACCATGGAGAGTAAATTTGACGAGGAGGGCGCTCGGCGCCTTGTTCGGACGTACGGGATCCCGGACGACCATGAAATAGTTATATCCGACCCGACCGATCGGCCCCATAACCCGCCGATCGGCACCATTTGCTTCTTTCTAGACCAATTCTAGGGCGGCCTTAGATTTCCTACCCATCCATTTATTTTGGAGGTTTGTAATTATTTCCGCATCCCGCTCGGCCAACTTGTGCCGAACTCCTTTAGGTTGCTGAGCGGGGTGGTTGTCCTCTTTAAGCTGCACAGTATCCCACTTGACCCCAAAATATTCCACTTCTTCTTCTACCCCAAACAATCCGAGCCGGGCACTTTCATTTTCCAAAGTAGAATAGGCTTTAAATTTTTTGATAATATGCCTAACAAGCAATGGAAGGAGTTCTTCTTCTATATACGACTTCGAGCGGCCGATTCGTAACCAAATGGCACATGTCGAGCCAGTAGGAGCTCGCAAATAATCCAACTTACCTTCATGCAAAGCTGTTGTCGGTCAGTGTACAAAATCGACCGCTGTTTCTCAAGGGGTGTTTTACATTTTGGATTATCCCGTTCGGGCCAATCTTCCCTACCGCATGGGTAATGACTCTTTATTCACTTCGCTTTTGTCTAACTCGATTTTAATTTTTCCTTTGCTGAAGTCATGTGGCGCCCAAGGCCACCGATCATCCAAGTTGAAGGCCGTGGAAATTGAGGCGGCAACTAAAGAGAACTCACGAGCGGGTCTAATCCCGACCGCCGGCGGCCTACAGAGGGGGACGATCCGCCACAAAGTTACTCCATCCGCTTCAACAGAGGTCGAGGCGGATCCTGCCCCAGCCAGTGAGAGTCCCCGGCGGGATTCATCAGGAAGTTCGGCGAAGCGTCGAGAGACCCCGACCTCACGACCCAAGAAGGCGAACCACAAGCGCCGATCGAGGTCGGCTCGCCAGATCGCACGCGCAGATCGGGACCTCGGTGGCCTCGCCCACCGCACAACCCTCCGGCTCTCCTCCCGGACTCGTCGTCGCCTGCGCTTCCACCATTGGGGAGTCCTCGGGTCAGGCGACTGAGGCTGAGGAAGTGGCGTCCGGCCACCCGACCGTCAAGACTACCCTTCGATTCCCATCGGAGGAATATTTATTGTCTGCCGATCGACCATCAAGCCCCGTTCATGAAATAACCCTGACGGGCCCGCTCGCCAAGCTCTTCGAGGACGCCCAGATTCAAGTGGCCCTCATGACGCCCAAGCAGCTCGGCGATAACAACATGCAGCAGGCCACTCAGGTAAATTCATTTTTCTTTCTGTGCTATGCTACTGTCCGGTTCCTCATTTTATTATTTCCCTTACAGCGCTGGGCTGAGCAAATCGCCACTAGCCATCGGCTAGCCGAGCTGGAGGATCTCCTGGAGAAACTCCAAGTGTCAGGGGGTCCATCGGCCGAGCGGGAGAAACAAACCCTCGAGGCCGAACAGAAGAAGTCCGCCGACCTGTCTACAGAGGTGGCTCGGCTAGAGGGCCAAGTCAAGAAGCGCGAAGCGGATGCCAAACGCGCTACTGCCCGGAAGAAGCGGGCGATTGCTGATCTGGACAAGATGAAAGTTGAAGTCCGAGCTCTAGATCAGCAATCTAAGAATCTGGAAGCCCAACTAGCTGCCGAACGGGATGGGCGCTCTGCTGAGCGCACTAAAGCGGAGGTGGACCAGAAAGTCCTCCAAGATTCACTTATCGCTTCCCGAGCGGCTTTCAGAAAGTACAAGGAAGGGGAGCCGAGTCGCCTAGCAGCAGTGCGCCAAGACTACCTCCGCTCGGAACGGTTCGGCGCAAAATTCGGCGGCAACGTCTCATCAACTTTCGCTGAGGCGGTCAAGGTCACCATGGCGTACTTGAAGAAGGGTGGCCACCTTCCTGCGGGAATGCACATTCCAGCCTCCGACCTGGCGGCCATGATTGACGATATCCCGGACGCCTTTTTCAATTTTGAGGACCCGGAGTGATGCGAATTCTTCCAAGTACTTCCTGTATTTCATCCGCTCGGCGGATGTAAAATTTTTGTACTTGTCGTTCGGCCTAATTGTATTCCTTTGCTTCTATTTTTGTCTGTCCTTCATTGCCCTCTTCTGTCTGTTTGGTGCTCATTTATAGAGTCAGTTAAGCTATACGTGTCTCCCACTAGACAACCGATCAGGTTAATCAATTGACTCGTTTTCCTCGAAATCGTTTAGCGCTTGGCTATACTGTTTGAATGCGAAGTATTGGCAAACCGACGGCCGATCGGACTTAAACAATTTAATTTTTGCGAATGCTCGTTGCGCGGATGCTTATAGACAATCGGCGCGGTTCTCGATTTTTAACGACGGAGCTCGTCGGCCTTCCGCTCGGACGTTTATAGACGCCGGCTCGTCTCTCGATATTTAACGTCGGTGCTCGACGGCGCGGTTATTTATAGCCGGTCGGCGCGGCTCTCGATCTTTAACGACGGATCTCGTCGGCCTTTCGCTCGGACGTTTATAGACGCCGGCTCGTCTTTCGATCTTTAAAGACGGAGCTCGTCGGTGCGGTTATTTATAGCCGGTCGGCGCGGCTTTCGATTTTTAACGACGGGGCTCGTCGGCTCGGTTATTTATAGCCGGTCGGCGCGGCTCTACGGTTTAACGTCTGGGCTAGATGGCTTTCCCGCTCGGAGGGTTTATAGACGCCGGCTCGTCTCTCGATATTTAACGTCGGTGCTCGACGGCGCGGTTATTTATAGCCGGTCGGCGCGGCTCTCGATTTTTAACGACGGGGCTCGTCGGCTAGGTTATTTATAGCCGGTCGGCGCGGCTCTCGATCTTTAACGACGGGGCTCGTCGGCTCGGTTATTTATAGCCGGTCGGCGCGGCTCTACGGTTTAACGTCTAGGCTAGGCCTCCCTTGAGGGTTTATAAGGCCTCCTCGATATTTATCGGTGCTCGAGCGGTTATTATAGCCGGTCGGTAGCTCACGATTTTAATGACCGGCCGTCGGCTCGGTTATTTATACGATCGTAGCTCTCGATTTTAACGGGCTCGTCGGCTCGGTTATTTATAGCCGGTCGGGGCGGCTCTACGGTTTAACGTCTGGGCTAGACTTCCGCCGGAGGGTTTATAGACGGCCCTCGATATTTAACGTCGGTGCTCGGCCAGTGCGGTTATTTAGCCGGTCGGGCTCTCGATTTTAACGACGGGGCTCGTCGGCTCGTTATTATAGCGGTCGGTAGCCTCGATCTTTAACGACGGCTCTCGGCTCGGTTATTATAGCGGTCACTCTGGTTTAACGTCTGGGCTAGACGGCTTTCCCCTGAGGGTTTATAGATGCGGCTCGTCTCTTGATATTTAACGTCGGTGCTCGACGGAGTAGCCGGTCGGCGCGACTCTCGATTTTAACGACTGGGCTCGTCGGCTCGGTTATTTATAGCCGGTCGGTTTTTACGACGGGGCTCGTCGGCTCGGTTATTTATAGCCGGTGCGGCCTCGATTTTTAACGACGGGCTCGTCGGCTCGGTTATTATAGCTGTCGGTAGCGACTCTGGTTTAACGTCTGGCTAGACGGCTTTCCTCGGAGGGTTTATAGCGGCTGCCTCGATATTTAACGTCGGTGCTCGACGGCGCGGTTATTTATAGCCGGTCGGCGCGACTCTCGATTTTTAACGACGGGGCTCGTCGGCTCGGTTATTTATAGCCGGTCGGCGCGGCTCTCGATCTTTAACGACGGGGCTCGTCGGCTCGGTTATTTATAGCCGGTCGGCGCGGCTCTACGGTTTAACGTCTAGGCTAGACGGCTTTCCCGCTCGGAGGGTTTATAGACGCCGGCTCGTCTCTCGATATTTAACGTCGGTGCTCGACGGCGCGGTTATTTATAGCCGGTCGGCGCGGCTCTCGATTTTTAACGACGGGGCTCGTCGGCTCGGTTATTTATAGCCGGTCAGCTCTCGATCTTTAACGGGCTCGTCGGCTCGGTTATTTATAGCGGTCGGGGCTCTCGATCTTTAACGACGGGCTCGTCGGCTCGGTTATTATTAGCCGGTCGGGGCTCTACGGCTTAACGTCTGGGCTAGACGGCTTTCCGCTCGGAGGGTTTATAGGCGCCGCTCGTCTCTCGATATTTAACGTCGGTGCTTTACTGTAGCAGTTATTATAGCAGTCGGTGCGGCCTCGATTTTAACGACGGGGCCTCGGCTCGGTTATTTATAGCGGTCGGTAGCCTCGATCTTTAACACGGGGCTCGTCGGCTCGGTTATTTATAGCCGTCGGTGCGGCTCTCGATCTTAACGACGGGCTCATCGGCTCGATTATTATAGCGGTCGCGGCTCTCGATCTTTAACACGGGCTCGTCGGCTCGGTTATTTATAGCCGGCTCTCGATCTTTAACGACGGGCTCGTCGGCTCGGTTATTTATAGCGGTCGGCGCGACCGATCTTTAACGACGGGCTCTCGGCCTTCCAGTTAACTCCTTACCAAGTCGAGCGACCTTGGCCTTCATGACTTATCTCGCTTGAACAGTCTTTTCGGCCGAACAGACGGGTCATTTGCTCTAATCCAATTGGTAGGCCTTTATTCGGGCGCGCTTGGATAATCCATATGCCCCTTTCACCCAGCTTGGAGAACGTACTCCCCGAACGGCTCGGGGTCTACTTCGTCGAGCATTTTGGCTCGGATAATTTACCTCCGTCCGGAAGGTACTGGGTCTTCGATCCTCGAGCTTGGCTCACATTGACTCCCGGCCTAACGACGCGGGGCCTTCGTTTCTTGACAATGTCATATTTGTTCTCTTGATTCTTCATTTCGCATTTCAGTATTTCCAAAAAAGTACGGGATGATTCTTGGTACACCTTTCATCCCTTGGTAAAATTTGGAGGTGGTTCGCCCACGGCCTATCTAATCGCCGACCGCCCTCATCCTCCAAATAATACGCACCCGAGCGGAGTGATGACTTTGAAGGACCTGCCCACGGAGCTTCAAGCTTGCCGATGTCGCCGACCGGTTTGACTTTCTTCCGCAAGGTCGCCGACCTGGAATGATCGGGGAATGACGCGCCGGTTGTAATTCGCTTCATTCGTTGACGGTATGCCATCAGCCGAACGGATGCCTTGGCTCGCTCCTCGTCAATCAAATCCAGCTCCATGTTCCTCCAATCGGCGTTGCCTGGATCCGAACGGACTCAACGCCGACTTCAACCGGAATGACCGCCTCGCCATACACCAGATGAAAAGGTGTGACACCCGTTCCTTCCTTGCGCCGTTCGGATGGCCCATAAAACGCCCGCACTTCATCCGCCAACTTCCTCCCACGTGGTCGAGCCGAGCGCATACTGGAGAATTTCCGGTTGGCTACTCGCTTGACCGCTGCTTTGGGGGTAAGCCACGACGTGAAGTGTTGCTCGATCGTAGCTTTTGCACCAATCTTCTAGCACCTTCTGAATTGCCGCCCATTGTCGAAACCAATCGGCGAGGGATACCGAACCTGATGATGTGTTGCGGATGAATTTTTGACCATCGCTCGGTGATCCTGGCTAGTGGCTCGGCCCACCCACTTGAAAATAATCGACCGCCACCAAAAAAATTTCCCCCGGTCGCCATCGGAAATGGACCCACAATATCCATTCCCCATTGATCGAAAGGACATGAACGGCTGATGTCTTCATCTCCTCTGCCGGTCGGTAGGAGAAGTTGTGATACTTCGGCAAGGCACGTAGATACTGTCCGAGCGGCGTCCATTTGTAAGGTCGGCCAAAAGTATCCAGCTAGCAAAATCTTCTTGGCTAGTGATCGTCCGCCCGGATGTCCTCCGCACGATCCTTGATGTACCTCTTGGAGGATGTAAGCCGAGTCTTCCGAGCTCACACACTTCAACAGCGGGCGAGAGAAAGCCTTCTTGTAGAGCTGATCGCCGATGAGTTTGTATCGACCGGCCCTCCTCCTGAGCAGCTGGGCTCCATCCCGATCGGCAGGAGTGGTGCCTGACCGCAAAAACTCCATGATGGGTGTCCTCCAATCGTCCGGAAACATGAGGCCTTCCATCCGGTCAACATGTGCCACCAAAGATACTTGTTCAATTAGCTTTGGGATAATGGCCGGCGTTATAGAACTTGCTAGTTTGGCCAACTCATCGGCTGCTTTCTGGGAATCTTCCGAATAAGAACCTCGCGGAAATTAGCTTTGAGTTTTTCAAAGGCCTTAGCGTTAAGCCGAAGCTGTTGATTTCAAAGGTGCCCGACGATTCTTTGGGCGCCAACCGTGAATCTGAATAAAGTGTCACCCGACCGCTCGCACATGTCGTGGCGACTTGTAATCCGCCTGAGAGCCTCATACTGCCTTCATTGTTGGTAGCTTTGTAATCCGGTAGGACGGATAAGTGCATCTTTTCTTCTTGAGGAGAGAGAGCAACAATATTCCAATCCCACTTCCGAGCCGAGTGGAAGACCCATCCACATATATTCTCCATAGAGCTTCGGCTCTGGCTTTTGCACTTCGGTCACAAAATCAGCCAAGGATTGCGCTTTGATCGCCGAGCGGGGCTGGTATTGGATGTCAAATTCACTTAGTTCTGTCGTCCATTTGATGAGCCGTCCGGACGCTCACTCTTCCTAGTGGGCTGTTCGTCCGGACAATAATGGTGTGAGCCAAGAAATATGGTCGAAGGCGCGAGCGGCTAGAACCAAAGCAAAGGCCAACTTCTCGAGCCCGTTGTAACGAGATTCACATCTTTTAAAATGTGGCTCGGAAAATACACCGGCTGCTCCTCACCGTTCGAGCCTAACTACAATTGACGACAGATAAATATAAAGTGACTCACCCCGATCGGCTTGGCAAGAGAATTGAGATATGTTTTCAATTCTCCGAACGCTCGGTCACATTCTTCATCCCATGAACTTAGTAGCCTTGCGCAAGATCTTGAAGAATGGTAGGCTCCGATCGGATGAATTGGAGATGGCCATGACAGTTCAACGCTCCACCTCCCTTGTATTTCGGGAGGCGGCATGTCTTGTAGAGCTTTCACTTTGCTGGGATTTGCTTCAATTCCTCGTTCGGTCACTATGTACCCCAAGAAACGCCCTCCTTTTGCTCCGAACAGGCACTTCTGGGGATTTATCCTGACTCCATATTTGCGTAGCGTTCGGAAGGTTTCTTCCATGTCCTTGAAGAGATCGGCCGCTCGGACTGATTTGATAAGAATGTCGTCCACATAGACTTCTAGATTCCGCCCGATCTGCTCACTTTGTTCATCAAGCGTTGATAGGTGGCCCCGCATTCTTCAATCCGAACGGCATCACATTGTAGAAATATGTGCCGTCATGAGGCTAACTTTTTCTTGATCTTCACGGGCGAGCGGCACTTGATGATAGCCTTGGTAGGCGTCGAGCATACATATTAACTCGCAGCCGGCCGTAGAGTCCACCAGCTGATCTATCCGGGGCAGGGGATAAAAATCTTTGGGGCATGCTTTGTTTAAGTCTCGAAAGTCGATGCAGACTCTCCACTTGCCGCCCGGCTTGGAGACTAATACTACGTTAGCCAGCCCCGGCTTCCAGAAGTTTCTCTACTTCCGCCCGGATGATGGCATTCTGCTCGGCACTGAAATCCCTTTTTCTCTGCTTCACTGGCCGAGCGTCCGGTCGGACATGCAACTCATGCTGCGCTATGCTCGGCGAAATTCCGGGCAACTCATGTGTCGACCAGACGAAGACATCATGATTTCGTTGGAGGCATTGGATCAGCTCCTCCTTCTGCTCCTCCTCCAGATCAGAGGCGATAAAAGTCGTGGCCTCCGATCGGGTCGGATGGATCTGAACCTCCTCCTTTTCATCATAAATTAAAGCAGGAGGTTTCTCGGTTATGGCGTGTACCTCGATCCGGGCGCCTACGAATCAGCTCGGACCATCTCTATATAGCACCGCCGAGCTGATCTCCACGCACTTCTCCTACTTTGTCCTCAACGGGAACTTGATCTTCGATGGAAGGTTGGGGAGACGATCGTGGTCCCAAAATGACGCGTTAGGACGAAGGAGAGTCGACCACCACGAACTTGAGGGGCTCCTCCCCTAGAGATAGCCAACCGGATCTACCCAACCGAGTAGCTTCATTACCCGTGAACCCGTAGAGCGGCGTTGTCATGGGAAGCAGCTCGGCTCGATCAATTTGCAGCTGATCGAACGCCTTCTTGAATACAATGTTGACCGAGCTCCCTGTGTCAATAAATATGCGGTGAATAGTGTAATTTGCTATTACCGCTTTGATGAGCAGAGCATCGTCGTGGGGCACTTCTACTCCTTCTAAGTCTCCGGGCCCGAAAGTGATTTCCGGTCCACTTGCCTGCTCTTGGCTACAACCGACTGCGTGGATCTGTAGCTGCCGGACGCCCACCTTTCTGGCTCGGTTGGAGTCTCCTCCGGTCGGCCCACCAGCAATAACGTTGATCTCGCCTCTGGCAATATTGCTTCTATTCTCCTCTTCCCGAGCGGACGGTCGGGACCGTTCTCTGGACGCCCGTCGATTCTCCTGTCTTGGAGACCGGTGCCGATCGGGCGTATGTCGATGTTGCCTCTCGGTGCGGGTCCGGTCGGCTTCATGGGTCCTTTGTCTCCTATCGATGGGAGCAGACCGTCGTTCGGCATTCCTGGGAACGGGATTAGCCATGAAGGGAAGACTTCGACAATCCCTCGTGTTGTGCGTATCCGTTCGGTGGAAGGAGCAGAACATAGGGGTCCATCTCTTCTTTGGCTTGGGCCGAGCGGCAGCTACCTCTTGTACTTGGGACCTCATACGAGGGGAGCGGATTGCTTCGGCCCTTGGTCCTCTTGGCGGTTGATGAGCGGCCAAGGGTCTCCGCTCGGCAGGAGGAGCCCGTTCGGTTGGTGTTTCATTCTTCCTAGCTGCCTGCGCTTCCTCCACGTTGATATATTCATTGGTCCGGTGCAGAATATGATCATAATCTTGGGGCGGCTTTTGGATGAGCGACCGGAAGAAGTCCCCATCCACAAGGCCTTGCGTGAAGGCATTCATCATTGTCTCCGATGTGGCCGTTGGAATATCCATCGCCACTTGGTTGAATCGCTGGACGTAAGCTCGAAGCGATTCTCTCGGCTCTTGCTTGATGGCGAACAAGTTGACACTTGTCTTCTGATAACGCCGACTGCTGGCGAAGTGGTGGAGGAAGGCTGTTCGGAAGTCCTTGAAGCTAGTGATGGATCCGTCCGGCAGCCTCCGAAACCACCGTTGAGCCGATCCCGAGAGAGTGGTAAGAAAGACTCAAGACTTTACTCCATCAGATATTGATGGAGCGAGTCAGTTATCGAACTTACCGGATGATCATCCGGTCTCATTGTTCCATTGTACTCGCCGATCGTCGGGGGTAGTGTTTAGGCAGAGGGTCTTATAGAATAGCCTCAGAATTGGCGATTGATCCGCTCGGGAGATGAGTCCGCTGGGAGCTTCCCTTTCAGGCGTCTCACCTAGGCATTTCGTCGGAAGAAGATCCTCTATCTTTCCGAGCTGGGGTGCGGAATAAGGCCCGATGGAGCATAGCGGTGGCTTGAGGTGCTTCCGGCCACCGCAGAGATGTTGCTTGTTGCTCGGCCACCGCCTCTTTCATTTTGCTCCACAAGTTTGCCCTTATCTCGACCGGGCGTCCAACTCTTCTTGTGAGAGTGCCACGGTATGTATTCTTCCAGCCTCGTCCTGCAGGTGTGTTCCCACAGACGGCGCCAAATTGATCCTGTCGACCAGGGTCAGCGAAGCTGGGATGTGGCGCTCGCTAGATCCTCGTGCTCCCACAGCAAAACCGGGCCGGGAGGGGTGTCCCGGCGACGGCCCTCCGACGCTCAAGTCAGGCGAGGAATAACAAAGAAGTGGCTTAGAAGCAGAAGACTCGTGTGCCTCCGGTTGAAGAAGTGGAGGCCTTATATAGACTTCTGAGGAGACTGATGTACATATACCGAGGCACATACACGTGCCCTCAACCCATACCCAGTATGGGCTTGTCAGAGGAGCTTGCCTGACTCCTTACTGCTACAGTACGAGCACGTCTTTTATGGGACAGTGAGCCCATGTCCTAAGATCCTGCATATCATCTGCTGTCAGAAGATGTTTCTATCCTTGCCTTTTCTTACTCCCCGTCGATCGTCCGACCGGTCGGCAGTTTCCTCGCGTCCGGCCGATCGGGTGTTATGATCCGCACGGGAGTTTCCTGGTCATGTGCTCTGGACTGTTCGCAGCGTTGATGCTTTATTCCTTCGGCCGAGCAGGCCCTCTGCTCGACCTTTCCTATTGTTCATCATGAGCGTCGGAACCCCGACTCCGGCGAGGTGTATTGCTTCCGCTCGGAAGCTTCAGCTGGTCGTCGCCCTCCTTATCCGCTTGGCCAAGGCCTTTGGCCCTCCTCGCGGCGTTGACTCTACTAAACGGGGTCCCCCATTCTTACTGCCGGATCATATATAATATACCCTAAAAAAAATAAACAAAAAATAAAAAAACAAGAAATAAAGAATTGAGGCGCCTGGATCAAATCCAGGTGCCTCAACGATATTAAAAAAAAAAATTCCCAAGATGCCTCCAATGCATTGGAGGTACCTTGGGTGTACATAAAATCCGTAAGAATGAGTATATATATATCGAATATCGATAGTCCCTCTATACCCTCCTACATTCAGGTGGGATATCTAATGCTCCATCACATAATGATGAAATTGTCATCCACTACTACTTGCCATAGGGGCAAATGCGAGCGTGTAGCAGCGTGCCAGCGTAATAATTCTTTTTATATTTATACAACAAAGTTATGCTACGTATCACACTGTACATGATTGTGTAGTGCACAACATGTTTTATTTTAAAGTTTGCAGTTAAGTCATTTATAGTTTTGCCTTTATAAGAGGAGGTGAGGGAGGAGGAGGAAAGGATAAATAACGGGAAGGGGAACTTTGAAAAAAAAGTAAGAAAGGGTAAACTTTAAATTTCCTATGAATTGCATGTTGAATATAATTATCCCTATTAGGTGGGCTTATTTATAAGTTGCACATGTGAATACGATCCGAACCCTTTAAAATGATCTAACTTATATTTAGTGGGTTTCCGATTATTAGATATGGGTTGAATGTGTAGAACTCTTTAGTCCAATCTATTATCATCTATGGGCTGATAACAAATTGGTTATCTATATAAGAAGAGGTCCCCAAAAGTTTAGGGTATCATCTTGACTTAGTTTCTTGTTCCCCATTGATAAGAAGTTTTTTAGCGCCGTCATCCCATAAGCCCTTTGGAAGATCCTCCTTTTGCTTCCACTTCTTCTTCCTCAGGATCTTCTAGACGACACTAAAAGATAAAGACATGACTCTTCGATCAGGTTATTTGTCATTATATTTATGTATTTATTTTCTTATATCATATTCTCGAAGAAACAAAAATCCATACTCATATGTTCTTGTATTTCCTATATACGAATTCGTATACAGTCCTTAGAATCTATGAGGCTTAAGTTTTATATAAGTTCTATCAATTAGTATCAGAGCCATATATTATGTTTTATTGTTTATATTGACAATAAAGTTTAAGTTTTTTATCGATTGTTGTTTGTATACTAGATCATGTGTTTTCATAATTAATATAATTTTTTTATCGTCAAAAATCATATAAGAGAAAACTAGGATAGACTTGATCTTCGAGTTTTTTGTGTTACTGCCAAGAATATAAAGAACGGTGAAAATTATCATTGTTTAACCTAATTTCAGGTAACATTGTGCTCGTTCAATCAATTACTTTGATCAAGCGTTCGATTGCCGAATTTAAAATTTTGAATAGAAGTAATTAAAATTTAATTGATTAACCGTCTTAAACTAGCGACTACTTTAATTATCAATTAGAATTTTATTTAAACGATTGAGATTATGTTTTCCTCGATTAAGTTTATATTTTTTTAATCTTAATGTTTTAATCAATTAAGAAATGGTATGTCACCGTTTCATACCATTAATTCTGAAACAGTAATTTTAGTGTTCCACGATTTTGTGTGTTTTTTTTTAATTTACATGAAATAATAATTTATTGTTTATTGTTTCATGATAAATTGTTTCAATTGAAATAGTATGTTATAAATTTAAAAAACAAACTGTTTCAAGTAAGAGTTAAAAAATAAAGAAAAGACAGTGTTTCAACGAAACAGTCTTTCAAGAAAAAATTAAATAAATTTTAATGTAATGATCCACGGATTAAATAGTATGAAATAATATAATCCTATTTAATTATAGAATTTAAAAGAAATTTTAGTTTCTTGAAAGAGGATTTTATATATAATCATATATATATATATATATATATATATATATATATATATATATATATATATATATATATATATATATATATATATATATATATATAAAATAAGTTTTCGGATCAATTGAGATAATCGATTTAATAATACTAATTTATTACCATAAGATATCAATCGGATTAATAAGCTTAATTTTATGTGGTTAAGGATGATTAAATATTTTCTGTTCGAATTAAGTTTCTAGAGTTTTCTTGAGTCTATCTACACAACATGCTACTAAGTTTAATTAAAGTATCAGCCCAAAGGAAGTAGACCCAACCCCGGGCCGGGTCTAGCCTGGACCCGTCACGGGCCCGTAACCAGGTCAACCGGTCCGACAAGTTGTCGGGCCGGTTCCGATTCCATTGGTGCAAAACCGGTAGACAGCCGGTTAATTGTCGGTTTGGCCCGCTGATTCAACCTTTGTTTTTTTTGAATGGCTTGAACCGCCGGTTAACCGGCGGTTCATAGCCGTTGCAACCGCCGGTTAACCGGCAATTCATAGCCGTTGGGAGAAGGTGGAGGGTTTTTTTGGATATTTTTTTTCAACAGTTAGGATCATTTGACCGTTTTTTTAATCAATGACTATGATTTAGTGTTCGTTACTATCAAAACTCTATAAATAGAGAGCTCATTTCATCATTTTCACACATATCTTCTATACTTTTAATCTCAATTTCTTATTCTTTACACGCTTTCGTTTCTAATTTTCAATTACAATGGAAGAAGGCCGCGGAGATGCATCATCTCGAGCTCGGAAGGGAAAGAAAATAATGAATCCGCGGGAGGAGGACCCCAACAATCAATCCACCGATGATAAGATCGAGCATGTTTTGAATCTGACACCTGAAACATAAGGAAGTATCGATGCAATTACTTCTAAGGTTTGAGAACCTCCTCCTCTAAAGTCTTCTATTTTCACTAAACATTTTGAGAATGTCACTCTTCCGTCGGGAGAAATGCGTACAAAATGTAAGCACTATAATGCTTCCTACAAATTCCAAGCCGGCGGCGGCTATGGGTCGTTGAAATGACATGTAGAAATGAAGCACCCGACAGAATTTAGACTCGACCGTTCTCAAACACAATTATCAAGATTTTCTTCAACTAGCGGTAGTATTGATTCTGATTTATTTTTTTATTCGGATAATAAATTAAGAGAATCATTAGCTAAATTTATTTCTGTAGAACATCTTTCTTTTAGTTTTGGATCTAAATGAATATTTGAATATTTTTGTAAAGAATATCTTAATTCATGTGCTAAACGTATTCCTAGAACTACACTTACTCGTATAATTAAAAAATTAGTAAAACAAGGAAAAAATAATTTAATTGATGAATTTAGTAAATTAGATAATAAAATTTCTTTATGTTCCGATATTTGGAGTTGATCCTGTCCGAACGCTGACTCAACGGACGCTGGGCACGTGGCGCTCTCCGATTTGCTGATATAGATCTCTGGCTAGTCGTCCGAAGCTCCGGCGAACCTGCACAGAAGTCGGGCCGGGAAGGGGTTCCCGGCGGCGACCCTCCGACGCTCAAGTCAGGTAAGCAAATGGTGGAAAAAGTAGCTCCAAAGGTGTTTCACGCGTACCTCCGGCGAAGTATGAGGCTCGTTATATAGAACGGTGGAAGGGTTCCTGTGCGTCCACCGGTATGTGTCTGTCAGAAAGCTTACATGACGCCATACTGCTACAGTCCAATGAACACCTCGTTGTCAGACTTGGAGTATGGCCTAGCCATAGGACTTGACAGCTGTCAGAAGATGTTCCTGTCCCCCTTTACCCACCGCCGGCTAGGACGTACGTCCGGCCGGCTGGACGGAGACCGTCGTCCGGACGGCCCTCATCCCCTACGCCGGCCGGGCGGCACGCCCCTCACGTCTCGTCTGTCGCTTGCATTGATATGTTGGGGAGACTTCCGGGCGAGTGCCTTCCGCTCGGCTCTTAGACATTGTTTCAACTGAGCGTCGGAACCCCGACCCCTGTCAGGGCACCTCTTACTGTTGGATGCTTCTCGGTTAGCCGATCGGTCTATCCTTTTCTTCCGAGTCCGGTCGGCTCATCCTCCTCCGGTGGACCCCCCAGCCCTTTAATCTCCACGTGGCGTTGACCTCTTGCAATGGGGCCCCCTGCCTTGACCACCGGATCACTTGTCTTCCCCTCAAGTCTAGTCGAAGGAGGCGAAGTCCGACTGACTGGACTGCTGATCTGATCGAGTAGCGACCGATACCTTAGTCCGCTCGAACAGGATGAGGGTTGCTCGACCGTTCGGCGATATCTTGCCCGTGCCTTGGAAATTATGCCGAGGCGTCTGTCAACCACGTGCGTTTACCCGTAACTTGCTGACACGTGGCTACCTTTCTCTTGTCAGGGTATGGCAGTGGCGTCACTTCCGATGGGACAGCCGCCGTTTGAAATGAACGGCTAGATGATGACCTCGTTATCGACGACCTGGATCGGACGGCTGAAATTAATAGCGGCCACCCTTATAAAGCTCCGACTTCCGCTTTCCGCCGCATTTCGGCCTCATCTCCTCCTGACGTCTCGCTGCTCCTTTCTTCTCCGGCGACCTTGCGTTCCGGCTCTCCGGCGACCCTACAGCTTCTTCCGATCATCTCCCTTGCCCGTAAGACTTCCTTTTCCTTGCTGTCTCTCCTTTCTTCTCTCTATTAGCTATTTCTTTTATCATCCCGCACTCTTTCCTAGTTTTATTTCTCCTTCCTTCCATCACGCGTCTATCCCTGGCCTTATACCATGACCAGTACCTCACAGCCGACCGGCGGTGCTCCTGGTCATTGGTATTCTACCATGGAAAGTCGGTTCGATGAGGAGGACGCCTTGCGCCTCACTCGAACCTATGATCTGCCGACCGACCACCACATCATAGTAGCTGACACCACCGACCGGCCACATGTTCTTTTCTTCCGAGACCAATTTTTGGCCGGGCTGCGTTTTCCACCCCACAAGTTCTTCTTACAAATCTGCAACTATTTTCGCATTCCGCTCGGCCAGGTAGTCCCTAACTCCATTAGGCTGTTGAGCGGAGTGATAGTCCTTTTTAAACTGAACAACATTCCCCTCGACCCTAAGATTTTTCACTACTTTTTTTATCCCAAGCAAGCCGAGTGGAGTACCTTTATTTTCCAGTCTAGGATAGGTTTTATCCTTTTTGATAATATGCCGAGCTCCAACAAACATTGGAAGGAGCACTTTTTCTATGTGTGTTTTCCCGAGCGGCCAACTTTCCGTACCAAGTGGCAGACGGCGATGCCGACGCAACCGGAACTCGACAAATTTAGAGGCGATGCGGCCTACCTTCATGCGGCCGAGCGGTTGGTGGGTCAGCGCTATCACATTGACAAGCTACTCCTTCCGGGAGTAATGTATATATTCGACCTGTCTTCTACCCCAGCTGATCTACCCTGCAGCATGAGTAAGCGATTCTCATCCCTCCTTTTTCTTTTATTCTAATTGATTTAATCTTTGTTTCTGCAGCTGAAGTTATGTGGCGTGCTAAGGCGACCGAGAAGCTCAAATTGAAAGCCGCTCAGATTGAGGCGGTGAAGAACAAGGAGGTCGTCGAGCGGGGCCTTGATCCAGCTGATCCGACCGGCGAAGCAAGTGAGGGGACTCAGGATGCCCCTGAAGCCTTAGAAGCTACTACCTCTCACGACGAGGCAGCGGGCGGCACAGAACCTTCTACCCAAGCCGAAGTGGAGGGCCGTTCGGCCGATGATGTTCCCCTGCTCACTCGGAAGCGCAGACGGCCAGAGCCGGCATCCGCATCAATTGCCTTTGATGAGCCACAGCCCGAGCGGGGCGCGGATGCTCCGATGTTATCGGGGACCATTTCTCTAGAGAGTACCCCGACCCCACATGGCTCTCCGAGGGCAAGCTATGAGGTGCCGTCATCCAGCCCTTCAAGAACTCTATGCCGTATCAGGCGTTTGGGCGAGCTTCCCTCCTCGTCCACCGGTGGGCCATCCGGTAAGGCCGATGCTTCTCAGAGCGAGTCGGGCGGCTCGAATTTAATTAAAATCGTCCTGCGCCTCCCCTCAGAGGAATACATGGCTGCTGCTGATCGGCCAGTGGTCCCCGAGCAGCAGATCACCTTGACGGGCCCTCTTGCAAAAGCTTGGGAGGATGCTCGGCGCCGAATAACCGCGATGACTCCCGGGCAGCTCGGTGACAGCAACCTTCAACAGGCCACTGGGGTATGCTCTTTTTCTTTGTTCGTGTATTTGAATTAAGTTTTTAACCTGTTCACTTTTGCTCACAGACCTGGGTGGAGCAGATTGCCATTAGCAATCAGTTGGCCGAGCTGGAGGATGAATTTAAAAAATTTAAAGCCGCAGGGGACAACCGACAACCGACGGCCGCTCTGGAGAAGGCCAAAAGATTATTGGAAGCCGAACGGAAACGAGCTTCTGATCTGGCGAGCGAGGTCGCTCGGCTTGAAGCGGTGGTCAAACAACGAGATAAGGAGATCAAGACGGCGACCACTCGGAAGCGCCAGGCCATCGATGACATGGACCGAATGAAGGTGGAGATCAGAGGGCTAGAACAACGCATCAAGGATCTGGATGCCCTTCTGACCACCGAGAAGGAGAGCCGCTCGGCCGATTTGCTGAAATTTGATGAAGACTTAAAGGCTCTCCATGCTGCCAACGATGCCTCCCAGGCCGCGCTCAAAGAGTATCAGGAGGGGAAGTCGGCTCGCTCTGAGGAAGTGAGGAAGGCATTCGTCCGCTCGGATGCCTTTGGGGAGAAATTTACTGACAAGATCTCCCTCACCTTTGAAGAGGCGATCAAGGCGGCTGTGGATCACTTGAAGACCAAGGGCCACCTTCCCGCCGAGCTGACCATCCCCCCAGAGGATCTGGCTACCGTGATGGGCGCCATTCCTGATGCACTTTTTGATTTTGACGCGTGAGGAGTGTTTCTCATCAACTTTTTTGTACCCTTGTCGTTCGGCCAAACTTGTTATTTGTTGTAACTTTTTTGGTTTGCCCAGTGCTCGGCATAAATAGATTATCTTTTCTGTTCCTTCAACTTTTGTTTTGGCAAGAAATTTTTCTTTCGTCACATTAAGTGTTTTTTAAAACTCCTCCGCTCGGCTTCACGCTCTAACGTGGACTCAAGCCGCTTGCCTTCAATAACGTCTTTCGCCAGGCAATCGGGTAGCCGCTCGGCGCGCGAACGACACTCGTTCACGTGCTCACATTTTTAATTCTAATTAACCATCTTTTGCTTTGCGCCTTACCTCAAAGGGGTTTTTCGCTAGATTTTTGCAATGCGAGCCGCTCGGACGTTTATAGACGCCGGCTCGTCTCTCGATATTTAACGTCGGAGCTCGACGGACTTCCGCTCGGACGTTTATAGACGCCGGCTCGTCTCTCGATATTTAACGTCGGAGCTCGACGGACTTCCGCTCGGACGTTTATAGACGCCGGTTCGTCTCTTGATATTTAACGTCAGAGCTCGACGGACTCCGCCGACGCTTATAGACGCCGTCTGCCTCTTGATATTTAACGTCGAGCTTCGACGGACTCCGCCGACATTTATAGACGCCTGCTCTCTCGATATTTAACGTCGGCTCACGGACTTCCGCCTGGACGCTTATAGATGTCGGCTCGCTCTCGATATTTAACGCCGAGCTCGACGGACTCCGCCGGACGTTTATAGACGCTGGCTCGCCTCTCGATATTTAACGCCGGCTCGACGGACTTCCGCTCGGACGCTTATAGATGCCGGCTCGTCTCGATATTTAACGTCGGAGCTCGACGAACTTCCGCCGGACGTTTATAGACGCCTGCCTGCCTCAATATTTAACGCCGGAGCTCGACGGACCGCCGGACGTTTATAGACGCCCGCCTGCCTCGATAGTTAACGCCGAGCTCGGCAGACTCCGCCGACGCTTATAGACGCCACTGCCTCGATATTTAACGTCGGAGCTCGACGGACTTCCGCTCGGACGTTTATAGACGCCGGCTCGTCTCTCGATATTTAACGTCGGAGCTCGACGGCCTTTTTTAAGGCTAACTTCAATACAGCTGCTCGGCAAACCCATTGGCCATCCTTTGAATTAATTTTGCTTCCTGCATTACAAGGGTACGGGCGACCAAAATATATGCTAAAATAAGTTACATTAGTGCACCTTTCACCCAACCCGATAAGGCTGGAGATGATTCGCGCTCCACGGCCGGTCCAGTTGACGCCCGACTTCATCCTCCAAATAATAGGCTCCCAAGCGGAGCTTTTCAATAACGTTGAAGGGGCCCGCCCAAGGAGCTTCTAACTTGCCGACGTCGCCGACCGGCTTGACTTTCTTCCAGACAAGATCGCCGACCTGGAATGATCTGGGGATTACGCGACGGTTGTAGTTTTGCTTCATCCGCTGCCGGTACGCCATCAGCCGAATGGACGCCTTGGCTTTTTGTTCTTCGACCAAGTCCAGCTCCATGTTCCTCCGCTCGGCGTTTTCCTCATCATAATTTTGGATCCGAGCGGATTCAACTCCGACTTCAACAGGAATGACCGCTTCGCCGCCATACACCAGGTGGAAAGGCGTGACGCCCGTCCCTTCCTTTGGAGTCGTTCGGATGGCCCATAAGACGCCCGGTACTTCATCTACCCAACTTCCTCCCAAATGGTCGAGCCGAGCGCGTAGAATGCGAAGAATTTCCCGATTGGCTACTTCGGCTTGACCGTTGCTTTGGGGATAAGCCACGGACGTGAAGTGTTGCTCGATGCCGTAGCTTTTGCACCAATCCTCTAGCATCTTCCCTGTGAATTTCCGCCCATTGTCGGAACCAATCGGCGAGGGATGCCGAACCGACAGATGATGTGTTGCCAGATGAATTTTTTGACCATCTGTTCGGTGATCTTTGCTAGCGGCTCGGCCTCCACTCACTTGGAAAAATAATCGACCGCCACTAGCAAAAATTTCCTCTGCCCGGTCACCATCGAAAATGGACCAACAATATCCATTCCCCATTGATCGAACGGACATGAAACGGTTGATGCCTTCATTTCCTCTACCGGTCGGTGGGAGAAATTATGGTACTTCTGGCATGAAAGGCACGTCAACACGGTCCGAGCTGCGTCTGCTTGTAAAGTCGGCCAAAAGTATCCAGCTAGCAGGATCTTCTTAGCTAGTGATCGTTCGCCCGGATGCCCTCCGCATGATCCTTGATGTATTTCTTGGAGGATGTAAGCTGAGTCCTCCGAGCTCACGCATTTCAACAGCAGGCGTGAGAAAGCCTTTTTGTAAAGCTGATCGCCGATGAGTGTGAACCGACCGTCTCTCCTTCTTAGCAGCTGGGCTTCATTCTCATTGGATGGTGTGGCGCTCGAGCGGAGGAACTCTATGATGGGTGTCCGCCAGTCGCTTGGAAACGTGAGTCCATCCATCCGGTCGACGTGCACCACCAACAGTACTTTTTCAATTGGATGCTGAATGGCGACCGGCGTTATTGAGCTTGCGAGCTTGGCTAACTCATCGGCCGCTTGATTTTATGCTCTGGGTATCTTCTGGACAATAACTTCTCTAAAATCGGCTTTGAACTTCTCGAAGGCTTCAGCGTAGAGCTTGAGCCGAGCACTATTGATTTCGAAGGTACCAGAGAGCTGCTGAGCGGCCAACTGCGAATCCGAGTGAAGCGTTACCCGACCGACGCCGACATGCTGAGCTGCCTGCAAGCCGGCTATGAGGGCTTCATATTCTGCTTCATTGTTCGTGGCTTTATAATCCAGCCGGACGGATAAGTGCATCTTCTCTCCTTGAGGGGAGAGCAGCAGCATTCCAATCCCGCTTCCAAGCCGAGTGGACGATTAATCCACAAATAATTTCCACATGGCTTCCGGCTCCGAATTCTGCACCTCAGTCACAAAATCTGCCAAGGACTGCGCTTTGATTGCCGAGCGGGGCTGGTATTGGATATCAAATTCACTTAACTCTGTCGTCCATTTGATGAGCCGTCCGGATGCCTCTGGATTTAGTAGAACACGGCCGAGCGGGCTATTGGTTTTGACGATGATAGTATGCGCCAGGAAGTATGGACGGAGACGCCGAGCGGCGAGGACTAGAGCGAAAGCCAGCTTCTCGAGCCCAGTGTAGCGAGATTCAGCATCTTTTAAAATGTGACTAAGGAAATACACAGGCTCTTCTCCGCTCGTCCTCACTAAAGCCGAGTCGATTGCTTGCTCGGTTGAAGACAAGTAAATACAAAGCGGCTCACTTACAACCGCCTTGGCCAATACCGGGAGAGAATTCAGATATGTCTTCAAATCTTCGAACGCCCGATCGCATTCTTCATCCCAGTGAAACTTTGTGGCCTTGCGCAAGATTTTGAAAAAAGGAAGGCTCCAGTCGGCAGTTTTGGATATGAATCTGGACAAAGCAGTTATTCGACCGGTCAAACGCTGCACTTCCCTCAGATTTCTTGGGGGCGGCATGTCTTGTAGGGCTTTTATTTTGCTGGGATTTGCTTCAATACCCCGCTCGGTCACTATGTACCCCAAGAAACGCCCCCCTTTTGCTCCGAACAGGCACTTCTGGGGATTTAGCTTGACCCCATATTTGCGTAGCGTTCGGAAGGTTTCTTCCATGTCCTTGAAGAGATCGGCCGCTCGGACGGACTTGATGAGGATGTCGTCCACGTACACTTCCAGATTTCGCCCGATCTGCTCTCTGAATACTTTATTTATCAAGCGCTGATAGGTGGCTCCCGCATTCTTCAATCCGAACGGCATCACATTATAGCAATATGTGCCGTCCGCCGTCACGAAGCTGACTTTTTCTTGATCTTCACGGGCGAGCGACACTTGATGATAGCCTTGGTAAGCATCGAGCATACATATTAATTCACAGCCGGCCGTAAAGTCCACCAACTGATCTATCCGGGGCAGAGGATAAAAGTCTTTCGGGCAAGCTTTGTTGAGGTCCCGAAAATATATGCATACTCTCCACTTGTTGCCCGGCTTGGAGACTAATACTACTTTAGCCAGCCAGCTCGGGAACTGCACCTCACGTATATGGCCAGCTTCCAAAAGCTTCTCCACCTCCGCTTGGATGATGGCATTCTGTTTTACTCTGCTTCACAGGCCGAGCGTCCGGTCGGACGTGGAGCTCATGCTGCGCTACACTTGGTGAAATTTCGGGCAGCTCATGCGTTGACCAGACGAAGACATCATGGTTTCTTCGGAGGCATTGGATCACCTCCTCTTTCTGGTTGGCCTCCAGATCGGACGCGATGGAGGTCGTGGCCTCCAATCGGGTCGGGTGTATCTGCACTTCCTCTTTTTCTTCATAAACTAAAGAGGGAGGCTTTTCAGTTATAGCGTTTACCTCGATCCGGGGCGATTTCTGAGCGGAACTTGCTTCTGCTCGGACCATTTCAATGTAGCATCGCCGAGTTGCCAGTTGGTCTCCCCGTACCTCTCCCACTTTGTCTTCGACGAGAAATTTGATCTTCGGGTGGAAGGTGGAGACGGCCGCTCGGAACTCGCTGAGCGCCGGTCGTCCTAAAATGACGTTGTAGGAAGAAGGAGAGTCGACCACCACGAAGTTCGCTGTCCTCGTCCTCCTGAGCGGCTCCTCTCCCAGCGAGATAGCCAGTCGGATTTGCCCGACCGGCAGGACTTCATTGCCCGTAAACCCGTAGAGCGGGGTCGTCATGGGCAGCAGCTCGGCTCGGTCAATTTGTAGTTGATCGAACGCCTTCTTAAATATGATGTTGACCGAGCTTCCTATGTCAATAAATACGCGGTGAATAGTATATTTGGCTATTACCGCTTTGATGAGCGTGGGACACTTCAACTCCTTCCAGTCCCCCCGAACGATTTCGGTCCACTACCGCTCTGCGACGCATGGATTTGAGCCGGACGCCGCTTTTCTTGCTCGGTTAGAGTCTCCTCCGTCGGCCCGCCAATGATAACGCTGATCTCGCCTGAAGTATTACTTCTATTCTCTTCTTCCCGAGCGGATGGTCGAGACCTTTCTCATATCGGCGATTCTCCTGCCTTGGAGAGCGTGCCGATTGAGAGTTCATTGCCGCCTATCGGTTCGCGTCCGACGGCTTCATGTGTTCTCCGCCTCCCGTCCGAGGGAGACCGTCGCCGCCATTCCGGCATAGGATGAGCCACGAAGGAAGACTTGCAATCCTTGTGTTGTGCGATCCGTCCGTGGAAGGAGCAACATCGTGGTCCATTTCTTCTTTGGCTTGGCGGCTACTTCTTGCACGTGGGACCTGGCATGGGGATCGGATTGCTCGCCCTTGGTCCTCCGGGCGGCTGATGAGTGGCGGTGGTTTCCGGTCGGAGGAGCCCTCGGTTGGAGTTTCTTTTTTCCTAGCCGCGCCTTCCACGTTGATGTATTCGCTCGCCTGTAGCATGTGATCATAGTCTCGGGGCCTGATGAGCGATCGGAAGAAATCCCATCCACTAGGCCTTGTGTGAAGGCATTCATCATGGTTTTCGAGGTGGCGTTGGAATGTCCATCGCCACTTTGTTGAACCGCTGGATGTAAGCTCGAGCGATTCACGGGCTTCTTGCTTGATGGCGATTGTCTTTTGGTAGCGTCGATTGCTCGCAAAATGGTGGAGGAAGGCCGTTGAAATCCTTGAAGCTCGTGATGGATCCGTCTGGCAGCCTCCGAAACCAGCGTTGAGGGTGGTGAGGAAAACCCGACACTTCACCCCATCCGTATATTGATGCAGGGTGGCTTCATTATCAAAGATGATCATCCGGGTCGGTTGTCCCATTATACTCGCCGATCGTTGGAGGCACGTAGTGCTTGGCGGGGATCTCGAGAATAGCCTCGAAATTGGCAATTAATCCTCTCGGAGGCGTCCGCCGGGCTTTCCTTTCCGCCATCTCGCCTAGGCATTTCGTCCGAAGAAGATCCCGATCTCTGTGAGCTGCGGTGCGGAATAGGGCTCGATGAAATGCAACGGTGGCCGGTGGTGCTTCCGCTCGACCGCCAGACGTTGCTGTTGCTCCCTGGTTCGAGCTTTTCTCCACAAGCTTAGCGACCCTTATCTCGACCAGAGCGTCGAGTTCCTCCGTCGAAAGCGTCACCGTGTGTTGTCGTCCAGCCTCGTCCATTGTTCCCGTTCGGATGCAGGAGCGATCCCACAGACGGCGCCAATTTGATCCTGTCTGAACGCTGACTCAACGGACGCTGGGAACGTGGCGCTCTCCGATTTGCTGATATAGATCTCCGGCTAGTCGTCCAAAGCTCCGGCGAACCTGCACAGAAGTCGGGCTGGGAAGGGGTTCCCGGCGGCGACCCTCCAACGCTCAAGTCAGGTAAGCAAATGGTGGAAAAAGTAGCTCCAAAGGTGTTTCACGCGTACCTCCGGCGAAGTATGAGGCTCGTTATATAGAACGGTGGAAGGGTTCCTGTGCGTCCACCGAAGCACATACATGTCCGCAGCCCATACTTCGGTATGTGTCTGTCAGGAAGCTTACCTGACGTCATATTGCTACAGTCCAATCACTTCTTCGATGGGACAACAGAACACCTCGTTGTCAGACTTGGAGTATGGCCTAGCCATAGGACTTGACCGCCGGCTGGGACGTACGTCCGGCCGGCTGGACGGAGACCGTCGTCCGGAAGGCCCTCATCCCCTACGCCGGTCGGGCGGCACGCCCCTCACGTCTCGCCTGTCGCTTGCATTGATATGTTGGGGAGACTTCCGGGCGAGTGCCTTCCGCTCGGCTCTTAGACATTGTTTCAACTGAGCGTCGGAATCCCGACCCCTGTCAGGGCACCTCTTACTGTTGGATGCTTCTCGGTTAACCGATCGGTCTATCCTTTTCTTCCGAGTCCGGTCGGATCATCCTCCTCCGATGGACCCCCCGGCCCTTTAATCTCCACGTGGCGTTGACCTCTTGCAATGGGGCCCCCTGCCTTGACCACCGGATCAGGAGTGATCATTGGTAAACCCATTCGTATATGGGTGTGACTTGCCATTGGATCGATAAGTTTTGGAACCTCCAAAAAAGATTGTTAGCTTATAGAGTTTTTGATGAATCACATAATGCTTATAACATCGCACAATTATTATGTTTAATTTTAGAAGAATATGACTTAACTTATAAAATATTTTCAATATCATTAGATAATGCTAGTTCCAATACCGCTTGTATAGATGATCTAAAATTTGTTTATCAACTTATTATTGGCGGTTTATTTTTTCATATTCGTTGTGTATGTGCTATGTTTTAAATTTATGTGTTCAAGATTGTTTAAAAATTTTAGAAAGTTGTATTAAACCAATTAGAATTGTAATTTCTTATTTATGGTCTCATCCATCTATAATGAAACAATGGGGTAGGTTTTGTAAAACTAATGAAATGAAACCTAAAAAATTTCCACGTGATGCACCAACACGTTAAAATTCAACATACTAATTATTACAAGATTTATTTCAATATAAAGAATTATTATGTTCATTTTTTGCATAAAATACTAATACTAATATATATTTATTTTCACAACAATAGAATATTTGTAGTAGTATTTGTGAAATTTTAAAAGTATTTAATGATGCAACCGAATAATTTTCCGGTGTTTATTATCCCACTACTCAATTCTTGTTATTGTCAAGCTTCTGGACCAAGGCTGTATTTAAAGCCTTGGTCGGGGCGCTTGGAAGGGTTCCAGGCTACTAGAAGGGGATAAAACTTTATCTCCTTCGCAACGGTCAACATCCACATCGACCGTGGATAAAAAGAGGTTCCGGGCGCCTAGACCCTTAAAGTCAACAAGGTTGACTTTTTTATCAGGACTCTCTGCTCCGGTGCTGCTCGCCTCGATCTGGGTCTTCCGCTCCGGCTCCGTTCGCTTGGGTGATTTCGGCGAACCGAAATAAGGCTCACTCGAATCCAATTTCGGCCTTCTCCTCGAGTAGGCTTCCACTCCGGTTTCTCGTCCCTCTAACGTCGTGTACGTTCTTTTCGTCCACCGGTGTACTCTTCCACAGCTCTTCTGTCCTTCGGATGCACCGAGTCCGTCGGCTCCCTTCTCATGTCATCCTTCTCGTTAGCTGCGTATTCTGTTTGATTTCCTGTACTCCTAAGCTCCTGCACACTTAGACACGATGATCAAAAACTAACAGAATATAATTTAACTTGTTTGATTATATCAAAATAACCTTAGATTTCAATAGATACATCATACATGTGTGACTTGGAAGAAGGAAAGGAAGAACTGTATGAAGGAAAGAAGAAAAAAATGAAAAGTGAAAGGTGAAGACCAGGAAGAAGAAAGAGGAAAGAGGAAAGAAAGAGAATCAAAATATTTGTCTACTTAGACAGAAAGGGGAGAAAAAAAGGAGAAATAAATGTTTGTCTTCTTTTAAAGAAGATTTGGATTAGATAGGGATGATTTTTTTTTCATAATCTTAAATCTTTACTAGCTTGGTGGGATCGTAAATGCAAAGCGTTACACCGGCTTTAATTTGATCTAAAATAACATGCACATTGAGTGAATCGTGCCATCAATTCGATGGAGGGATGTAAATTTCATACTTGCAAAATCTATAAAAGATCAAGCCTAAGCTTGAGATAATATTGGTGACAATCTCGAACTTTAATACTTGCATTCAAGTTAAAATTGACTTGCACATCAAATTGTCTATAGTAAAATACTTCTATCTCTTTTTCGCAAAACATATAGGACCACTTCTGTACTTAGTCAATAGGGTCGACCGACCAACATTAGCAGGACCGGACCAGATCATCCTTGAACCATGAATATCACCACCTTAAACTATTATACTATTAGAAGAGGGATGGTTCGATACACGAAATTCCTATTAATATAGATCTCGATGATGAAGAAGAGGGCCCGGTCGTACAGTGGTCAATGATACGTGGAAGTCAAAGTCAAGATGGGCAGTCCAATGTTCTTGCCGAGCGATCGGCCATGATAGCGCCTCGATCGGCGCGAAGACAGATCGATCGCAGGTCGGGTTTCCGATGCTCAGGGGTTCTCGTATGAAAGAGTCGATTCGCCGAGCGGCATGTTCGCTTGGCCGAGCTACCGAACAACTAAAGCTGCATGGCCGTCCGAGTATGCGACCGAGCGGCTTACCCGCTCGGCCTAGTAACAGATGAGAGAGAAGAGGACAAAATGGACAGCTGGCGATATCCTTCTCGAGACATGCACCGCCGACAGGTATTATGGTCGGCGACCAGACTGGACAGAAGATCATACGGTGGAAGTTTCCACTGTCATGTCGGAGATATGCTCGGATGGTTGCGGTATGGTGTCAGGTATACTTTTCTGACACGTCCATTTTGAGGTATGCTTTGAGGAGCGTGCACACCTCGGGAAGTGTGCAGCCCCCCTGGATCCTATATAAGGACCCCTAGACTTCGATGGAGGTATGCGCAATTCTTCACTGTAGTTATAGTCTAGTTACTCTGCTTCTACTTCATCTCGTTGTCGCCTGACTTGAGCGTCGGAGGGTCGTCGTCGGGAACCTCTTCCCGGCTCGGCTTTGTTGTAGGTTCGCCGGAGGTCCACGTCATCTTGGAGGTCATCTGAAGACAACAGCGAGCGCCACGTCCCCAGCGCCCGTCAACTCGACTCTCGGACAGGATCAATTTGGCACCGTCTGTGGGAACACACCTGAATCCGAGCCGAGAAGATGGAGGAAGCTAGGTGTTCACACACCGTGACGCTCTCTCCCGAAGAACTCGACGCGCTCAACCAGGTGCGAGCGACAAAGATAGTAGAGCAGCAGCAAAAAAGCATTAGCCGAACAGATGGCGCAGCAGGCGACCTCGGCGTCGGGCGGCCGAGTGACCCAAGAAGATCGACCGGAGCAATACTCCACTTGGGCATAGAATAAAGGTCAGACTGGCACACCAGGAGACGTGTCGCCCGCCCCTATTCTGTTTGTTGGGTTTTTCGGGATGCAAAAACTTCTTTTTGCGTTGCAAAAACCTCGAATCTCATGCCAACGGATCCGTGCGAAGTTACAAAATTTCGTAAAAACTTTGTGTACATGTTTTCTATCCTAGATCTACACTAGATCTATAAGGAAGAGACTTATACCTTTGTAGCGAAGCCCTTCGCGTATCCCGCTCGTCCAAGGTTCGTCGGATCTCAAGGTTGTCAAGTGTACAACCCTCTATGTGTATCCACATGAACAAATTAAATCGATGGAGAGAACCTCTAAAGATGTGCTAGCAACCTTAGAGGATCAGCAATGGTGGATGAGAGAGAGAGAAGAAAGGTAGAGAGAAAGAAGAAGGAGGTTACCAAAACCAAATGAAACTCATTCTTGTGAATTAAGTGGTCGGCCACCTTTTGAGGCTTATAAACCTCCATGGGATTTCAAGAGTCACAACTCTTGATCTCCCTCATGAGGTGACACACACATGTGCTAACTTTGATGATGTGGTACATCATCATTAGTCCACTTAATGCCAACTCACAAATGAGGTGGCAATGGTCAAGTCAAACTTGACCTTTCATCTTCCTCTCAAGTCAAGTCAAACTTGACCACTTCTCTCCCATGGTTGATCAAATCTAACCATTGGTTCAAGTCAATTTTAATTTAATGAATCTCTATTCATTGAATTAAATTGGCTCAATGAGTCTAAGTCCAAATTAGACTCATTTAACACATGAACCAAATTGAGTCCAACTAAATTAGTTTACTTTGGATTACTCTTAATCCATTTTGGTTCATCACATGAACCTAATCCTCTTGGTTCATCATATGAACCTAAGCTCCATCTAATTGCCCTTTGTGTGTGACCCTATAGGTTCTTGTAACGTTGGCAATGCTCCTAAACCCATTTAGAAGCATAAGTAATGAGTGATATCTAGCAACACATCATTACTACCCATGTTACAAGAATATTGAGATCCAACATCACCTTGTGATTACTAGTTGTGACCCTTCACAATATATGACAAGTGTCATTCTATCCTTGACATCTAGATTGATCAATATGAGACATAGACCGTGTTATCCTCTAATCAATCTAAATCTTGAATCCCAAGTATACTCACTCAATCAAATGAGCTCAACATCTTATATTGACTCATTTGGGCATGACCATGCACTTAGTGGTGTCACTCTATCAAGAATAATGATGTCACTCCCGTCATATAGGAGGGATAGATCTCATCTACATCACTCACATCCCTCCGCATAATTCGTTACATACTCAGTAGTCGCCTTTATAGTCCACCCAGTTACAGGTGACGTTTGACGAAACTAAAGTATTTAACTCCTTATGTAGAGAACCATGGTGACTTCAGGTCCAATGACTAATAGTCATACTAATAGTCACATGAGAAAGTATATGACACTCATATAACGATCCATGATACTTTCTCATGGCGGGTCATTCAGTATACATTCTCCAATGCATACTCATGTGTCAACTTGATATCTCCATATCCATGACTTGTGAGATCAAGTCATCGAGTTGACCTACATGCTAGTCTCGTCGTATTAACATTGTCTCTGAATGTTAATACTTGACTAGGAATGATTAAGAGTAGTGTTCCCTATATCATCTCACTATCGATTCAACTAACCGATTGATATAAGTAAGAACCTTCTACTCAAGGACGCTATTATACTTAGTTATTTGACACCAATACAAGTAAGCATAATAATCATAAACAAATGCCTTTATATATATATATAAGAATATGATACAACGAGTCCATACAACAATCATCAAATGATTGACTCTAGGACTCTAACGAACAATCTCCCACTAGCACTAGTGCCAATCAATATAGGCTCTAAGGCCCAAAGACCTAGTGTGGCCATCATGCTTTCTCTATGCCAAAGCCTTGGTTAAGGGATCTACGATATTAGCCTCAGTGGGTACTCTGCAAATCTTCACATCTCCTCTATCGATGATCTCTCGAATGAGATGGAAGCGCCGTAGTATGTGTTTGGTCCGCTGGTGTGAGCGAGGTTCCTTAGCCTGTGCTATTGCTCCATTGTTGTCACAATAGAGCTCTATGGGATCAGCTATGCTAGGAACCACCCCAAGTTCAGTAATGAACTTGCGGATCCAAACTGCCTCCTTTGCTGCTTTTGATGCAGCAATATACTCGACCTCTGTTGTAGAATCAGCGACTGTGTCCTGCTTCGAACTCTTCCAGCTCACAGCACCACCATTTATGCAAAACACGAACCCAGACTGCGATCGATAATCATCCTGGTCAGTTTGGAAGCTAGCATCACTGTAACCCTTTACAGCTACTCGTCATCGCCTCCATATATCAAGAAATATTCTTTATTCCTTCTCAAGTACTTAAGAATATTCTTGACCGCTATCCAGTGACTTTCACCTGGATCTGACTGGTATCTGCTCATCATGCTCAAAGCATACGAGACATCAGGACGAGTACATAGCATGGCATACATGATAGATCCTATGGCTGAAGCATAAGGGATCTGATCCTTGTGGTCTCTCTCCTCTCTAGAAGAGGTACCTTGAGTCTTTGAAAGACTCACACCATGTGACATTGGCAGAAATCCCTTCTTGGAGTTCTGTATGGCAAACCGTAGTAGTACCTTGTCAATGTATGTACTCTGACTTAGGCCAAGCAATCTCTTAGATCTATCTTTATAGATCTGTATGCCTAGAATGCGGGATGCTTCACCTAAGTCCTTCATTGAGAAACAAGTCCCTAGCCAAGTATTGACAGACTGCAGCAAAGGGATGTCTTTTCCAATGAGTAGTATGTCATCCACATACAATATAAGGAAGACAACTGTGTTCCCTACAACCTTCTTGTAGACACAGGGTTCATCTTCATTCTTGATGAAACCAAACTGTTTGATCGCATCATCGAATCGAAGATTCCAGCTCCGAGAAGCTTGCTTTAGTCCATAAATGGACCTATGCAGCTTGCATACTCTGCCAGTATGCTGTGGATCTACAAAACCCTCAGGTTGTGTCATGTACACATCCTCGAGCAGGTTTCCATTCAGAAACGCGGTTTTGACATCCATCTTCCAGATCTCATAATTGTGGTACGCTGCAATAGCAAGCATGATCCGAATGGACTTAAACATCGCTACTGGAGAAAATGTTTCATCATAGTCAATACTGTAGGACCGTTGGGCCGGCTAGAGGGGTTGGTAAACAACCTGTCAATTAAAAATAGACAACCCTTCCTCGAACGATTAAGCTAACACTTGTAAAATGAATTAAGCAGATAAATAAAAGCATAAAAGAAAAGACGAGGCACCAGATGTTTACTTGGTTACAACCGATGTGGTTGTTACTCCAAGGAAGATTAAGCTCAAAAACTCCTTCAGGCGGAGAAGCCTCTTACAGCGTTTAGGCACAAAAAACAGAAGCTTAACTACAACTAAAGCATACAAGTGTTTGGAAATAGAATGATCGTAATTATTGCTCGGACCAAGGCTATATTTATAGCCTTGGTGGCGCTGAAGGGTTCCGGCGCCCTAGGGGGATAAGATTTATCCCTCAGCTGGATCGAGTCAAAGCTCGATCCGTGAAATCACTCCGGCGCCGGACGCTTCGGCACCGGATAGCTCCGGCGCCCGACAGCCCGGGCGCTGAGCCAAAAGTCAACCATTGACTTTTGGTTCGTCTCTTCTCGGTTGACTCGCCCCGTCCGGATCTTTCTGCTCCGGCTCCGCTTGCTTGGGTGATCTCTGACATCCGGAATAGGGCTCACCCGAACCCATCTTCCGGTCTTCTCGAGCATGCTTCCCTCCGGCTTCTCGTTCATCGGAATTGTCGCGTGTCCCTTCTCGTCCACCAGCGTACTCATCCGCAGACTTCATCCCTCGGTCGCACCTCGTGCCGACCTTCGCGCTAGCTGCGTCTCTTGCTCCTCGAGCAATCTTCCACTCCGGCTTTCGTACCTCGGAACCACCGCGCGCACTTCCTTCTCGTCCGACGGTGTACTCTTCCGCAGCACCTCGTCCCTCGGACGCACAGCGTGCCGTCCTTCTCGCTAGCCGCGTCTTCCGCTCGAGTACCTGTGCTCCTAAGCTCCTGCACACTTAGACACAAGGTTAGAAACAACGCAGGACCTAACTTAACTTGTTGATCACACCAAAACAACCTTGGGGTTCCAACAAATACCATGAATTTGCTTGAAACCTTTAGCTACCAAGCGACCCTTATAAATAAGTCCATCTATGTCAGTCTTTCTCTTAAAGATCCACTTACACCCAATGGGTTTGACCCCTTCAGGTGGATCAACCAAAGTCCATACTTGGTTAGTGTACATGGATTCCATCTCGGATCTCATGGCCTCTAGCCATTTCTTAGAATCTGGTCTCATCACAACTTCCTGATAGGAGGTAGCTCATCCTCAATAAGCACAACATCATCATGGTCAGACAAGAGAAATGAGTATCTCTCAGGCTGATGACGTACCCTATCAGATCTGCGAAGAGGTAGGTCTACTTGAACTGGTTGTGGTTCCTCAACTCCTTGTGGAACAACATCATCCACAACACTTTGTGGTTCCAGTTCAACTTCCATCGAGGCTTCAGTGCTATGGTCCACATCTTAAACTTCTTCAAGATTGAACGTACTCCCACTAGTCTTTCTAGAAACAAAATCCCTTTCTAGAAATACCTCAGTCTTAACCACAACTATCTTGTGTTGGCTGGGAATGTAGAAGTAATATCCCTTCGTTTCCTTGGGATATCCAATAAAATAGTACTTATCGGATTTGGGTCCCAGTTTGTCCGAGACTTGACGTCGAACGTAAGCCTCACAACCCCAAATCCTCATAAAAGACACCTGGACATCTCTTCCAGTCCATATCCTATATAGTGTCTTTATTACAGCCTTAGATGGAACTTGGTTGAGAATGAAGGCTGCTGTGTCTAGAGCATAGCCCCAAAGATATATGGGAAGATCTGTGTGACTCATCATAGACTGTACCATATCTAATAAAGTATGATTCCTCCTTTTGGATACACCATTCCACTGTGATGTTCCAGGAGGAGTGAATTGAGATAGAATCTCACACACAGCTAGATAGTCACGAAACTCATGGCTAAAGTATTCATCACCTCGATCTGATAGAAGTATCTTAATATTCTTGCCAAGCTAGTTTTGTACTTCATTCTTGAATTCTTTGAACTTTTCAAAGGATTCTGACTTATGTGTCATCATATACATATAACTATATCTACTGAAATCATCAGTAAATGTAATGAAGTACCTATAACCACCCTTAGCAGTGACATTGAAAGGTCCACATACATCACTATGTATAAGTCCTAACAAGTCAGTCGCTCTCTCGCTGTGTCCACTAAAGGGAGTCTTGGTCATCTTGCCCAGTAGGCATGACTCGCATGCCTCATATGATTCAAAATCAAATGAGTCCAGCAAACCATCTTTATGGAGCTGGGATAAGCGTTTGTCATTTATATGACCTAAGCGACAGTGCTAGATATAGGTTTGGTTCATGTCATTGACTTGAACCTCTTGGTACTTATGTTATAGATAGGGTTCTCAAGGTCTAGAATATAGAGTCCGTTCATTACAGGTGCACTATAATAGAACATATCATTTAAATAAACTGAACAACATTTATTTTTTATTATAAATGAAAAGTCTTTCTTGTCTAAACAAGAAACTGATATAATGTTCTTAGTCAAAGTAGGCACATAACAACAATCATCCAATTCTAGTACAAGCCCAGAGGGCAGAGATAGAGAATAAGTTCCTACAGCAATAGCAGCAACCCGTACTCCATTGCATACTCGTAGGTCCACCTCGCCCTTCATCAATGCCCTGCTATTTCTCAGCTCCTGCACATTAGTACAAATGTGAGAAGCACATCCGGTATCTAATACTCATGATGAAGAAATAGATAGATTGACTTCTATAACATATATACCTGAAGTGGAAGTCTCACTTCTCTTCTTCTTAAGATCTTCTAGGTACACTTTGTAGTTCCTCTTCCAGTGACCGGTCTGACCGCAGTGGAAGCAGGTAGCATCCTTAGCAACCCCTCCTTTGAGTTTCAGTGCCTTGCCTCTGCCCTTGGCTTGGGACTTTCCCTTACCTTTGGGCTTGGGCTTGCCCTTGCCCTTATGCTTTTGTACCATCAGAATGGAATTGGGCTTAACCTTCTTAAGGTTGAACTCAGCAGTTCTTAACATGCTAAGTAGCTCGGGTAGTGGCTTGTCAATTTCATTCATGTTATAATTTAGAACGAATTGACTATAGCTATCTGACAAGGATTGCAAGATCAGGTCAGTGGCCAGCTCTTGGCCAAGTGGGAATCCCAACTTCTGTAAGTTTTCTATGTACCCAATCATTTTGAGTACATATGGGCCTACGAGAGTCCCATCTTGCATCTTGCACTGAAACAGTGCCTTAGAGATCTCGAATCTCTCGTGCCTCGCTTGTCCTTGATATAGTTGACGAAGATGTTCAACCATATCATAAGCGCTCGTTGCTTCTGAAGCTCGGAGTTCATGGTCGCGAGCATAAGACATGACACATCTAATGCGTCATCTTGATGCTTCTTGTAAGCATCACGATCACCGCATGGCGAAGGGTGAGGTGCCTCGGAATGGGGCCCGGGACGCTTCTTTCGAGTGAGAACTATTCTCTGCATCACCCGGAAGTTAGCTCCATTGAGCTTGTCCTTATCGAGGACAGAACGTAGGGAGAAGGAGTTCGTGTTTGACGACATGGTAATCTACAACAGAAAAATGCAGAAAAATAAATATCATATTCCAATTAATCATCTAATTAGGCTTTTAATTAAATGATGCTCCCACTGAATTATACAATTTTTGTAGAATCAAGTCATGGTCGTGGTCAAACCATACTTACTAGATTCTAACTAGCTATAATTCGTGTGGGACAAGATCCACATCATATTACGCCTTGAGTTAGCTTTGGCTAAATCACCCAAGACTTAGTATGATCGGTAGGTAACTAATTACCAATTACATCTGTATGCAACTCTTGTTTATAAGATCAAGATCCGCATATATATTAAAACTTGAGTTAGCTTTGGCTAAATCACCCAAGAATTAATATAAATGTGATTTTGACCTATCTACCAACCATTGGAAAATACCTATAGTTAAACTCGATCCAATTGAGTTAACTAGTTACTCAATTTAATTGAGTTGTACTCACCCATGCGTTGATAGGCGGGACCAAGATTGTCCCTCCACACCCTACCAAGATAATATGCGTTGCTATGCTTTGGCAGATTCAACAACAACATGTGATCGAGGTAGTGATGGGTATCACGGCATGGTAGGCATTTAGAGTTGACGCGATTGAGATATAATCTAATCGACGATGTGTATCATATACGCGATTTAGATCTAATCTAATCGTGGAGGTGCATCATGTACGCGATTTAGATCTAATCTAATCATTAAGACACTAATTAATTACTATTCTAGCATGCATCACATACACACACACACAAGCAATTAATTAAATTTTGTGATTAGTCATGGCCCTACTACAATCTTCTCAAGCCAATGAGAAGATTGGTTGGTCAACCTAGGGTCAATAGCTTCTCCAAGCTCCTCCCTTTGACCGCCATGTGTTGCTCGCACCCTCCTCGTAATTCCGTCTCGAGTGGACCTTCCACCGCTCCAATTTTGTACATTACAAAAGGTGAAACTCGAGTTACATTCTAGTCTAAAAACTATTTTACAACAGGAATATAAATAGAAGGGCACGATGCGCAGGTCGCGAATAAAGTACAACACGCACAAACACATAAGATGGCGCACAGGCCATATTATGAATTACAACACATAGTTTCAATCAAATTGGATTCTTTGGGCCATGACCATCACAAAATGATACATAATTCTAAATTATGTAATTTCCATAAATTTCTGTAATTTTTTCTAATATTTTTACGATTTTATGAGTCACAACTTCCCGGCGGTCTCGATTAGTGATTTTCGGGCGCAATCGCGGAACAAAGCCTCTTACGGGGTTAGGGGCAGCACCTCTACGTGCGATATAACCATCGCAAGTGTTCCTAAGCGATCCTACAGCGCCTTAAGTTGCTATCCCAAAATATTTTGGGTGAGACCTTGTCGATTCAAAAGGTGTTTCTCGGTAGTCGAAGCCTACAAGTGTTGAAACACTTGTTGCTTCGCTTCTACGAGAAAAATACCCATAAAATACATAAAAATCATAAATTTACAGAAAGTTACAGAACTGATATTTTTCATAAAAATACAAACGAAACTCGTACACGCTTCGCACGTGGCTCTTATACCACTGTTGGATTTTTCGAGCCGCAAAAATCGCTTTTTGCGTTGCGGAAACCCCGAATCCCATGCCACCGGATCCGTACGAAGTTATAAAATTTCGTAAAAACTTCGTGTACATGTTTTCTAGCCTAGATCTACACTAGATCTACAAGGAAGAGACTTATACCTTTGTAGCGAAGCCCTTCGCGTATCCCGCTCGTCCAAGGTTCGCCGGATCTCAAGGTTGTCAAGTGTACAACCCTCTATGTGTATCCACACGAACAAATAGATGGAGAGAACCTCTAACGATGTGCTAGCAACCTTAGAGGATTAGCAATGGTGGAGGAGAGGGAGAGAAGGAAGGTAGAGAGGAAGAAGAAGGAGGTTACCAAAACCAAATGAAACTCACTCTTGTGAATTAAGTGGTCGACCACCTTTTGAGGCTTATAAACCTCCATGGGATTTCAAGAGTCACAACTCTTGATCTCACTTATGAGGTGGCACACACATGTGCTAGCCTTTATGATGTGGCACATCATCATTAGTCCACTTAATGCTAACTCACAAATGAGGTGGCAATGATCAAGTCAAACTTGACCTTTAATCTTCCTCTCAAGTTAAGTCAAACTTGATCACTTCTCTCCCATGGTTGATCAAATCTAACCATTGGTTCAAGTCAATTTTAATTTAATGAATCTCTATTCATTGAATTAAATTGGCTCAATGAGTCTAAGTCCAAATTAGACTCATTTAACACATGAACCAAATTGAGTCCAACTCAATTAGTTTACTTTGGATTACTCTTAATCCAATTTGGTTTATCACATGAACCTAATCCTCTTGGTTCATCATAATCTCCATCTAATTACCCTTTGTGTGTGACCCTATAGATTCTTGTAACGTTGGCAATACTCCTAAATACATTTAGAAGCATAAGTAATGAGCGATATCTAGCAACGCATCATTACTACCCAAGTTACAAGAATGTTGAGATCCAACATCACCTTGTGATTACTAGTTGTGACCCTTCACAATATTTGACAAGTGTCCTTCTATCCTTGACATCTAGATTGATCAATATGAGGCATAGACCGTGTCATCCTCTAATCAATCTAAATCTTGAATCCCAAGTAGACTCACTCAATCAAATGAGCTCAACATCTCATATTGACTCATTTGGGCATGACCATGCACTTAGTGGTGTCACTCTATCAAGAATAATGATGTCACTCCCGTCATATAGGAGGGATAGATCTCATCTACATCACTCACATCCCTCCGCATAATTCGTTACATACCCAGTAATCGTCTTTATAGTCCACCCAGTTACGGGTGACGTTTGACGAAGCCAAAGTATATAACTCCTTATGTAGGGAACCATAGTGACTTCAGGTCCAAGGACTAATAGTCATACTAATAGCCACATGAGAAAGTATATGACACTCATATAACGATCCATGATACATTCTCATGGCGGGTCATTCAGTATACATTTTCCAATGCATACCCATGTGTCAACTTGATATCTCCATATCCATGACTTGTGAGATCAAGTCATCGAGTTGACCTACATGCTAGTCTCATCACATTAATATTGTCCTTGAATGTTAATACTTGACTAGGAATGATTAAGAGTAGTGTTCCCTATATCATCTCACTATCGATTCAACCAATCGATTGATATAGGTAAGAACCTTCTACTCAAGGACGCTATTATACTTAGTTATTTGGCACCAATACAAGTAAGCATAATAACCATAAATAAATGCCTTTATATACATAAGAATATGATACAACGAGTCCATACAACAATCATCAAATGGTTGGCTCTAGGGCTCTAACTAACACTGTTCCATCGGGCTCTGTTCCAGACCCCGTCTGAGTTAGCTCAAGCCAACCAAGGGTCATCTGATGAAGCCCTCGCCCGGGATGTTAAGAAGGGCAAGGCACCTCAGACCAAGTCATCTCCCGAGTGGATTAATCTCCAATTTTCCAAAGCAATCTTGCAGGACCTGCTCTCGAGGCACTATGCCCCACTGGCGATCGGGGAGTACAGCGACGCAACCGACCCGGATGACCATTTTGGTAAGTTCGACAATGCCGCTACTCTCCACCAATATACCGACGGAGTCAAATGCAGGGTCTTCCTCACCACCCTGTCCGGCTCCGCACAGCGTTGGTTCCGGAGGATGCCAGACGTATCAATTCGGAGTTTCAAGGAATTCCGAGCGGCATTTCTCCACCACTTTGTCAGGAGCCGACGCTACTAGAAGACCAGTGTCACCTTATTTTCCATGAAGCAAGGGCCGAGAGAGAGCCTCCAAGCCTACATCCAGCGTTTCAACCAGGCGGCCATGGATATCCTTACGGTCTCATCCGAGACAATGATGCATGCCTTCACTCAGGGTTTAGTCAATGGGGATTTCTTCTGCTCGCTCATCCAAAAGCCACCCCGCGACTACGACCACATGCTGAAGAAGGAAAATGAATATATCAACGTGAAAGAAGCTCATGCGGCCAGGAGGAAAGAAGCCCCTCTCGAGCTTTCAGCCCCGGCCGTGCGGAGGCCGCCGGCTAGCCATCAACCGCTAAGAGGACCTCGCACTGAGGGAACACGTCCTCATCAGGAAACGAGGCCACACGTTGTCCAACATGTGGCAGCCTATCGACCCAAGCAAAAAGGAAAGGTATGGACTCTCATGTTTTGTTCGCTTCACCAGTCAGCAACCCACAACACCCGCGATTGTCGGAGTCTCGGCCCGATTGCTCACCCAACGCTGAGAAGCTATCGACGCCGATCACCTTCGCCCGATCGACGCCGTCGACACCAGAGTACTGGACGGCGGGTGGCTAGGGAGTCCCCCGAACGACAACATCATCATCAGCCGAGGGCCAATCCCCGAGTCTCACAGGAGCGAGTGAGACCGTCCGCTCGGGAGGAAGAAAACAGGAGCAACACTGCTCGAGGCGAGATTAGCATCACTGCTGGTGGACCAACAGGCGGTGACTCAAACCGGGCCAGAAAGTTATACGCTCGGCAGCTAAGGATCCATGAAGTAGGTTGCGGTCAGGAGCAAGCACAGGGCTCTGAGATCAGTTTCGGGCCCAGAGACCTTGAAGGAGTTGAAGTACCGCATGACGACGCACTCATCATCCGGGCAGTAATAGCAAATTATACTATTCACCGCATATTCATTGATACAGGTAGCTTGGTCAACATTATTTTTAAGAAGGCGTTCGATCAACTACAAATTGACCGAGCCGAGTTGCTGCCTATGACAACCCCGCTGTACGAATTTACTGACAATGAGGTTCTGCCGGTCAGGCAAACCAGGTTAGCCATCTCGCTCGGAGAGGAGCCGTTGCGGAGGACGCGGACCACAAACTTTATTGTGGTCGATGCCCCCTCCGCCTACAATGTGATACTGGGGCGACCGGCTCTCAACGAGTTCCGGGCAGTCGTCTCAACCTTCTATCAAAAGATCAAATTTCCTGTTGAGGACAAGGTGGGAGAAGTCCGCAGCTATCAGCTGGCCGCCCGGCGATGTTATGTGGAGATGATCCGAGCTGAATCGAGGTCCGCTTGGAAAACTCCGCGCCTTGAGGTAAACTCCATAATCGAAAAGCCTCCGTCCTTAGTTTATGAAGAAAAGGAAGAGGTGCAGATCTAGGATGGCAAACTGGGAGCCACCACGTTCATCTCTTCCGACCTGGAGACGAACCAGAAGGAAGATCTAATCAGTTGCCTGCGGCACAACCATGATGTCTTTGCATGGTCAACTCACGAGCTACCATGTGTCCGGCCAAGCGTCGCGCAGCATGAGCTCCACGTCCGGCCAGACGCTTGGCCAGTGAAGCATAGGAAGCGAGACTTCAGTGCGGAGCAGAACGTCATCATCCGAGCGGAAGTGGAGAAGCTCCTGGAAGCCGGCCACATATGGGAGGTGTAGTTCCCAAGCTGGCTCGCGAATATGGTACTGGTCTCCAAGCCGAGCAATAAGTGGAGGGTCTGCATCGACTTCAGGGATCTGAATAAGGCGTGCCCGAAAGACTTTTACCCTCTGCCCCGAATTGACCAGATGGTGGATTCGACTGCAGGATGCGAGCTGATATGCATGCTGGATGTCTATCAAGGTTACCACCAAGTACCGCTCGCCCGAGAGGATCAGGAGAAAAGTGAGCTTCATTACGGCGGACGACACCTACTGTTACAACGTAATGCCATTCGGACTGAAGAACACCGGTGCCATATACCAGCGGCTCATGAACAAGGTGTTCCAGAATCAGATCGGGTGAAACTTAGAGGTATATGTTGACGACATACTTATTAAATCAATTCGGGCAGCCAACCTTTGTGCAGATATAGAAGAAACCTTCCAGACGCTGAGGACGTACGGAGTCAAGCTGAATCCCCAAAAGTGTCTATTCGGAGCAAGGAGCGGTCGCTTTCTGGGGTACATCATTACCAAGCGGGGCATAGAGGCGAATCCCAGCAAAGTGAAGGCACTGCAGGACATGCCGCCTCCCAGAAACTTGAGGGAAGTGCAACGCCTTACCGGTCGGATAACGGCCTTGCCACGGTTCATCACCAAAACGACTGATCAGAGCTTGCCTTTCTTCAAGATTCTGCGCCGAGCCACCAAATTCCAATGGGATAGAGAATGCGACCAGACATTTGAGGAATTAAAGGTTTATCTAAACTCTTTGTCTGTATTAGCTAAGACCAACATTGGCGAGACGCTCCGCATCTACTTATCCTCGACCGAGCATGCTGTAGGCTCGGCGTTAGTACGACAGGACGGCGAAGAACAACCCGTGTATTTTCTGAGTCACATTCTAAAGGATGTTGAGTCCCGCTACACCGGTCTCGAAAAGCTTGCCTTTGCGCTAGTCCTCGCCGCTCGGAGGCTTCGACCTTATTTCCTCGTGCACACGATAAACGTCATGACGAATAGCCCTTTAGGGAGAGTTCTTCTCAACCCGGAGGCGTCCGGACGGCTGATTAAGTGGACAACCGAGCTTAGTAAATTTGGTATCCAGTACCAACCCCGCACGACCATTAAGGCCAAATCATTGGCGGACTTCATCACCGAAGTGCAGAATCCCGAGCCCGAAGCTTTATGGAGAGTATATGTGGATGGGTCATCCACTCGACTCGAGAGTGGTATTGGTATTCTATTAATCTCCCCTCAAGAAGAGCGGATGCATCTGTCCGTCCGGCTGGACTATCAGGCAACCAATAATGAAGTAGAATATGAAGCCCTCATAGCGGGATTACAGACTGCTCGGCATGTGGGAGCGAGCCGAGTAATGATCTACTCAGACTCTCAGCTTGCCACTCAGCAGCTCTTAGGATCCTTCGATATAAACAACCCCAGACTCAGGCTCTACGCGGAAGCTTTCGAAAGGCTCAAAACCAACTTTTGTGAGGTTGTCATACAGAAGATCCCCCGAGCGGAGAACCAAGTGACAAATGAATTGGCCAAACTTGCAAGTTCAATAATGTCGATCGTCATCCAACAAATGATTGAGCATGTAGCCTTAGTGGCTCACATTGACAGGATGGAGGGCCTCACGTTCCTAAACGACTGGAGGACGACCATAATGGAATTTTTACGATCTGGAGCTACGCCATCCGATCGGGAAGAGGCCCAGTTGCTGAGAAGGAAAGCCGGACAGTTCACCCTCATCGGGGATTAGCTCTACAAGAAGGCTTTCGCCCGACCATTACTAAAATTCGTCAGCTCGGAGGACGCGGAATACATACTACAAGAAGTACATCAAGGGTCTTGTGGAGGACACCCGGGCGACCGCTCATTGGCGAAGAAGATTCTGCTAGCTGGGTACTTTTGACCGACCCTCCAGGAAGATGCCGCTCGGATCGTTGCCACTTGCCTTTCCTGTCAAAAATATCACAACTCCACCCACTGGCCCACTGAGGAGATGAAGGCATCTATAGTCTCCTGCCCGTTCGACCAGTGGGGCATGGATATTGTGGGACCTTTTCCGATGACGACCGGGCAACGAAAGTTTTTACTTGTGGCGGTGGACTACTTCTCCAAATGGGTCGAGGCCGAGCCATTGGCAAAAATAGACGAGCAGATGGTCAAGAAGTTCATCTGACAGCACATAATATGTCGGTTCGGCATTCCACGCCGGCTCGTGTCCGACAATGGACGACAGTTCGTCGGACAGCAGTTCCGAGAATGGTGCGAGGGGTACGGTATTCAGCAACGTTTCACCTCTGTAGCCTATCCGTAAAGCAACGGGTAGGCCGAGGTCGCTAATCGGGAGATCCTTTGGATTCTTCGAGTTCGGCTCGACCGTGTTGGTGGCAGCTGGGCAGATGAACTCCCAGGTGTGTTATGGGCGATTCACACTACCCATAAGGAGAGAACGGGGGTCACGCCTTTCCACTTGGTGTACGAAGGAGAGGCTATCGTTCCCGTAGAGGTCGGAGTAGAATCCGATCGGGTGCAACAATACGACGTGAGTAACACCGAGCGGAGGCAGCTGGAGCTGGACTTGATAGATGAGGCGCGAGCCAAAGCAGCCGTCCGGCTAATGGTGTACCGGCAGAGAATGAAGCAAAATTACAATAGGCGAGTAATTCCCAGGGCATTCCAGGTCGGCGACCTTGTATGGAAGAAGTAAAAGCCGGTCGACGATGTGAGCAAGCTGGAAGCTCCTTGGGACGGGCTCTTCAAGGTTGTTGAAAAGCTTTGATCGGGTGCCTATTATCTTGAAGACGAAGACGGATGACAGCTAGAGCGACCATGGAGCGCTAACTATCTCTAACCGTACCGAGCTGGTTGAAAGGTGTGCCAATGTAATTCATTAAGTGTATTTCCGTTCTTCGGTATCCTTTGATTGCAGGAAGGAATTCATGAAACACAAGGGTATAACCAGTTTGCGTCGAACGGCTACACTCCATCAAACCGTCGCGCAGCGACGTTAAACTCCAGAGTCGGACCGGCGACTATAAACCCCCCGGTCTGAAGACCGTCGAGCAGTGACGTTAAACTCCAGAGTCAGACCGGCGACTATAAACCCCCCGGCCCGAAGACCGTCGAGCGGCGACGTTAAACTCTAGAGTCGATCCGGCGACTATAAACCCCTCGGCCTGAACACCGTCAAGCGGCGACGTTAAACTCCAGAGTCAGATCGACGACTATAAACCCCCCGGCCCGAAGACTGTCGAGCGACGATGTTAAACTCCATATTCGAACCGGCAACTATAAACCTCCCGGCCTGAAGACCGTCGAGCGGCGACGTTAAACTCTAGAATCGGACCGGCGACTAAAACCCCCCGGCCTGAAGACCGTCGAGTAGCGACGTTAAACTCTAGAGTCAATCCGGCAACTATAAACCCCCCGGCCTGAAGATCGTCGAGCGGCGACGTTAAACTCTAGAGTCGAACTGGCGACTATAAACCCCCGACCCAAAGATCGTCGAGCGGCGACATTAAACTCTAGAGTCGGACCGGCGACTATAAACCCCCCAGCCTGAAGACCGTTGAGCGGCGACGTTAAACTCTAGAGTCAGACCGGTGACTATAAACCCCCCGACCCGAAGACCGTCGAGCGGCGATGTTAAACTCTAAAGTCGATTTGACGACTATAAACCCCCCGGCCTGAAGTCCGTCGAGCGGTGACATTAAACTCTAGAGTCGATCCGGCGACTATAAACCCCCCGGCCTGAAGACCGTCGAGCGGCGACGTTGAATTCTAGAGTCGATCCGGCGACTATAAACCCCCGACCTAAAGACCATCGAGCAACGACTATAAAGCTCCGCCTTGGCATCACTTCAATCTGACATAGGCCTAATGGAAAATGGGTGGTCTGGTACTCGCTTGTCGAATAACAGCTCGAAGATCAAAAGGAGGTTCTCACGGATTTGATAGCGATCAAGGAAATAGATAGCTCACTCGGATACACAACAATGGAACAAGCAAACAAGGGAAAGCCCAAAAAAGTTCATTCATCAAAATAGGCTGAGCGGCGAGTACATGCAGTAAGATAGGTTGAACGACCAGTACATAATAGCAAGTTTACTCGAGATAACCAAAAATCTCATCAGGGATCGTGGTCAGAAGCTCGGCATGGTCACGGACCGGAATGGTGAAATCCTCGGGAAGACGGCCCTTTGTCTTTAGATAGTCAACTGTGGCGGTGATGGCCAACTCGAAAGCATGGACGAGCCGAGCGCAAGCTTTTTCAACAAATTTCTCCGAGCGGATGTAGTTCTGCTGCATGCCAATAAATCGACTTGGCTCGGTCTCCTGATATTCTTGGAGGGCAGCTCGGGAAGCCTCCAGTGCGTCTTGAAGGGTCTTCAGGTCAGCCTGGAGAGCGATCACCTCCGCCGAGTGGCCAGCCTTCTCGGCGGTAAGTAGATTAGTCAACTCCTTGACCTTCTGCTCGAGCGCTCAGGCCTCGACATTCTTTACCTCCAGGTCGGTGACGACCCTATTCTTCCTGGAGGTAGCCAAGTCAATCTTTTTGTCATAAGTCTTCACTTGGGTCTCGAGCCGGTCCACCATAGTTTGCAGGCCCGAAGATTTGTGTTGCTCAGCCTCCAACAGTTTCTTGGTCTTGTCAAGCTCCGCCTGTTGCACGGCGTAAGGGGGGCCTTGAGGGGGAGCCCTACCAGAGACCTTGATCTTTTTGAACTCCTCTTCAAGGAGAGCCAAGCGGTGGCATACCACTATACTTTCCACCCAATACTGCAACCAGGTTAAAAGGGAAATAGTCAGTACCGAACAGAAAGGAAGAAATGAAGGCTTGTGATAAAAGTTACCCCGGTGATTTGTTGCAGATAGCTGTTGCCGAGCAACCCTGGGGGCATCAAAGCAACACGCGCCCGGGCGTCCTCCCAGACCTTCGCCAGCGGTCCCGGGATGGTTATTTGTTGTTCGGGGCTCATCGGCCGCTCAGCCGCCTGCAGATATTCCTCCGTTAGTAGGTGAAGGATGTCCTTGATTGTCTTGCGTCCGCTCAGTACAGACTGAGCAGACGCTGAAGGGGCGGAAGACTGGTCGACCGGTTCAGAGCGAATAAGAGATCGCCTGATTACTCGTGAAGCCGGAGGGAGTGAGCTAAGAGGCTGAGCAGCGACGGGGTCGAAAGGACAATCTCCATGAGATGGGGTCCGGTCAGAAGACAGCGCCTCCACAGTCGCTGGAGCTAGTGGAGGAGGATCGTCCATCTGCTCGGACACGTGAACGACTGAGGTGGCCGAGCGGGTTGGTGTGCCTGTTCGGCGGCATTTGCGTCCAACCAACGGGAGTTCGTCATCAGAAGACTCAACTTCCTCGGGCCGAGTGGCCGGTTGAGTACTCGACGGAGCGGTCTCTCCAGCTGCATCAGTAGTGACCGTTCGAGCGACAGACACATCGCCCACCGACTGCACCTCTTCGCTCTCGCCTTCATGAGAGACGACCGGGGTGATGCCGAGTCTCTCCGCCTCCTGCACTGCAGCCGCCTCTATCTTGGCAGCCTTGCGTTTCAGCATGCCGAGCACCACCGATTTCATCATGGTCTCAGCTGCAAGAAAGAGTAAAGAAATCAGTTAGACCCAAAGAAAAGGAGAGAAAGTTTTTCTTACCAGGGTTGTTCAGAAGCCACGTTCAGATCGGGCTTAAGTCGAATAGATACAACATCCCTTCGGGCAGCAACTTATGGATGTCCAGCTTCAGCCCGGCCAGCAGGTTAGTCGCGTGTAGAAAAGCGGGCTCGGTCCTATACCTATTCAGGTCGGGGGGAGGCAGCAACAAAGTTTGCCATTGGGTTCGGAAAGGTGGCGGCTCATGAAAACTCAAAAAGAAAAAATAGTCCTTCCAGTGCTTGTTGGAGGTAGGCATTTTATCAAAGAAAACCAAGCCGATCCGAGCTTGAAACAAGAAGGTGTCCAGCTCAGACTGCTTGGGATAGTAAAAATAATGAAAAATCTGAGGCTTAAGGGGGATGTTGTGCACTCGGAAGAGCACAACTACGCCGCATAGCAGCCTGAAGGAGTTGGGCACAAGCTGGCCGAGCGGAATGCGAAAGTAGTTACACACTTCTAGGATGAATGGTGGATTAGAAACCTAAGGCCAGCTACGAATTGGTCACGGAAGAAGGTAACAGTGCCGGCCGACGAGTCATGAGGCTGGTCGGACGGCTCGACCAGGGTAAGTTTGTGGTCAACAGGGATGTCATATGCATTGATCAGTTTAAAGGCATCTCCCGAGTCGAACCGACTCTCCATGGCTTGATACCAAAGGCCGGGAGAGGGGGCGGACGAATTGGCCATGATCGGAAAATGAAAACACAAAAGGTTCGTCGAAAAGATTGACGGAAAGAGCAACGATAGAGGCGACGCCAAGGAAAGCAAAGGGAAGCAAACGCGAAAACAAGAGAGGATCAGAGAGCTTACAAAAGAAAACCTAGAGGGAGGTAGAAGATCGCCAGATCGCTGAAGGTTAGGGAAGTCGAAGAAGCACGCGGAGGCAGTGACGATGGAATAGAAGTCGACGCCGGTGCTTTATAAACATGGGGCTCAATCAACCTTAGCCATCCGATCTAGGTCATCGGAATCGAAGTTGGCATCTGATCATTGAATTCAAACCACCGCCTGTCCCATCGGAGCTGATGCCCTCGCCGTACGATGACGGCGGTGGGGCCACGTGGTGACAGGTTAGGGGGCGGCATTTAATGAACGCCATTACGCGAGTGTGGGAGCGTGCTCGACCTTAATGGCAAGGATTTGCATGAATTTCGAGAAGATCCTGAAGACGTCAGCATTAATCGCCCTCGAATCGGCAAGCCAATCAGCGGCAAGCAAAACTTTCCAAGGCCTAGCAGGTAGGCCGTCGAGCGGCTGCCTGGCGGCCTCACAGTGCCCAAACAGAGAATCACTCTCTTTAGTGGCCGAGCGGCCGATACACCACCAAACTAGCAGTCCAGTCAGTCGGACTTTCAGCCTCCTTTGACTAGACTTGAGGGGAAGACATGTGATCCGGTGATGAAGAAGAGGGCCTAACCGTACAGTGGTCAACGACACGTGGAAGTCAAAGTCAAGATGGGCAACCTAATATTTTTGCCGAGCGATCGACCGTGATAGCGCCCCGGTCGGCGCGAAGACAGCTCGATCGCAGGTCAGGTTTCCGATGCTCAGGGGTTCTCGTATGAAAGAGTCGATTCACCGAGCAGCATGTCCGCTCGGCCGAGCTACCGAACAACTAAGGCTACATGCCCGTCCGAGTATGCGACCGAGCGGCTCACCCGCTCGACCTAGTAATAGACGAGAGAGAAGAGGACAAAATGGACAGCTGGCGATATCCTTCTCGAGACATGCGCCGTCGACAAATAGCATGGTCGGCGACCAGACCGGACAGAAGATCGTACGGTGGAAGTTTCCACTGTCATGTCGGAGATATGCTCGGATGGTTGCGGTATGGCGTCAGACACACTTTTCTGACACGTCCATTTTGAGGTATGCTTTGAGGAGCGTGCACGCCTCGGGAAGCATGCACGCCCCCCCGGATCCTATATAAGGACTCCTAGACTTCGACGGAGGTATGTGCAATTCTTCACTATAGCTACAGTCTCGTTACTCTGCTTCTACTTCATCTCGTTGTCGCCTGACTTGAGCGTCGGAGGGTCGTCGCTGGGAACCCCTTCTCGACTCGGCTTTGTTGCAGGTTCGCCGGAGGTCCACGCCATCTTGGAGGTCATATGAAGACAGCAACGAGTGCCACGTCCCCAGCGCCCGTCGACTCGACTCTCGGACAAGATCAACCGGGATTCACCAAATGGCAAATGTAGGACTGGACATACAGATCTGGATTTACAGGGCGACCAATACAAGCCAGGAAATGCGCCCGGGAATGCATGTATGTGCTCACAGGTCAAGAGTTGCAGTTACGAGGACCCAGTCCAGGATTAATGGATCGAGGCGGGCACGCACTATACGACAATCAAGTCAGGGAATCGTAACAACCTGTCAAAGAATAATCATCGCATGTCAGGAAATATACTAACGGTCTAGGGCTCATTGCCCACTGATCCTTTCTCAGACCTATAGGAGGATTTCATGTGCTATTCACCGCCAGACAAATCCTGACACCCGGCATTCCCTGACATTCGTCAAACTCCAGAAGTACCCATTGCCATATAAAGAGGGAGGCTTTTTCCTTACGCGGGTACACTCACTCATCTTTTCACATTCATCCTTTACCTTTCGTCCTTTCGTTTCATTGTACTTCCGGGGAAAAGTATCTGACTTGAGTGTCGGAGGGCCTGCCCCGGAGACTTTTTCCCTGATTTTTGATCTCTAACGACCTGGGTGCTTGTCTGAATGTGCGCAGGAGACCCTCGCCTCATCGTCTTTGTCATCACCCCTCGTCACTCATCCGTGGAAACCTTTCCGATAAGTGCCAGGTCAATAAGGCATCTCCACGACTTTCCGTCAACAACAAGGACAACACAGTCAGTCTCTATCCGACTCAACTTCTGGACGGGTTTATAAAGCATCTGAATTTTGTTTTTCAAATTCAATAACAAAATACATGAGACACAGATGAGCTGCAATCTCAAGCTCTCCTACAAATTATACATGTTTCTTGATAAATATACATTTCCCTGAGTTCCTTTCCCTGTATCTTCCCTTCCGAGCAGTAAGTAATCAAACATCACATTCACACAAACACTCGAACTAAACCGCCGCCATCAATCTTCATCCTCAGAGAGTGTAGTGCTGCTGGATCGTGTCGATATCCAACCCCTTCAGCTTCACCACGGAATCAACGTGCCCTTTCAGTGTGTGTAGCTCCCTTAGCCTGCATCGAATTAACCGCTTAAGCTAATTTCCTCATATGTGGAGATTGCTCGAAGAAGTTGTTGGTCAAGAGAGACTAGTTACCGGGCAATCTCGGCGCGCCGCTTGGCTTGCTCGGCGATTTCCGACAGCTCCCGGTAGTTGTTGTTGTTGTTGTCGTTGTTGAAGAGCTCCGACGTGTTGGCTGGCTGAAGGCCGTGCAGAGTGCGTTGTGCCGTCGCCCACTGTGCTTCCCTCTCTTCCTTCCCGTAATCATTCTTGTTGGTGAACGCAATCTGCATCGATCATGGATAGGTTTTTGAAGTAGGAACGCGAAATTAATGTATTGGGGTTTCAGCCCGATCGAAGAGGCGATCTCTCACCTTGTTGTCGAGCAGGTTGCCCCAGGCCCTGCCGGTGAGAGCGTATCGGATGATGAACTTGAGGACGTCGAGAGGGAAGAAGGTGATCAAACTGTAGATCCAGATGACCAGTGCCCATCCCCAGCCCATCCCTTGGATCCTAGCGAACTCCCATGATGCGTACACCGCGATCAGCGTGGCCACCTTTCATCGATCAGTTCGTGATTGATCAAGTCGATTGAGCAAGAGTTGGAGGAAAAGTGTGCAAGATCGAGTAATGAGATTACTAGTTGGGCGGCGAGGAAGGCAACGACGAGTAGAAAGCCAGGGCGCTCGACAAAAGACCAGCTCCTGGACCTGGTGACGAAGATGAGCGCTTGGCTGATGATGCTCACTTGGAGATACAGAGCAGCCACCATCTGGTCAGGGCTGTCCCTGATCTGCCTCACGCCGAACTTTTCCTGTTTTCGATCGATATATCCATAACGCGATAGATCAATCGAACTGTAAATGGCTTCTTTTGTGTCTTTGGGTGGCGTCGAGTACTCACAGGGAAGAAGTCTGTATCATGGGCGAGGTAGAAGAAGATGACGGTCATTATGGCGAGGTAGGCGCCGAGGACGACGCCGGTGGAGAAGATCTCGCCGAGTTTCCATGAGTCCGGCAAGGGGGAGGGCTTGACCCTGTCCTTGGAGATGGTCATGATGGTGCCGTCGTTGAGGATGGCGATGATGAGGACCATGAAGGGGGAGAAGTCGAAGCGCCAGATGAGGGCGATGAGAAGGAAGCCAAGGACGATGCGGATGGTGATGGAGACGGCGTAGATGGTGTAGTTCTTCATCCGCTGGAAGATGGCGCGGCTGGTCAGCACCGCGCTCACGATCACGCTCAAACCAGGCTCTGTCAGCACGATGTCGGAGGCGCTTCGGGCGGCGTCCGTCGCGTCCGCCACCGCGATGCCGATGTCCGCCTTCTTCAGTGCCGGAGCATCATTGACGCCGTCACCGGTCATACCACAGATGTGCTTCCTATCTTGCAACCTCTTCACGATCTCATACTTGTGCTCTGTGTGCCACAAATTGTTATCGACTGATCCACTAGCGGTTGCATTAATTGTTCTTTCAATGAGTAAATTTATTTCCAATTACCGGGGAAGACTCCGGCAAAGCCGTCGGCCTTCTCGATGAGTTCGTCAATGTTGAGCCCGCTGATGTCGGCGTTCTTGTCGCCGAGTAGGGTGGAGGAGGGGTACATGTTGGTGCCCATGCCGAGCCTGCGACCGGTCTCCTTGCCGATGGCGAGCTGGTCACCGGTGATCATCTTGACGTTGACGCCAAGGTGGAGAGCGCGGCGGATGGTCTCAGCGCTGTCGTGCCTCGGAGGATCGAAGAGGGGCAAGAGACCTATGAATTGCCACGGTCCGCCGGCGCTCTCCTTGCTAGCTTCGGGGACCTCCTGCCTGGCGACGCCGAGCGAGCGGAGGCCGCGGTCAGCGAAATTGTCGATAAACTGGTGGACCTTCTTCCCGTCTTCATCGTTCAGCTTGCAAAGGTCAATGATCTGGCGCAACGTACAAAAATCGCGTGTTGATTAGAGAAGATGAAGCATTGGTCGATCCAAATCAAGCACAATTACTTGCTCAGGTGCTCCCTTGCTCGATCTGTGCCATTTCCCTTTGGAATCGATGTAGGTGATTGCAGTGCGCTTGTCGACGGGATTAAACGGCAGGAAGTGGACCTCTTGGATTCCTGCACGCGCCTGCAAGAACAAATTAGAATCACCAGCCCCGATCAATCACGAACAAACCGAGACATTAAGGAACAAACGATCACAAATATACCTCTTTGGGGTCACCCAACATGTTAACAATGGAGGCATCAATGGCGTCCTGGTTCTCCACCCTCGAAGCCCTCGCAGCAAACAGGAGCACCGTATCCCTGTCCGCGCCATTGGCGAACACCTGAAAGGAACCCAAATTTTACATTTTTGGAATACAACTGTCAAAACGAAATGTACAGTGATAATGAAGTTTTGTGGTTGAAGCATTTCCTCAATCAGGCTCTTGTCGACAGTGAGTTTGTTGAGCGTGAGCGTCCCGGTCTTGTCGCTGCAGAGCACATCCATGCCGGCCATCTCCTCGATGGCAGTCATTCGCTTGGTGATGGCTCCCTGCTCCGACAGCCGATGGGATCCGATGGCCATGGTGACCGACAGCACGGTGGGCATGGCGATGGGGATGCCACCGATGAGCAGGACGAGGAGGTTGTCGATGCCGTCCCGGTACCGACGGCGTTGGACGGGGTACATGACGATGATCTCGACGACCATGCCGACGGCGATGGAGCAGATGCAGAAGTTTCCGATGGCGGTGAGCACCATCTGGAAGTGGCCGACGTTGTTGGTGCTGTCGACGAGGTGGGCCGCCTTGCCGAAGAAGGTGTGGACGCCAGTGGCAATGACGACAGCCTCGATCTCTCCCTGCTTGCAGGTGGAGCCGGAGAAGACCTCGGCACCCGGGTACTTCGTGACGGGCAGGGACTCTCCGGTGAGGGCGGACTGGTCGATCTTGAGAGGATCGCCCTCCAGGAGTCGGGCATCCGCGGGACGATGTCGCCCAGCTTGATGCTGACGATATCGCCAGGGACGAGGATGGCCGCCTCCTGCTCCGTCCACTTGCCATCCCTCAGCACCTGCGCCAAAACCAGTCGCGTTCCATCTTTTGCTCAGCAACCGTTCACCTCCATGGCGTGTCACGTATTACCAAATTGTACCTTGGTTTTGGGAGCAAGGCCAGCCATGAGCGCCGCCGCCGCATTGCCGGCGTTGTTCTCCTCGATGAAGCTGATGGTGGAGTTGATAAAAAGGAGCACCACGATTCCCACAAAATCTTGCCAATCCGGTGCCTCGCCCTGCAGCAAATCGATATTTATTACAGGATTAAAACCATTGACCAGCAACAAAATCACAAATAAATCACAGGTTTTTGTTTTCCTACCCCTCCATTAGCCAAAACAATGGCCATAATGGCAGCAATCTCCATCACCCATGAGAGCGGATTCCACATGAATCCTAAGAACTTGAGAAACTTGCTTTCCTATCACAAACATCGTTAAGGGAGAAACCAAAAAAAAAAAAAAATCAATCTTTAATTATCTAAACCCCAAAAAGATGTTTTTTTTTTTTAAAAAAAAAATCGCAATAGCACCTTTTTCTCCTCGAGCTTATTCGGCCCAAAGATGTTCAGGCGCTTCTCCCCTTCAGCCGACGATAATCCCTCCCTGCTACATTTTAATTGCACAAACACTTCGTCCACCGGAATGCTCTCCTGGAGAGAGAAATCAAAATGAAACCGAAAGGCAAGCTCGATCAACGAAGAATAAGATTATGAAGATCTGAAGAATCAATTACCAGATCAACTGTCTCATTCTTGATCTGCTCCAAGTCTATGCCGCCTCCCTCCGCCATCTAATCGGCGACCGTCGCCACCCTACGAATTTGGTTTGGATTTTTTTTCTTCGATTTGGATTTTTTTTTCTTTTCCTTTCGGGATAAAACTGCTTGCGAAGGAGAAAAAGTAATTAAAACACAATCGTTTGATGTCTCAAATGTGTGCAGGGAAGATCGGAGGCGGCATTCCTCGATCGGTTTTTCTTATTGTTGACGATCGCGGAAGCAAGCAGTTAAGGGAGAAGGAGAGAAAGCGGGAGAATTTATGCGATGGCGGGAACGCCATTCGCGGGCCACGCTTCGCGGGCCGTCGCTCCTCGCTTACGAATCTACCGTGGCGCGACAAATCGAGGCGGGGCGTCTGCTGGCCGTTGCAAATTATAACGTCAGACAGAATTTTTAATAGGCTTAAATACTTTTAACCTCCCTGCATTTTTAATTAAGCATTTAATCCTCGTTATCAAAGCTAAATATTAAAAAAATTATAAAAAGACAATTATATCCTTATCTTTTTATAATATATATTTTTAATAATTTTGAAAAGAAAAAGAAATTATATTGAAGTGACCTTTATATCCTTGGATAAAAAATAAAAAAAATTAAACAAGGCTAATTAACAATTTAGATCATGCTTCGCTTTCTCTCGTAGCGAAAAAAAATGAAAATTTACCTTCCGAATCGCAAGTAATATCGAAGAGAAAGTTGAAAATTGAAAGAGAAATCTGTGTTGCAATCTTGGAAGATTGAGTCGAATTGGGATCTTTTCGAAATTGACATCGTTTGTGTTTTCCCCAGAGAAAAATATCCATTTTTAGGTATTTATAGAGTTAGGGTTTGAAACACAGTATACGTTGATGCTATTTTTTGACTATTGATTGTATAAAAATGAATTATATTAAATTTCTTTTGATTTCATGACTGATATAAGTGATACTATGGTTCAATTCGATTAAGTACATGATTGACTTAAAATATATAAAACTCTATTTAATTGTACATGTTTACAGTGGGTTGAGTAGAGTATATGTGTGTGATCATGAAGATCATGATATGAAAACGTTGACATGTGTATGGTCCATTCTCTATTACTGTAAAGTTTCATTTATTTATTATCCAAGTTGTCTATTTGTCTATTTCTCCAATGATTTTTTATTACATATGTTATGTTATTTGTCTATTTGCCTATTTGTCTCTTTGTCTCAAATTCATCATTAATATTTTTACACTTTTCCTAGTTCTTTCTATCAGTTGGATGCACAAATACAATGTTTACTTTGGAATTGCACTACGGTGGTAAATTTCAGAGAAAAGATGATGATTGGGAATATGTTGGAGGTGAGGTGGTCTTTATAGAGAGAGTTGATCCTGATTATATGTCACTGTTAGAATTACAAGATGTGTTAAAGCAGATGAAGCTCCCTGTACATATTCCTATCTATGTTAGGGGCTTTGGTCCTGAACTCAAGAAATTAAGTGGGAATGATTGTATGTTTGAAATGTTTGGCTTTTACATGGATAAACCTCATATTAAGCTATACATAAGAGACTTGAAAGATAGATTGGAAAAACTATCTAATCAGTATGGTGTTAATGAAGCTGAGACTATTGTAGGCATCCCAAGCAATGCTAATTTTGCTTCTCAATGCATGTATACTTTAAATAGTGAGCAAATTTTAAATCAGGAGTCAACACACACAGGTCATGAAAAATACCAAAATATTTATGGATCTAATAATGATACTGAAACTGGGGGTGTAAATGAGGATTTACGAAGTGAGGATCTTGATGATACATATGTAGGACATTTCGATGCTTTCACTAATGATGATAGTGACATAGAGTACTTTCTAGATGGTGATAGTTTAAGTGACCATTACGGGATTGATAGAGAAAGTGAATCAGCTAACAGTAACTTAGGAGAATATGCTGAATATGTAAATCTAATTTCTAGTGATTATTCTGATTTCATATTTATGAAGGTAAATGAGCAGCTTGTAGAGGTAGATCAAATCGGCGATGATGAGAAATTAGAAGAAGTTATTCATTCATCCGATGAGGAAAATGCTATTGAGTTCCCTAAGTTCATTGAAGAAAGAGATATGGATAACCCTGAGATGACTGTTGGATTAATTTTTCCAAGTGTCCATATTTATAGAAAGGCACTTAGAATGTACTCAATTAAAAAAGGGTTTAAGATAAAATTGACAAAGAATGAAAAGAACAAAATGTGTGGAAAATGTAAAAAGGAGTGTGGATGGAAGATTTATGCTAGCATTTATAAGAAGTCAGCTCAAATTCAAATTAAATCAATTGTTGGGACTCCACACAGGTGTAAGTGGTCATTTAGAAATAGGAATACCAATTCCAAATGGCTAGCCAATCATTTCATAAGAGAGTTTGCTGGTAACCCAAAATGGAATGCTACTAGTTTCAGAAATGTTGTGAAAAGAAAGTTTAGGCTACATGTGCAACCATGGCAGGCTTATCGAGCTAGACAACAAGCATTTAAAATGATTCAAGGTGAGCATAAAGATCAATATACTAGGTTGAGAGATTATTGTGCTACCATACTTGAGAAAAATCCAGGGTCACTAGCCATTGTACAATCTGAAATTACAGTTGCGGGTAGAAATCCAGTATTTCAAAGACTGTTTCTCATGTTTTATGCACAAACACAAGGGTTCTTGGAAGGGTACAGACCAGTAGTTGGCCTAGATGGGTGTCATTTAAGGGGAGTTTTTGGAGGCCATTTATTACACTCAGTGGCAAGGGATGCAAATAATCAGATGTACCCACTAACTATAGTTGCTGTGGAGTCATAGTGCAAAGATAGTTGGTCTTGGTTTTTGGAATTGTTATCACAACAAATTGGCTCACCAATGGATAGGGGGATAGTGTTCATTTCTGATCGACAAAAGGTAGTTCACAGTACTATAATAATATGCATATTTCATTTACATTTTCCTTTAGTATGATGTTAACATATTATTTGACCCCTTTTTTTTTAGGGACTGGTTGAGACCTTTGAGGAAATGTATCCAGGTGTTAAACACAGATTCTGTGTATGACACTTATATGCCAATTTCAAGCTGAGGTTTAAGGACAAGATGTTGAGGAACATACTTTGGACTGTAGCTAGAGCTTATACACAAGATAAATGGGAGCAAAAAATGGATGAACTTAAAAATGTTGATCAAGAGGCTTATAAGTGGCTTTCTCAAATTCCATCTCACTTATGGGCAAGGTGCTTTTTTGGGACGCAAAGTAAGTGTGATTTACTTAGCAATAACATCAATGAGTCATTCAACAAATACATAAATGCAGCTAGAGATGACCCTATTTTAACAATGATGGAGACAATTAGGAGAATGCTAATGTGTAGGTTTCAAGAAAAAAGAGAATGGATTAGTAAGGTGAAAGGGAATATTTGTCCTAAGATAGGAGAAAAAATTAAGAAAAAATTACAAGAAATCTAATGATTATGCTGCTTTGTATGCGGGGCAAGAGGTGTGGGATGTCAAAACCTACCATCAAAACTATGTTGTTCATTTAAATAGGGCAAGTTGCACTTGTCAAGAGTGGGACATAACTAGAATTCTTTATCCACATGCATGTTCTGCATTACTCCATTCACAGAATCTGGAGTTTGAAAATTATGTGCATTCCTATTACTTTGTATCATGTTACCAAAGATACTACCAACACTTGATCATGCCTATACCAGATCGCAATTTATGGATTAAATCTGGTAGTGAACCTATTGCCCCACCTCTTATTAGAAGAAAACCAGGTAGACCTAAAAAGTTAAGAAGAAAGAGTGCTGATGAAATTTCCCAAAAAAAAAATATGATGTTGAGAGGGTAACAAGGAAAGGATATGCCAAAACCTGCTACAATTGCTTACAGCAGGGACACAATTTAAGATCATGCAAAAATTCGACTCATCCAAACAGCAAGTTGATAAGGAAGAAAACTCAGCAGGTATAAAGTTCTAAAATAATTGTTAGTTTGCTTTTGCACAATCATCTAACTTTTTTATTTTTCTTGGATGTGTAAGATGGTGATAAGTGTTGAAAATCAAGAACCTCAAGGTGATTTCAATTTGAGTGGAGAAGAAGTTGAGAGGGCACATAAAGGAAGGGGCAAGGTTAGTGTTGGAAAAAAAATAGTATAGGAAGTTTTAGGAGTAGAGGAAGGGGAAGAGGCAGAGGAAATGCTGAGATTTGTGGCCAAGATGGTGAAGGGGGCGGAAGGAGAAGAAAGGGGAAAAGCATAGACAATGGAAGAGATGTTAGCAAAGAATATATTGGGAGTTTTAATAGAGGTTGGGGGCAAAATAGTGGACCTTTGAGTGGTATTGGAGTGTGGAATGGAATTGGATATTCTAATATGCGTACATTTGTGACTTTTGACCAGGTAAAATCCAGTTGTTTATCAAATTTTCCCATTTTACAAATATGGAGACATTTCTAATTTTATTGGTTTTTGAAAGGAATTTGACTATTTTCAAGGAGGTAGTGTCGCAAGTGGGAGCAACAATCAAATAGCAGGGACTAATGAAAATCCTCGAGTATGTTTCTTATTCACATTTACTTAGCAATTTGGTTATCTAGTTTTTTCGATCTATGAGCATCATATTATATTTGTTCACAGTTTATACACTTTAATTTTTGTAGCTTCAAGCATATATGCCTGCACGTAGTGAATACTTCCTGTCCACTCAACAATCGTGAAGTGGAATGCATTTTGTCAGGGATGTTGGTCCAGAAAGTGGAGAAAATATATGATCTAGCGTTTCTTTGAGTTATTTTACATGCAAGTTTCATAATTTTGAATAGTATTATGTGTGCTTATGGATTATACTTTTGTGAAGGTTGTACGTTCTAGATGTTGGATTTAATACATTAACTTTTGATTTGTCTCTTCGTATCAAGGTAAATACTTGTAGCAGTTTGTCTTTTTTTTTTGAGGTACAACTAACATAATATGGGTAAAATAGTACTAAAGTTTCTAATACTTTTTCTATTTAGATGCATTTGTTTCAGTTTTCGTTTTTTTTTAATAAATTTTCTCATATCGGGTCAATTTAATGTGTTAATTTTCTTTTTTACCTAGTTAAAATTCTTTTACAAATTTTCTCACATCCGATCAATTTAATGTGTTAATTTTTTTTACCAAGGATATAATCGTCAATTTAATATGTTTTTTCTCTTAAAATTATCATATCACAAAAGAGAATGACACAATTGTCTATTATAATTTTTTTTAACATTTGACTTTTATAAAAAGGAGTTAAATGTTATTTTTTACATAAGGGGGTTAAATGCTACTTGAGAGAAAATAAAGGGGGGTTTAAGGTATTTAAACCTTATTAATATATAAAAAAAAAAGAAAGGATGAAACGATGATGTATAATGTATTATTATATTAAAATTTAAATATTTTGTATTTAACTTTAGCCATAAAAAATGTCAAAATAAGTCAGACCGTGTAGTAAAAAAAAAGGAGAAATTCATATTAAAAAAAGATATTAATGAACCTCTACTTCCGATATCTGTGCATTTTATTTTAAGGAAAAAAAGAGAAAAATTTTACCTGCAGTCTCTGGTCTTAATTTAAACTTTACTTATAATCCCTCCATGTAGAAAATTTTGTTTTCACTTTCTATAAACATCAATTTATCTAATTTATCCTCGTAATTTAAGATAATTTTTTTTTAAATGAATATATATTTTTTTAAATTTAGCACATTAAATCTAGTATAATTTTTTTATCAAATTGAATACGACTCTTTTTCCAATTTAATTGGATGAAAATACGTAATTGGATAGAAAATATATTAGATTTTCTTTAAATGATGTTGAATTTATAATGAATTATAATAAACACAAAAAAAAGTCATGCTTAATTTGATAGAAAATATACTCGATTCTAATTTAAAGTACTGAATTATATTTATTTTTAGACTTTTTGTATATAAAAAATATGAAGGATAATTTTGATATAAAATATTAAATTTAAGACGAATTATATTTATTTTTAAATTTCTTTTATCTTAAAAAAATATGAAGGATAATCATGTAACAATATTTACATAAAAAATTAAAGCAAATAAAATTGTACATGTAAAGAGTGAAAATAAATTTTTTTTAGATACGTGAATGACATACAAAGTTAAATAATTAAGAATTATTCTCCAATTAATAGTAAAAACTGAGAAATTCATTAAATCCTGTCAAAATCTATTTAACTAGCTTGGACATCGATCTACTCCTATTTCAGAAGATTGGTGTACTCACTCCATAATTTATTTTTCTTTACCCCGGCTATGAGGAAATCTGGGATGAAGGTAATATTTTTTATATTCAATTTTTATGTGAATTTATGAACGATTGATTAATATTTAGCAAATATTAAATGATTGATGTGGTCGTTTGGATGCCACGTGCTTTGCCTAATTCAGCAATATTCAGTACATTGCTGATTGCTCCATCTTTTTAAAAAATAATAAATTTGGACCACTTATGAAAAAGAGTTATTAGGGATGAAATCGTGACCGTCATTGACTATTCCACATTTTCCGTAAAGAAATAAATCATGAGAAACATTTATTTTAATATAGTAATATTTTACTGAGTATTTTATGTTAGCATACAAATCTTTTATATTAGGAGATCAGACAACTAAATAGGTACTTTACCTCCACGGAAAATTAACTCAACAAAAATAATATATATATATATATATATATATATATATATATATATATATATATATATATATATATATATATATATATATATATATATATAACAAAAAAAAAAGAAATCTATCAACTCATACGGTCGGTCCCATATCATCCATGAGAATATAAATTAAAAAATTATAATTAATTAATATAAAGAATTTTTTCTTCTTCTAAATTTTATTGAGATTAAATCTTGTCCTACCTTAACCTGGAGAAGGAGCGCCGAAGATAAAGTTGTAAATGAACTAAGCATTCGTAAACAAATTTAATGTTCGATTTGGTAAGAGCTGGTTTATATTCGTTCAATATACATAAGATTAATTAAACAAACAAACTTGAACAACTCGTTAAGCTAAATAAACAAGCTTGAACACATATGTGTTCAGCTCATTAACGTTCGTGAACAATGTTCATGAACCATATTTATTAATAAAACTCTTTTCAATATGCTAAATAAATAATAAAAATAAATAAATAAATAAATTTAAATTATCAATCTTAATAACCAATCAAACAATTAAAAATTTCAAACAATCAAACAAACTTGAATTGGGAGCAGGTCCGGCTCAAGGCATAGGCCATTAAGACCTGTGCCTAGGGCCCCTATTATATTAGGGCCCACAAATTTTACATATATATATCTATATAAATCAAATATGAATATTAATTTAAAAACATGAGTTTAGATATTAAATATTTAAAATTATAGCTAAAATAAATTTTAGTCGAGATTTATTTTCATCGGTAATTTTAATTTTTTACTAGCTAAATTATATTTGGTCAACAATTTTAAATTTTTTATAAATTAAATCTAGATCGTTTTTATTTTTTTACTCATGTTAGATTTAATTGATAATTTTAATTTTTTTACTATTAAAATTAGATTTGGTTGGTAATTTATTTTTATTTTTTTATTAAAATTTAATTAATAATTTTAAATTTTTTACTGTTAAAAATTTAATTTATTAATCAAAATTAAATTTTTTTAATAAATTAAAAATATTTATTGATTATACTTAATTAATATTTTTTTATAAAAATACGCATATTTAATTTTATAGTATTATTTCTTTCTTAAATTTTATTTTTCTTTCACTTTTTTTAATAATTCATCATGATATTTTCTAGCTAAATATTTTTTACTAAATAAATTTTATTAATAATTTATCAAAGTTAAAATTGATAAAAATTTAGTTCACTAAGCTCCCATCGATAAGGGATTTTGAGGGAGAGTATATTATAAGTAGTGACTATATCTAGTACTCAAACTTATTTCCTCTAGGCCACACAATAATTTTACCGCTATGTCGAAACTTTCCTTCCTCGGAGTTAAAAATAATTGATATTTTTTTAAAAATAATTGATATTTTTTTAAAAAAAAATTGTAATTAAAATGTATATTAATAGTATTTCAATAATTTATTACTCGTTTCTAAATTAGTTAATATAATTTTTTTTTTATTTTTTAGGTTTGACATAAGATAAAATTATTGCTACGTAGCCTAATTGGACTGCTTTCAATTGTATAAATAATCATTGGCAATATATGAAATTGCCCTTTTAAATTTTACTAATAAAAATGTCGCCCCAGGGACATAATTGAGTTGACTAATACGTAATAGATATTGTTACAATGGGCAAGGTGTCGAATCTCGGCAAACCAAGAAAAATGCTCTCCCAGCAGTGACCAACTGCAGTTTTCCGATTTATCTCCTTACAAATGCTTGTAGGGTTGGTCGTGTTGGGTTGTTAGGGTGACAAATTCCACCTTTTACTATAACTAATAAAATTAAATATTTCTAATAATATTTATTTAAAAAAATATTAAATTTTTTTCATGCTTTAAAGTGTCATGTCGAAACGGTCAAAACAGGCGAAACGTCTCGTTCCGCTTAGCGACCGACACTAGCACGACCCCGGCACCAGACCCAAGACAGGTGTGACGTATTGCGTGGCCTAGTGGTCACAGCGGAGGGGTCGCTCAACCCTGCAACAGTAGCGGAGGGGTCGTATAACCCTTCTGTTGCGGCTGCGGAGGCATTGTGTGACCCTGCGGTCACTACAGAGGGGTCGCACGACCAACGTGGTCGCGTCGAAGGAGTCATGCAATCCCCGCGGCCATGGTTGGTCGCGCAACCCCGCGACAACGCTGAAGTCGTACGGGCTCGCGAGTGGTGTCAGATTTCATATTTTTTAAAATTAAAGTTAGGTTAATTATTTTAATTAACTCCTAATTATGATAGAGATAATCTAAAAATACTTTATTAAACACTAATAAAATTATATAATTAATTTTATATTTTATTTATTTTAATTTAAAAATTATAATAAAATTTTTTATTTATTTATTTATCTATTTTCAATTTTTTTTTCTTTTTTAAAAGTTTATTTTTTATTTATTTTTTAAATATTTATGTTAAATATTTTAGTTTTTAATTAATATATTTTATATTTAAAAAAATACTGAAACTATATCGGTATAGCACAATACGGTACCGAAACCGTATTATTCTGGTCCAAGATCGAAACCTCGGCACAGGTCGAAATTTTAAATCTCGATTTTTTTTCCCACCTAGGGCCGGGCCTCAAGAATGGTTGAGACGGCCTTGATTGAGAGCTTGATAACATCTAAACGAACTAAACCCAAGCCAAGCTCGAACCAAGCTCAAACCAAGCTCGAACCAAACTCAAGCCAAGCTTGAATTGAGAACTTGATAATATCTAAACGAACCAAGCTCAAGTCAAGCTTCAAACAAACTCAAGCTCATAAAAAATAAACCAAGTCAAACTTGAACACTCATTTTAAAAACTTGGTTCATTTTAAATTCGACTCGAATCGGCTCGATTATCTTATCAAATAAACTTGAACATCTCAAAACTCGACTCGGCTCGACTTGGTTTGTTTAAGGTCCTAGCCGAAAATATTTAATCACGTAAAGCCATCTTAATAAATTACCTGTATTAAAATAAACTAAAACTAATAACCGCGTCAAGGTACACCCTGGCCCGTCGTTGTTGGCATAGTTTGCAAAATTGCGATCCGAATCGTAGGATCGTACGATTCTACGATCCGGAAACCCAAAATCGATCCAGGATCGTGCAGAATCGAGTTTTGCAGCAGAATCGCAGCAGGATCGGTAGGATCGGAACAGAATCGGTAGGATCGGAGCAGAATCGGAGCAGAATCGGAGCAGGATCGGTAGACGCTTTGAGAGGTCATAACTTTTGACTCGGATTGAACCATGGGGCCTATAATATATCAAATCAAAGCTCGTTCAGAGATCTTTAATAAATTTCAAAGTTTATCCTTAACTACCCTATTTCAAAGTCAAAAAATATCATTTAAATCCTTTTCAGATGTCTAGAAGATTTTATCTTTTTTTTTATTATCTTTTTCTCATCTTATTAGGGGTTTAAATTATTTAAACATACGTTTAACTATTTTTGAGTTAGTTTTTTATCAATAATATTCTATCATTTATTTTCCTCAAAATAATGAGTTTTTAGATGTCTATTATCTAGTATTGTATGACATCAACCAGTCTTTAGAAGATTATTTCCGACGTTCATATTTGAATCAAAGGATTCAATAGCTTCTATTATATATGTTAGGTGCTTTGTTGGCCTGTAAATTGAATTATCTTATAAACCAAGGAAATATTTATTACATTGAATGTGTTATTATTATTGTATTAATAGAAATTTTATATATTTTCCATTTTATGATATGAAAATATAAATATTATTACTATAAGAGAATAATAGTTGAATTACAAATTAATTTAAATTTGTACATGTAATAATGTAATTTGAGGTGTTGAGTGTAAATGATTACATATATATATACAAAATTAGTTATTTATTTATATGTAAATGAGATTTTTAGGTATTTTTTCTAATTATTAATTATGTATGATAAGATTTTAAGGGTTTTTTGTAGGATCGTACGATTCTACAATCCGATCCTGACCCTAAATCGATCCTGCGTAGGATCGCGATTCTACAAACTATGGTTGTTGGTGTTCCGCTCACCTACTGGTAACTTTTATCTGCTGCACAGGGCTGCTCACTCTCGCTCCATTAAAATGTAAGCGGCTTCTTCGAGCTCGATTTCCACCGAACCCTGCCCTTCGATCGCTTCCGACCCTGTTGGTTCGGCACCCTCCGGCTTAGACGATGCCTATTCCTGTTCTGGCTTGCTTCCGGAGCGGCTCCGCCGTGGAGGCGTCGGCGTCGACAGCCGCGATGCCTACCTGGACGACCTCCGTCTACGCGACCCGCCTCGGTGTCGCAGCGCTCACCTGGTCCTGCACCTTCCTTGGCATATCAGTCCGCGCCGTTCTCCGCCTCGCCGACGAGCAAGGACAGGTCGAGGGGGAGGAGCCTTTCCTTTTCCGCATCAGGCCGCGGTTTCTGTGGAAGCGGCACGGATCGAGGCGCTTCCGCTTCAAGGGACGCGGCGGCCGGCGCCGCTCCGTGGACTTCGTGTGGGACCTCAGATGCACGGTCTTCCCGCCTTGGGGAAGCCCTGAGCCCGTTCGGAAGTTCTTCGTCGCTGTCTCCGTCGACGGTGAGATGCTCCTTGTCGCCGGGGATATGATCGACGAAGCGTACAAGAAGGCTAAGATTCAGAAGCCCCCTGCGTGCTCTGCACTGGTATCAAGGCTGGAGCACGCGTTGATGAGGGAGCATAGCAGCGGCCGGAGGTCGCACCGGACCTGCGTACAGATGGGAGGCCGTAATCGCGAGATCTCAATCGAACTCGGGGCGAAGGAGAAAGGGAAGGAAATGTGGATGTCAGTGGAGGTTGATGGCGAGCAGGTCTTCCACGTGCGGCGCCTCCGATGGAAGTTCCGGGGGAGCGAGAGATTGGAGCTCGACGGCGGATGGATTATTTTTTGCTGGGATCTCCACAGCTGGCTTTTCCAGTCTAAGTACGGCGGATCTGTACCATCAACCTACACCGTCGGCGCCTCCGTCCCGGCAGAGGTAGGGCGCGCTATGTTCCTGCTCCGGTTCGAGGGCGAGCCGAAGCCAAACACGGAGCCAATGGATAATCACGCCGGCAATTCAATCTACAAAAATTTGTTGACCGAGAGATATAATCAAAAGGATGGGCACATTAATTGGAGTTGGAGTAACAGTGGCGTCGGTGGCGAACAGAGGAAGGGAGGAAGGAAGACCACCTACTCGTCCTCTTCGATCTCATCGGCCTCGTCAGCCAGCACTTGGTCGGTGATGGAGTGGGTGAGCCCGGAGGAAGCTGAGCTGCGGAGGATGCAGGGCATCTCACTGCTTGTCTACGCCTGGAAGAATTAATCGACTTTGGGGGTAAACCATTCCACCTCTCTTCCTTTCTTTTGTGTAATTTACTATTCAATTTTATCCTAAATAGTCTGAACTGACTCAATCTTTTTCTTTGAAGATTGCATGCCTGAAAACACTGCAAAATATTTCATTATATATGTGTATCGAGAGCTAGTAATCGACAAAAAAATGTTTTTTTTTTCTCTCCACAATCTACTGAATTCATTTCTTTATCTGCTTTTAGAAAATTCTTCAAATTTGTCTGCATTAAGTTGATACCAACTTCTAAGTTGATACTTGAAAGCATTAGGAATTTCATCAGAACTCAAAAACAGTTCTAAGTCCAGTCTCATCTTGCCCATTTTTTCTCACTTGGTACTCCTCTCCACTCTTTTTTCTTCTTTTGTCAAGTTGTGTTATTTCTACTGTTGGGATGTCATGGGTTTTAGAGGACAGGACTTGTTGTGTGAGGAGAGGGAGTCCACCTCTGCCTCTTGTGGTTGGCATTTTGTGTGTGGCTTCTCTGAACTCCATCTCAAGTTTGCCCGTTCTGATAGGGATGGAACGAAGCCCACTGTGTTGGCTTGCTATTAAGTCTTCAAAATTGTGGGGACTCACGGACTACTCCATAAATTTGTGATCTTTCCTGCTACTTGGGGCATCTCTGTCAGTCTTTCTGGTTCCACGTGCATTGGTTCAATGTTGTCCATTTTCTGTAGAACTATAGTTATAACACGCAAATAAACAGTTTGAATTTTTCCTGCTACTATGTTTGTTAATATTTAGTGGGTTTCACTGAGCAAGTAAATAAACTTTGGCTGGTGGGTTAAACAGTAGAACTTTCTATGTTACTGTTTCATACATATGAAGTTTACACTAGTCCAAAACTAAGCAGAATGAGCAGCTTTGCACCATTTGTTGTGGATCAAAAATGTTAGGACACAAGCAAAGTCACTAAAAAGTTTGACCTTGAGCGTCATTAGATAACCTGTGTTGCATAAAAATAATCTAAAGTAGTTTCCAACCTGATACACAATGCCAAGGTTTTGATATGCAACTTGATGGTGATTATTTGGGAAGCCTCTTAGTCCCCAGTTTCTTGTAGGACCTAATTGAGATTTCCCATTTGTATCTTCTTTCCATTAGCTCAGACGTTGGGACCTATCCAATTTGCATCCTTCAGATTTTCATAGTGAGCTTTTCTTTGAGTTTTATTACTTTGACATGGATTATACAGAGCCCATAAAACATAAACTTTTGTTTCAGTCCTCTTTGCTTAAGATATGGTGCATTCACCAAATGGCAAAATCTTAAACCAGTACATTAAAGGACATGAGTATTTCATTAAGTGTATTACAAGGATCATTAGTTTGCTTAAGATATGGTGTAAATCATATTATATGGATTCTGTTCTAACTGATAGTAGTGTATTACAAGGATCATTAGTTTGTCTAAATGGTAGCATATAAGTGTACCAATCGTAATATGTGAGATTAAAAATCCTAGCGTATAGATTCTACTCCAATTTAAACAATATCATGAGTCATAAAATGTAGTACCTGGTATAAAAAAGGCAGTAGCATATAGGTTCCTCCGACCAAAAGAAAGTATATGAGATTAGAAATTATATAGTTTACCCGCCATATTCAACTCCCTCCGTGCATGACGTTCTGCATGAGAGACGGTAGTCAAGGACTCAAGGCATCCGCTCGAATTTTGGTGGAAAACTTATGTTGGACAGCCTCGGTCTGAAGTACCCATGTGCGAAAAAATCATGGGGGTTTGTCTTCGCAAGTAGAGTGCTCATTTTAGTATTGAAATGGCCCGCCAAAGATTGTCAAAATTGGCTGTCGACGTATTATTGTATTACTATTACAAGTGTTTCTGAATGTATCCGTTGGATAAATTAGGGGAGGGCCACGGGCCACCCGCCTCTCTGGGATTATGCTTGGATTATAAAAAAAAAATTGACAAATATTACCCCATGGGTGTGGTAAGATAAAAAAAATATAAAAAAAAATATTTTAAAAGTTAACTTTTGCATAAGTATATTTCGATTTTACTAGATTGGCAAATAAAAAAAAAATGTCTACTTCCAAAATTAATAAGATCAAACCTGGACGCTTGAATTATAAAAAAATTGATAAACATTTGCGATAAAATTTTAAAGGACAATTTACCCAACAACACATTTAAAATTTTAAATTTATTAAAAAATATACATTATTTTATTATTTATCAAAAGAGCGTATATTTTCAAATGTAATTCTTATTAACAATTTAACTTTTTTTCATTTTCAGGTTCGACATGGATTTTTTTATCGATTCTTTGATTTTATATATTAATATATATGAAAAGTCGAAATAAATAATGGAGACCGTAATTAAACTCCTTGCAACATCAGAAATCCATAGGAACTGAAATAGGTGCAATCGGAGCTCTTTAGGTTCATTAGTGAATTTTGACTGAAATCCACTGATCGACCTAGAGGGTTTCGATTATACTCATTTAAGTTCCAATGGATTCCTGAAATTATAAAGAGTTCAAATATGGTGTCCATTGTTTATTTTGATTTTTTCAAATGTATTAAAATGTTATTAAAAAATTCACTAAATTTTATGTAATGTTATTTATATTTTCTGTATGTCGATAAAAAAATAAGAAGAGAGAGAAAAAATAGTGGAGAAAAGAAAAATGGTAAAAAATAGTTTTAAGATGGAGTTGTTTTAATCAAAATAACTGCAAGATAAAATTATAAAGTAATGCAATTTTAATCAGACAATTTCAAATTGTGAAACACACAAGTATATAAATTTGAGACAAAAATTTATAGGTGAAATGTTATTTTATTTTTAAAAAATTGAATGTTTTTAATAATAATAATAATAATAATAATAATAATAATAAAATGGAGCCTTTTCATTAATATTTGATTTAATATTAAAACCCTTTAAGACTAGAGCGGTAAACAAGCTGAGCTCAGTCAACTTTTACAGTATTCAAGTTTATTTGATAAGATAATCGAGTCAGCTCGAACTGAGCCTAAAATGAATCAAGCCGTTAAAATAATTATTTAAATTTGACTTGATTTTTTTATGAACTTAAGCTTGGCTTAAGCTTCGTTTAGATGTTATTAAGCTTGTAATTCAAGTTTGTTTGATTATTTAGAACTTTAAAATTTTAAGTTTGTTTGATTAGTTATTGAAAAGGGGAGTCTTGGTGCAACAGTAAAGTTATTGTTTTATGATCAAAAGGTCACGGGTTCGAATCTTGAAAATAGCTTCTACTAAAAAGTAGGATAAGACTGTGTATAATGGATCCTTCCCCGGGACTTCGCATAACAGGAGCTTCGTACATCAAACTGCCCATTTTGATTAATTATTGAGCTTGATAATATAAATTTATTAGTTCATTTTAAATTTTTTTTATTTATTTAATAAGTTGAAAAGAATTTTATTGATAAATATGATTCTTGAATATTAACAAGCTAAATAAATATGTATTTAAGTTTATTTACTTAATTAAATGAGTTATGCAAGCTTCTTCATTTAATTCATCTGGTATATATTAAATAAATATAAATAAATTTTTATCAAGTCAAATATTAAATTTATTCATAACCATTCGATTAATTTATAACCCTTTTTTAAGACAACAACAATAAAAAGAAAGTATGTATTTTCCAAAAAAAAAATATTAACAGACAAGAACTCAACTCAAAAGAAATATCATTATCACACCTTAACATAATACTCGTTCAGAAAATCGAGAATCCATGTTGACTCTCTTCTTCGCACCAATCATTTTCCTGTTTTTATTTTTTATTTTTTTTATTTTTTATTTTTTTAATAAAGTTCATGGAAAGTTCCCTACCTCAACTAAAGTAATTGCTGCACTTGAAAGATGAACTAACGCATCTCTAATGTAAGGTTCGTAAAAAATTTATAAAATTAAAAAAATCTTAATAAAAAAGTTTGAACTGGTAATGTTTAAAATTTATAATTAATAGTATTGAAAATTTAAATCTATTTTTTTCTCTTAAAAATTAAGTTTATAATTAATAATAAAATAGTGTTACATTTTATTTGTGATTTGTAATGTAAGAATGATTTGTAACGGATCTATAAAAAAACAAGTTATAAAGAGATTTTCATTTTATCTAGTTTTTTTTTCTATGATACTGATGTGAGATATTAATAGTTATAAAAAAATTTATTTAAAAATTCAACCATCGAACATGTCATAACAGCTTTCATGGTACATCATGTTCCTTTATTAGTCATTTAGATTTTACTATTACTAACGATTGTACATATAATCATATACTTTGCATATATAATATAATATATGAATTATAAAAATAAATATTATCTATAAATTGAGTAAGGGTACGTCAAATTTATACAATAATACAATATAAAGGTGACCATCTTTATAAAAAATTAATTTAATATATCATATTGATCTTAGTAAAAAAAAATCGAGAAAAGTATATTTTTTAATGTCACCGGCTCAAGGTATTTATAAAAATTTCTCTGTTCGCAGTGTTGTTAATTTTAAGATGTGAGACTAATAATATAAGAGGGTGTTTGGTTCTTTCCTAGGAATAGAAATCGGAATCATAGTATTGTAGAATAGGAATGACCATGGATATCACTCTTAAAAGTAATTTTGGTTTGTTGAATATTTTCTATCAGAATAAATTAAAATTTTCTTTTTTACCCTTAAAGGAAAATAAGAGAAAAAAATTAAATGTGAGAGAAAGTTAAATGTGAGAGAAAAATATGATAAGAGAGAATGATGAGAGAGAAAGTATGATAGGAAAAAATGAATAGAAAGTGCGATGAGAGAAAATGAGAAAAGAGAGTGTGATGGGAGAAAACATGATGATAGAAGATGAGAGAGAAAATATGATGAGAGAGAATGAAGAGAGAGAAAGTTTAATTAGAAAAAAATAAGGAGAGAAAGTATGATGGGAGATATTGAGAAGAGAGAAAGTGTGATGAGAGAAAAAGTGTGATAAGAAAAAATAGAAAAGTGAGTGTGATGGAAGAGATTGATGATAGGGAAAGTATGATGAGAGAGAGAAAGTGTGTTGAGAAAAAAATAAGAGAGTGTGATGGGAGATATTGAGGAGAGAGAAAGTGTGATGAGATAGAAAGTATGATGAGAGAGAAAGTGTGATGAAAAAAAGAGAAAAGAGAGTGTGATGTGAGAGATTGAGGAGAGAGAAAGTATGATGAGAGAGGAAGTGTGATGAGAAAAAAAAAAGGAAGAAAGTGTGATGGAAGAGATAAGGAAAGAGAAAGTGTGATGAGAGAGAAAGTGTGATGAGAAAAAAAAAAAAAAAGAAAGTGTGATAAGAGAGAAAGTGGATGATAAAATAAGGAGAGAGAAAATATGATGAAAGAGAAAGGAGAGAGAAAGTGATACGAAAGAAAAATTAAATAAATATATTTTGATATTTGATATTAAGAGGGAAAATTTTAGTTTTGGGTCAAAGGTATTTTTGGAATAAGAAAATATTTTGATTGTTGAATATAGAATAATAACTCATTGAATGAGGAGACATGAAAATGAGTCATTATCCAATTATAAGGATTCATTCTTTTATTTGTATTTTAATTACTATAATCTAAACATCAACAATGACAATTAATGATTGCTATTCTCATTCTCCACTCTTCTTTCCTTAAACCAAAGGTCCCTTAAATTTTTAATTGATTATTAATAAGAAAATTTTTCAATAATACGCCGCAATTAAGTTTTGAGTTTATATCTCTGATTAATTAATTATAAAATTTTTTAATAAAATTTAATTGAGTCGTGAACTTTAAATTTAGAATAGATTAATGAAAAAAAATCTATAACTCAATCTTTGATTGATGCATAGGTAAAAATTATTAAAAATTTTAAAATTATTTTTATGTAAATAGAAAAAAATATTAATATAATTTTATTTTAAACATCATCAAATTTAATTAATAAATAATTTAAATTTTTAATAAAATAATAAAATATTCATAAGATACGATTAAAAATGAATGGTGAATTTCTCACCAGGACGTCGGTTTTTTTTTATGTTCAACGACAAGGAGATCTCACAATCCCGAGGAGAATAACAAAAGTTGTTGAACCGCGCGCACGTGCACGTAGGTTCTTGCCACGTGCAAGTGTCCTTACCAGCTTTAATTGCACTTGCCTCGTGTCACAAGCTTCCTCTCCAAGCTCCGTACACCACTTCTAGATCGTTTCCCTGAGCGCTTTCTTCCTCAAAGATCACGCCTTGATCACCTGCCATGGGCGAGCAAACACGCACAGACCTCGTCACCGGCACCTTTCTCCTCTGGCCCGCAGCCCTCCGCCGCAGGCTCATCGATGCGGTCACCTGCGGTGCCTCCTAGCACCGCGGCCGTCGCAAGGCCTGCGGAGGCATCGACGCTGCTGAGCCACGACCTCTCCGTCCCCGTACCGTAGGATTGGAGCGGCTCGATCATCTGTTCGAAGGCGGAGGCTGCAAGATGCCGCGGAAGACGTTGTCTAGGGAGAATAAAAAAAAAAAACCTTATGAGAGAAGAATTCACTCTGTCAAATAGAAAAATAGAAAACATATCGAATTCAATTTACTTTTGTTTATTTAAAAATTTTTTCGCTAACTATTAATTTTAAATATATTAAATTTAGATATTTATTATTCTATCTTCACGAATTTTTATCTTTATTAACAATTATCACCTCATCGTATTTTATTACTATTTTCTTATAACAAACCCTCATTCTTATCTAGAAATATCATATCATCATATCAAGTATCGTAAACTTCTAACCAAACTCTTGAAAAATGTTGGATCAACTTTTTCTAATTCTTCATGTTTTGATAGCTTGACTCTACATTCTACTGGAGTATTTATGAGTTTATTGTTATGTTAGTTAGAGCCCTAGAGCCAATCATATGATAATTATTGTATGGACTCGATGTATCATATTCCTATATATTAATAAAGACATTTCTTTATGGTTATTATACTTACTTGTATTGGTATCAAATAACTAAGTATAATAGCATCCTTGAGTAGAAGATTCTTATCTATATCAATCGATTGGTTGAATCGATAGTGAGATGATATAGAGAACACTACTCTTAATTATTCCTAGTCAAGTATTAACATTCAGGGACAATGTTAATGCGACGAGACTAGCATGTAGGTCAACTTGATGATTTGTTCTCACAAGTCATGGATATAGAGATATCAAGTTGACACATGAATATGTATTGGAGAATGTATACTGAATGACCCGCCATGAGAAAGTATCATGGATCGTTATATGAGTGTCATATCGTAATATGAGTGTCATATACTTTTTCATGTGACTATTAGTATAACTATCAGTCCTTAGACATGAAGTCATCATGGTTCCCTACATAAGGAGTTACATACTTTGGTTTCGTCAAACGTCACCCGTAACTGGGTGGACTATATGATAGTTAGTCCTAAGAAAATCGTATCGGTTCCACTGTACAAAATTTTTTGTACAAGTGTCGAATCTTTCCTTAAATAACCTATTATGTTTTTTAGAAGTTAAATTAGGAATCGCAGACGGAACTTAACATCATTGATTCCAAATTTAACTTATCTGTTTTTAATGGTTTAGATTTGAATCGCAAGCGGAACTTAACACTATTGATTCAAATCTACCTAAGTTATTAATTCCATAAATATTAATTTCCAAAATTAGCTTCCAGGACTGCATGACGAGGCATATGACCTTCTTGGATATGAGAGCAACCACCACCGCCTAAGCAAAGCCTTTTAAGGAAAGCTAATATTTAATTTCCTTAAATAACTCTAGGTTAACCAAAAAGAAAAATCGAATCACAAATTCGAAAAAGAAGAAAACACAAACTCGAAAAACTATTTTGAAAACTCTAGAATCATATGCCTCTTGTGTTTGGTATTTCCAAAAATAATAATACAAATAAAACTAGTATGATGCGGAAAACAATTACTAGTTATACCTTTCTTTGTAAGCAAAAATAACTTCTTGATCTTCTACCGTATTCCTCTTCTAACCTCGGACGTTGTGTGGGCAACGATCTTCCGAGACGAGAACCACCAAGCACCTTCTTCTTTCTTCTAGGTTTCGGCCACCACAATTCTCCAAGAGAAGTAGAGGTCCTGCCACCACCACCAAGCTCCAAGGGATGCAAGAAACAAAACCTCCTTTCTCTCCTTCTTCTCCTAGCTAGAACCGGCCACCATCAAGAGCACCAAGAGGGGTTGCCGCCGACCACAAGAAGAAGAGAAGAGGGAGAAGCTAGGGTCGGCCACCAAGGAGGAAAAGAGAGGACAAGAATAATAGAGTCGTTCCAATGAAGGCACCTCTACCCCTTCTTTTATAATCCTTGGTCTAAGCAAATAAGGAAATTTAAATAAAAAAATTCCTTAATTCTTTTGCCATGAAAAGGAAAATTTATTTAATTAAAAATAATTTTCTCTTCTCAATATACATGGCCGGCCACTTATTTCCCCAAAACAAGGAGAGTTTTAATTAAAACAAAAATTAAAACTTCCTAATTTGTCTCCGGAAATTTATAAAAAATTTCTCCAATAATTTTTCCCTTCATGGTGATTTGTAAAAAGGAAATTTTATAAATTAAAATATTTCTTTTAAACATGTGGAAGATTTCCAAAAAGGAAAGTTATCTCTAAAAATTAAAATCTCCTTTCAATCTACAAATAAGGAAAGATATCAAATCTTTTCTTAATCTTTTGTAAAAACTTATAAAAGAGGATATTTAATTTTTAAACTCTCTTTTAAATCATGAACATGGTTTAAAAGGAAAGTTTTCTCAAAATTAAAATCTACCTTTAAATCTACAAATAAGGAAAGATTTCAAATCTTTTGTAGAAAGCTATAAAAGGAAAGATTTAAATTTTAAACTTTCTTTTAAAATCATGGAATCCACATAAGAAAAATTTATAAATAAAATACTTTTTAATATGATGTGGTCGGCCACTTAAGCTTGGGCTCCAAGCTATTGGCCGACCACCTTAAGACTCAACCTTTAAGCTTGGCCGACCCTAAGCTTGAGCTTCAAGCTTGGCTTGACCGACCCCTATTGGTTGAGTAAGAAGGTGGGTATGTGGTGGGTATAAATCTCTATATACAAGAGGCTACGATAGGGACCGAGAGGAGGAATTGGTTTTGGTCTCCCGATGAAATTAAGCATCTCGTGTTCGCCCCGAACACATAACTTAATTTCATCAATAATAATTCATTCCACTAAAGAACTATTATTGAACTACCGCACCAATCCCAAATTACATTTTGGGCTCCTTCTTATTATGAGTGTGTTAGTCTCCCTGTGTTTAAGATAATGAATGCCCACTAATTAAATGAGTTACTGACAACTCACTTAATTAATATCTTAGTCCAAGAGTAGTACCACTCATCCTTATTGTCATGTCGGACTAAGTCCACCTGCAGGGTTTAACATGACAATCCTTATGAGCTCCTCTTGGGGTCATTCTTAACCTAGATTAGTAGGACACAGATTCCTTCTATAATCAACAACACACACTATAAGTGATATCATTTCCCAACTTATCGGGCTTATTGATTTATCGAACTAAATCTCACCCATTGATAAATTAAAGAAATAAATATCAAATATATGTGCTTGTTATTATATTAGGATTAAGAGCACACACTTCCATAATAACTAAGGTCTAGTTCTTTTAACAAGTCAGTATAAAAAGAACTTACCTAAAATGGTCCTACTCAATACACTTAGAGTGTACTAGTGTAATTTATTAGTCAAGATAAACTAATACCTAATTACACTACGACTATTTCAATGGTTTGTTCCTTTCCATCTTAGTCGTGAGCAATTGTTTATAATTTATAAAGAACTGATAACATGATCTTCTGTGTGTGACACCACACATCATGTTATCTACAATATAAATTAATTGAACAATTACATTTATCATAAATGTAGATATTTGACTAATGTGATTCTTATTTCTAGATAAATGTTTATAACAAAAGCTAGGCTTTTAGTATACACTCTAACACTATAAAGGTGATTACTGGGTATGTAACAAATTATGCGGAGGGATATGAGTGATGTAGATGTGATCTATCCCTCCTATATAACAGGAGTGACATCATCATTCTTGATAGAGTGAGACTACTAAGTGTATGATCATGCCCAAATGAGTCAATATGAGATATTAAGCTCATTTGTTTAGAGAGAGTCTACTTGGAGTTCAAGATACAGATTGATTAAAGGATGACACGGTCTATGCCTCAATTTAATCAATCTAGATGTCAAGGATAGAAGGACATTATCATATATTGTGAGGGTCACAATTAGTAGTCACAAGGTGATGTTGGATCTCAACATTCTTGTAACTTGGGTAGTAATGATGTGTTGCTAGATACCTCTCATTACTTATGCTTCTAAATGGGTTTAGGAGCATTGTCAACTTTACAAGAACCTATAGGGTCACACACAAAGGGCAATTAGATGGAGATTAGGTTCATATGATGAACTAAGAGGATTAGGTTTATGTGATAAACCAAATTGGATTAAGAGTAATCCAAATTAAACTAATTGAGTTGGACTCAATTTGATTCATGTGTTAAATGAGTCTAATTTAGACTTAGATTCATTAAGTCAATTTAATCCAATGAATATAGATTCATTAGATTAAATTGATATGAATCAAATGGTTGGATTTGATCCACCATGGGAGATAAGAGGTCAAGTTTGACTTGACTTAAGAGGGAGGATGAAGAGTCAAGTTTGACTTGACTTTGACTTGACCAAATACCATGTCATTGTGACTTGGCATAGGGCCGGCCAATGATGGTGTTACACATCATCAAGGCCACATCATTTGGTCAAGATTGACTTGACCAAATGCCACCTCATGAGGGAGACCAAGAGCCATGATTCTTGGTATCCCATGGAGGTTTATAACCTCTCTATTGTGGTCGGCCACTTGAATGTGTGTGTGATTGCATTTGTGTGCTCATTCAAGAGGTCTTCTTCTTCCTCTTCTCTTCCTCTCTTCTTTCCCTCTCTTCCTCCATTGTTGTGACCTTCTAAGGGTGCTAGCACACTCTTAGTTGTGTTTTTCTCCACCTATTGTTCGTGTGGATACACATAGAGGAGTGTACGTTTGACACTCTCGAGATCCGGCAACCCTTCTGGACGAGTGAGATTTGCGAAGGGCTTCGCTTCAAAGGTATAAACCCCTTTCTTGTAGATCTAGTGTAGATCTAGGATTAGGAAACATGTACATGATAATTTTTATATATATCTTCGTACGGATCCGTGGCAAGACTTCGGGGTTTCCGCAACGCAAAAAGCGGTTTTTGTGGCCCGAAAGTCTCAACAGTGGTATCAGAGACACGTGCGAAGCATGTACTTGTTTCATTTTATATTTTTATGAAAAATATTAGATCTATAAGTTTCTGTAAATTTTCTATTTTTATGTATTTTATGAGTATTTTTCTCGTAGAGGCGAAGTAACAAGTGTTTGGACACTTGTAGGTTTCGACTACCGAGAAAAACCTTCCGAATCGGCAAGGTATCACCCAAATTGTTTTGGGACAGGGCTCAAGGCGCAGTAAGATCGTAAATGGACACTCGTGTGACTCATTTCGCGAGAAGGGGTGCTGCCCTTAACCCCGCAAGGGGCATTGTCTAGCGATTGCGCCCGAAAATCGCTAAATGAGACCGCCGGGAAGTTGCGACTCATAAAATCATAAAATTAGTAATAAAATTATAGAAATTTATGAAAATTACATAATTTAGAATTATGTATAATTTTTGTGATGGTCATGGCCCAAGAACCCAATTTGATTGGACAAATGTGTTGTAATTCATAATATGGCCTGCGTGCCATTTTTGGATTGTGTGTGTTGTATTTGATATGCGACCTGTGTGTCGTGCCTCCTCTATTTTAATATTCCTGTTTTAAAATAGTTTTAGACTCGAATGTAACTCGAGTTTCACATTTTTGTAATGTACAAAATGAGGCGGTGGAAGGTCCACTCAAGAAGGAGTTACGAGGAGGGCACTGTCAACACATGGTGGTCAAAGGAGACGCTTGGAGAAGTTGTTGACCCTAGGTTGACCATCCGATCTTTTCATTGGCTTGAGAAGATCGTAGTAGGGTCATGACCTTATCACAATTAATTATAATTATCATTGCTTGTGTATATGTGATGCATGCTAAAGTAGGATAATTAGTGCCTTGATGCGTATAAGATACGAATCCACGATTAGATTAGATCTAAATCAACTCAACTCGAAATGCCTACCAAGTTTTGATACCATCACTACCTCGATCACATGTTGTTGTTGAATCTGTCAAAGCAGAGCAACACATATTATCTTGGTAGGGTGCAGAGGGACAATCTTGGTTCCGTTTATCAAGGCTTGGGTGAGTACAAACTCAATTAGATTGAGTATAACTAGTTAACTCAATTGGATCGGGTATAACTATAGGCATTTTTCCAACGGTTGGATGATATGATAAAAATCACATTTATACTAAATCTTGGGCGATTTAGCCAAAGCTAACTCAAGTTTAATGTAAATGAGATTTTTGATCCTATAAACAAGAGTTGCATAACGATGTAATTGATAAATTCATTATCTACCGATCATACTAAGTCTTGGGCGATTTAGCCAAAGCTAACTCAAGGCATAGTATGATGTGGATCTTGTCCCGCATGAATTATATCTCATTGGTTATAATCTAGTAAGTGTGGTTTGACCACATTCATGGCTTGATTCTACAAAAGTTCTATAATTCAATGGGAGTATCATTTGATTAAAGGTCTAATTAAATGATTAGTGAAATATGATATTTATTTTCTGTTATAGATTGCCATGTCGACAAACACGAACACCTTCTCCCTGCGTTCTGTCCTTGATAAGGACAAGCTCAATGGAGCTAATTTTCTGGACTGGTATAGGAATCTGAGAATAGTTCTCACTCAAGAAAGAAAACTGTATGTCCTGGAGTGGCCCATTCCGGAGGCACCTTCTGTCACTGCCACGCGAGCTGACCGAGATGCTTATAAGAAGAATCAAGATGACGCATTAGATGTGTCATGCCTCATGCTCGCAACCATGAACTCTGAGCTTTAGAAGCAACACGAGTTGATAGGTGCTTATGATATGGTTGAACATCTTCGTCGACTATATCAAGGACAAGTGAGGCACGAGAGATTCGAGATCTCCAAGGCACTGTTTCAGTGCAAGATGCAAGATGGGACTCCCGTAGTACCCTATGTGCTCAAGATGATTGGGTACATAGAAAACCTACAGAGGTTGGGATTCCCACTTGGCCAAGAGCTGGCCACTGACTTGGCCTTACAATCCTTGCGAGAGAGCTACAGTCAATTCGTCATGAACTACAGCATGAACGAAATTGATAAGCCACTACCCGAGCTGCTTAGCATGTTGAGAACTGCTGAGCTAAACCTTAAGAAGGTAAAGCCCAACTCCATTTTGATGGTGCAAAAGCATAAAGGCAAGGGCAAGCCTAAAGGTAAGGGAAAGTCCCAAGCCAAGGGCAAAGGCAATGCACTGAAACATAAAGGAGGGGTTGCCAAGGATGCTACCTGCTTCCACTGCGGTCAGACCGGGAACTGGAAGAGGAACTGTAAAGTTTACCTGGAAGATTTTAAGAAGAAGAGAAGTGAGACTTCTACTTCAGGTATATATGTTATAGAAGTTAATCTCTCTATTTCTTTATCATGGGTATTAGATACCGGATGTGCTTTTCACATTTGTACTAATGTGCAGGCGTTGAGAAATAGCAGGGCATTGACAAAGGGCGAGGTGGACCTTCGAGTAGGCAATGGAGCACGGATTGTTGCTGTTGTTGTAGGGACTTATTTTCTATCTCTGCCCTTTGGGCTTGTACTAGAATTAGATGAATGTTGTTATGTGTCTGCTCTTACTAAGAACATTATTTCAGTTTCTTGTTTAGACAAGAAAGGTTTTTCGTTTATAATAAAGAATAAATGTTGTTCCGTCTATTTAAATGATATGTTCTATTGTAGTGCACCTCTGATGAACAGATTCTATATTCTAGACTTAGAGAATCTCATCTATAACATAAATACCAAAAGGTTCAAATCAAATGAAATGAACCAAACCTATCTCTGGCATTGTCCCTTAGGTCATATAAATGACAAACGCTTATCCCAGCTCCATAAAGATGATTTGCTGGACTCATTTGATTTTGAATCATATGAGACATGCGAGTCATGCCTACTGGGAAAGATGACCAAGACTCCTTTTAGTGGACACAACGAAAGAGCGACTGACTTGTTAGGACTTATACATAGTGATGTATGTGGCCCTTTCAATGTCGCTGTCAGAGGTGGTTATACGTACTTCATTACCTTTATTGATGACTTCAGTAGATATGGTTATGTGTATTTGATGACACATAAGTCAGAATCCTTTGAAAAGTTCAAAGCATTCAAGAATGAAGTACAAAACCAGCTTGGCAAGAGTATTAAGATACTTCGATCAGATCGAGGTGGAAAATACCTTAGCCATGAGTTTCGTGACTATCTAGCTGAGTGTGAGATTCTATCCCAACTCACTCCTCCTGGAACACCACAGTGGAATGATATATCCGAAAGGAGGAATCATATCTTATTAAATATGGTACGATCTATAATGAGTCACACAGATCTTCCTATATCTCTTTGGGGCTATGCTCTAGACACAGTAGCCTTCATACTTAACCGTGTTCCATCCAAGGCTGTGATAAAGACACCATATAGGATATGGACTGGGAGAGATGCCCAAGGATTTGGGGTTGTGAGGCTTACGTTCGACGTCAAGTCTCGGACAAACTGGAACCTAAATCCGATAAGTGCTATTTTATAGGATATCCCAAGGAAATGAAGGGGTATTACTTCTACATTCCCAGTCAACACAAAGTAGTTGTGGCTAAGACTGGGGTATTTCTAGAAAGGGACTTAGTTTCTAGAAAAACTAGTGGGAGTACATTCAATCTTGAAGAAGTTCAAGATATGGACCATAGCACTGAAGCCTTGATGGAAGTTGAACTAGAACCATAAAGTGTTGTGGATGATGAGATTGTTCCACAAGGAGTTGAGGAACAACAACCAATTCAAGTAGACATACCTCTTCACAGGTCTGATAGGGTACGCCGTTAGCCTGAGAGATACTCATTTCTCTTGTCTGACCATGATGACGTTATGCTCATTGAGAATGAGTCTACCTCCTATCAGGAAGCTGTGATGAGACCAGATTCTGAGAAATGGCTAGAGGCCATGAGATCTGAGATGGAATTCATGTACACCAACCAAGTATGGACTTTGGTTGATCCACCTGAACGGGTCAAACCCATTGGACGTAAGTGGGTCTTTAAAAGAAAGACTGACATGGATGGACTTATATATAAGGGTCGTCTGGTATCTAAAGGTTTCAAACAAATTTATGGTATTGACTATGATGAAACCTTTTCTTCAGTAGCGATGTTTAAGTCCATTCGGATCATATTTGCTATTGCAGCATACCACGATTATGAGATCTGGCAGATGGATGTCAAAACTGCGTTTCTGAATGGAAACTTTCTTGAGGATGTGTACATGACACAACCTGAGGGTTTTGTAGATCCACAGCATACTGGTAGAGTATGCAAGCTGCATAAGACCATTTATGGACTAAAACAAGCTTCTCGGAGTTGGAATCTTTGATTTGATGATGCAATCAAATAATTTGGTTTCATCAAGAATGAGAATGAACCCTGTGTCTACAAGAAGGTTGTAGGGAACACAATTGTCTTTCTTGTGTTGTATGTGGATGACATACTACTCATTGGGAACGACATCCCTTTGCTGCAGTCTGTAAAGACTTGGCTAGGGAATTGTTTCTCAATGAAGGACTTAAGTGAAGCAGCCTGTATTCTAGGCATAAAGATCTATAGAGATAGATCTAAGAGATTGCTTGGCCTAAGTCAGAGTACATATATTGACAAGGTATTACTACGATTTGCTATGCAGAATTCCAAGAAAGGTTTTCTGCCGATGTCACATGGTGTGAGTCTTTCGAAGACTCAAAGTCCCTCTTCTAGAGAGGAGAGAGACCGCATGGATAAGATCCCTTATGCTTCAGCCTAGGATCTATTATGTACGCCATGCTATGTACTCATCCTGATGTTTCGTATGCTTTGAACATGACAAGCAGATACCAGTCAGATCCAGGTGAGTGTCACTGGATAGTGGTCAAGAATATTCTTAAGTACTTGAAAAGGACTAAAGAATATTTCTTGATATATGGAGGCGATGATGAGCTAGCTGTATAGGGTTACAGTGATGTCAGCTTCCAAACTGACCAGGATGATTATAGATCACAGTTAGGATTCGTGTTTTGCTTAAATGGTGGTGTTGTGAGCTGGAAGAGTTCGAAGCAGGACACAGTTGCTGATTCTACAACAGAGGCCGAGTATATTGCTGCATCAGAAGTAGCAAAGGAGGCAGTTTGGATCCGCAAGTTCATTACTGAGCTTGGGGTGATTCCTAGCATAGCAGATCCCATAAAGCTCTATTGTGACAACAATGGAGCAATTGCACAGGTTAAGGAACCTCGCTCACACCAGCGGACCAAACATATACTACGACGCTTCCATCTCATTCGAGAGATCATCGATAGAAGAGATGTGAATATTTGCAGAGTACCTACAGAGGCTAACATAGCTAATTCCTTGACCAAGGCTTTGGCACAGAGAAAGCATGATGGTTACACTAGGTCATTGGGCCTTAGAGCCTACACTGATTGGCACTAGTGCTAGTGGGAGATTGTTAGTTAGAGCCCTAGAGTCAATCATATGATGATTGTTGTATGGACTCGATGTATCATATTCCTATATATTAATAAAGGCATTTCTTTATGGTTATTATACTTACTTGTATTGGTGTCAAATAACTAAGTATAATAGCGTCCTTGAGTAGAAGATTCTTATCTATATCAATCGATTGGTTGAATCGATAGTGAGATGATATAGAGAATACTACTCTTAATCATTCCTAGTCAAGTATTAACATTCAGGGACAATGTTAATGTGACGAGACTAGCATGTAGGTCAACTCGATGACTTGTTCTCACAAGTCATGGATATAGAGATATCAAGTTGACACATGGGTATGCATTGGAGAATATATACTGAATAACCCATCATAAGAAAGTTTCATGGATCGTTATATGAGTGTCATATACTTTCTCATGTGACTATTAGTATAACTATCAGTCCTTGGACCTGAAGTCACCATGGTTCCCTACATAAGGAGTTACATACTTTGGCTTCGTCAAACGTCACTTGTAACTGGGTGGACTATAAAGGCGATTACTGGGTATGTAACAAATTATGCGGAGGGATGTGAGTGATGTAGATGGGATCTATCCCTCCTATATGACGGAAGTGACATCATCATTCTTGATAGAGTGAGACCACTAAGTGTATGACCATGCCCAAAAGAGTCAATATGAGATATTGAGCTCATTTGTTTAGAGTGAGTCTACTTGGAGTTCAAGATATATATTGATTAGAGGATACACGATCTATGCCTCAATTTAATCAATCTAGATGTCAAAGATAGAAGGACATTATTATATATTGTGAGGGTCACAATTAGTAGTCACAAGGTGATGTTGGATCTCAACATTCTTGTAACTTGGGTAGTAATGATGTGTTGCTAGATACCGCTCATTACTTATACTTCTAAATGGGTTTAGGAGCATTGCCAACGTTACAAGAACCTATAGGGTCACACACAAAGGGTAATTAGATGGAGATTAGGTTCATATGATGAACCAAGAGGATTAGGTTCATGTGATGAACCAAATTGGATTAAGAGTAATCCAAATTAAACTAATTGAGTTGGACTCAATTTGATTCATGTGTTAAATGAGTCTAATTTAGACTTGGATTCATTAAGTCAATTTAATCCAATGAATATAGATTCATTAGATTAAATTGATATGAATCAAATAGTTGGATTTGATCCACTATGGGAGATAAGAGGTCAAGTTTGACTTGACTTAAGAGGGAAGATGAAGAGTCAAGTTTGACTTGACCAAATGTCATGTCATTGTGACTTGGCATAGGGCCGGCCAATGATGGTGTTACACATCATCAAAGCCACATCATTTGGTCAAGATTGACTTGACCAAATGCCACCTCATGAGGGAGACCAAGAGCCATGACTCTTGGTATCCCATGGAGGTTTATAACCTCTCTATTATGGCCGACCACTTGAATGTGTGTGTGATTGCATTTGTGTGCTCATTCAAGAGGTCTTCTTCTTCCTCTTCTCTTCCTCTCTTCTTTCCCTCTCTTCCTCCATTGCTGTGACCTTCTAAGGGTGCTAGCACACTCTTAGTTGTGTTTTTCTCCACCTATTGTTCGTGTGGATACACATAAAGGAGTGTACGTTTGACACTCTCGAGATCTGACAACCCTTCTGGACGAGCGGGATTTGCGAAGGGTTTCGCTTCAAAGGTATAAACCCCTTTCTTATAGATCTAGTGTAGATCTAGGATTAGGAAACATGTACATGATAATTTTTATATATATCTTTGCACAGATCCGTGGCAAGACTTCGGGGTTTCCGCAACGCAAAAAATGATTTTTGCGGCTCGAAAGTCTCAACATGCTATCCATCTTGAACCTTTTTAATATCTCTCTTGCATAACCTGCTTGTGAGATGATGATTCCATCTTTCCTTTAGTTCACTTTGATGCACAGATAGTATGTTATGAGCCAATCAGTCATCTCAAACTCTTTAGTCATTGCTTCTTTGAATTCTCCAAAGATACTTAGATTGCTTCATGTGAAGATCAAATCATCGACATATAGGCATACAATCAAAACATCTTTATCCTTACTCTAAATGTATAGTGCATGTTCATAAGGACATTTGATGAAGTCTTTCTCTTGCAAGTACTTATCTATCTGGATATTTCATGTCCTTGGTGTTTGTATTAACCCGTAGAGAGCCTTCTTTAATTTTAAAACTTTGTCTTCTTGTCAGTTGACTTCATAACCTGATGGCTATCGAATATAGACTTCTTCTTCGAGAATATCATTTAAAAAAATAGATTTTAAATCCATTTAATGTATTCTTCACGTATTTTGGATTGCTAAAAAAATGATTAGTCTGACAGTTTCTAATCAAGCAATGAGAGCGAATATCTCATCATAGTCAATATCAGATCTTTGATTGCAACCTTTTGCCACTGATCCTGTCCGAAAGCGTGAAGTTGGAAAGTTAGGAGGTGGCGGTTTCGCTGACTGGACGTGGGCTTCACTTCGTTCTGTAGAACAAATAATGTCAGTGCTGGGCCAGGGAAGGGGTCCCCGACATTGGCCCTCCGACGTTCAAGTCAGTCACATGAATGTCGAGAAAAGAGGAGTTACAGTAGCAACAGTAGAACTCAAGAATAATCTTTTATGCATGTCTTGACACACATCTACTTATATTTCATGAGAATAATCTATGTTTATTGCACTCTATTTCATTATAATGTAATACTTCCATTATATTCTGTTTGGATATCTGCTCTTTGTATATTTTGATTGACAGAACGCATATTAGAGCAAAAATGGAGCAAAAATGCATACGAGAACAACTTTGGAAGAAATCAAGCCAAGGCTATGTGACCCACACGACCGTGCTCCCCCACCATAGGCAAATCAAGCCACAGCCGTGTGAGCTACACGGCCGTGTCAATATCCTATGGCCAGGCAGCACACGACCGTGCCAAATGGCACGACCGTGCCAACTTTCCACAGGCGAAGAAGGCCACGACCGTGTGAATCCAAACGGTTGTGTGACTTTGGCAGAGAAGAAGAATGTCACGGCCGTGTGACTCAACCCAAGAGGAATTCCAGTGAGGCCATGTGGATCTCACACGGCCATGCCACAGGGCTGTGGCACGCCAAAATAGAGCTGTGCTGAATTCTGGGCAGATTGCAGACCGATCGTAAAACAGCCATAACTTTGCGTTCAGTTGGAGTTTTTGGCTGCTCTTTATACTGAAACGTAGCTAACTTCAAGATCTACAACTTTGCTTCAGATCCAATAGAGAGATAGCACTGTCTACCCGTGATAAATAGTACGGTCGTGCCACCCAACCGTGGGTTTATTTGGAACTCCGTCCAAACTGCAAACCAAACTTTGAACTACTATAACTTTTAGCTCGATTTGAGCCAGGGCTCGATCCAAATATCAAATTGTGGATAATTTCAAGAGATACAACTTTGGTTCAGGGTGAAGCACAAGAAAACCGGGTTTAATGGGTGAAAAATCAGATTTACCGGCCCCCTATAATCATGATTTTTCTGGGCAGTTTGGAGGAGGTATAAAAAGGTCAAGAACCTCATTCTTTGACTCATCTTAGGTTTAGTACTTCATCCCTCTCCTTGGGAAAGAGTTCTCCCCTTAGGGGAAAATCGTAGAGCTTCATTCACCTCCATTCCTTGACAATCCGTCCAGAGCAAGGAGGCATCCCCAAGATATCAGAAACATCAGCAAACATTTCTTCTTCCCATTATTCTCACATCTAGGGTTGTAAGTATGCTTTACTGTTTTGAGCCTGTTCTTCCTTTGTAATAGAGTAGATCTCCTTTCTAGGATTAGGGAGTATTTGTGATGTGATGGAGATGTAAAACTATGTGGATTTGCCATGTTTCTATTCAATGACTTGTTAATGCCTTGTTAATGTTTGATGAAATGTGTGTAAAGCTTATTTATATATCTTTTGCATGTTTTATTAAATAGTTGTGTAGAATTGTTAATCCCGTATGGGGACACCCTAGATCGTATGACCGAGGTGCGCTAGTGGCAGACTACCCAACTAACGGACGTTTAGAGTATCAGCTTGAAAGGAGAAACAAATCTCCATAAGGAAGTAGGGGATCGAGCATAATCACTATTTTTTATATTTCTATATTATTGTGTGTTAGTGTGTTTCTGTGTTGTATGACCGAGAGACGTTAGTGACAGGCTGCCCCACTAACGAAGTTCATAGAAATCATTTCCATTTAGTAGCATAGGATATGAAGTAGGAGATCATGTCGGCTTATCCACTGCAGGGGAGAGTCAGTAATGCATCTAACTTCCTACAAGAGCATGAACATAGAGGATAGGAACTAAGCAATCTATGTAACATCACCTAGCATCACAAGGAAACCAAAATCCTAGAATCGCACCTCAAACCATCTCTCACATTCTTTTAGCTCAACCCCTTTCAAGATCCATCATCTCTTCTCTCTTCTCTTTCTCTTACTCTCTTTTCCAACCAATCTTACGTTTATCTACACAATTCACCGTGCTAAATTAACTAGTGCTTAATCAACAATCCCTATGGATTCGATATCTTTTTATTACTAATGATGAAACTATGCGCTTGCGGTTACGTAACAAGTTTTTGACGTCGTTGCCAGGGACTATTTTCGATTAACATTAGTTGATTAGCATATGAGTTACTCTAAACATTTATCTTTTTCCCTTTTCCTTTTCTTTCTTATTTTCATTATGCATTTTCTTTCTTGCAATTTAAATTCTGCATTTTCTTTCTTGTTTTTCATATAGCATTTTATTTCTCATCTTTAATTCTTTATTTTTTTTCTCATAAATTTTTCTTAGATATCCATGAGCACTAACATGTCAAGCAGGCCTTTAAGAGAAATTTATGCACATATTTTTGTAAGATTTTTATCTCCGATTGTGCAACCTCATATCGAAGCAGAAAGTTTCCAACTAGACCCAGAGTTAATTGCTATGATACAAGGTCACAAATTTGGAGAAAAAGTATCAGAAAACTCTTATCTGCACCTTGAGACATTTCTAGAGCTTTGTGATATGGTGAATTGTTAAGGAGTGTCAGCAGATGCAGTTCGTTTGATAGCATTTCCTTTCAGTATCAAGGATAAAGCAAGGACTTGGTTATATTCCCTCCGTCCTCAAAGTATTATGTGTTGGAAACAATTGAAGCAGCAATTTCTGAATCACTTTTTCCCTCCAAGTAGAACAGTTTACATGAGGAATTGCATAACAAATTTTGCTCAGACTGATGGAGAGTCGTTATTTGAAGCATGAGACAAATTCAAGAGTCTACAAAGACAATGCCCTCATCATGGCTTGGAAAAATGGCTGACTCTGCATATATTCTACAGGGGGATTTCTTTTTCAGATAAATCTTTGTTAGATTCATCAGCTGAAGGTTCTTTTATGAATAAGAGTGTGGGCGAAGCATATATATTAATTGATCAAGTGACAATGAACCTCCAAGAATGGTCAGATAAAAGTTGGATGGATTCTTCCCCGATAGTTTCAGAAGTGCAAGCCATGAAGGCAAAAGAGTCTGTCAAACAAATTGTAGTTCAACCACCTAAGTGTTTTGAAAATCTCCAGTCACAAAATGTGAGGTCCAAACAGTTGGAGGCAAAGATTGATAGCATAGTTTCAAAATGGTTCAAACATGATCTCCCTCCTACACAGACAAGGTCTAGTGAACATCATAATGACATTGAGTGAGAGGTGAAAATAATCATGAAGAATTTTTGAAAAAGGACTTGTATAGAATTGAGGAGAAGAACAATAGAAGACATTAAGAACTCAGTTCCATTACTCCAGGAAGTTCCCAAAGGGCACAAGTATCTTTCCCTCAACGATTAATCATACAAACACTAGATAAGCAAGTTGGATCTCCGTAGCAAGCCAAAAGGGAATTTGGGAAAAATGAAGTTCAATCTTTTCTAAGACCTTCACTAAGGGTTCCTTTTCCACAAAGGCTAGTGGGGGCCAATGATGATAGGACCTTGAGTATGGCTAGAGGGGGGGGGGTGGGGTGAATAGCCTTTCTTCGATTCTTCATCTACGATTTGTTAGCGGAAGCACGAAAAGAAATGAAATTGAAAAACAATAAAAGAACACGGCTAACTCCTCGATTTACTTGGTCTCCATCTCCTTGAGGTGACTAATCCAAGGTACACACACACCCAATCAAGCTTCACTAAGATCTTCTCCTTTTCAATCCAAGAGTGATGGTGGAAAAATCTTTACAAGATGATCTCCTCCTTTTACAAGTTTTTGATGAGCTTAGGGAGGAGAGAATCAGAGTTGTAAGATTTGAAGACCACTTGGAAAGCTTAAACAGTAATTTGGATCAGTTGAGTTTTTCTTTCCAAGCTCTCAACTTTATATACAGTATGTTGGAATTCGCGACATCAGTCTACTGCTAAAACATGCAGTCGACTGGTATCACACAACGACTACTGTTTCAATCAAATCTGCGGAGATCCTGTGTGTCATCATCCCAACGACATTATACCAGTCGACTGCTGAAACATGCAGTCGACTGTATGTTTCATCAGTCGACTGGTGACTGTGGACTGAGCGAATAGAGACATTCTGTTCGCTCCCAGTCGACTGCATCAGTCGACTGGTGTCCGGAGTTGCTCTTGAAGTCTTCCTCCTCAGCCTTTGTCCCTCAGATGCACTCAAGACTGCAGATATTCTTCGTGTCATCCTTCACATTGCCTTGAGATTCACATCCCTTCACTCCGTTTGCTTCTTGTCCGTGGTCCATCGGATGCACCATCCTTCACCAATCTTCAAGAACTTGAGCCATGAAACTTTTCAAGCTTGTGCAATCTACCAAGTCCTGCACAACTTAAGTACATTTTAGAACCAATGTAAAGTCTAACTTAAATCCTTTGACACACACATCAAAAACAAAGATCGTCCTATTTAATCCTAGGTTGATTGTATCAACAATCTCCCCCTTTTTTGATGTGTGGCAATATGTTTAAGTTAGACATAAAACCAACTTTGAAAGTTACAATCATAATATAGGCATGAAACATAACTTTGATATTTGTTATCATGAAGCATAAAATCATGAAAAAAATATAAACTCATAACTTTGAAGATTGTAAGCATGATATAAATCATGAACCATAAGACATAAAGAGATCCACATACACTCCCCCTTAACATATACTATATTAAAAAACATTATAATCTAAAACTCCCCCTTAACATATACTCTATCAAAAGTATTTTTAACTTAAACTTGTTGTATCCTCCCCCTTTGACATACATCAAAAAATAAGAAGAAGCAACAATTTCATCGAACCACGACAAGAGTAAACCAAAGCATATGTGTACACGAATAGTTGCAAATAGAAACACATAATCATAGAGTAGCAATAATACTAGAAACATAACTAGCATGCATAAATAGAAAGATAAAAGGTCTCAAACAACATAGGAAAAAGAGTGATAATATCCAACATCATCAACATCAATAGTGCTCGAGGTGAGAAAAGATAGGCACAACAAAGCCAAAAGGTAGGGGTGTCAATTCGGGTGGGTCGGGTCGGGTTGGGTCGGGTTGAGTTTTTTTTTTTTTTTTTTAACCCAACCCGAACCCGACCCGAACCCGAGTTCAACCCAAAACACCTCAACCCGAACCCGAACCCGACCAACCCGATCAACCCGAACCCGACCCATATAACCCGAAAATCCGATTCAAAACGACTTTTTTGGGCTATTTTCCCTATAATTCTTCACTTTTATCTCAATATTCCATCATTATCATACAAACATGATATTAATATACATAAAAACATCTAAATTTTTAAAATAAAATTTGATTTAACTCTAAAAAAACCCACAAAACCCTATATTTAAGCCAACCCGGGTCAACCCGGGTCAACCCGAACCCAACCCGACCCAACCCGAAATTTTTTTACTCTCCAACCCTCCAACCCGAACCCGACCCGAACCCGAAAATGCCCAACCCGAACCCGATTTTTTTCGGGTCGACTCGGGTTGGGTCGTCGGGTCGGGTTCATTTTTGACACCCCTACCAAAAGGTCACCCGACACCATAGCAACACAACAAACTCCTATGCTGATGCATCATCATGGGAAGGTGGAGGAGGAGGGGGGCCCTGGTAGGCAAGATCCCAGCGCCGCATCATATCAAACATCTCTGTCTGCTGCTGGCGAACGCTCTGAAACTCCTCCCGAACAAACTCCTCCAAGTGGTAGACACGCTCACGCAGTGAGGCACGTTCTGGCTCTGCAGCAGGAACAGGAACCTCCTCCGCATCATCATCAGAATCAGAATCATCCTGGCCAGGGCGGCGACGCCACACCATAACACCGTCACGTGGCTCAATCTGGGCTAAAGACATCTGGCGAGGTCCTAACTGATCAAAGTCCTTAGACAACTGATGCAAGGCACCCCTAGTGACATCTATCCCTTTATGCACGAAAAATGATGTTAAGACATGGCAGAAAGGCATGTATAGCTTCCCCTGGACTGGTCTAGAAAAGTGGATGATAGACTCATAGACCTGAAGAGCAATATCGATATCAAGACGCTGCTCTAGGGCATACATTAGAACTAGATAAGGAAAACGGATTTTAGCTTGCCCTTTGGTCACAATGGGAAGGAGACATGCAATGACAACCTTATAGAGAACGTAACTGGTGGCTGACATGTGGGTGACATCAAAAATACATTTAAGTGGAGGCCTAGGAACATGGAAATAATGCTGATGAATCAGATCAACGGAGACATAAGAGAGTGTATCAGATAGAGGCTCCTCAACCTGAGGAAAATATGTAAAGGTACTAGTAGTCCGCCTACACCCTAAGAATGACCTCAAGATTTCAGGGGTGAAGCTAATGGATGTCTCGCCAACCATAGTGACATATACATGACCCTCAGTACTAGATGGACACAGATTATTGTAAAATTCCTTACATAGGTCTAAATTGACAATAGTTGTGCAATGAAATAACTTTTCTAAACCATAATGCACATTGATGTCAATGATTTCGGGGGCAATTCCAGTGAAATAGGGACGATTGAGATAGCGACAACTCATCATTTTGAAGTCGGTGTTCTCAAACCGAGTACGGCAAGCTGCGGAGGGAAATCGCCCTCCAGAAGGCGCCGGAGGGGGCTGCCGAGTGGGCTACCGAGAGGTACCCTCTCCACTCGGACGTTTTTGCCTAACTCTAAACCATGCATATACAATAACCGTGCCAATTATCAGTCAACATGAAAGGAAACAACATGTAAACAACACATAGAAGACTTTAGACAAGAATCAATCCCAAAATAACGGAACAAAAATGGAAGAAGGTATTACCGACGCTCCATTGTGCCGGGGAATCGTCGAAGGACAGAGAAATGGCAGGAACCGCAACCCAAACCTCGGAGGGGTGGCTAAACCGTGTTCCAGGCGACAAATGAGAGAAGGAGCGTGAGGGAGAACAGATCCGAAGGTTTGGAAGAGGATTTGGAGCCACTAAACGGTGGGAGATGTCGGGAAGAAGTAGGAGGCGAGAAATAGCGGGCGGCGGCGAAAAACTAGGGTTTCTGCCGTCGCCCCGATCGGGCGGCTTATATAAAATCGAGGGCATCAGTCAACTGCTAAAACATGCAGTCGACTGCACCAGTCGACTGCATGTTTTAGCAGTCGACTGCACCCCATAGAGAAAACATACAGAACCATTCTGTATGGTTGAACAGTGCTATCAGTCAACTGCATCAGTCGACTGGAGCAGTCGACTGATGCAGTAATAGGGGACTGGTACGCAGATGGAAAGATCAGGATCTGAGTTTTGAAAAATCACCAAATATTCTCTAGGCCTTTAAAAATGCCCAAAATTCGTGGAGTGAACTGTTATATGAATATTTACTTGGGAAAAATAGGTATCCAAGTGGATACAAGCCAATCTATAAAATAGATGCAAACTTGATAACCATCAAGATTACAAAGATGGAACCTTGAGCCAAAGTACTAGTTTGAGTTTTTCCTTAGAATGATTTACTTAGCCAAATCTGAGTATATCTCAAAGAGTCATTTATATGATAATTATGCAATGAATTTATAAATTAATGTCCTCATGACCATATTTGTTTAAAAAAAAAAAATTTCAATCATATTCTAGGAGCAAAGAGCACATTGATCGTGCACAAGCCTTCCCAATGATTGGTCCAATGAAGGATTGATATCTCTAGATGTCATTTTGGCTTACAATAATGCATCATAACTAACATGGTAAACCAAATGCATCTTCCTAATATCTCACATGATGTTTAAATACAAGCAAGTCATCCTAGGTCCTTGTGAGATACATTCAAGTATGTATTTAGCTTTTAAATTTATGGGATCATGAAAAGCTAAATCTATTTTCTACAAGGCACAAACCAAGCTCTCTTCTAATAGAGATAAACTCCGCTTCGGGTAATGGTTTGGTAAAAATATCGGCAAGATTAGATTTGGATTCAACATAAAGTAGCTCAATGTCTCCTCTTGCCACATGATCTCTAATGAAGTGGTGTTTTACCTCAATGTGCTTTGTTCTAGAGTGATGTACCGAATTTTTGGTTAAATTAATGGTGCTCACATTATCACATAAGACCTTGACCTTGGAATAATGTAGCTCATAATCCTCTAAGGTATGCATCATCCAAAGTAATTGGGCTACACAACCACCCATTGCCACATACTCGGCCTCGGTTGTGGACAATGTCACACAAGGTTATTTTCGACTACTCCAACTTACAAGAGAAGGTCCAAGAAATTGACATCCACCGCTAGTACTCTTTCTATCCAATTTGCAACCCACATAATCGGAATCGGTATACCCAATTAAGTCAAAATTTCTAGTTCTAGGGTACCAAAGCCCCACATTAAGAGTGCTCTTGATGTATCTCAAAATTCTTTTTACCGCTACTAAATGTGACTTTTTAGCACATGATTGGTATCTTGCACACATTCTTACCACGAATAATATATCCGGTCTACTAGCGGTTAGATATAGCAAACTACCAATCATGCTCCTATATTGCTTTGGATCCATTAACTTTCCTTCTTGATCACTATCTATCTTGGTGTTTGTCCCCATAGGGGTAGTTGCTCCTTTAGTATTTTCCAACCCAAATTTCTTGATAAGTTCTTTAGCAAATTTGGATTGGTACACATAGGTTCCCTCATTAGTTTGTTTTATTTATAATCCCAAAAAGAAACTCAATTCTCCAACTAGACTCATTTCAAACTCGCTTTCCATGTGTTTAATAAAATCATGAAGAAGGTCATTATTTGTTGAGCCAAAGATGATGTCATCAACATAGACTTGGGCAATGAAAATGTCTCCATCTTTAGACTTTAAAAACAATGTTGGATCAATTGTTCCCCTCCTAAAGCCCTTAGAAATTAAAAAGGATGAAAATCTCTCATACCAAGCCCGGGGAGCTTGTTTTAAACCATATAATGCCTTTTTAAGTTTATAAACATGGTTCGGATAATCTATATTCTCAAATCTGGGGGGTTGCTCTACATAAACTTCTTCCTTAATGAACCCATTTAGAAAGGTCGATTTTACATCCATTTGATGAAGTTTGAGCCTCATATAGGCGGCATATCCTAATAGTATCCGAATGGACTCTAATCGTGCTACCGGAGCATATGCTTCATTATAATCAAGTCCTTCTACTTGATTGAAACCCCTAGCTACCAACCTAGCCTTATTCCTAGTGACTCTCCCTTGATCATCCAACTTGTTTCTAAAGACCCATTTTGTTGTGACAATTGTACTATCATTTGGTCTTGGAACCAACTCTCATACATCACTTCTTTCAAATTGATTCAACTCTTCTTGCATTGCTAGAATCCAATCCGTATCAAGTAACGCATCATCAATTGTTTTTGGTTCAAGTTGTGATATTAGAGCAATTTGACTAGTGTGATCCCTAAAATATGACCTAGTCCTTACCCCTTGTGCAACATCTCCAACTACTTGATTAATAGGATGATCTTGATGATGCCTTAAGATCCTTGAGCTTATAGAATCATCATCTTTGGAAGGATCATTGTTTACATTGTTTCTTTCATCATCCGAACCATCTCTTCCTCCCCCTTGATCAATACCCCCTAAATGTAGATTTTGTAATCCTTGAGTAACGTCTTAATTTGGTTCACTTATATCCTTATCAATAGGGAATTTCCTAGGGTAAGTACTAGTGGATTCATCAAACTCAACACTGGATGATTCCTCAATCGTTTAAGTCCTTTTGTTGTATACTCTATATCCTCGACTAGTAGATGAGTATCCAACTAAAATTCCCTCATTGGACTTGGCCTCAAATTTTCCTAAGTCATCTTTAGTATTAAGAATGTAAACCTTACAACCAAAGACTTTAAAATAGTGAATTGTAGGGATTTTGCCATTCCATAATTCAAAAGGTGTTTTACCTAAAAACTTATGAATCAAGACACGGTTTTGAATATAACATGCGGTATTAACCGCTTCGGCCCACAAGTAGCTAGGTAAAGAATATGCATTAAGCATGGTCCTAGCCGCCTCTTGTAAGGCCCTATTTTTTCTCTCCACTACACCATTTTGTTGAGGTGATCTTGGACAAGAAAATTCATGCTTATAGCTATTTTCCAAGCAAAATTTAGAAAAGTTCAAGTTTTCAAACTCTCCACCATGATCACTTCGAATTCTATTAATCTTGAGATTCTTTTCGTTTTCTACCCTCTTGGTAAATCCGATAATTGTGTCTAAAGTTTCCCCCTTTTGTTTCAAGAAATAAACCCAAGTATATCTAGAATAATCATCTACTATCACCAAACAATATTTGTTACCTACCAAAGAGGGTGTTCTATGACAATCAAAAAGATCCAAATGCAATAACTCTAATGGCAATGAAGTGCTAGTTAAAGTTTTACCTTTGTGTGATGACCTTGATTGCTTACCCTCTTGACATGCATCACACAATTTGTCCTTGATGTACTTGATCTTTGGTAGTCCCTTTACTAGCTCCATCTTGGCTACCTTGGCTATGTTTCTCATGTTGATATGTCCAAGTCGTCTATGCCATAGTCATTCTTCCTCTTCTTTTGATATTAAACACTTAATAGGAGGATTAGAAGCATATGAAAGATCAATATAATAAAGATTTGCTTTTCTAAATCCGTTTAGCACAACATTCTCAAAATTTTTGTACTTAACTAAACATTTATTAGGATGAAACTCAACATTATATCCGGCATCACATAATTGGCTAACATTAAGCAAATTAAACTCCATACTTTTAACCAATAGGACTTTATGAATGATGATTTTAGATGATACCTCAATTGTACCTTTACCTATAATCTTGAGCTTTCCACTATTCCCAAATGATACCGTTCCTTTCTTTATATAATTTATTGTGGAGAACTTGCTCATATCACCGGTCATATGTCTTGAGCAACCGCTATCCACAATCCACATACTTGCATCCTTCTTCTCCTCTACCTAAGAAACATAAAACACACAACTCTTTGGTACCCATACACTAGATTCGGAAATATCATTCAAATATTTCTTAGGCACCCAAGCTTGTTTTACCTTCCCTTTAAGATTTTTGGTAACTTTGTTCCTAAGTGCATCATTCCTAGTACCATTGATTAGAGACATATAAGCGACTTCCTTTTCCTTAGGTCTATATCCTATTCCGGCTTTGTTGTAAACGTCTCTTTGATCTCTAATGATCATATCGAGATACTTGGATCCATTTGTGAATTTTTCTAAACATGCTCTTAATTCAATCACATCATTCTTCAATTTCTCATTTTCTTCCTTGAACATATTTGACTCACTAGACATGCATGCATGAACTTTAATGGTCCTAAGCTTTCCCTTCAAGGTTTTTACCTTAGATTGTGATTTGACAAAAGCATTTTTGAGGTGAGCAATAGTTTTATAGAGAAATTCTACTTTGGGAGATTCTTTTACCTCATCATCATCACTTGATAATGATTCCTCACTTGATGACTCTCCATTTAATGAATCCTCTTCACTTGACACTTCTTCTTGACTTGACTCTTCTTTGTCATCTTCAAACGCTATAAATGCCATATGTCGAGTAACATGGCATAGCTCATCTTCATCCGATGAGTCAATACTTGGTGTATCCCATGTAGCTTGAGCCACCATGACTTCCTTCTTCTTTTTCTCCTTCTTCTTCTTCTCCTTTTCTTCTTTCTTCTTTAGTTCCGGGCAATTTGGCTTGATGTGTCCTTTCTTGTTACATCTATAACAAGTGACATTAGTGTTAAAACTTGAACTTTGACTACTTTTACCTTTTGAGGATTGGAACATTTTCTTCACATCCTTTCTTATGAATTTTCTTGATCTTCCCATCATCTTTTTGACATAGTGAGTCACTTCACTCATTGACATTTCATCATCACTATCCGATGATTCTTGCTCGGATTCGGATGATGAGGATTCTATCTTCTTTTCTTTCTTATTTTTCTTTTCCTTCTTTTTTACAATAAGAGTCATACCTTTCTCTTTTGAAACCATATTAGCTTGTCCATGAAGTTCAAATTCACAAAATAATTCATCAAGCTTAACTAAGGAAAGATCTCTAGAAACCTTATACGCATCAACCATTGATGCCCATAAGGTAGTTCTAGGAAAGGATTGTAGAACATACCTTACTAAGTCTCGATTGTCAATTTTCTCACCTATTACATGAAGTCCATTTACTATCTCCTTGAATCTACCATGCATTTGACTCACGGTCTCATTGGACTTCATAATGAAAGTTTGAAGTTGCCCCAACAAGAGATCTCTCTTGGCTTTCCTTGATTCGCTTGATCCTTCATTTAACTCAATGAGTTTTTCTCAAAGCTCTTTGGTGGAGTTGAATGGTCCTACTTTGCTTAGTTGCTCCTTTGAGAGTCCACATTGTAGGGTTGTTGTAGCCTTTGCATTTGCTTGAGCCTTCTTTGCCATCTCTTTTGTCCAATCCTTGGTTGAAAGAGGAGCTCCCGACCCATCCTTTGGCATCTCGAATCCATCTACAACACTAAACCAATTTTCAATATCATTCATTAAATAATACTCCATCCTACCTTTCCAATATGAAAAGTTGTTCCCATCGAAGAAGGGTGGCCTTGCGGTGCTATATCCCTCTTGAAATGTCATTTTGATGCTTCGGTTGACGGTGAGGTCTTCCGATGCGAACCCGAGCTCTGATACTAATTGATAGGACCTTGAGTATGGCTAGAGGGGGGGGGGGGGGGAAATAGCCTTTCTTCGATTCTTCACCTACAATTTGTTAGCGGAAGCACGAAAAGAAATGAAATTGAAAAACAATAAAAGAACACGGCTAACTCCTCGATTTACTTGGTCTCCACCTCCTTGAGGTGACTAATCCAAGGCACACACACACCCAATCAAGCTTCACTAAGATCTTCTCCTTTTCAATCCAAGAGTGATGGTGGAGAAACCTTTACAAGATGATCTCCTCCTTTTACAAGTTTTTGATGAGCTTAGGGAGGAGAGAATCAGAGTTGTAAGACTTGAAGATCACTTGGAAAGCTTAAACAGAAATTTGGATCAGTTGAGTTTTTCTTTCCAAGCTCTCAACTTTATATACAGTATGTTGGAATTCGCGACATCAGTCGACTGCTAAAACATGCAGTCGACTGGTATCACACAACGGCTACTGTTTCAATCAAATCTGCGGAGATCCTGTACGTCATCATCCCAACGGCATTATACCAGTCAACTACTGAAACATGCAGTCGACTGCACTAGTCGACTGCATGTTTCAGCAGTCGACTGGTGACTGTGGACTGAGAGAACAGAGACATTCTGTTCGCTCCCAGTCAACTGCATCAGTCGACTGGTGTCCGGAGTTGCTCTTGAAGTCTTCCTCCTCAGCCTTTGTCCCTCAGATGCACTCAAGTCTGCAGCTATTCTTCGTGCCATCCTTCACATTGCCTTGAGATTCACATCCCTTCACTCCGTTTGCTTCTTGTCCGTGGTCCATCGGATGCACCATCCTTCACCAATCTTCAAGAACCTGAGCCATGAAACTTTCCAAGCTTGTGCAATCTACCAAGTCCTGCATAACTTAAGTACATTTTAGAACCAATGTAAAGTCTAACTTAAATCCTTTGACACACACATAAAAAACAAAGATTGCCCTATTTAATCCTAGGTCGATTGTATCAACAAATGAAAATAAAGACTTTAAAAAATTTTGTGGTTCTAATATGGTTGAGTGTAGATATTTAGATGTATATAAAGATGAAGACTCTTCAGATAAGGATTGTAATAATAATGTAGAGGATAACAGGTTTTCAGATCTACGTTTTGGGTTTACAGGGTGTAATCATGAAATTGAATTTTCAGATGATGAATATGATGTGGTAGATCAACTTAAAACTGTAAGTGAAGTTATTGATTCTCTTGTAATTAATTCTCCTATTGAGGATATTAATGTTGGTTTATTTTTTGATGTTTGTGTTGTTGATGATATGGAAGGATGTGTAGGGAGTTGTATTGTGGAAACAACATTTCAAGAATCACCTCCTTTGTCCACACGACTTTTTGAGATTATGAGAGTTGCAAGAATTGAATATGTTGTGGACTAATGTGTAGGGACTTATGAAGAATTAGCAGAGTCTCAAGAATCATCACTTTTAGTTGCACTCTCACCTGAGCCAGAACTAGTACTTATTTCTTGTAATGTTTTGGACACCTTTTTAGTGGTACCCATCATTGACTTTGTTGGATGTGATTCGATTTTTATTACTTATTCAACTTGTTTTGATATGATTCTAGTTCTTACTTATTTTACTTGCTTGTGGGAGGTCTATTTTTCTTTTTCATGTACAGATTTCTCTTTGGCTGAGAATTGGAAGCTCAATATGAACCATCTTCGACCACCTGAAAATATTTTCAAGAAGACAAAGATGGGGAGAGCGATGCTTCACTTTATTTCTCCTATGTTGAAAGCTTTCTCCATAATAAGAGTCCTTGGTAAGAGGGTTCTAAAATATCTTACCCCTCTAAGAGCGAGATTTCAATAAATCTAATGAGGTGGTCGAACTAATGACCTTAAACAAGCGCTTCTTGTGAGGCAACTCAAGTTCATTTTCCTTGTTTTCATTTATGTCTTTAGTTCTTTCTAGGTTATTTCTTTCTTTATATAATAAACTTGTACCCTCTACTTAATTTTTGTTATTTATCTTCTTTTACAAGACTCAAAGATTAGGAGGAGGGCAACTACATGATGGAGAAGTTCATGACATGGGTATTTGACACGCATCATTTGGTAACTTCTCTTACTTTAAATCTCCTCCATATTATTTTTAGTTTTCATTGGGACAATGAAAAGTTTAAGTCTGGGGGGATGCATTAGATGCATTTGATTTAGTTTAGTTTTTGCTTATTTCTTTTTGCATAATAAATTTTTTTGATAGTTGCATCATTCATCACATCATGATTGTTTATTCCTTATTGTAAGATACTAGCACATTTATTCTAGATTTTATAGTATGTTTAGTGATCTATCTTTTTTATATCTATGATAGCATGAAGTGAGCAATATTTTTACTATAAGAGTTTAAGTATTGACCTTGTTTTAGGACCTCTATACACTTTGCCTAGTTTTGATGTAGAAAACTCTGAAAATAGTCATGATTCATAGAATTTGATTAGTACTAGTATTTCTATGGTGATTTCTCAAACTGCATTTTGGTTACTAGATGATGCCCGAATCATGTCAGCTCATTTGGAAAAATCAAAATATCCCAACATTTACATTTATGTGCATTTGTGTTCAAGTGTTGTATCTTGCAATCACTTAAAAAAATGATGAAAAAAATGAATGAATAAGAGATATAAAAAATAGTTATCATGAGTGGAAACTAGCAAATTACCCCTTTGAGACCGAGTTAGGTTATTGGGGAAATAACTGCTATATTTCTTTTGATATCGAACACGCTTTTGAGACCATGGGTAGATTGTGGAGGATGAACCAAGCGTGTAACAGGTAAATTTCTATCGCTAGAAGCATAAGGAACACAGTTTTATGATGACTTGAATAGGCTTAGGGATTGATACTTGATAAATATAGGCCACCATCGCACTGAGCACGGAAGACTACTACTTAGGTCAAACTTAAACTACTTTTGTATCTTACTCACCAATGAAATTATTTGATAGGATTAGATTTGACTTGCTAGAGATTATGATGCACTATTTAACCACATGAGTTTAGATGCGGTTTTTACTTGATGACAAGCAAAGGTTTAAGTCTGGGGGTGTGATGTGCGTAGATTATATACACTTTTATGCATGTCTTGACGCACATCTACTTATATTTCATGAGCATAATCTATGTTTATTGCACCGTATTTTATTATAATATCATAATTCGATTATATTATGTTCGGAGATCTGCTCTTTGCATATTTTGATTGACAGGACGTATATTGGAGCGCAAATGGAGCAAAAATGTACACGAGAACAATTTTGAAAGAAATCAAGCCAAGGTCGTGTGACTTGTTAGTATTAGCCCTAGTACCAATTATGAGATGATTGTAAAAGACTCCTTTTGTATCATATTTTATTATTAATAAAGGTAAAGTTGGTTATTATATTTACTTCAATTCAGTATCGAATGAATAAGTATAATAATATTCTAGAGTAGGAGGTTCTAATCTACAACATATCAATTGGTTAAATTGATAGTGAGATATTGTAAATATACAAAGAACACTACTCTTAACTATTCCTAGTCAAGCATTAATATGCAAGGATAATATTAATGAGTTGAGACTAGCATGTAGGTCAACGAATGACTTAATCTCACAAGTCATGGATATGAGATATCAAGTTGACACATGAGTATATATTAGAGAATATATACTGAATGACCCGCTATGAGAATGTTTCATAGATCGTTATATGAGTGTCATAAATATTCTCATGTGACTATTAGTATGAATAGTCCTTAGACCTGAAATCACTACGATTCCTTACATAAGGAATTGTATACTTTGGTATCGATAAACATCACCCGTAACAGGGTGGACCATAAAGTCAATCGCTGGGTATGTAATAAGTTATGCGGAGGGATGTGAGTGATGTAGATGGAATCTATCCCTTCCATATGACAGAAATGATATCTATGTGCCTCTTGATTAGTAGGACACAAGAATGCATGACCATGCTTAAATAAGTCAATATGCGATATTGAGCTTATTTAATTGAGTGTGTCTACTTAGAGATCAAGAAACATAAAGATTGATAAGAGGATGACACGGTCTATGTCTCATTGATCAATCTAGATATCGAGGATAGAAGGATTGAGTCATACAAGATAATAGTCACGGAAAGGTTAAGTCGGATCTCGACATTCTCGTCACTTGGGTAGCAATGATGCCTTGCTAAATGCCACTCATTGCTTATGTATTTAAACGTTGATTTGGATACATTGCCAACGTTACGAGAACATATTGGGTCACACACAAAGAACAAATCAATGGAGATGGATTCATATGATGAATCATTGGATTAAGTCTAATTCAAATTGGACTCATTGAGTAAGACTCAATTAAATCCAACTATTGGATTGAGTCCAATTTAAATTAGACTCATTGAATCTATTGGATTGATGATTAATTAGTTGGATTCATTATATGATTTCATGAATTAATTGATGATTAATGAATTGGACTCATTATATGATTTCATTTCATTATATGATTTCATGAATTTGAATTCTTGAAGAAAGAGGAGTGTACAACTTGAATTATTCATGCATTGGATGCATGGATGAAGAGTGAACAATTTGAATTCCTCATGCATTGCATGCATTAGATGCATTGAATTCATTGGATGAAGAGTGAACCATTTGAATGGCTCGTGCATAGGATGCATTGGATTCATTGGATGAAGACAAATATTAATGTCAATCAAGGCAATTGACATTAAGGTATGAGGCAATTTCATGAATATATAAAAGGGGGTTTTGGATTCATTTTCATAATGAGTTTTTGGTGCTCTTGCTCTTCTTCCTCCTCCTCTCTTCCACTTGGACGAAACCTCCAAAAAGGGTTGCTAACACAACCGTTGGTTGTTTCATTCTCCACTTTGTGAGTTTGTGAGACAAACGTGACTTGCTCGTGTGGATACCATAGATGCGCGACCACTTGATCATGCTAAGATCCGCATCTAAAGAAACGTTGCTGTCGGGATTGTGAAGGGCACGCAACAAAGGTATAACTTTCTCATGTAGAATAATTCGTACTTAGTATATGGTTTCCTTTCGCATGGATCTATTGGAAAGGAACTAGATGTTTTCCGCTATGCTTTTGTGTGTTTAGCGCCCTAGTTCCTTACATGACTCACATGGTCGTGCTCTCCCACCAGAGGCAAATCAAGCCACGGCCATGTGATCCACACGGCCATGTCAATATCCTATGGCCAAGCAGCACACGGCTGTGCCAAATAGTGCCAACTTTCTAAAGGCGAAGAAGGCCACGACCGTGTAAATCCACGCGGCCGTGTGACTTTGGTAGAGAAGAAGAAGGTCAGAGCCGTGTGACCCACATGACTGTGTGGCTCAACTCGAGAGGAAGTCTGGTGAGGCAGTGTGGATCTCACACGGCCGTGCCACGGGGTCGTGCTACGCCAAAACAGAGCTGTGCTGAATTCTAGGCAGATTGCAGACCGATCGTAAAACGACCATAATTTTGCGCGCGGTTGGAGTTTTAGGCTGTTCTTTATACTGAAATGTAGCTAACTTTAAGATATATAACTTTACTTCAGATCCAACAGAGAGATAGCACTGTCTATCCATGCTAAATAGCACGGCCATGCCTCTCAACTGTGGGTTCATCTGGACCTTCGCCCAGACTGTAGACCAAACTTTGAACTACCATAACTTTCGGCTCGGTTTGAGACAGGACTCGATCCAAACATCAGATTGTAGATAATTTTAAGAGATACAACTTTGGTTCAGGGTAAATCATGAGAAAACTTGGTTTAATGGGTGAAAAATCTAGTTTATCGGACCCCTGTAATCATGGTTTTTCTGGGCAGTTTGGAGGAGGTATAAAAAGGTCAAGAACCTCATTTTTTGACTCATCTTAGGTTTGGGAGTTCGTCCCTCTCCTTGGGAAAGGTTCTCCCCTTAGGGGGAAATCTAGAGCTTCATTCACCTCCATCCCTTGATGATCCGTCCATCCCTAGAGCAAGGAGGCACCCCCAAGATATCAGAAACATTGGCAAGCATTTCTTCTTCCCCTTCTTCCCCTACTTTATGTTTTGGGCTTGTTCTTCCTTTGTAATGGAGTAGATCTCCTTTCTAGGATTAGGGAGTATTTATGATGTGATGGAGATGTAAAACTATGTGGATTTATCATTTTTCTATTCAATGACTTGTTAATGCCTTGTTCATGTTTGATGAAATGTGTGTGTGAAGCTTATATATATCCTTTGCATGTTTTATTAAATGGTTGTATAGAATTGTTAATCCCCTAAGAGGGATATCCTAGATCGTATGACCGAGAGGCGCTAGTGATAGACTACCCCGCTAACGGATGTCTAGGGTATCACCTTGAAAGGAGAAACAAATCTCAACAAGGAAGTATGAGATCGACCATAATCACTATTTCTATTTCTATGTTATTTTGTGTTAGTGTGTTTCTGTGTTGTATGACCGAGGGACGTTAGTGACAGGCTGCCCCGCTAACGGACTTCATAAGAATCACTTCCATTTAGTAGCATAAAACATGGAGTAGGAAATAATGCCGGCTTATCCACTGCAGGGGAGAGTCAGTAATGCATCTAACTTCCATAAGAGCATGAACATAGAGGATAGGAACTAAGAAATCTATGTAACATCACCTAGCATCACAAGGAAACCAAAATCCTAGAATCGCACCTCAAACTATCTCTCACATCCTTTTAGCTCAACCCCTCTCAAGATCCACCATCTCTTCTCTCTTCTCTTTCTCTTACTCTCTTTTCCAACCAATCTTACGTTTATCTAGATAATTCACTGTGCGAAATTAACTAGTGCTTAATCAACAATCCCTGTGGATTTAATCTCTTTTTATTACTGACGATGAAATCATGCGCTTGCGGTTGCGTAACAACTTGAAAAGGAGGCTAGTGATATGGAATGTAACGAGTGGGTCCAAAAGATGATGTGATAGTCGAACTCAAGGTGACATGGTGATCAAAGTCAAGATGACATGACGGTCAACGTAAAGGGAAAACATTCCCCACTTGGCTTGGTTATTCGACTAGCGTTAAGGCTCTCAAGTTCAGTCTAACCAGATTACAAGCCATTCGAGAGAGGGTCGGGTGGTCCTTCAGTCGGTCGAACAGAGGGGACTCAGTATTTTATGCCTACATGGTAAAACGAGCTGGTATAGTTAGCATAAGGGTCGACCTCTCCATTTTCATAAAACTCTCTACATATACCCGGTCGACCTCATTACCGATTAACCCTATGGGTCTCCGCTCAGGATAGAAGGTCTCCATACGTATTTAATCGAAACTATGGCTGGATGGGCCCATACAACTCAAAAGTATTTGTCTCTTGCACGTATAAGTGTAAATCTACTCTTTACAAAGTCGGTCGAAACCCTAGATCTCTAGTTCATTCTAGCTACCAATTATTGTATGGTTGGTTAGATTGAAGTATCGATCAAACCTTTTAGAATATAGTTCTATGTCTCTGCATAGTCCCTTACCCGCCCGACCGGACAAAATGCTGAGCGGGCCTAATGCACTTATCTTTATATTGTTGCCTGAATGGATTTCCAGCATGCACAGTTTATCAGATGATTTCTTGAACGGACTTCTAGCATGCACACTTTATCAGACAATGGTTTCCTAAACGAATGCACATCACGCCCAATGCGTCATATTATTTTTCTGAATGGATTGCTAATATTATGCAGTACATAACTAAGCAACGTAATAGGAGCACAGGTATAAAAATGATCGGCCTTACAAGCTAGCCAGGATATGCATAATAAAGCAACTTGGTATGACAGACATAATGACAACCGACCTTATAGGCCGGTTAAGATATACTCAGCAGACAACATCCTAACAATTTATCAGAGTAACAACCATGTGTTAGAAAATATTCTTCTGAAACCTTTTTCAAGGATTAATATGTCTCTCATCATCCGACCGCTTACAATAGCATATTCTTCTAACTGCCTTATTAATGGCGCAAGCTATAAATGACAAAGTATAAGCTATAAATGACAAAGAGACATATATGTGGGTAAGGAAAGATTCCTCTGACAATCATTACACAGATTGTGCACTTTCCATTACCCAACAATTTCTGACATTTTTCGCCACCTCATGATTATGGAGGTTATGAGAGGTGGTATAAAAATGGGGAGTCCTCTCGATTGGCGAGATACGCTTTCTGAGCATCTGAGCCTTATTCTTGTACGAGTTGTTCTTTACTGCTCTTCATTCACCCATCTGGAATTGTACTGAGTTCAGTGTCCGAAGGCCTTCGCCAGAGACTCCTTCTAATTTATAGACACTAACGTTTTGTTAGCTCATCTCTGTGTACGCAGGATGGAACAAAAGTCTTCTTGTGACATAAAAAGTCTTTTCTCAGTCAACAATCAAATCATCATGCCCAGCACATTATCTCTATAGTTTTTATACCGGATCACTTGCATTAATGCATAATTCATAGTTCTTCCTATCGAAAACACCTTGCAAGATCACATAAAAGACTACTTCAAGAGGCAAAATCGTCATTGTCCATGAACATAATAGTTATTCCAACATACTTCCTAGCATTCTGGTCCCCTTCCAGCAATTAGATTCTCCAGTATTAACACGTAATATCATAACATACGCTCCAAATATTAATTTTTAAGGATACATATCAGAAATTTAAATAATTGATTTAATACATGCTGATTTCAAATAATAACAAAATGATTATCTTAGTGGTCTTATTGATTATTTTTGAGATAATTAAATCCGATTCCGTGAAAGTTTTCATCGATCATCAGGAATAAATCGAGAAAAAAATTCTAGAAGGTCAGCATCCTTTGATTACGACTTCCATTTAAAGAAAAAAATTTTACAAATAAATCGTAATTGGAGTTCGAATCACGGATATCTAGATGATAATCTGAATGTCCTACCACAACACTATAGCCCTAGAGACAATTTGAAATAATAACTAACATAACACAGAAGATCTTAATTAAATTGGATCACAACGACAATCTGAAAGGCTTAGATATCATAGATGAGGTCCTGGAACTTCACCATGTGATCAGGCTGCAAGGAGATGGCCACCGAGAGGCCACCATCCCCGGCGGCGCTTGGCAGGATGATCGCCACACCCTCGACGCGGATGGGACTTGGGCCCATGAAAATTGGTCGGCCCCAACCGAAGTCAGCGTCGTGGATTGGCAGACGCGCCCAGCTGGTGAGCCACAGGTTTGGGCATCCGAATGGGGTAGCGCCATTTACCTTCTGAGCCAACATATTTGACTGTATCTCCAAGTAGTCCAACGCCGACTGCAAGTAGGTGCCGTCCATCCTCAGCACGGCCTCCTGGATCGTCTTGGCCGCCGGGGAAGGACCGCCCACCGGAGAGGTCACCTCCCCCGCTGTGGCAACGGGCGCCGCCCTGAAGATCACGTTCCCGAAGTAGCCCTGCGGAAGTGGTGGCTGGATTCGTTGCCGACCGTCGGTTGGAATGTACATCTTGGTCATCTGGTCGGGCGGGAGGTCGCGCGCTATGCACGCGCACCGCCACAAGTGGGCCGCGAGGAGGACATGCGTACTGTAGCTGCCATCTGGAGGAGCTTTGGCCTTGAGGAGGTTAAGCTGCTCTCGGGTGAGCTTGAAGATGCGGACAGCAACGGCGGAGCTTGGGACTTGGGCGACAGAGGAGTTCATGGAAGGAGGGGGCTGGTACTCGATGTGAGGAAAAGAGGGGTTAGGCGGATCTCGACTACGGAGAAGGGTCCGATCGATGAATGGCTGGACGTTGATGCCGACGCCGCGGGCAACGTCGGACCAGGAGTTTATCAAGTGAAGACCAGCCAAGCCGTCGACGACCTGATGGTGCACGCCGGTGCCCAAGGCTACACCACCGCACTTCAAGTGCGTGACCTGTGCATGCAAAGATCAAACCCCCACCAAATTCAATTAAATTCAAAATTAATTTCTGTCCTTGATAAATTAAGCAAAATCAATTATTTAAAATAATTTTAAAAGTAGATTATTAATTTATTTATAGTTTTCACCGTTAAATATATACTTTTACATTCCAAAAATATTTTACGGTTCGAGAGCACTCTGATTACGTCACCTACTAAATCCAAAAGTAAATACATTTGTCCCGATCATGATGCAGCCGTAAATATACTACCATGGATCTCCAAAGAATTACGAATCAATTCTAGAAGATATTTATACTCTATTGGATGAAAAAACACAGAACACGGTGCATGAATACGGTTAAGATATTCATTTACATGCGTCTGTTTTTTCGTACCGTAAACTTAAAGAATTCAACAAATTTGATAAAATAATAGAGGACTCTGATTACGTCATCTAATAAATCCAAAACTACGATCTACTCCTTTTTTTTTAGTTATTTTCATTTAGACACGACCTTTGTTAAATTTGCCGTAAACTGAAACAATTCAGCAAATTCGGTAAGTACCTGGATGAGAAACAGCGGGAAGGCGGAGATGTCGTCGGTGCAGTCTGCATCTGGCTTCGGGAAGAGCTGCTCCAGCTCCACGGTGGGTGCGAAGTCACCGAAGTCGTCCACCGTCGCCTCCGCATCGGCCTCCACAAACAGTGCCCCATCGCCGTTGCAGTCTATCATGATCCGATCGTCCTCGTCGCACGCCAGCCGCCCTGCCATGGGATAGAATTGCACCAGCACCCGGGCCAACGCGTCGCGCAGCACCGCCGCGTCAAAGAAGTTGGCCGACCCATCCGGCCGGTAGAAGTGGACGCTCAGCGTGTAGTGATTCAGCATCACCAGATCCAGGTTGGAGAGCCACAGCGGTCGCTGTGGCGTCGCTTCCGCCGGCCTCACCATAGTCGACCGCCGCACGTTGATCACAACCATGGCTCCCTACTGCAAATTAATTAATGACAGCGTCCACGGTTCAGTTGTCACCTCCGAAAACAAATAAACGCACCGAATCTCCCTTAATCTAAGAAGCCAAAATTCTCGATTCCAAGTCCAAGAATCAGAGTCATGAAAATTCCAAATTACGTTAAGTTCAAATCTACAGGAGAACAAAAAACATGATGTCGAACTCCGTAAGGCAAACAGTATATCAATTTTCCACAAATCATGGAGCAATCTCCAAACTGAAGGATAAAAGGCTAATAAAGAGCGCTAGTACCCCTCCAAAGCAGACACTGGTTACAAAAGCTCGCCGAAGAGACCTGGTTACGTGGGCTTCAGTGAGCGTCTTAAGTAGCCAAAACATATTATTGGAGATTTAAAGTGCGCCGTGGTCGGTTGGTGGAAGCCGTCCATTCATATTGAATCGCCATCAAGACGCGACTTGAATGAGCATGCATGTCATTATGACAATTCCTATCCTTTTGTAATGAAAGATGGAAATTTCATCTGACGATACGCAGGATCAATACAAAGGAGATAAATCATGGATGATTATTAGTCGAGATTCGAACCTCATTCATTAGCATAACTTTGGTCATGTCTTCTAACCTCCTCTATCAGCCTCACGTCCCTTGGATGCTTCCTCATCCTTCGCGTCTTGTCTTTAATAGCTTCCTTTGGCCTTATCCTTTATTGTCAGGTTTTCTATTGTCAAATCACTCTTGGACTTATGTTGCTAAGGCTACACACTTGGATTTATACCATCAAGACTCTACTTGGACTTTCACCAATTTGTCAAGTTATACTTAGACTTACGTTGTCAAGGCAACACACTTAAACTTACACCACTAAGGACACACACTTGGACTTTGCCTTGTTGTACCTGCATCTTGTACACTTATAAGCACATATCAAATACAAAAATAAACCTAACTTAAACTTTTGCTCAAACATTAAAACCTAATGTCACACCGATTGCTCCAACAGTTTCTATGTTTTTTGTCAACTCTAATCAATTGGCAAAAACTCACTAATTGATCACTAATCGTTTAACTATCTATTGAATGAGTACTAATTCCATATCAACGACTGAGATTATTCCATTTTAAATCCCAATTGATTGGTGGTCATGGTCAATCGATTGGTAATACTCAATTGATCAATCAATTGATTTGGCAGCTTTCTGTACTCTAAAAAAAAATTTGTCAATTGATTGCACCAGTCAATTGGAAGTGCCCAATAGATTAGTCAATCGATTTGGTAGCTTTCTGTACTAGCAAAGAAAGCTTGCTAATCGATTACACCAATCGATTGACAGTGCTCAATCAATCAATTAATCGATTTGATAACTTTTTGAGCTCGCAAAGAAAGCTTGCTAATTGATTGCACCAATTGATTAGGAAATGCCTCATCGATTACACCAATCGATTAGAAAATACTTAACCAATTGGCTAATTGATTTGGAAAGTTTTTGCGTAATCGAAATTGGTTACCAATCAATTGGCAATCCGTGCCAATCGATTGATACACCATTTGGATAAACCTGGAATTGCGGGTTTACACTTGGTGATGCTATCCCCGAAATTGAGGTTTAGGATTTTGGGATTTAACTCATCAATCGATTAGTAAGTTTCACCAATTGATTGGCGAACACTAAAATATTTTCCATCCCTAAACCCTCAAGTTTATGTCTCTCTTTAATGTACCAATTGAACCCCATTACCATATGCTAGATGAATCTCCTGTTCCTTAGATTTTGTGCCTGAAGCTTCCTCATCTTCGGATCTTCATCTATCCTTGCATCTGATCTTGCAATATGCTTGGGTTTCCATCTTTTGTCAAGAATCCTGTTCTTAGCCTTCTTGGTCTTTTCTTGCTTTATAGTCGGTCTTCCGACCTGCACGATTTTCTTCTTGCCAAGAATCTGGCTCTCTATCTTTTTGGACTACTCTTATCCTTGCACACTCGTAACTTAAGTTAGATCGAACATATTAACCTAAACTTAAATAATTGTCAATCATTGAAATTTCTCATCCGGAGAATTAAGGACTAGATCTAAGTACAATTGCAGAGGAATTTGAATGATTGAAGGTAGGAAAATTTTCAAGGAAATGTTCAAGAATAAACATATAAATTTATGGCCCACCATTTAACTTTTTGTGGACCCTAACATTCTATGTACTTATCCTTGAGTATTTTCTTGAGATTCTTTCCTTGAGCATATCATTTTTCTTGATATTACTAGTAATAAATCAGTTATGATAAAAAGATGATTACGCTTATATGTCCTTATATTCCATTCCTAGATTATGTGAAGGGAAATAAATCACAAGATCTCATATTCTATTCCTAGATTATGTGAAGGAAAATAAATCATAGGATCAATTAGTTGATCGTCAAATGATTAGAAAGAGAGAGAATTTTTTTTTCGAGGGTATACACAACGACTCCCATGGGGACAAGAGTATTACTGAATTAGTTGATATTCCACACAAGAGTATAACCCACCACGAGCATAGTGTGTTACTGCAGCTAAAACTCTCATTTAAAGCCTTTTGCATCATCACACAAAGTGAGAACTAAATCAGGAGGCAGAAAAATATATCTAATTATGAGGGAATTGATGGGAGGTCATATGGTGAAAATATAGCTTGCATAGTTAATGGCCACAAATTAGGATTCAGGATTTAGGAACCCTAAACCCTAAAATTTAATAGAGGGCAGCAGCTCAAGATGGAAATCTTATATCCCATACTGGGTATAGCTAGGGAATGTCAAAATTTGGTAATAAATATTTGCAAATATCGAAGAGAAGCCATTGAAAATATTAATGCAAATCCAACGTATGTTAATGTTTGCATGATACATATCAGAAATTTAAATAATTGATTTAATATTAAACATGACAATTTCAAATCATAGCTGATCCTGTCCGGAAGCTGAGTCGGATAAAGACGGGTCTTGTTGTATGGAAAGTTGATGGAGAGTCGTTGAAGCGCTGGATCTACAGAGTACCCTCCTGGAAAGGTTCACACGGGCGGCCGAAAGCGATAGATGACCAGGACGATGATGCTGTAGCTCTGCGCACACTCAGACGAATCCACCAGTCGTTAGAGACCATAAACCAGGGGAAAAGTACCCGGGTCAGACCCTCCGACGCTCAAGTCAGGTACTTTTTCCCCAGAAATCACAGAGAAAGGACGAAAAGTAGACACTAGTGAGAAATGATGAGTGAGCGTACCTGCGCAAGGGACAAAGCCTCCCTTTTTATACTACAACGAAAGTTTCTGGGTATGACGGGTGTCAGGGAATGTCGGCTGTCAGGCTTTGTCTGGCGGTGGATGACAGGTGGCACCTTTTCATAAGCTAACGATGGAATCAAAAGGGGTAACGAGCCATGCCTGTGAGAATATTCCCTGACATGCTGATTATTCTCTGACATTCTCTGACAAGCGATTACGATTCCTTGGCTTGTTCGTCTTGTAGCGTTTGGACGCCGAGTCTGCCTTCCGAGATCTGTACCTGCCCTACTTTTATATATTATTATCCGACTTGTATGTCCCGATCTGTGTTTTAATCTTGCATTCCGACCCGCCTTTGTCATCTGCGATGTACGGTCTTTACATCCCGATCTACCAGCTAGATCTATTTTCCGACCTATTTACTGTTTTGCTATCCATGGCCTGCACGTCCCGACCTGCCCGCTTGGTCTGTGTCCCGACCCGTTTACTGTTTGCTGCTATCCATAACTTGTACATCCCGACCTACACGCTGGGTCTGTGTCAGACCTCTGATCTCTGCTGGGATGTCCCAACCTGCACGCCAAATCTATGTTCGGACCTATGATCCTTGGCTTGGATGTCCCGACCTGCACGCCAAGTCTGTGTCCAGACGTGTGATCCTTGGCTTGGATGTCCCGACCTGCACGCTGGGTCTGTCCAGACATGTGATCCTTGGCTTAGATGTCCCGACCTATACACCAAGCCTGTGTCCAGACCTGTGATCCTGGGCTTGGATGTTCTGACCTACACGCGGGGTCTGTGCCCAGACCCGTTTACTTGTAGTCTCAGTCCTCAGCTATACCTGGCCCGCGGGCCCGTTTATTACCCACTATTAGGGCTGGTCTTATAATCCCCTCCTTTGACCGCCCCGTCCGTTGAGACTTTGACTTTGGCACGTAAGCTTGATTTTTGACCTTCTTGCTATCCATGTCAGCTTGACTGTTGACCGACCACGGAGGCTTGACTTCTGACATTCCTAAGCTCCAGGTCAGCTTGACTTCTGACCCTCTTGTGGTCTTGACTCATAACCACATCATCCTATCGACCCCACAAAATATGCACCGTATCACAAGCCTCCCCTTCAAGTCTAGTCGAAGGAGGCTCTAGTCCGACTGACTAGACCCCCCTCCTTACTTTAACCGCCCTGGTCCCCGCTTCCTTTGCTGACTTATCCTTTATCCATTCACTGCAAAATTTCCCTCCATCTTGGGAGATGAACGATCTCCTTCTGAACTTATGAGGACTCCTCAACTTCTGGACTCACTTCCATCATATAAATGTTATGCTGTTTTCTGAGTACCGCCTCAAGTTTCGAGGAAATCCCTTCACCTTCTCCTTCCTTATAAAAGATCCGAACGTCCAATGCTTCCAGCTATCCTCTTGTTAATATAGTACCTTATTTCCATGGAACCTACCACAGAACCTAGCGAACTTGCTTCTTTGCTTCGACAGACTTCCCATCTGTTGGAGTTATCAGCTCAAAAAGAAGAAGCCTCGCTCTAGCAAATTGCTAATCTGAAGGAGTTGCTGGCTCAAAAGGAAGGCATCCTTCAGGAGATGAACGTGAGCAGAGATCTTCAGGATTCCCTTACTCATGAGATGGAGAGCCTCTGGCTGGCCACCAAATCTAGGACCCGAGCCAAAATCGCTTTTAAGCATAAAGCTCAATCGGACTTTCAGAGTCAGGGCAGTATATTGTTTATTTGAAGAGGAAGCATGAAGATGAAGTGGTTCTTTTGAAAGAGGAAAGACGAATCAAAGATGAAACCATTGGGCAACTGAAGCGTACCATCGACCTTATCACAGAGGATCTAATTAAGGTCCGAGCTCATCTGACTAAGTAGGCTCAGGTGTCTGGCATGTAAATCCTTAAAGAATGCACCTCTGATTTTAACAGAATAAAAGTTGTTTTTTGCATTCCCCTTTTATTATGGCTTCATACTTCGTTTTGGGTATCATCATGTTTTTATAGAACACCTGTGTCTATCTAATATTTCTAACAAAAAATAACAATAATAAAAGTAGCTTGCTTAACCAATGTTACCTTATACCATATGAACTTTTGACCAAAGCCAATGAGCCAGTTGAGGATGTGCCTGCGAGATTCCCTATTTAATCAGAACCCTTGAATACTGCTTATTGACCAGCCGGGCGCGACAGCTTAGCTTGCGGCTTGGCGTATCGGCGAATATAAGACATACTGCTTGAGAAAATCATTGCCCGACTGAAAAGATCATTGGTCGTTAGAGCCTTGCTCACTTATAACTCGCACTAGGGCGAGAGTCTGAGACAGCCGACCGAGAAGGTCGTTGAGCGTGAGAGCCTTGATCACTTATAACTCGCACTGGGGCAAGAGTCTGGGATAGCAGACCGAGAAGGTCGTTGGGCGTGAAGCCATGCTCACTTATAACTCGCACTGGGGCGAGAGTCTGGGACAGCCGACCTGAAAGGTCGTTGGGCGTGAGAGTCATGCTCACTTATAACTCGCACTGGGGCGAGAGTCTGGGATAGCCGACCGAGAAGGTCGTTGGGCGTGAGAGCCTTGCTCACTTATAACTCATACTGGGGCGAGAGTCTGGGATAACCGACCGAGAAGGTCGTTGGGTGTGAGAGTCATACTCACTTATAACTCACACTGGGGCGAGAGTCTGGGACAGCCGACCTGGAAGGTCGTTGGGTGTGAGAGTCATGCTCACTTATAACTCGCACTGGGGCGAGAGTCTGGGACAGCCGGCCTGGAAGGTCGTTGGGCATGAGAGCCATGCTCACTTATAACTCGCACTGGGGCGAGAGTCTGGGACAACCGACCTGGAAGATCATTGGGCGCGAGAGCCATGCTCACTTATAACTCGCACTGGGGCGAGAGTCTGGGACAGCTGACCTGGAAGGTCGTTGGGCGTGAGAGCTATGCTCACTTATAACTCACACTGGGGCGAGAGTCTGGGACAGCCGACTTGGAAGGTCGTTGGGCGTGACAGTCATTCTCACTTATAACTCGCACTGGGACGAGAGTCTGGGACAGCCGACCTAGAAGGTCGTCGGGTGTGAGAGCCATGCTCACTTATAACTCGCACTGGGGCGAGAGTCTGGGACAACCGACCGAGAAGGTCATTGGGTGTGAGAGTCATGCTCACTTATAACTCGCACTGGGGCGAGAGTCTGGGACAGCCGACCTGGAAGGTCGTTGGGCGTGAGAGCCATGCTCACTTATAATTTGCACTGGGGCGAGAGTTTGGGACAACCGACCGAGAAGGTCGTTGGGCTTGAGAGCCATGCTCACTTATAACTCGCACTAGGGCGAGAGTCTGGGATAGCCGACCGGGAAGGTCGTTGGGCGTGAAAGCCATGCTCAGTTATAACTCGCACTGGGGCGAGAGTCTGAGACAACCGACCAAGAAGGTCGTTCGACGTGAGAGTCATGCTCACTTATAACTCGCACTAGGGCAAGAGTTGTTAGAGTGTATACTAAAAGCCTAGCTTTTGGTATAAACATTTATCTAGAAATAAGAATCACATTGGTCAAATGTCTACATTTGTGATAAATGTAGTTGTTCAATTAATTTATATTGTAGATAACATGGTGTGTGGTGTCACACACAGAGGATCATGTTATCAGTACCTTATAAATTATAAACAGTAGCTCACAACCAAAATGGAAAGGAACAAACCATTAGAAGGTCGTAGTGTAATTAGGTATCAGTTTATCTTGACTGTATAATTACACTAGTACACTTAGAGTGTATTGAGTAGGACCATTTGAGGTCGTTTCTTTTATACTGATTTTATAAAGAAACAAAGACCTCGGTTATTATGGAAGTGTGTGCTCTTAATCCTGATATAATAACAAGCACATATATTTGATATTTATTTCTTTAATTTATCAATGGGTGAGATTTAGTTCGATGAATCAATAAGCCCGATAAGTTGGGAAATGGTATCACTTATAGTGTGTGTTGTTGATTATAGAAGGAAACTGTGTCCTGATACTAGGTTGAGAATGTCCCCAAGAGGAGCTCATAAGGATTGTCATGTTAAACCCTGCAGGTGGACTTAGTCCGACATGACGATGAAGTTGAGTGGTACTACTCTTGGAGCTAGATATTAATTAAGTGAGTTGTCAGTAACTTACTAAATTAGTGGACATTTGTTATCTTAAACACAGGGAGACTAACACACTCATAATAAGAAGGAGCCCAAAAATGTAATTTGGGATTGGTGCGGTAGTTCAATAATAATTCTCTAGTGGAATGAATTATTATTGATAAAATTAAGTTGTGTGTTCGGGGCGAACACGGGATGCTTAATTTTATCGGGAGACCAAAACCAATTCCTCCTCTCGGTCCCTATCGTAGCCTCTTATTTATAGAGTTCTATACCCACCTATACCCACCTTCTATACCCACCAATAAGGGGTCGGCCAAGCTAGCTTGGGAACCAAGCTAAGGCCGACCTAGGTATAAAATTGGGTGGTCGGCCCTAGCTTGAACCCAAGCTAGTGGGGGCCGGCCAAATTAAATTAAAAAGGGATTTTAATTTTAATTTTTATTATGTGGAAGAAATAATCTATTAAAGAGAATTAAAATTAAAATATCTCTCTTGTAAAAGATCTACAAAAGATTAAAGAAAGAGATTAAATCTCTTTCCTTATTTGTAGATTGATGAGATATTTTATTTTCTCTTTAAAATTATCCACATGTTGATAAAATTAAAATTATAGAAATTTCCTTTTATCAACCATGAAGAGATTTTTAAAGAGAAATTTTATTTTTAAAATTTCCGGAAACAAATTAAGAAGTTTTAATTTGTTGATTAAAACTTGTCTAATTTATTTCCTCTTGATGTGGCCGGCCATTAGAGATTAATTGGGGAAATATTATTTTATTTTTCTCAATTAAATCATGTCAAGGGAATTAAGGAAATTTTATTGTAATTAAATTTCCTAATTTGCCTAGGCCAAGGAATATAAAAGAAGGGGTGAGGGTGCCTTCACAAGACACAACCTCTATTATTTTCTCTCCCTCTTTTGGTTCCTTGGTGTGGTCGGCCATCCTTTCCCTCTCTTCTTCTTGTGGTGGCCGAACCCTTCTCTTTCCTTGGAGCTCTTGTGGTGGCCGGATACTACTTGGAGAAGAAGAAGAAGAAGGAGAGGAAACGAGCATCTCTTGGAGCTTGGTTAGTGTTTTGATTTTCTTCCTTGGTGAAGCTTTTTCTTTTGTGGCCGAACCTAGCTAGGAGGAGAAGAAGGTGGTTGGTGGTTTCTCATCTCGGAAGATCGTTGCCCACACAACGTCCGAGGTTAGAAGAGGAATACGGTAGAAGATCAAGAGGTTTTTCTTAAAGGTATAACTAGTAATTTTATTTCGCATCATACTAGTTATTTTTGGAAATAATACTAAATACAAGAGGCATATGATTCTAGAGTTTCAATTTGTTTTCGATATAGTTTTGTTTTGTTTTTTCCTTGTGATTTGATTGTTCTTTTCGGTTAACCTAAAGTTATTTTAGGAAATTAAATATTAGCTTTCTATAAAAGGTTTTGTCTAGTCGGTGGTGGTTGCTCCCATATCCAAGAAGGTCATGTGCCTCGCCACGTCAGTACTGGGAACCGATTATGGAAATTAATATTTAATGGAATTAATAACTTAAGGTGACTTGGGTCGAACGTGTTAAGTTCCGCAGGAGATCCAAGTCAAAACCTAAAAGAACAAATAGATTAAGTTTTGGATCAAACGTGTTAAGTTCCGCAGGCGATCCAAAATTTAATTTAAAAGAACACATGGTAGCTAGGAAAAGGTTCAGACCTTTGTACAAATTTTTGTACAGTGGAACCTCTAGGCTTTCCGAGTAGCAACCAACAATTGGTATCGAGCTAGGGTTTGCCTCTGTGTATTTGGTATTAGTTTAATTATGCACATGTCATACATAATTTAGGCAGGTTAATAGTAGGATGTGCTAACTTTGTGGATGCAGGATCCAACTATTATGGCTTTTAGTTATTATGTGTGTGATTGGACCCTTGGACATGTCAAGGGCATTTATATGTGTGTGCATGATTGTATTAAAATACAGCAGGAGCTGTATTAGTTTTATTAGGATTTTATTTTTGATCTAGATACATGTACATTCCTTTTATGGAATATAGGATCAAAAATGTAAAATTCTATTTATGTCGCGGATCAAATCTTGCAAAGCGTGGAACCTTCTAAGGACCAGAGGCGCAGCGGAACTAGGAGCAAGATGGATGTGACAACTAGACCCGGTGGCGGTGGCCAAATATGGCAGCAGCTTGGGATGACAACACACGGAGGACAACTAGAGATAAAAGCCATAATAGTTGAAAATTAGATTTTCTATTTATTGCTTTTATATTGTGCTGTGTGTGCATGTTAGTTTACAAGTTTAGTAGGCTAGCATAGTTAAAATTCCTCATTTATAAATAACTAAGTGGGAGAGGGATTTTTAAGTAAATCCCATGGTCTCCATTACTGGTTTGTAAGTGATGCAAACAAGCTTGCGCGTTGGCTCTGAGTGTCTTCCTCCATAACGGATGAGCTTGTTTGTGGATCACTAGAACAGACTTCCATTTTTGGATGACTATAGGAAGTTAATTAAGAGCGTGTGATCTTCCCCAACGGAAGGGGCATAATCTTATTAATGGACTTAGTGTCAAGTAATGGTATACACTTAGACACATTTAATAGTATCCTCCCCAACGGAGTCACTACTATCACTTGTGTGACCAAAGGGAAACCAACTATTGATTTGTCATAAAACTAGATTGGCAATATAATAAAATTAATAAACCCCTCTTACAAATGTTTGAATTTGTATACGTCCACACTAACGTGGCATACAAGATTCATGGTGTTTGAGGTAATTTTATTTGTCAAAAAGTTATATTGACAGGATAGTCAATGGGTAAAACCCTCCTTTTACAAATGATGAATTTGTATACGTCCACACTAACGTGGCATGCAAAATTCACGGTGTTTGAGGTGTTGGTGAATTTAAATAATATTGTTTGAGGAATCAAATGTTATTTTAAATTCAAAGAGTTTTGACCAAATATTTGATCAAAGACCGATCAACTATTAATTTTATTCGTCATAAAGTAAAGTTGACGAGATAATAAAATTAATGAATAAAATCTCCTCTTCGTTTTTGTATACACAAAATTCATGGAGATTTTAAGGAGTTGATCTTGACCAAATATTTTTGTGATTCTTAGGATGTTTGTCAATCCCTAGTAGTCATACTATAGAAAAAGACTTAGTAGTCCCAATTGTAATGATTGGAAATAGGACTTGGACATTTAGGTAAACTGTCTTCTTAGAACTAAGAACAATTTAGGTGTATTTAATTCATTAGTTGAAACATGTCTAGTGGTGTTATCTACCAGAACCTGGAGTGTAGATATAAGATGCCATTAATCATGTCTGCAATTCATTGCAGGGTTCCAGGAAATCCGACAACTAAATGAAAGGTGAATCACCGTCCACATGGGCAATACTGTAAAAGTGGTAGCTGTTGCAGTGGGAGATGTTTATCTTTTGATAAGAATAAAATATGGATTTTAAGTAATTGTCTTTACGTACCAAGTTTAGAAAGAACCTGATTTCAGTTTCTAAACTATTATAGATATTGTGTCTATTTTGATAACAAAGTTGTTATCAAGAAAAATAGGGAAGTTATCTATTCTGGTATGATGGTTGACAATTTATAATCCATTAACTCCCACGATGCAACAAATGGAAATTAGTAACACATCTTCTAATTTTAAGAGAAAGCAACCTTTAGAAATGAACCAATTATATCTTTGGCATCTAAAGTTAGGTTATACTTGAGTAGGATTCAGTGGTAGCTGATGAACTTTTGGGTTCATTAGTAGTGGAAATCTTTCCAACCTGCGAGTCTTACTTGGAAGGAAAATAACCAAGAAGCTTTAAGTCCGAGGGGTATGGAGTCAAAGATATGTTGAAAATGGTTCATTCTGATTTGTGTGATCCTATGACTATCCAGACAAGAGGTAGTATTGAATATTTTGTTTATTTTATAGACAACTATTCAAGATACAAATAAATTTACTTAATGTACCGCAAGACTAAGTGCTTTGATTAAAGAGTACAAGGTTGATGCGGAGAAATGTTAAAGTAAAAAGTCACTATGGAAGATCGTAGTGGCAAGTACCTCTTGAGAGATTTTAGGAGTCACTTATCAGTAGTTGGATTTCAATCCCAACTAACTGCATCTGGTACACCCCAACAGAATGGTGTAGTAGAAAGAAGGTAAAGGACTCTTATGGAATAATTAGATAGATGATGAGTTATTCAGAAAATTACCAAATTTGTTTTAAGGATAAACTCTGAAAACGAAAGTGAACATAGTACCTTCCAAGTTAGAACTCTCTACTCATATAGAATTGCTGAATAGGTGAAAGCCTATTTTGAAGCATATTCGGATTCAGGAAATCCAGCACATATGTTATAGAGAGACAATGATAAGTTGGATAGGAGTTCACTTGTTTGTAAGTTATCCTAGATAAACAAAAGTAGGTTTATAGTCTTAAAAATCAGAAGGTCATTGTTAGCATCAATGACTGATTTTTAGAAAAGGACTATGAACCACGTGCTCATAAGTAAATTTGTTCTTAAGGAAATAATAAAGGACATGTCTAACCTAGTACCAACTGTACAAGATGAGATACCACAAGAAAACTGCAACACGTATCACAAATGATACACAATTGCAGAAAGTGCCTTGTCATAGTGGGAGGGTTGTTAGGCAACCTAAAAAAAAATTCATGTTTTGGGAGAGTTTTTGGACTCGATCCCTGGAGGACATGAACCTGATCTCCGGACATATGATGAAGCACTCCAAGATAAAGATGTAATATCTTGGCAAAGAGTAATGAATAACAGAATTAGAATATATGTATTCTAATAAAATCTGGAAGTTTGTAGAACCACCAAATGGTGTAAAAGCCTTTGGATATAAAAAGGTCTATAATAGGAAAAGAGGGATAGACAGGAAGGTAGAAATTTTCAAAGCAAGGCTAGATGAAAAAGGAAACTTTTTCACTGGTAGCCATGTGGCAAGTGGATGTCAAGACAGCATTCCTTAATGGAAGTCTTGAAGAAAACATCCATATAAAGCAACCAGAAGGGTTCATTGCAAAGGGCTAAGAGCATCTTGTGTGTAAGCTCAATCAGTCTATGGACTGAGGCAAAGCTTCAAGGTCTTGGAACATCTGGTTTATCAAAGTAATCCAGATCTATGGATTTAGTAACCGGATAAGTCTTGTGTATACAAAAGATGTGATGGAAACGTGGTGGTATTTCTTGTACTATACTTAGATAACATTTTTGGTAGTTGGAAACAATATCAAAATGTTGTCAGAAGTAAGGGTATGGTTGTCCAAACAATTCGATATAAAGGACTTGGGAGAATGTATATATTCTTGAGATCAAAGTAATAAATGATCGCAAGAAAAGAATATTTTATTTATCCCAAGCTTCATACATCGGAAAAATCCTTGCTCGTTTTAAGCATACAAAACTCCAAGAAAGGTTTCTTACCTTTTCAGGATGGAGTAACTTTATCTAAAGATATGTCTCTGTAGACATCAAAGGAGATAAAGGAAATAAAGGCAGTTCTTTATGCTACGGTTGTTGGCAGCCTAATGTATGCTATGCACGAGAACAGAAATCTGTTTTGCCAAGGGCATAGTTAGCAGATATCAAAGTAACCCTGCAGTAAAGCATATATTGTAATACCTTAGAGGCACTAGAGATTATATGCTAGCTTACAAGGCAGTTAATTTAGTCCTTGTGGGTTGCATGGATTTTGACTTCCAATCGGATAGGGACAATAATAAGTCAACCTCGGGGTTTTGTGTTTACTTTAGGAGGTAAAGTCATAACTATGGAAGAGTGATAAGCATAGGTGTTTTTCTGGACTCCACCATAGAAGCTTAGTATATGGCAAGCCTCTGAGGTAGCCATAAAAGCTGAATGACTCAATAACCTCAAGATAGACTTAGATATGATTTCTGGTTTGTCCAAAAATTATTACAATTTATTGTAATAATGTTGGTGCAGTAGCAAACTCGAAGAAACCATAAGTCTATAAGGCAAGTAAACACAATAGAGCGCAAGTACCACCCAATACGAGGAATCGTATAAACGAGGAGAAGTTGCCTAGATTGCATCGGTGATGACCTATAGATCCTTTCACTAAGGTCCTTAAGGCAAGAGCTTTTGATGGGCATGTTGAAGGGATGAGAATTAGATGTATGGCGGCAGATATGACAGTCTTTTAGTATAAGTGGGAGATTGTTAGAGTGTATACTAAAAGCCTAGCTTTTGGTATAAACATTTATCTAGAAATAAGAATCACATTGGTCAAATGTCTACATTTGTGATAAATGTAGTTGTTCAATTAATTTATATTGTAGATAACATGGTGTGTGGTGTCACACACAGAGGATCATGTTATCAGTACCTTATAAATTATAAACAGTAGCTCACGACCAAAATGGAAAGGAACAAACCATTAGAAGGTCGTAGTGTAATTAGGTATCAGTTTATCTTGACTGTATAATTACACTAGTACACTTAGAGTGTATTGAGTAGGACCATTTGAGGTCGTTTCTTTTATACTGATTTTATAAAGAAACAAAGACCTCGGTTATTATGGAAGTGTGTACTCTTAATCCTAATATAATAACAAGCACATATATTTGATATTTATTTCTTTAATTTATCAATGGGTGAGATTTAGTTCGATGAATCAATAAGCCCGATAAGTTGGGAAATGGTATCACTTATAGTGTGTGTTGTTGATTATAGAAGGAAACTGTGTCCTAGAGATACTAGGTTGAGAATGTCCCCAAGAGGAGCTCATAAGGATTGTCATGTTAAACCCTGCAGGTGGACTTAGTCCGACATGACGATGAAGTTGAGTGGTACTACTCTTGGAGCTAGATATTAATTAAGTGAGTTGTCAGTAACTTACTTAATTAGTGGACATTTGTTATCTTAAACACAGGGAGACTAACATACTCATAATAAGAAGGAGCCCAAAAATGTAATTTGGGATTGGTGCGGTAGTTCAATAATAATTCTCTAGTGGAATGAATTATTATTGATAAAATTAAGTTGTGTGTTCGGGGCGAACACGGGATGCTTAATTTTATCGGGAGACCAAAACCAATTCCTCCTCTCGGTCCCTATCGTAGCCTCTTATTTATAGAGTACTATACCCACCTATACCCATCTTCTATACCCACCAATAAGGGGCCGACCAAGCTAGCTTGGGAACCAAGCTAGGGCCGGCCTAGGTATAAATTGGGGTGGCCGGCCCTAGCTTGAACCCAAGCTAGTGGGGGCCGGTCAAATTAAATTAAAAAAGAATTTTAATTTTAATTTTTATTATGTGGAAGAAATAATTTATTAAAGAGAATTAAAATTAAAATATCTCTCTTGTAAAAGATCTACAAAAGATTAAAGAAAGAGATTAAATCTCTTTCCTTATTTGTAGATTGGTGAGATATTTTATTTTCTCTTTAAAATTATCCACATGTTGATAAAATTAAAATTATAGAAATTTCCTTTTATCAACCATGAAGAGATTTTTAAAGAAAAATTTTATTTTTTTAAATTTCCGAAAAAAAATTAGGAAGTTTTAATTGTTGATTAAAACTTGTCTAATTTTTTCCTTCATTGATGTGGCCGGCCATTAGAGATTAATTGGGAAATTTTATTTTATTTTTCTCAATTAAATCATGTCAAGGAAATTAAGGAAATTTTATTGTAATTAAATTTCCTAATTTACCTAGGCCAAGGAATATAAAAGAATGGGTGAGGGTGCCTTCATAAGACACAACCTCTATTATTTTCTCTCCCTCTTTTATTCCTTGGTGTGGTCGGCCATCCTTTCCCTCTCTTCCTCTTGTGGTGGCTGAACCCCTCTCTTTCCTTGGAGCTCTTGTGGTGGCCGGATACTACTTGGAGAAGAAGAAGAAGAAGGAGAGGAAGCGAGCATCTCTTGGAGCTTGGTTAGTGTTTTGATTTTCTTCCTTGGTGAAGCTTTTTCTTTGTGGCCGAACCTAGCTAGGAGGAGAAGAAGGTGGTTGGTGGTTTCTCATCTCGGAAGATCGTTGCCCACACAACGTCCGAGGTTAGAAGAGGAATACGGTAGAATATCAAGAGGTTTTTCTTAAAGGTATAACTAGTAATTTTTCTTTCCGCATCATACTAGTTATTTTTGGAAATAATACTAAATACAAGAGGCATATGATTCTAAAGTTTCGAATTTGTTTTCGATATAGTGTTCTTTTGTTTTTTTTTCCTTGTGATTTGATTGTTCTTTTCGGTTAACCTAAAGTTATTTTAGGAAATTAAATATTAGCTTTCTATAAAAGGTTTTGTCTAGTCGGTGGTGGTTGCTCCCATATCCAAGAAGGTCATGTGCCTCGCCACGTCAGTACTGGGAACCGATTATGGAAATTAATATTTAATGGAATTAATAACTTAAGGTGACTTGGGTCGAACGTGTTAAGTTCCGCAGGAGATCCAAGTCAAAACCTAAAAGAACAAATAGATTAAGTTTTGGATCAAACGTGTTAAGTTCCGCAGGCGATCCAAAATTTAATTTAAAAGAACACATGGTAGCTAGGAAAAGGTTCAGACCTTTGTACAAAATTTTTGTACAGTGGAACCTCTAGGCTTTCCGAGTAGCAACCAACAAGAGTCTGGGACCAGGATACATGTTGCCGACTTGGAGGTCGATCTCCCGACCGTGGGGGTCGATCTTCTGACCATGGGGGTCGATCTCCCGACCAAGATAGATATTACCGACCTGGGAGGCGATTTCCCGACCCGGATAGATATTGCCGACCTGGGGGTCGATTTCCCGACCAGGAATTGCTTGAAGAGCTTCGACTTCGTTTGTCATCAAGAAATATACCATTAGTGGTGTTGTGAAGATAACCATATTAGAATCTTACTCAGCCTTGGCCTCATCGCATTTGAATTTCTTTCCCACTGCTTTTCTTCGCCGGTTCCTGAGAAAATCGCGTGGTAAGCGTTTTCGTACTACCGCTTCATCTCATGATTTCCTTATCATGTCCATCATTAATACGGTTCCTAGGGGACCGACACCTGTCTCATGCCTTTATTGTTTATGCAGTATGACGCCGCCGACACCATTCCATTTTGGTACACGGTTTCCCACAAGTGCATGTCCCTCGGTGATTGGACTGCTTTAGGCGCTTCACCCAAAAAAATACTCGACATCTCTTTTTGATATTCCCTAGGAGAACTCCCTTTATAAACCCTAAAGGCAGTCCACAGTCATTGCCTTGCGCATTTTGACTGCCTTCTTCTTTCTATTGCTTCGACTTCTCCGGCATCTACACCCTTCCCCTTCCAAGTTCTTCCCATCTGGTGCTCTTCTCCCCCTCGACTGATCTCTTCTACAACTCTCTTTATCTTGATAATGGCTGACGGTAAGACCACTCTTTGGTATTCGTACTTCATTTTGGATATAGACGATCACAACCTATCTGTGATTCGCTCGGACCTGCGACTTAGTGACGATTACGAACTCATAGTTCCTACGCCGCATAAACACCCTGCCAACCCTCCAGAAGGTTTTATGACCATTTTTAGAGACCAGATTTTAGGAGGTATTCGTTTTCCCATCCATCCTTTTGTTTCCTCCCTAAGCGAATATTTCGGCATTTGCATCTCTCAATTTGCTCCCAACTTTTTTAGAGCAATCTGCAGCACTGTCATTCTCTGTCGCGTATACCGACTTCCCTTGACTGTTAAGCTCTTTCACCATTTCTATTCTTTCAAACGCTCAGAGCCAAAAGTGTTTATGGTACAAGCTAGGCCTGGCTATAAGTTTTTTTCAGACATGTCTTTTTCTAACAAGGGGTGGAAATCCCGTTTCTTTTTTGTTAGATTCCCCGAGCCCCTGGTCGGGCTGACCTAGTGGAGCTCGGACATCCCTTCAAACCTCCCTGTATATCAACACCAGCCCTCCTGTAATGCCGCTTCAGAAAAACTACAAGGCATGAGCGTTAGCCTTTTAATATTACTGTTGGAAGGCTTTCTGTATTTGTTTAGGCTCAGCCCCGTTCGGGCAGATATCGGGGCTCCGTTTGGTAAGACCCCGTTTTCCTCTCCGCTACTCTTCGCTAACTGAGGTATCTATCTTTCTTATTGCAGAGGCTGCCATGCTCCGAGCGTACTCCTTAGATGTAAAACACCAATCTGTCTCCTATTTAAAAGCTTTAAGCGCAGAGCTGAAACAGGGTTTGGCAGCTTCTTCCCAGTCCGACACTTCTGCCTCTCGGTCTGCTCCCTCCGCTCCATAGCCAGCCCCCCTTGCGTCGATCCAGGAGGAAACTTCTTCGGCCCTTCCTTTGCATGTGACTCCTGTGGAGGACTTAGCCCTGGTGGCAGAGGACCTAGCCCCTACAGAGCGGGCTGAGGAAGAGCGGGTTGCCTCTCCTTCGCCAGCCAAACATCTAAAGCTCCACCGCAAAAGGAAGAGGGTTATTCTAGCGACTCCGACATCACCCCCGCCTCCCTCTAGCCGTCACTCTGTTGCTACTCCCCACCCTCCAGAAGCCAGGGATGCTACTCCTGATTCGGAAATTGCTTTGGGGCCGGAGGTTCCTGTGATGTCGCCCCAGATATCGGCCCCAACTCTCGATCTGGCTATAACTTCCGATCAGGCCTCTTTTCCTGTCACAGCTTCCTCTCCCGGGCAGCCACCCCTTCCTTTAATGGATCAACCCGGGAGTTCTGCCACTCAATCTGCCTCCCTTCCTTTAGTTGCTCCCATCTCTGCTTCTAGGTCTCGAAGGAAAATTCGCAAGAAGTATTCATTTACTGACTCTTGGCACCTGCCTTCTTCCACAGAGCCAGGTGCTACCGAAGGGACTGTAGAAGAGGCTCCTCCCCCGGTTGCCCTAGTTGAATTAGGGGTGATTTAGCCGCTTCCTGGCGCTCAGGCAATCGGAAGTTTTGGAAGAATCCCCCGCTGATGGGGCTAGATCAGGCGGCTTGCCAGATTGTTTCTGTGAGTCTTCTTATCTCTATGCTCCTTTGCTCAAATCCTTTATAACCTTTCTTCCTTTATCTAACGCAGGCCTACTCCGCCAACCTAAGTGTCGTTTAGTATGCCTCCCGCTTACAGAGGGAGAATGAAGTATTAAAGGCTCGACTTGAGGAGTTAGAGCTGCCCCTAACTCCCCGCGATCCCCTCAACCCAACTTATGGAGACCTAGCGCATTATCTTCGATTGATTGGAGAGTCTGCGGAGTCTGCCCGCAACATTTCTCATGCAGCCTTTGACAAGATAAAGACTTTGGAAGTAGCTCTGCAGACAAGCGAGTCCAAATTATCTTCTGAGACAGAAAGGCGTCGTTCGCTGGTGGCGGAGATGGATGAAAAGGATGCCAGGTTAGCAAATCTACAGGAAACCCGGGAGGCCCTTCAAAAAACTTTAACTAATGTCCAGGGTCAACTGGCCTCCAGTTCAGACCGGGAGAAGTCCCTTCGCAGCCAGTGGGAAGCCAGCCAAGCGACCATTAAATCAATGCAGGCCGACCTTCTGAAAGCTCAAGAAAACGTTTCTCAGGGTCAGCAAGACTTGACTTTGGCCCGTACGGTTGCAGAAAAGGCCCGAGCTGATACGGAGAAGGTCTAGGCAGAATTGACTGAATACCAGGCGGGGGAAGTGGGTCGTCTACGAGCGTACAGGCAAGCATACATCTCCTCCCCCTTCTTCTTGAGGAAGATAGGAGGTTTGATGCATCTCCTGCTCTGTTGTGGTGCTGGTGACGGGGCTCGACAAATGTTTGAGCAGAATCTACTTCGCGCTGCACCCTCAGAGGACTTCTTAGATACCGATCGCCTGATGAGAGAGTGTAAAATACGGGAAATAGGCGAATATGATTAAGGGAATTTTTCGGAATTTTTGGAAAATTTTCGGGAATTTTTCGGAGCTCGTACGGATAAGTTCACGGGGATAAAAATGGGACCCGGAAAAGGCCTGTTTAGACTATCCTATTTAAATGAGGAAAAGTTTTATTTTTCTTTTCCTTTTCTTTTTCTTTTTCCTTATTTTTATTCCTCCGTTTCTTTTCCTCTTCCGCGAGCCCGAGCTCTTCTCCCCGACGCCGCCGATTTTCCTCCTCTCTGCCCTAACCGCCGGCCGGCGGATTCCTCCTCTCCTCCTCTCCTCTGCTTGCCCTAGCCACCCGACGCCGACCTCCTTCCCCGGTGCCCCTGCCATCGGCGACGCCCAGAGCAGCGCCGGTCATCTTCCTCCTTTCTCCCAAGTCCGACTTCTCTGTGCCCTTCTTCCTCTCTGCCGTGTCTTGGCACAGCGCCGATCGCCTCTCCCTCCGCCCGGAGCAGCGCTGCCGCCGGCCTTCCTCAGCCCTAGAGCTTTCCCTCCGATCGTCGAGCAGAGCTGTGCCCTAGCCTCAGCCGCGACACCCATCTCCTCGGCGCTACCAATCTGATTTGTTGTTCATTGTGCCCTGGTTTTCATTGCTGATCCGAGGTTCTCCCTTTTCCTCCCTAGGGTTTCTATTGTGGTTTGAAACATCAGTGCTGTTGTTGATTGGTTCTGACCGGGTTTGCAGATTGGGGTTTCCTCAATTCCAGTCATCTCATTACTGATTGGTTCTATTGCCATTACAGAACGGCTGAAGAAGAATTGAGGTAAGAAGTAGAGAGTTGGATTCATGTGTAGGTTTTAATGAAATCAAATAGTAGAATGGTTAGGGTTAATGGAACTAATCCTAATTGATTTTTAGTTAAATTCAATTGGGGTTCCTGAAGAAAATAGTTTGGTTTAGCTATTTTAGTTATAATTAAACTTAGCCAAACTGTACGATTTATTACAGGATATTGATTCGAGACGGTGTCTTGACGGGGGATCTGTTTTGGATACGATCCTTTTCGATTGGAGGCGGGTACTTTTGACTTATTGTCTTTGATATGCTTAGTAATTAAATTAACAAGATGCGTTAATTGTGTTTCTTACTTGTTTCGGTTAATCACTGCCCAATACATGCTACCTGTTGATTGATTGTTTGTTTACATCTTGTATGAATATGTACCTGATTCCACATGCTCATGGGTAGTGATATAACCATATTTTACCATGTCAGGACCTAGGTTTGATACCTTATAGAATCAGATACCTTGATATGATTCATTCGCTTTGGTGCACATTATGATATGTCCAGAGATTGGGTTAGTATATTACCATGTTTAGTGACATGCACCATTCGCATGATTGCATGTTGAGTGATTGATTGCTCCTTTGTCGCACTTTGCCGGTTTCATCCTTTCCGTTGTGGCCTCATGGGTAGCGGGACACTGCGTGGTAACACGTCGGTTTAGCTCTTCCGTGCTCCGTTGGTCCGCTCATGGGTAGTGTGGCGCAACGTGTTATCCTCCTCCCGTACAGGGAGTTGAGAGCATTGCGCTCCCCATTTATGATTTGGGGTAGAGTGCGTGTACTCCGACAGCATCCGTCCACTCGATCACTCATCGGGAGTAGTGTTGTTGAGTGCACGGTTGTCACAGCTCTACCCACTCGGTCCCACTTTGTTGTGAGTGCTGGCGTCAGGGGTGACCATGACATTAGCATCATATGCATGATGCATTTATTGTTTGTGTTTGTGTTTGTTGCACTTATATGCTGCACATTGCTTGGATACCTTGATTGACATGCATACAGGTCTTCTATACCTTTCGGACTGTTTGTCCTTTTACCGGGTCCTGGTTAGTACAGATTCTCTCCTGTCTTCTTCGGTTTGTAGTTACCTTTATCTTTATCAGGAGACTGTACGCATGATTAGTGCTAGGTGTTATTTCTTTACTTTGCATATCAACTGTACCTGCTGAGTGTTGGACTCACCCCGCCTCCATTGTTGATATTTTCAGGTTGATGCTGTCAGGAGGGAGTTCCAGTCGCTAGTCCCCACAGCACGTAGTGCTAGTCCTCTGCTGGGTTGAGTTGTTATTTTATTTTAGTTATTTTTTTTTTCTCTATCAGACTTTGTTTTAGTCTTGTTTTGGATTTTTCATATGGATATTATATGAAATCCTTTCGTTTGATGGACCTTTGATATGATTTGGATTTTATTCTACTATATGCCTGCCTGGACGGCAGAAGAGGTGGGTTCGTCGGTTTTGAGCTTTACGAGTGTAGTGGAGTAGGGTGGATTTCGAGTCAGAGTTTTATTGTTTTGTTTACTATTTTATTAACTGCGTGGTTGTGACAGCCAAATACTTATATAAGCTGCGTGGTGATTGGTTTTATTCTTGTTATTATTCCAGCCGTCTGGCTGAGGTATTTATGTATGTAGAAAGTTTCGATTGTCGAGTGGGAGATCTTTAAAATTTCTTGGACGAGGACTCCTACGGGCGTGACAATTTAGTGGTATCGGAGCCAGCTTTTACGATCTTTTGTTTCGTATTTTGGATTTTGAATTTATCCGATACCAACTTATTTGGTATCGAGGCGGGTTATGATACACTTTTGGTGTTAGAGATTTATCGGATCGGTTGTTGGTATTACGGATATTTGGGTTAGCAGTTTGAGTCAAGTGGCATTATCGGTTTTCGATATGGTTATGTTTGGTTCTGTTTGGATTAATTTGGATTTACGATATATGCGTTCGAATTTTGAGGTCAAGTGGGGACGGAACATCTCGAACAACAAATAGGTATGTTGTTATTTTATGTTGGTTATATTGGTATTGATATCCGTAATTTAATTTAACAGATATGAGGCGATCTACTCGTATTGTTGCGAGACGTGCTGGTCGACCACGTGCGAGGACCAGGATCTCTGGATATGCGGAGATGCCCATGATAGTGAACTGTCGATCGAGACTCGGGATCTGTGAGGCATCGGGCTCTCAATCCGATAGCTCATACCTACTTTGGACACAGCGGTATCCACTCCTACCTTATTTACAGACCATCGGTACCATTGGTGTGCAGGCATTTGCTCCATGCGACCTCGGCGTATTCGATTACCACCACCACTTGGATCTCGGTGTATCCTATACCGATGCTTTGTGCCCCGTGCCCTCGATGGCATTTCTTGCACCATATCCGTACCATTACCTCAGTACCTCCATTGCCACCACTTTTGTTCCCATCGGTACCAAGCGGCTTATGCTCGGTATATCTGACATCGGAGTTCCTCCTCGGTTTATTCCAGCGGTACCACACGTAGTATCGGCTCAGTGTTTGATTCTGAGTCAAACCACTGATATTGCCGAGCTAGGATTCCCGCCTTTGGTGAGTCGATGAAGACTCGTTTCACTCTTTTTCGCGGAGATCTCGATCCGAGTATGGCTTTGTCATGGATAGAGACTATGGAGCAGACTTTTTTCTATATGGCTTGCTCCGAGTGGGAGAAAGAAGAGCTGGCTGCCTATCATTTACGGGATGAAGCTAATGCCTGGTGGGTTACTCAGCGTTGAGAGCCGCTTATTTCCACTGTCTTATCAGATGGCTTGCCGTCACACTGTCCTATCGGATGGCTCGCCGACAGGATTTTATGAGTCTGAGGCAGAATAATCGCTCAGTGACCGAGTATAATACTGAATTCCTCCGGTTGGCTCAGTTTTGTCCAGAGTTAGTTGCGGAGGACAGAATTCGCATGATGCAGTTTATACAGGGATTGGATGGTTATCTGCATGTACAGCTTGCCGGATTAGGGGTTACATCTTACTCTGATGCATTGAATCGAGCTTTGATGATAGAGTTAGCTCGGCAGACAGCATATCCGGACAGGAAAAGAAAGTATACGGTTCAGACAGGCGACAGGACAGCCTCAGAGCAGTCACAGACGGTCAGGTCAGGGTACTTCTGGGGCGTCTCGTAGGCCTCAGAAATCAGGGCGGTCTTCTTCAGGACGTTTTCGGTATTCTCAGCAGAACCGGCAACCACCTTCCGGTGATGCTCAGTGTTTCCGATGTGGTTCCAGAGACCACATCACTTCAGCCTGCACTCTGGAACAGTCAGTTTGCTTTTATTACCCCAGGCACCTGAGCCGAGATTGTCGGTGAAGGCTCAGCACACCGGGAGGTCGAGCGAGAGGGGCAGTCTAGTCGATCGGTGTCTCGGCGAGGCGAGAGATTCACACCCTCACGGCGTCGCGGCGGCTCCCTCTGCAGCGGCATTTGGCATGCTTGGGCGAGTACTCGGTTATAGCACTCCCAGTTTGTTCGGGATCTTATTATCCAGGCTCGAAGCGTGCAGACTCGGTCGGCCGTGCCGTGTCAGTCACCATCCTCTCGGTCTTCAGCACCTTATCCAGCCGGCCTCGGTGGCGGGCTTACCCTTGCGGCGCGGCGTACCTCCTCCTCCTCCGCCAGGCGGGCGAGTTCATGCGATTACCGGGGAGGATCTTGTGAGCCGTGGATCCGTTTTCATGGTATGATTTCCATTTATGCATTCTCCGCTGATATTTTGATTGATCTTGGTAGTTCGCACTCTTTTATATCCCGTACCTTTATGCGGGAGATTGGTAGATTACCCACTGTTAGGTTGCGCGATTGTTTGTCTCTTTACCGTCCGGTGATACTTTAGACGTCACCCAGGAGATCGAGGTTGCCGTTAGACTTTGGCAACATGATACTTACGGTAGATCTTCTAGTATTGGAGATGATCGAGTTTGATGTCATACTTGGCATGGATTGGCATCGTTTATCATGCTACCGTTGATTGCCAGGACGGTGGTCACCTTCGACCTCCGAACCAACGCTCGTGGAGTTTCAGCGGCATCGAGGCAGCGGTATCTCGATTATTTGATTCGGTCAGCTATCATGGTTTTATTATCGTTGATCGATGCGGGGCGGTGTAGTTCGCAGACTCTCAAGCGTTCTGTAGTCGGGAGTACCGGATGTATTTCGGAGGAGCTACGGTTTGCCTCAGAAGGCGGTGGAGTTCGCTATTGGTGATTACGGGGCTGCGCATCAGCTCCGTATCGTATGGCACCAAAGAGTTGAGCAGTGAAGGTTCAACTCCGGAGCTTTTAGACGAGGTTTATTCGCCTAGTGTTTCACTGGGGTTCTCGATTCTTTGTCAAGAAGAAAGCGGCACCATGAGATTATGTATTGACTACAGACAATTGGTGACCGTCGAAATAAATATCCATTACCACAGATTGAGGATTTGTTTGATCATCTCGAGGTACTTCATGTATTCTAAGATTGATCTGCGATCCGGATATCATCGATTGAGTCGAGATTCGATATCGGAGGGACTTTCCGTACGGATCGGTCATTATGAGTTTTGGTAATGCCATTTGGGCTTACCAATGCTCCAGCAGTGTTTATGGACTTGATGAACCGCATCTTTACGGAGTATCTGGATCGGTTTGTTATCGTTTCATTGATGACATATTGGTCTACTCTCGTTCAGGAGGAGCATACATGCATCTTCGCCGATCTTGGAGATTCTTGACGACATCATTGTGAAGTTCGGCAAGTGTGCATTCAGCTATCCTCAGTTGGGTTTCGGGACACGTGGTTTCTAGCGGTATTTGGTTGATCCTCGAAGATCGAGGCATCACGGTTGGGGCGGCGAAGTCGATTCGAGATCGCGGTTTTAGGATTAGCGGATATTACCGAGCGTTTTGTCGAGGGCTTCTCGCGTATTGCTATGCCGTTGACACGTCTTACCGGGAAAGGCGTGAAGTTCATATGGTCCGAGGATTGCGAGCTTCCAGGAGCTGAAGTGGAGATTAGTGTCGGCTCCGGTTTTGGTTTTACCTTCGAGGATGGATTTGTACTTTACACCGACGCTATAGGGTTCTGTTTTGATGCAACACGGCAAGGTAGTCTCTTATGCTTCTCGTCGGTTGAAGGAGCATGAGAAGAACTACCGATTCATGACTTGGAGTTAGCCATCATCTTTGCTCCGAAGCTTTGGCGTCATCATTTATATGGTGTCACATTTGAGATTCTCACGATCATAAGAGTCTCAAATACATTTTACTCGAAGGACTTAATCTCCAACGGAGGAGATGGATGGAGTTCTGAAGGACTACGATTGTACCATTAGCTACCACCACAGGGAAAGCTAATGTGGTTGCAGATGCACTCAGCGAAGGACTTTGGCTTGCCACCGGATTTCGATCACGGACTTGATTCGAGTTTCTCGGAGTTAGATCTTGAGGAGCAGGCAGGGTATTATTGTTACCATGGTTGCTCGATCGTCGATCGGGCGAGGATCAGGAAAGTGGTGATCAGCATTTGCAGTTCATCGGTGATCAGATAACAGGCGTGAGCCGAGTTTACGAGATGAGGAGGTATTATATTCTTGAGGCGGATTATGCGTACCTCGGTCTCATCCGGTCTTACAGGAGCTACTTCATCCCGATTTACGATTCATCCAGGCGGGACCGTATGTATCGAGACTTGAGGCGTTCCTTTGGTGAACGGCATGAAGAAAGACATCGCGGATTTCGTAGCTAGATGTCTTGTTTGTCGGCAGGTGAAGGCTGAACACCACTGCAGGATTACTTCAGCGGATTCCTATTCACGAGTGGAAGTGGGATCACATTACCATGGACTTTGTGGTAGGGTTGAGGACACGCGAGGCCATGGCGATTTGGGTAATCGTTGATCGATTAACCAGCGGCGACTTCATAGCGATTCGGATGATTCCTGGATCGATTGGCGGATCTGTATTAGAGATTATCAGACTACATGGTGTTCCATTGAGTATCATTTGGATAGAGATCCACGGTTCACGTCTCGTTTACGGCGATCTGCGGCAGCCTTGGGCACAGCTCCGTTTGATCTGACTTTCCATCCCGCAGACGGATGGGCGATCGAGGCGGACCATTCGGACTTTAGAGGACCTGCGAGGTCATGTGTTATGGATTTCGGAGGCGGTTGGGAGGACCATCTGCCATTGGTAGAGTTGCCTACAACAACGGCTTCCATTCGGCTATCCGGATGGCACCGTTTGGCGTTGTATGGTAGACCTTGCCGGACACCGTCCTTTGGGATGAGGTTGGAGAGGCCAGTTGTTGGGACCTCGACTCAGCAGGACGCAGAGTTAGTCCGTACTATCAGACGGAGGATGTCGAAGGCCACCGGAAGAGTTATGCGGATCGGAGACGGAGACCACTAGAGTTCTCTGTTGGCGACCATGTATTTCTGAGTTTCACCCACGAAAGGGTGAAGAGATTGCCTCGGGGTAAGCTAGCTCCATGGTATATTGGTCCTTTCGAGATATTGGAGAGGATCGGAGTAGTAGCTACCGATTAGCACTACCACCGTCTCGGGCATTCATGATGTATTCCATGTATCCATGTTGAGGAGATATGTACCCGATCCGACGCATGTGTTGGCAGATATCCAGTTCATTCGGCCTGACATTACCTATGAAGAGGTTCCGGTACGGAAGGAGCGTCGATTGCGGAACAAGACCATCCGGTGGTTAAAGTCGGATGGCGGCATCATTCGGACGAGGAGGCTACTTGGGAGCTCGAGGACACTATCCGAGCTCGATATCCCCATCTTTTCACTTGAGGTATGTGATTTATTTACTGTTCAGCATTTATGCACTATATCTGTTGTTAGTACTTGCTGATGGTAGATAACGAAAATTTGGGGACCAAATTTTTATAAGTGGGGGAGAATGTAAAATACCGGAAATAGGCGAATATGATTAAGGGAATTTTTCGGAATTTTTGGAAAATTTTCGGGAATTTTTCGGCACGGGGATAAAAACGGGGCCCGGAAAAGGCCTGTTTAGACTATCCTATTTAAATGAGGAAAAGTTTTATTTTTCTTTTCCTTTTCTTTTTCTTTTTCCTTATTTTTATTCCTCCGTTTCTTTTCCTCTTCCGCGAGCCCGAGCCCTTCTCCCCGACGCCGCCGATTTTCCTCCTCTCTGCCCTAACCGCCGGCCGGCGGTTCCTCCTCTCCGAGAGCACAAAAACGCCGGCCACTTCTTCTCCCTCTCCTCCTCTCCTCTGCCGGAGCCCTAGCACCGCCGCCCGACCGCCTGCCCGAGCCAAACTCCTCTCCTCTGCTTGCCCTAGCCACCCGACGCCGAGCCACTGCCGTCGGCGACACACAGAGCAGCGCCGGTCATCTTCCTCCTTTCTCCCAAGTCCGACTTCTCTGTGCCCTTCTTCCTCTCTGCCGTGTCTTGGCACAGCGCCGATCGCCTCTCCCTCCGCCCGGAGCAGCGCTGCCGCCGGCCTTCCTCAGCCCTAGAGCTTTCCCTCCGATCGTCGAGCAGAGCTGTGCCCTAGCCTCAGCCGCGACACCCATCTCCTCGGCGCTACCAATCTGATTTGTTGTTCATTGTGCCCTGGTTTTCATTGCTGATCCGAGGTTCTCCCTTTTCCTCCCTAGGGTTTCTATTGTGGTTTGAAACATCAGTGTTGTTGTTGATTGGTTCTGACCGGGTTTGCAGATTGGGGTTTCCTCAATTCCAGTCATCTCATTACTGATTGGTTCTATTGCCATTACAGAACGGCTGAAGAAGAATTGAGGTAAGAAGTAGAGAGTTGGATTCATGTGTAGGTTTTAATGAAATCGAATAGTAGAATGGTTAGGGTTAATGGAACTAATCCTAATTGATTTTTAGTTAAATTCAATTGGGGTTCCTGAAGAAAATAGTTTGGTTTAGCTATTTTAGTTATAATTAAACTTAGCCAAACTGTACGATTTATTACAGGATATTGATTCGAGACGGTGTCTTGACGGGGGATCTGTTTTGGATACGATCCTTTTCGATTGGAGGCGGGTACTTTTGACTTATTGTCTTTGATATGCTTAGTAATTAAATTAACAAGATGCATTAATTGTGTTTCTTACTTGTTTCGGTTAATCACTGCCCAATACATGCTACCTGTTGATTGATTGTTTGTTTACATCTTGTATGAATATGTACCTGATTCCACATGCTCATGGGTAGTGATATAACCATATTTTACCATGTCAGGACCTAGGTTTGATACCTTATAGAATCAGATACCTTGATATGATTCATTCACTTTGGTGCACATTATGATATGTCCAGAGATTGGGTTAGTATATTACCATGTTTAGTGACATGCACCATTCGCATGATTGCATGCTGAGTGATTGATTGCTCCTTTATTGTCGAGCACTTTGCCAGTTTCATCACTGTTCGGTGCTCCGTTGTGACGCTCATGGGTAGCGGGACACAGCGTGGTAGCACGTCAGTTTGGCTCTTCCGGTGCTCCGTTGGTCCGCTCATGGGTAGTGTGACGCAGCGTGTAGCACGTTAGAGATCCCTCCCCGTCATAGCGTACCGGAAGTTATGATTTGGGGTAGGAGTACGTATGTACTCCGACAGCATCCCGTCCACTCGATCACTCATCAGGAGTAGTGTTGCTGAGTGCACGGTTGTCACAGCCCTACCCACTCGGTCCCACTGTTGTTGTGAGTCGGCTGACTGGCGTCAGGGGTGACCATGACATTGGCATCATATGCATGATGCATTTATTGTTTGTGTTTGTGTTTGTTGCACTTATATGCTGCACATTGCTTGGATACCTTGATTGACATGCATACAGGTCTTCTATACCTTTCGGACTGTTTGTCCTTTTACCGGGTCCTGGTTAGTACAGATTCTCTCCTGTCTTCTTCGGTTTGTAGTTACCTTTATCTTTATCAGGAGACTGTACGCATGATTAGTGCTAGGTGTTATTTCTTTACTTTGCATATCAACTGTACCTGCTGAGTGTTGGACTCACCCCGCCTCCATTGTTGATATTTTCAGGTTGATGCTGTCAGGAGGGAGTTCCAGTCGCTAGTCCCCACAGTACGTAGTGCTAGTCCTCTGCTGGGTTGAGTTGTTATTTTATTTTAGTTATTTTTTTTTCTCTATCAGACTTTGTTTTTGTCTTGTTTTGGATTTTTCATATGGATATTATATGGAATCCTTTCGTTTGATGGACCTTTGATATGATTTGGATTTTATTCTACTATATGCCTGCCTGGACGACAGAAGAGGTGGGTTCGTCGGTTTTGAGCTTTACGAGTGTAGTGGAGTAGGGTGGATTTCGAGTCAGAGTTTTATTATTTTGTTTACTATTTTATTAACTGCGTGGTTGTGACAGCCAGAGGCTGAATACTTATATAAACTGCGTGGTGATTGGTTTTATTTACTGTTATTATTCCAGCCGCCTGTGGCTGAGGTATTTATGTATGTAGAAAGTTTCAGATTGTCCGTCGTACAGGGGAGATGCTGCCGAAATTTCTTCGGACAGGGACTCCTCTGGGGCGTGACAGAGAGATTCCAGACGGGTCACTTCCCACCTTCAAGGATGATGACGACTTCTTCCTCCTTCCTGAGCCTCCGGACGATTCTACTTCCTGCCCCCCTGAGCCCCCTGCTAGCGATGCTCCTGGATGTGGTTCTTGATGCTAAATTTATGGTGTACATCTGAAGCTGTTAAACTTTTAAACTTCAACTCGAAATATTTGCTGTGTAATCATGAATTTACCTTCTCTTTGCACTATTTGTCCCTCCTGTGACATGGCATGACCCTTGCTCCTTAATTCTCTCTGATGGTATGTTAAGTTAGCCTTCTTATCAGTAGCGCCATATATCTTTTGACCAATATGATCCGCGACCATACGAACATGTGCTTCGGCTTTCTATCTGATCCCCTTTGACCCAGATCTGGAACCCCCTTTTGACTCTAACCTATTTTCCTTTCCTCTGTGTACCACTTAACTTAGCTCAACCACTTGCCCGATCTGCGTTTATATCCTAACCTATTTGACTTGCTTTCCTTTGTTAACAGCTCCGACTCGATCATATTTTCCCATCTATTCCCTCATCTCCACTCTAGGTCAGGATAACTTCAGACTGGGAAATTAGTTATCGGTTAAGCCCAGACCGGGAAGGCAAAGGCCTTTTTCCTAGAAAAAAATTGTTGCACCCTTTCCCGAGATTCATCTCCTCGTACTTAGTGTCGATACTTTCCCAAATATACCCCTGGGCATTATTTTCAAGGAAGATCCGTCGGTTCTCTTTGTTCCCGCCCATTACTTTGCTCCGATGGATGATAGTTTGACGAAATTACCCCTTTGCCCGACGGCTATAAGTATTCTTCTCGCTTTCTACTTCAAGCGTTTCATGTCCTTTTCTTCTTCCTTCTGCTTGAATCCCTCCTTACTTCCGATCCTCTTGCTTTTGTGTCGATAGCTTTCCGCTTGATCTTTCTTCCTTTTGTTCCTTTTTCTCATGGCCTCCCCCTCTTTTCTTCCTTCTTTGGCGTGTACTATCTTGGCTCGTCCACTTTCGATGAATTAGATCGGGATGACCTGCGCTATACTTACGGAGTCGAGGATAATGCGCATGTAGTCATTCCTACCGGGATACATCCATTTTTTGATCCTCCCCATGGATATTGTACTTTCTTTAAAGAGCACTTTGTGGCTGGCCTTCGTCTTCCTCTTCATCCTTTCTTCTCCGACGTATGTCGCCACTTTCGGATCCCTCTGGGACAACTAACACCAAACTCTATAAGGATCCTCTGTGGCTTTGTAGTGCTGTGCAATGTGTGTGAACTATCCTAGTCTGCCCACTTATTTCATTGCTTCTTCACCCTCCGACGCCAGGAAGAGGGCACATTTCGCTTTCAACCTCGTCTGCGAACTACTTTTTTCTCATCCCTACCGCCTTCCGACCCGAACTGGAGGAACAAATTTTTTTCATTAGATTTCCTCACGAGGTGGAGTGGCCTTTGCGATGACAACTGTTACTTCCTTCATCTCCAGAACTAGGAGAATTTCACCTTGATACCTCCTACATAGAAGCCTCGTCTCGTTTAGCCAGTTGGCAGTTGAATTTGACCCGTTTGTTATCTGAAGAGTTGTTAGCATATTTCCGTCTAAGTTATCTTACCCCTGAGACACCTCATTCCCTGGGTAAGCCTTCCTTTTAACTATGTTGCCATTTCATAGGCATTTATTTTTTCATACCATTGCTGACTTTCTATTCTATCCTATACAGCTGAAGTTTTAACTCACGCTTCGGAGGTTCAACCTCTTCCTCTGAGCGATATGGAGATAATGAGGCGTGGCCGAGTTGTCTTGCAGAGAAGAACATTCCCCCACTCATCTTCGACTTCAATTGGTGGGGCTTCCCCGGCCAATCCTCCACCCCGACCTGCTCGACGAGGGTCTTTTGGTGCCCGACCTGCCCCCTTGGCTCGCGCTACTCACCCGCGGACTACGTACCCACCCCGGCCTGTCGGCCTTGTTAGGTCCCGGGCTACACCCACTGTTCATCCCCGACCTACTGCTACACCCTGATCAACCCCCTCGGCGCCTCTTCAGTCCATGGATCCTCCCCCACCAATTTATATTCCTGGTCGCGGCCTTGGTAGAAGATTTGCCAATGTCCCTCAAGCAAGCCCTGCATTCAGAGAAGCTTCTCAGGTAGCTCGCCAGACCCGCTCCGCAAATGACTGATTGGGCCAGGATGCCCCTTCTTCCACTAGACGTAGGGCTCGGTCGTCTTCCGATGATTCTGACTCGGATGATCAGACGTTGGCTCAAAGATGTCGACGCCGAGCCCCTCATCCAGTGTCAGGCTCCAACCCATCCTCTGTCCCTTCTCCTCCAGTTGCAGCTGCCTCTTCGCCACCTCATACTGCGACTCCGCCTCCTATCCCAAGCCGGGTAAATGATCTCTATATTCCGCCCGATACTCAGGCCAAGCCTCCGTTGGTTCACCCTTCCACATCACAGCAACCTCAGGGCGGCGAAGCTGACCCCTCAGACCGCCCTCCACCAGCTACCCCAAAACCAGAACCTTCTCAGGAGCCTCCTTCAGCTCCTTCTGGCTCAACTGCTGGGCCCTCAGTTTCTCCGGGCTCAGCCGCTGGGCCCTTGGCATCTCCTCCGCTTACTCACCACTGTTACTGTACCACTGTCCCTTCTGAGGAGAGGTTATGATCTCGAGCAGATGTTCCCACCAGCTCCCTCAGGATAAAAGGTCGTCTGGCCACTTTATGGGAAGAGAGCCTGCAACACATGAACTCCTTACCTCCCCCGACCCAGATGGACAAATTCTTAGAACTGTATATCAAGGTAAATTTTGAAGATTTCCCCACTGTTATATTTCCCGCTTTTATCAGATATTTCCTATATGTCCCAGGCTTGTGTAGAGTCTATGGTAGTGAACCATTCCTTCCACGTTGCTCATTATCAAAATAAGATGCTGCGGGACCAGGTTGTTGAACTGGAACTGTAGTTGAATGACCCTGTTCAGGCTGGCCATGCCCTTAGGGCCGAAATAAAAGATCTGACCAAAAGGAAGAACAGCCTGGAAGTATCCCTAGCGCGGGCCAACCATGAACTTAAAGATCTCCAAGAAAAGCAAAGCCGAATCGATATTGTGCACCAGCAGAGTATAGATCAACAAGCTTTAGAGCATCAACGAGCTATGGACCAATTGATTCAAAAGCTGCGTGCCGCCGAAATTCTGGCGCAGGAGCAAGACAAGAAGTTGAAATCTCAGGAGGCCCAACTGACCTCCCAAGCAGCAGAACTAGCCACTGCCCGGAATGAACTGGCTCAAGCTTGGGCTACCACAGACGGCGTATCCACAGCTTTGGCTATTTACAAAGATGGAGAGAACGATCGTTGTCTACAGAATCGTGCTCTGTATCTGCGTTCTCTGGAATTCTATACACAGGCTGGACAGCGTTTCTCCACATCTGTTATCTACGGGGTGGGCGGGGCTCTGCGTCAACTTTATGAGCAAGACTATTTGAAGTCAGTTCCGCCCCCTGAATTTTTGGATCATGACCGGATGCTTAAAGAGATCCCAGATGAAATTTTTGCACCTTTCAAGTGATCTTTCCTTGACTACTTGTATATAATAACAATCTCTTGTAAATTACTTTGCTATTTTCCCACTTACAGCACCTTATTTTTGTCAGAATGGTTTAGTTGGCCGAAAGGAATATTATGACATACATTTTCCGCTCTTATACCCCCACATCGCTCTATCCGATCTAGCTTTTATCAGGTATGTCAATTAGGCAACAGCTCGGCTCACAGCCCGGCTTACTCTTCTTTGTACTCTCCTTCAGACTCTGTAAGGTCTCAAGTAGTTAGCGCTCCATGGTCGATCTAACTTCTTGCCTCGATCATCTTGTAAATAATAAGCTCCGGATGCTAACTTTTTGATGACTTTGTAAGGTCCGTCCCACTGAGGTGCTAGCTTGGTCACATCCCCCACTGGCTTGATTTGCTTCTAGACCAGATCTCCTTCTCCAAAGAATCGAGGAATCACTCTTCTGTTGTAATTTTGTCTCATTCTTTGTCGATAAGCCTCCAGCCGAGCCGCTGTTCTGTCCCGGATTTCGCTAATAAGATCTAGCTTAGCCAACCTCCGTTCTGTGTTTTCTTCATCATATAGTGTCCTCCTGACTGAGGGCACTTTGATTTCTATGGGTACGACGTCTTCATTACCATAAACCAAGTGGAACGGTGTCAGACCTGTACTTTCCCGAGGTGTTGTACGATAGGCCCACAGAATGCTCGACAGCTCTTCCACCCAATTGCTGCCCACATGATCCAGTTTAACCTTCAAACCTCGTACTATTTCTCGGTTAACCACCTCGGTCTGACCATTACTTTGTGGATATGCTACTGAAGTGAAAGCTTGAGTTATTCCAAATCCCTTGCACCAGGCCTGGATTCTTTGTCCTTGAAATTGCCTTCCATTGTCAGACACCAATTTATGAGGGATACCAAAACTGCACAGGATGTTCTTCCATAAAAATTATATGACAGCATCTTCTGTGATTCTGGCCAGGGCCTCTGCTTCCACCCACTTAGAAAAATAATCCACTGCCACCAATAAGAAACGCCTTTGACCTGGTGCCATGGAGAATGATCCTATGATAAACTATAGACGTTCTCAACAGAGCTGTAGGCCGATGTGTTAAATTTTGATGTCTCTAGCAAGACAGACATGTATTCACCAACTTATGAGCGTCCCTCTGTAAAGTAGGTCAAAAATACCCGGCCAGGAGTACCTTGCGAGATAATGTCCGACCACCAACATGATTGCCACAGCATCCCAGATGTATTTCTCGCAAGGCCTTGTCGGCCTCCTCCATACCCAAGCATTTGAGTAAGGGTCTAGAGAAGGACCTCTTGTAGAGCTGATCTCCAATCATGACATAAGCATGGGCCTGCTTTCTTATCAATCGTGATTCTTTTGGGTCAATCGGTAAGATTTCTTGTCTGAGATAATTGATCAAGGGCGCCCTCCAATCAATAGTTGCTTCTCTATTATTTTGCAAATCTATCTGAGCTATCAGAAAAGTTTACACCGTTGACTGGTCCAACACCCAAGTGGTTAAGGAACTGACTATCTTTGCTAGCTCATCTGCCCTTTCATTTTCTGACCTGGGTATCTTGGTTACAGTGACCTCTGTGAATTCCTCCTTCATCTTCTCATAGGCTTCCCGATACACTTGTAATTTATCACAATTTATCATAAAGTTGTCTGTCACTTGTTGAGTCACCAGCTGTGAATCTGAGTAAATGATTACCCGGGCTGCCTCTATGTGCCGGGTTGCTTGCAGTCCTGCCAATAAAGCCTCGTATTCTGCTTCATTGTTCGTGGCTCGAAAATTCAATCGAACCGTCAATTGGAGTATATCTCCTTGTGGAGATATTACCAGGACCCCGACCCCGCTTCCTTGGTGATTAACCGATCCATCCACATAGACCTTCCAGGTTTCTTCAGAGTTAGTCTGATGAATTTCTGTTAAGAAATCTGCTAAGGCCTGTGCCTTAATGGCGGTGCGCGGCTGATATTGTATATCATACTCTCCCAACTCTATTGCTCATTTGATAAGCTGACTTGCCACTTCTACATTGGTTAGCGCTCTTCCCATAGTGCTATTAGTCAGAACCATGATAGGATGCAATAAGAAATAGGGTCTTAACCGCCGAGCTATAAGGATCAATCTGTAAACCAATCTCTCGAGGGCCGTGTATCGGGCCTCGGTTCCTTTCAATAAATGGCTGAAGAAGTACACTGGTCGTTGTACATTATCATGTTTTTTAACAAACACGACCCCTACAACCTCAGGGGTGGCCGGCAAGTAGACCCATAAGGGTTCTCCTATAACTGGCTTAAATAGGGATGGGAGAGTTTCAAAATACTTTTTCAACTCTTCGTAATCTCTGGTGCATTCTTCATCCGATTGGAATTTGGAGGCCTTCCTTAGCACCTTGAAGAAAGGAGCAGCTCGGTCTGCAGACCTGGAAATGAATCTTGACAGGGCTGTTATCCTGCCGACCAGCTTCTGAGTTTCCTTCAGATTCTGAGGAGGCTGCATATCCCTTAATGCTTGAACTTTTTCTGGATTGATCTCTATTCCTCGCTCAGTCACCAGGTAACCCAAGAATTTTCCTCCTTTAGCCCCAACCAGGCACTTCAAGGGGTTCAACTTTAGCCCATATTGCCGGAGGGTCCTACATGTTTCTTCCACATCTTTGATTAGGTTCACGGCCACCGAGGATTTGATGAGTATATCATCTACGTAGACCTCCACATTTCGCTCGATCTGCTCCCGGAAGATTTTGTCCATCATTCTTTGATATGTAGCTCGAGCATTCCTAAAACCAAAGGGCATGACAGTACAACAGAAAGTACCGTCAGCCGTGATAAAGCTAACCTTTTCTTAATCCTCCCTCGCTAAAGGTATATGATGATACCCCTGGTAGGCGTCTAGCATACAGATCCTCTCGGAGCCAATCGTGGAATCTATCATCTGATCAATCCGGGGCAAAGGATAACAATCCTTGGGGCTAGCTCGGTTGAGGCCCCGAAAGTCTATACATACTCTCCACTTATTGTTGGGCTTCTTTACCAAGACTACATTGGAGAGCCACGATGTGAACTGCACCTCCCGAACATGTCCTGTCTTCCTGAGCTGATCCACCTCAGCTCTTATTATTTTATTTCGCTCTGCTGAAAAATTCCTTTTCTTTTGTTTAATAGGTCGGGAATCTGGTAATAAATGCAGCTTGTGTTCAGCCACTTCCGGCTTGACCCTGGACAGCTCCTCAGTAGACTAGGCAAAGACATCTCGGTTGCGGATCAGACACTGAATTAACTCTTCTTTGAGAGAAGAGGGCAGGTCGCTTGCCACCCGGGTCAAACTTTCGGGTCGCTTGGCGTGTAGTTGTACTTCTTCCCAAGGGATGGGTTCTTCGGCTATAGGCAGAGGCTCCTCTTGAACAACATAGACACCTCCATCTTGCATCCTTTGATTTTTCCGAGCCTCCACTCGGACCATGTCAATATAGCACCGGCGAGAAACCCTCTATTCCCCTTTAACTTCCCCGACCTGCTCGCCCACGGGAAATTTGATTTTTTGATGGAAGGTCGAAACAGCAGCTCTAAATTCATACAGGGCGGGCCTTCCTAAAATGACATTATAAGAAGAAGGGGAGTCCACTACTATAAAAGTGCTCCTCCTTGTACGCACCAGCGGCTTGGTGCCCAAAGATATGATCAGCTTAATCTGACCCATAGGCTTCACTTCATTGCTTGTAAATCCATATAAAGATGTAGCCACTGGCTGGAGTTCAGCAGCATCAATATGCATCTCTTCGAATGCGGTCCTGAATAGAATGTTGACCTAGCTCCCAGTGTCAACAAAAACCCGAGCTACTCGGCTATTGGTAATGATGACTTTGATGATGAGGGCATCATCATGGGGCAACTCCAAACCCTCCAGGTCTGCTGGCCCGAAGCTAATAATAGGGTCGGCAGCTTGCTCTTGACTGCATCCAACGGCATGAACCTCCAAGCGATGAACGTGAGACTTGCGTGCTCTCCCTGAATCTCCATCAGTTGGCCTACCAGAGATCATGCCAATCTCTCTAACGGCAGCGTTGCCTCTATTCTCAGCCTCCCGTGATCCTTCGGACTCTTTTCCCTGGCCAGGTTGATGAGTGCTGGGTCCTGCGAGGTCGGGGCGAGATTGCCCAGCCTGTCTAGTCGCACCCTTTTGTTCCTCCATCATCTTGATCAATTGAGGGGCTAGTTCGGGCGGAGGTAAACCCATCTCGGCAGCCCGCTTGGAGTCTTGAGGGAACTGAAAATAATGATTAGTATCATGCGTACGTGACCGATGATAGGTACAATACCGATTGTTCCATGGCCCTGGTCGGGGAGCATGCACAGCGGCAACTCGAGGTGCAGGTCTGACTTTCGGCCCGGGATGAAATGCAGGTCTAGCCTCTCGGGCGCGCGGCAGAGGTTGAGGAGGTGGTTGAGGTACCCTTCTTTCTTGCTTGTTGGCGGAGGGAGGTGGTCTTTCAGCTTTCCTCCGAGCTGCTTGCGCTTCTTCCACTTTGATGTAGGAAGCAGCTTTTTCCACCATCTCATTAAAATTTCGAGCGGGATTTTTGATGAGATCTATGAAGAATTCTCCTTCCCCCAATCTATGAGAGAATGCGCTCATCAGAATCTCCAAAGTGGCAGTGGGGACATCCTGAGCCACTTGATTAAAGCAATTGATATAACTTCTTAAGGGCGCAGTCGACCCTTGCTTCAGAGCGAAGGGACAATGATCCGTCTTCTGATACTTCTTACTGCTAGCGAATCGGCGCAGAAAAGCCGTCTTAAAGTCCAAAAAATAGGTGATGAACCCTTGAGGTAGCCCATCAAACCACTTTAAAGCCGAGACAGCTAAAGTGTTCAAGAAAACTCTACATTTGACAACATCACTGTATTGGTGCAGCAGGGCTGCATTTTTAAACTTTCTTAAGTGCTCCTCCGGATCTTTGCTCCCGTCATACTCTCTGATCGATGGGGCTCTATAACCCTTAGGCAATCTTTCATTTAAAATTCTAACTGAGAAAGGTACTTTCTCGTCTGGATCTTCCGGGAATACCTCAGGTAAGATAAGGGCCTTCCCCTTCTTCGAATCTCGTGGCAAGGAACTCTCAGCCATAAAGGCTTGAGGCTGCTCCTTCTTGAGGCTTTGACCTTGGGGCTCTGGCTGGTAATATCCCACGCCAGGCTCCCGATAAGGAATTTGAGGGAATACCTCAGGCTGCTTTCTTTTAGAGCCTCGATCTGAAACAGGGAGGGGCTCCTTGGAAGCCTTAGCAGGAGCTTATCGTGGTCGGGAAACAGTCGCCTGCTTCTCGGAGGCTGCTCGCCTCTTAGCCTCCTTGAAGAGCTCGTACTCTCCGGCGGTCATCGTGACATTTATGCGGCCAGACTCCTCCATCGTCACGTTCCAGAACAGGTTGTTGTGTTCCCACAGACGGCGCCAAATTTGATCCCGTTCGGAAGCTGAGTAGGATGAAGGCGGGTCTTGTTGTGTGGAAAGTTGACGGAGAGTCGTTGAAGCGCTGGATCTACAGAGTACCCTCCTGGAAAGGTTCACACGGGCGGCCGAAGGCGATAGATGACCAGGACGATGACGCTGTTGCTTTGCGCACACTCAGACAAATCCACCAGTCGTTAGAGACCAGAAACCAGGGAAAAAGTTCCCAGGTCAGGCCCTCCGACGCTCAAGGCAGGTACTTTTTCCCTAGAAATCACAGAGAAAGGATGAAAAGTAGAGATTAGTGAGAAATGACGAGTGAGCGTACCTGCGTAAGGGACAAAACCTCCCTTTTTATACTGCAACGGAAGTTTCTGGGTCTGACGGATGTCAGGGAATGTCGGCTGTCAGGCTTTGTCTGGCGGTGGATGATAGGTGACACCTTTTCATAAGCTGACAATGGAATCAAAAGGGGTAATGAGCTCTGCCTGTGAGAATATTCCCGGACATGCTGATTATTCTCTAACATTCTCTGACAAGTGGTTACAATTCCTTGGCTTGTTCGTCTTGTAACGTCTGGACGCCGAGTCTGCCTTCCGAGATCTGTACCCGCCCTGCTTTTATATATTATTATCCGACTTGTATGTCCCGATCTGTGTTTTAAGTTTGCATTCTGACCCGCCTTTGTCATCTGTGATGTACGGTCTTTACATCCCGATCTGCCAGCTAGATCTATGTTCCGACCTATTTACTGTTTTGCTATCCATGGCCTGCACATCCCGACCTGCCCACTGGGTTTGTGTCCCGACCCGTTTACTGTTTGCTGCTATCCATGGCTTGTACATCCCGACCTGCACGCTGGGTCTGTGCCAGACCTCTGATCTCTGGCTGGGATGTACCGACCTGCACGCCAAATCTGTGTCTGGACCTATGATCATTGGCTTGGATGTCCCGATCTGCACGCCAAGTTTGTGTCTAGACGTGTGATCCTTGGCTTGAATGTCCCGACCTGCACGTTGGGTCTGTCCAGACATGTGATCCTTGACTTAGATGTCCCGACCTGTACACCAAGTCTGTGTCCAGACTTGTGATCCTTGGCTTGAATGTCCCGACCTGCACGCGGGGTCTGTGCCCAGACCCGTTTACTTGTAGTCTCAGTCCTCAGCTATACCTCGCCCGCAGGCCCGTTTATTACCCACTATCAGGGCTGGTCTTATAATCCCCTCCTTTGACCGCCCCGTCCGTTGAGACTTTGACTTTGACCACGTAAGCTTAACTTTTGACCTTCCTGCTATCCATGTCAGCTTGACTACTGACCGGCCACGGAGGCTTGACTTCTGACATTCCTGACCTCCATGTCAGCTTGACTTCTGCCCCTCTTGTGGTCTTGACTCAACCACATCATCCTATCGACCCCACAAAACATGGGGAAAACTTTTAAAATATACACAAATAGTAAAGTTATTACAAAAATAGGTAAAAATAAAATTTTTTACAAATTTAGGTGAGATGAATTCATATCCGGGATTTAAATTCCGGTAATTATTAATTTTTATTTATTTCCTTATATTCCAGGATTTAAATCCCGATACTTTCTAATTACCGGGATTTAAATCTCGGATTTGAATTTTTTTTTTAAATTTTTTTACAAATTGTTTCATTTTTCATTTGCTTAAGTTTTATTTTTTTTAAAATAAAAAAAATAACGACGTTATAGTCCAACAATCACGCAGAATATGGGTGATAGAATTCCTTTTCTCAGACGATTCCTTCCACACCGAAATCATCGATGTCCGAGATGTGTTACCGATTGAATATAATTTAATTTGTAGCATATTTGATAAATGTTTTTATATTTAGATGTGACAATCTTTCTACCAATAATATAAATGTCGATTTTCCTTATATTAAATGTGATAATCTTAAATATATTTGTTAAATCTCAAAATATCTTTTATTTTCAGTTTATTGAAATTATTTACTAATATAATTTATATTATATTTAATAAATATAAATATTTTTTTTATTATTATTTAAACATAGGTTAATAAAATAATTTAGCTTTGTAAAAGAAATTATAAAAAATTATTACGAATTTGATTTTTTTTTTAAAAAAATAAAACTTAAGCAAATGAAAAATGAAACAATTTGTAAAAAAATTTGGATTTAAATCCTGATAATTAGAAGGTACCGGGATTTAAATCCCGAAATATAAGGAAATAAATAAAATAATAATAATTACCAGGATTTAAATCCTGGATATAAATTCATCTCACCTAAATTTATAATAAATTTTATTTTTATCTATTTTTTTTAATAACTTTACTATTTATACTTATTTTAAAAATTTTCTTCAAAACATGCACCATATCAATAACTACTAATGATCTAATCTCAAAGTACTATTAGATATCATAGATGAGCTTTGGGAACTTCAACATGTGATTAGGCTGCAAGGAGATGGCCACCGAGAGGCCACCATCCCCGGCGGCGCTTGGCAGGACATACGACTGACCTTCATAGGCGATGCGGCCTGGACCCATGAAAATTGGCCGGCCCCACCCGAAGTCTGCGTCGTGGATTGGCAGACGCGCCCAGCTGGTGAAGCAGAGGGATGGGCATCTGAAAGTGTGAGGGCCCCTCACCAGAGCCTTTTGATTTGGCTGCATCTCCAGGTAATCCAATGCCGACTGCAAGTAGCTGGCATCCATCCTCACCAAAGCCTCCTGGATTATCTTGGCCGCCGGGGAAGGACCGCCCTCCGGAGAGGTCACCTGCCCTGCTGTTGCAATGGGTGTGGTTAAGAAGATCACGTTCCCGAAGTAGCCTTGCGGGAGTGGCGGCTGCACTCGCTGCCGACCGTCGGTCGGAATGTACATCTTGGTCATCTGGTCGGGCGGGAGGTCGCGTGCTATGCACGCGCACCGCCACACGTGTGCCGCGAGGAGGACGTACGTGCTGTAGCTGCCACCCGGGGGAGCTTTGGCTTTGAGACGGTTAAGCTGCTCCCGCGTGAACTTGAAGATGCCGACAGCAGCGGCAGGGCTTGGGACTTGGGCATCAGAGGTAGTGTTCATGGAAGGAGGGGGCTGGTACTCGATGTGAGTAAAAGAGGGGTTGGGTGGATCGCGAGCGCGGAGGAGGGTCCGATCGATGATTGGCTGGAGGGCGATGCCAAGGCCGCGGGCAACGTCGGACCAGGAGTTTATAAAGTGAAGGCCTGCGACGCCGTCGACGGAGTGATGCTGCGTGCCGACGCCCAAGGCTGCACCACCGCACTTGAAATGCGTGACCTGTGCATGCATCCATTAATTAGATCAAATCCACCAAATTAATTAAATTGAATTAATTTAATCCAAAATGATGGCAAACTTAGCTTGGGAGTTGAAGAAAAGAGATTAAGGAATTTTTTAAAACCTTTCAACCTTGAAACTCTTCTTAAGATTTTTGACACGAAGATAAAAAGGTCCAACAGTATCTCTAATGTAAGTTTCGTCAAAGGTTTATAAAATTGAAAAATCTCAACAAAAGTTTTTATGATTATATAGATGAGATTTTAGATTTTTAATTCTAAGACCAATATATATATTTTTTAAAAGTGGAGCTAATAATTAATAATAAGATAATATTGTATGTTTAACTCTTTCAAAATAATTAAAAAATTTTATGAAATATTTAATTATAATATTTTATTTCATAAATAGTTAGAAATAATTAAAATGATATTTTTTTTCTTTTAAAAATAAATATACACGATATAAAATATACAAATGACTATAATTAAATTAAAATTTATAAGTTAATTAAATATTAAATAAAAATTATAAATTTAATTAAAATAAAAATTATTAATTAATTAATTTGTAATATTATAAATTCTAAATAAATTAAATTAAAGATTATAATTAAATAAAATATTAAATAAAAATTATATAGAGATATTAAGGGATTTGTAATGTAGAATATATATATATAATAGTTATATATAGATTTTTTGATTGTGGAGAGAATAGAAATTTTTATATGACGTTAATATGACATATTTGAAATTATAAAAAAAATTGAAAGATTTGGGAGATGCCCTAAGCTCAGAATGTTTTAGTTTCAGAAAAATTAAATGTAATTAATAAATACGGGAGTAAGTCTGACATCTGGAGAGCAAAATGTAAAAACTTTGTTTCACGTATATATCTAACAAATAAAGCCACCATGATTTATTTTGATTATTAATGATCAAACTTCATCGGATTAGTTTATATATAATTTTCGCCGTTAAACATATACTTTTGCACTCCAGTCACCAAAAATATTTTACATCTAGTAAATCCAAAAGTAAGATCTATTCTTTTTTTTTTAAGTTATTTTCATTTAGATACGTGTTTCTTAAATTTGCCAGCAAATGCGGTAATTAAGTACCTGGAGGAGCAAGAGCGGGAAGGCGGAGATGCCGTCGGTGTAATCTGCATTTGGCTTCGGGACGAGTTGCTCCAGCCCCCCGGTGGGTGCGAAGTCGCCGAAGTCATCCACCGTCGCCTCCGCATCCGCCTCCACAAACAGCGCCCCCTCGCCGTTGCAGTCGATCACGACCCGACCGTCCTGGCCGCGCGCCAGCCGCCCTGCCATGGGATAGAAGGGCACCAGCACCCGGGCCAGCGAGTCGCGCAGCACCGCCGCGTCAAAGAAGTTGGCAGACCCGTCCGGCCGGTAGAAGTAGACGCTCAGCGTGTGGTAATGCGGCATCAGCAGATCCAGGTTGGAGAGCCACAGCCGTCGCTGCGGAGTCGCTTCCGCCGGCCTCACCATCGTCGACCGCCGCACGTTGATCACAACCATGGCTCCCTACTGCAAATTAATTAATGACAGCGTCCACGGTTCAGTTGTCACCTCCAAAAACAAATAAACGCACCGAATCTCCCTTAATCTAAGAAGCCAAAATTCTCGATTCCAAGTCCAAGAATCAGAGTCACGAAAATTCCAAATTACGTTAAGTTCAAATCTACAGGAAAACAAAAAACATGATGTAGAACTCCGTAAGGCAAACAGTTTATCAATTTTCCACAAATCATGGAGCAATCTCCAAACTGAAGGATAAAAGGCAAATAAAGAGAGGTAGTACCCCTCCACAGCAGGAACAGGTTATAAAAGCTCGCCGAAGAGACCTGGTTACGTGGGCTTCAGTGAGCGTCTTAAGTAGCCAAAACATATTGTTGGAGATTTAAAGTGCGCCGTGGTCGGTTGGTGGAAGCGGCCCACGCATATTGCATCGCCTTGAATGAGCATGCATGTCATTATGGAACTTCACCCAATATCTGATCAATATAGAGGAAGTAAATCATAAATAATTATAAGTTGATATTCAAACCCCAACCCTCATGATTCCAATACTTTATGCGCTAGCCACTAGATCGTCCCGAGGAGACTCACACGATTAATTTCATGGTGGCAAAAGGTGAATACACTCGCCCCCAGCGCCCCCGTCAACCCGTCCCAGGGCCAACATGGAGGAGATTAATCACGGGCAGCTACTAGCCTTTGAAATAGTGACTAGCACATAAGGAAGACATTTACCTCGGCTTTGTCGAGATTCGAACCCCAAACCTTATGATGACAATACCTCATGCGCTAGCCACTAGACTCATCCGAGGGAATCACACGATTAATTTCATGATGATGATGTATGTAAGGAGGTTGTTGATGGATTATTTATATTTGGATAAATGTCAATGTAAGGGGTATCATGGAAGAAAAATCTATTAAGATTTTTTGTAACAGAATTCTGTTTCGATTTTTTATATAGAATTTTATTATAATTTTTTATAACATAAATTTGTTATAGTTTTTCATAACAAAATTCTATTATGATTGTATCGGGTCAAGGGTTTATGTACTATTTATAGAAATCATTATAAACCTATTACATCATGAGAATAATTGAATGTGATTATCTTGAGTAGAGAGAATTCTAATAAAATTGTGGTCATTTTTGTGGAGCAGGCACGTCGCCGAACTACGGTAACTCTTCTTCTTCCTCCTCCTTTTCTTCTTTTCTTCTTCCTTGTGTTTGCTCTTTCTTAAGCATTTTTGTCTCGTTGCTCTGTGTGATCTCTTTCTTTCTTCATCTACTTACGTGTTAGAAGTTGAGAGGTGTTGCCTCCTTCTTTGTGCAACAATTGGTATCAGAGCAAGTTTTTGATGGATTTCTTCAGCATGTCAAGGATGACTTCTGCAAATTTTGATATAGTGTAGTTTGACGGAATCAGAAACTTTGGATTATGGCAAAAAAGGATCAGGAACTTGTTGGTGTAATAAGGCATGGTGAAGGCGCTAGGAGAAAGGAAACCAGCAAGAATGGAGAGATCAGATTAGGTAGAACTTCAGGTGGAGGCAGTGACAACAATTATGCTTTGTCTTACAGATGATGTGATGTACCATGTCATAGATGATGAGTCATCGGTAGTAGTTTGACAAAAGCTAAAAAGCCAATACATATTAAAGTCATTGATAAACAAGTTGTATCTTAAGCAGAAAATATTGGGGTTGAAGATGATAGAGGGAAACGATCTAAGCTATCACATCAGCGTATTCAACTAGATTGTAAGTGATCTGAAGCGGGTTGATGTGGAGATCAAGGACGAAGATAAGACATTGATGTTGCTAAATTCTCTATCTTCATTTTCTACATACAAGAATTTAGTTACTACTTTGATATGAGGTAAAGAAACTCTTAAACTAGAGGAGATCATAAGTGCGTTGCTAGATTTTTATCAAAGGAAAAAAATAAATGATGAAGTTTCTCAGAGAGAATGACTCATGGTAATAGTAACCAAGAGCATGGTAAGAGCAAATCTCGATATGGATCAGGTTGATGTTGCTTCCACCGGCCGCACCATCGTCGACCGCTTGACGTTGATCACAACCATGGCTAGCTCCCTACTGCAAATTAATTAATGACAGTGTGCATAGTTCAGTCATCACCATCAAAAACAAATAAATGCATACAAACCTTGTTGCAGATGCTCTAAGGCAAACACTATATGAACAATTTTACACAAATCAACCACAGGAATCTCTAAACTGAAGGATAAAAGGTGAATAAAGAGCGGTGCCCTCCAAAGCAGGAGCTGGTCACAAGAGCTTGGTAAAGCGATGTTGGCTTCGGCGAGCATCTTAAAAATAAGGTTTGATTAATTAATTATTTTATATCGGAATAAATTAAAATTTTATTTTTATCCTTAAAAGAAAATAAAAGAACAAATTAGATATGAAAGAAAGTTTAATGTGAGAGAAAAATATGATGAAAGAGAAAATGTGATGAGGGAGAAAATCTGATGTGAAAGAATGAAGAGAGGGAAAGCGTGATGAGCAAAAATGAGAAAAGAAAATGTAATGTGAGAGAGAGCATAACGAGAAAGGATGCGGAGAGAGAAAATGTGATAAAAGAGAAAGTATAATGGAGAGAATGAAAAGAGAGAAAGTGTGATGAGAGAAAAATGAGAAGAAAGAGTATGTTGAGAGAAATTTAGAAGAGTGAAAAATATAATGAGAGATGAAATATGATGAGAGAGAAAGTATGATAAGAAAAAATGAGAAAAGAGAGTGTGATCGAAGAGAAAGTTGAATGTGAGAGAGAATGATATCACTCTTAAAAATAATATTTGATTAGTTGAATATTTTCTATCAGAATAAACCAAAATATCTTTTTTTACCCTTAGAGGAAAATAAGAGAAAAGATTAGATGTGAGAGAAAAATATAATGAAAGAGAAAATGAAAGAATGAAGCGATGAAAAGTGTGATGAGAGAAAATGAGGAAAAAGAGTATGATGGGAGAGAGCAGGCGGTAAAAAGACAATTCGTTTACCCCCAGCACTCCCACCAACCCGTCCCTGGCCAATACAGAGGAGGTAAATCATGAGTGACTACTAAATATTAGTGTGGGTGGCCAAGACATAGGGAAGACATGCTCAAATACGTCGAGTTTCAATTCCAAGACCTTATGTGACAATACCCCATGCCTCAACCACTGCACCACCCCGAGGGGACATGATGGGAGCCAGCACGATGAGAGAGGATGAGAAGAGAAACAATATGATGAGAAAGTATGATAGGAAAGAATGAAGAGAGAAAGTATAATGGGAGAAAATGAGAAGAGAGAGTGTACGATGAGAGAGAAAGTATGATAAGAGAGGATGAGGAGAGAAAAAGTGTGATGAGAGATAGTGTCACTACAAGAAATTTTAGATTTAACCACACCTAATAGACAACAGTTTTTTGAGAAACTGTTGTCTTTTTGCCATTTAACAACGGTTTTATTGAAAACCGTTGTTGTTTACCATAATTTTTTTTAAATGACAACGATTTTTAAAAAATTGTTGTCTAATGTATGTCAAAGACAACGATTTTTAAAAAATTGTTGTCTAATGTATATCAAAGACAACGGTTTTAAAAAATTGTTGTCTTTTAGCGTTGCTTACATGATAATATACAACAGTTTTATTAAACTGTTGTCTATTGAATGTTGTTGAATCCCAAAAAAATAATAGTGTTTTTTAACTTCACGAAAAAAAACTCACGAACAAAGAGTTTTTTTGTTCGCGTGAGGCTAGGTCACTGATAATGAGCATTTTTATTAGTTATTTTGGCTCTTAGACTTAGTATTTTTACCTTCTCACAAGCTTAACTTGGTGTTTATATTATATTTTGTGAGTAGGAATTCATTTTGGACTTAATTATAAATTTTCTATAAATTGTGGAATTTAATTACATATTTTGATGTGGTTTTGTAGGAAATTCAAAGAGCCATGGATTAGGGTTGAACCGGATCAAATTTGGCTTGATTTGGAGGTCAAATGAGGAAGATCAAGCTAAATTAATGTGGACCGTTGATCAAGATCCAGTGAAATCCTGCCCCTTCATTCAGATCTAAGTGATCCAGCCTTTCATCATGATTTAAAGCGATCTGGACCGTTGATCTAGAGCTTAAGGCATCCAAGGGTTCATTCAAGAAGTGGAGCTCCAATTCAAATCCAATCCAAAAGTCCACTCTTCAAACCCAATTTCAAAAGTCCAATTTCATCCTCTTAATGGATCCGGATCCCATTAACCCGAAATCTCAACTTCTCAACCCAATATCCAAAATCCAAAAGCCCACTTTTAATCCTAGGTTATTGGATTCGGATTCCTCCCCTTAACCCAAAACTCGAACCCATTAAGAAAACCCACCTCCCCTTTTCTTCCTAACGCACGGAACAGAACCCTGGAATCCCTCTTCTCGCGCGATTCTCTTCCTCGCGCCAAGCTAGGGCAGCGGCGACAACTCCCCACACCGCGCCTCCTTCTTCTTTCTTCTCTCCGGCCAGCGGCTTCTCCTTTGCTTTCACTGCCTCCGGCCGGCCAGCCAATACAGTCCACTCTTTTCTTCTTCTCAGATTCCAGCGGCGAGCGGCAGCAACAACTCGGCAGGGGGCAGCAACCTTCGGCGACAGATCCGACCAACTCCACCTTGCCGGAGGGGTTCTCCGGCAAGAACCTTCACCTCTGGACGTTCTTCCTTCACTCCTGACTTGATTGTATACATTGTTTGGGATGTTGAGTTTGGTTGTGTGATCGTTTATTACAGATCCGTCCGGCCAAAAAACATATGCCGCCTTCTCAACCGCCAGCCGCAACTCCCCCACCGCGCCCTCACCAAGAAGCACCCTGACGCCTCCTCCGCCGACTGCGAAGACGATCCCCTCCACTTCTCTGTGACTCTTCAACAGTCTTTATGCTGCCTATGCTAGAACTGATAACTTCCATTAAAATCAAATGATTTCTCCCTTTTGCAGTAACATCCATTTAGTTCTTCGCTTCTGATTGATTAATATCTTTCTAGTTCCTTTGCTTTTTGAATTTTGGTGTATATGCAATATCCAATGATTTTAAATCACATTTTCAGATTTGACTTAATGTGTAGTGTCCATCTTCATTCAATCCCTTAGTAGATCAAGAATGTCATGCTATAGAATGTACCTCTTTTTTATTGGAGAAGATGATTCTGTTTCCATTTTGATATCAGGTTCATAAGCAAGGTGTTGCACTTGGAAGATCTGTTGACTTGACAAAGTTTGATGGTTATGACCAATTGATCGAGGAGTTAGATCAGCTATTTGAATTCAAAGGAGAATTGATGGCTTCAAATAAAAATTGGATGATTGTATTTACTGATAATGAGGATGATATGATGCTTGTTGGAGATGACCCTTGGCAGTAAGCATGCTTCTACATTACTAATGTTCTTCTCTTATGTATATATATCTTCCATTTTCTATGTATAAAGTGGATATGTTGACAACTGGTGTTGTATAATTTTGTGCAGGGAATTTTGTGCTATGGTCCGTCAGATTTTTATATACACAAAAGAGGAGGTCCAGAAGATGGATTCAAGTACCTTGAACCCAAAAAATGAAGATTGTCCTGATATGAAAGAGAATGTCAAGGAAACAAAAGGCAGTCAATCTGCATCATCATCTAATTCAAAAAACTCATAGGCTTATCCTGCAATGTAAGTAGGAATCTCTTTTTGTTTAATATAAATTGCCGTGATAATCATTTTATCCCATCATTTCCCAGGTTATTGAGATGTTTTATTTGAAAACTATGATAGGTTAGGTCCTTCTCCATTAATTCGACATTTGAAAGATAACTCCAACAGTTAATCCCCGAGTACTTCATACTCATATTACAGCTAGTCAAGTATTTATGCAACATGTTATCTGTCAATGAAAATTAAACTGCATCCTTTGCAAGAAAGACTGACAACTAGAAAAATAGTTCAATATCGCTACTAGTATTTCATGTTTGGAAATTGATTTAAGCGAGAAGTTTGCAGGCTGATGACATCTTTGCCATGTGCAATTCAATCTTTGTAGAATCTTGAAGCACAAACAAAGTGATTGTTTGTGCTTTATCTAAGTGATTGTTTGAACAGTTTTATAGCATGCATTTTGACAATTAATATAATTTTGAAGATCACTATCAAGGAAAAATGTTCAAAGGAAAGTAAAGGCTAAGGATAAGATCACGTAATTAACTACACGGGTAGGTTTCCGTAAGAATTCAACTTTTTCTTGATCTATTCTTATGTAGTCCATGGTACACATTAAAGATTTCACTGTAGCTTATTTTCAGTATTCTAACATGTAAATTAATATACTTCTATGGATCCTCCAAACAATCTAAGTTGTGATGGATTGATATCCCTTTATGTTCCAAACCTTTGTTTTTTTTTTGGAGCTTGTAATTTTCATTGCAAACAATCCATATGGTGTATGAATTACATTCAGTCCAGTATAAACTTAGCACTTTCGCTTCAGAGGCAATTTATGGGTTTTATTCTACAATCATGTTTACTAATTGATCAGATTGATTAAGAAGGGTGTTGGAGTAGCTTGGTAAATTTGTTTTGCTAGGTTATGATAAATTAGCATTCAGCAGAATAGATGTTTGGATTTCTTCTTCAAATCACACAGTAATATTTCTCTTGTCATTGGTGAAACAATCAATCCACTCTCATTATAACTTCCACAACAGAAAATTTTATGTTATTTGCCTATTACCAATGCAGTTTAACTGATTTTACATTGACTGAACAAGGTTGATTTTATTTAGGTATCAAACTCTCCCATTTGTTTTAGATATTACATGTCTTGTTTGTTAATTTCTCCAAACCATTATTTCTCAATTTGTTAACAAGGAAACTCATGTTAGTATAGTCATGATCAGAGCCTAATTATAGTTTACAATTATCTGAGTGTTATTGATTAACTGTTCTGTTCTTTCTTCTGGTTCTTTTTTTTTTTTTTTAAATTTGTGCACTCATTTAGATGGTTTATTATTCTTGTTGTGATGAATTCAGGTCTAGTGAAAATACTGAAGAAGTATGACAAGAGAACAGGAGCACTTATCAGGCAGCCCTTCATCGAAAAGGTGCTGCAGCAGCCATTCTTTACAACTGATCTCCTATACAAACTCGTGAAGGAGTGTGTGGCTATGCTCGACCACCTCTTCCCCATCAACAACCTGTCAATTTCAGCAGAATGCGACGGACAAAATGGAGTGCCAAAGCCGGTACAATCAGGTGGGAGGGTTTCGGAGTTGGAGGAGATTAAATATATGCAGAGCTTATACATGAAGAGCACCGTAGCAGCGCTGCGGTCCTTGAAACAGATTAGGAGAAAAAGTTCAACAGTCAAAACAGATTAGAAAATCTCGTGTTATATTGTTCTACCTTTGTTTTAATAGTGTTATCATTTTGTTGGTTGCTTATGAAATTTCTTCAGAATGTTATAGATATTATTTTTGAATGTTAGAAAATTGTATATTAAATTTTATTTTGAAATTTAGTATTTTGAATGATTTATAATATTGGAAAATTATGTATTAATTTTTTTTATTTTTTATCTAAAAAAGACAACGGTTTTTCACCGTTGTCGTAGATAGTTTAAAACTGTTGTTGAAGACCCTGTTATTAAAGGTAGACGCTCAAAGACAACGGTGAAAAACTGTTGTCTTTGAAGGAAAAGACAACGGTTTTTCACCGTTGTAAAACTGTTGTCTTTGCCTTCAAAGACAACGATTAAAAATTGTTGTCTTTGGGCACCCCTTTTAACAACACGACCTTTAACAACAGTCCGAAAGGGGCTACGACAACGGTGAAAAACCGTTGTTGTTAGGTTTTTTTCTTGTAGTGTGTATGATGGAAGAGATTAAAGAGAGAAAGTATTATAAGAGAAAAAGTGTGATGAAAAAATGAGGAGAGAGAAAGTATGATGAGAGAGAATAAACAGAGAGAAAGTGATATGAAAGAAAAATTAAACAAATATATTAAGAATATTTTCGTTCAAAACTTAATTTTCATTTTCATTTCTATCAAAATCCAAGAGAGGAGGTGAGTTTCATCAATACCCAAGTTTTTGGGTTTCATTCTAAAATTTTAATTCCATTATCATTAGCTAAATACAAGATTTAGGAATGAATCCATTCCCTTATTCTCAAATCTTTAAACTAAACGCCACCTTAGTTTTGAGAATGAGACATAATTTAATATTATCTAATTCAATTTAAGTAATATAATAAAATTTTATTTATTTGAAAGTTTTAGTATGTTTGCTTGCACCCTTGATGATTTAAGTATAGATAATTATATCAATGGCAATTTATCAAATCACGCACCTAGACATCTTAATTGATCAAAAGGCGTATGTTACTTTGATATTTACCAAACGACGTACTTTTTCAAGTGCACTTCCCTTTTTATCCTTCTGACAAATCAAATCTTTCTTTTGTCATTTTTCTTTTCTCCCTCTTCTCTTTCCTATCGCCTCTTTCATCAACGACATTTAAGATTTAGTTAATTTTTTGATAACATTTTAATACATTTAGAGAAGCTAAAATAAACTATGAATAGCAAATTTGAACTCCTTGTAATTTCAGAAATCCACAGGAATTGAAATAAGTGCAATCAGAGTTCTCTAGGTCCATCAGTGGATTTCGGTCAAAACTCATTGATGGACCTAGAGAGCTCCGATTGCACCAATTTCAGTTTCTATGAATTCCTGGTGTTGCAAGGAGTTCAAATATGCTATCCATTATTTATTTTGACTTTTATAAGGTGTTAAAATATAAGAAATAAGAATCAGTAAAAAAATTTCATATCAGGCCCACGTTGGGCCTGATATGATTCATATAAAGCCTAACGTGGAGCCTTTTTGATGATTCTTTATTCTTATATTTTAATACCTTCTAAAAATAAAAATAAATAATTGATAACATATTTGAACTCCTTGCAACATCAGGAATCCACAGAAACTGAAATGAGTGTAATCGGAGTTCTCTAGGTCCATAAGTGAGTTTTGATCGAAACCCACTGATGGACCTAGAAACCTCAGATTACACCCATTTCAGTTCCTGTGGATTTTTGATGTTGCAAGGAGTTCAAATATGCTATCCATTATTTATTTTGATTTTTAGAAGGTGTTAAAATATAAGAATAAAGAATCAGCAAAAAGGCTCAACGTTAGGCCTGATATGAATCATATCAGGCCCACGTTGGGCCTGATATGATTCCATATCAGGCTCAATGTGGATCTCACTCTATTACAAATGCTCAACTATTTTAGGAACTCTTCATTTCCAATGTAGCATTTTATTTTGACTTAAATCTCAGTTCATGATGTATGTCTTTGTTGGGGGTTTGAAAAATTATGCACATTGGAAAAGTCTTAACTGCTGAATACCTCTTCAAATATACTGGATTGGAAAAGTAAGAATTTTTGCAATTCCTCTGCCTTTTGCTTGGTATCTTTTTCCCATTTAAATAATTGACACACTTTTCTTTCAGCCTTCAGAATTTGGAGTGGTGTCTCTTTGTCCTTTTCCCTTATTTCTCGTAAGTGATCTCATTTTCTAGATTAATTTTCTTTTACAAAGAAAGAAGAAATAAGTGAGTCATGACTTATTTGCAGTTATATGCTAGTAGAAGAATTAGGTCTATCTGGTATTGTGCCAATTCTATTTATTGGAATTATACGTATCTTCTCTTTTTTCAATAACTATACTATGACTATTTGTTCTAAGTATTTGCATTTGTATTTCTTACAGGTAATGAAGCATTATACATTCTCCAATTTGTCAGAGAACTTTCAATGTTGTGCTACTGCTTTTTTCCATTTGATTTCATCACTAGCTGAAACATTTATGTAGGAGGATATGCATTGATGCCCTTATCTAATTTTCTACTTAGAGCAATCATAAATACATCTATTATGAAATAAAGAGTTCCTAAAATAGTTGACCATTCTTAATAGAGTGAGACCCACATTAGGCCTGATATGGAATCATATCAGGCCCAACGTGGGCCTGATATGATTCATATCAGGCCTAACGTGGAGTCTTTTTGCTGATTCTTTCTTCTTATATTTTAGCACATTATAAAAGTCAAAATAAACAATGGATAGCATATTTGAACTCCTTGCAACATCAGGAATCCAAATCCACAAGAACTGAAATGAGTGTAATCTGAGGTCTCTAGGTCCATCAGTGAGTTTCGATCAAAATCCACTGATGGACTTAGAGAGCTCCGATTACACCCATTTCAGTTTCTGTGGATTCCTGATGTTGCAAGGAGTTCAAATATGCTATACATTATTTATTTTAACTTTTAGAAGGTGTTAAATTATAAGAAAAAAGAATCAACAAAAAGACTCCAAGTTGGGCCTGAAATGAATCATATCAGGCCCACATTGGGCCTGATATGAATTATTTTTGTTGATTCTTTATTCTTATATTTTAACACATTCTAAAAGTCAAAATAAACAATGGATAGCATATTTGAACTCCTTGCAACACCAGGAATTCATAGAAACTGAAATGGGTGCAATCGGAGTTTTCTAGGTCCATAAGTGAGTTTTGACCGAAATCCACTGATGGACTTAAAGAGTTCTGATTGCACTTATTTCAATTTCTGTGGATTTATGAGACTACAAGGAGTTCAAATTTGTTATTCATAGTTTATTTTAGCTTCTCTAAATGTATTAAAATGTTATCAAAAAATTAACTAAATCTTAAATGTCGTTGATGAAAGAGGAGATAGGAAAGAGAAGAGGGAGAAAAGAAAAACGACAAAAAAAAGTTTGATTTGTCAGAAGGATAAAAAGGGAAGTGCACTTGAAAAAGTGCGTCTTTTGGTAAATACCAAAGTAACATACGTCTTTTGGTCAATTAAGATGTCTAAGTGCATGATTTGGTAAATTACCGTTATATCAATCGTCGGATTAACAAGATATGATTGTATTATTTTGATTCTTAAAATTTAAAATATGAAAAAATATATAATAATAATGATATTATTATTATTAATGATATATAAATAAATAAAATATGATAATATTTTATTATTTAAAAAATAGAGAATTTTATCAATGTGATTGTATTATTTTAATTTTTAAAAATTAAAATCTAAAAAAATATTTAATAATAATAATATTATTATTATTAATAGTGATATATAAATAAATAAAATGGGATAATATTTAATTTTTTTATTTTAAAATAATAGAGAATTTTATTAGGCTTTAAATGATCTTAATTTAGTTTATCTCAACTATAGCTAAGAGTTGATTAATATAATTTACTAAAATTTTAATCAAAATACCAAAGTTAAAAAAAAAAAACAAAAATGATTCTTCTTCCTCTTGCTCCAAATTCCCATTATCATTGCCCACTGCCATCATCCGTCGCCCGTCGCTTGTTGCTCGTCGCTCGTCTCTTGCCACCCGCTCGTCGCTTGTTGCCCGTCGCTCGCTACAACCATCATGCTCGAATGACGGCGGTGTCAACTGCTGCTTGTTGCCACCTCTGGCTGTTGCACCCCTGCACACCTGCTGCCACCTCTGCCACGCCTTTGCATCTATTGCCGCCACCTGCCTACCTTCGGCCACTGCTCACTGCTGCCATCCTGCGTGAAGGTCCGTAAAAGAGAATCATTCAATATGATTATGTCAAAATAAAATTAGGATATATTAATTTTTCCTTTCAATTATATATGTTAATTGATAGAATCTTATAATATTTCCCTTCTTTATTACTATGTCAATTGACAAAGTCTTACAAACCAAAGCAATCAATAATTTTATTATTTCATCTCGCTTATATCCAATCTTATTTCTTTCATAATATTAAAACCTTGCTCTTCTTCTTTTGCCACCAACACTTAAAATCTTCTCTGTATTTTGCGATGGTGCTTCCTCTTAACACCACCAGCACTTAAAAGCTTCCTCTTTGCTTTGTGATGGAGCAGATTTTCTCCACAAACGATCTCCTCCCTTCTGCTGATACTCATGGTCTCATGATGGAACACTTTTCGTCACCTTCTCTCTTCGCTACTTCTGTTTGGATGATGCTTGCAACCTTGGAATAGAAGTAGATTCTATCATCCACGTGGTGTCCTTTTCTCACACCAAATTTTCTTCGCTTCTGCTCCACATCTCCCACTCCGTCGTTGCCCTTTCACCGGCGTAGGCCCTCCTCCAGTTCCTCCATACCATAGAGACATCCCTCATTAACACGCTGCACCTCTCCTCTTTGGTGTTGCCACCACTGGCACTTTGCCGACTTTCTCCATCACCGTCGTTTCCAATCGAGAGAAGAAGGGTTTGAAAATCTTCCCCAACTTTATTTTCTCACCCAATCTTTTTTTACCAGCTAAGTCGTCCCCTTTCTCTTTTCTTTCCTAATTTATCCTTTTATTTCCTTAAAGAAACCCTTTCGCCTTTGTTCTATTTTGTTTGATAGTTTTTTTTTTCCTTTACCTCACACATAAAGTCCCTCTTTATCAAGCACATTTTCTTAAACTTTGCATGCAATTACAATCGATGCAATGAGGAGACAAGTCTATCAATAAATATATACAATCAATCAAGGTCATTCCTAGCATCGCTACTTGCATAGATCAAGTATCACTCGATACCCTTCATGGCTTGCTCCCTTCACATGAGAAACTTCTACAATTATAATCTTAAAAGGTCTCAGATTCGATACCCTTCATAGCTTGCTCTCTTCATATGAGAAATTTCTACAATTATAATCTTAAATGGTCTCAGATTCTTTTGTTTTTTTAGTACATACTGAAGGATCGAAAAGAATTTAGACATGTCTACAATGATATGATTTTGTCTACTTTGGGCCTAAGCTCTCATGGTTTTGCTCTTGGACTCTACCCAAAATGCCTCATACCAATAGAGATATATATATTTTTTAAACCCATGATCTTTCCCATGTACTTTCAATGTGTGACTATGTTTGCAATCTTGCAACCCCAACAATCCCCCCTCAAATAAAGTACCACAGGATCCCCCTCAAGCGTCGGGTCACTCTTGACCTACTCAGGGCCTCCCCTCGAGCATCGGGTCACTCTTGACCTACTCAAGGCCTCCCTTACTTCGTTCAAGGTTTCACCCACATCGTTCGATCTTGGATCATGGTTTTGGCTCGTGCTTCTTTCGATGATTAGTCCGATGAAGAGCGACCTTGCTTTGATACCAATTAAAGGATCGAAAAAAATTTAGATATCTCCATAATGATATGACATTGTCCACTTTGGGCCTAAGCTAAGCCTCATGGTTTTGCTCTTGGGCTCTACCCTAAATGCCTTATACCAATAGAGATATATTTTTCTTATAAACCCATGATCTTTCCCATATGCTTTCAATGTGGGACTATATTTACAATCTTGCAACCCCCAACACATACAACTTATAAAATTGATAGTGCTACCCATCATCGACAAAAGCAAGAAAAACAAGGTGCAAGAAATAAAGGACGAGGACAAGGATGAGGACGAGGACAAAGACAAGATTGAGGACGAGGACGTTATCAGATCTGTCTTAAGAATGATCACTTTGCTCATTAATGTTATAAGAGATTCGATTCAAATTTTTCAAGAGGTTTTGCATCCTCAACTTAAGTTTCAACCTCAACTCCATTATCTTATCCAAGAGCATTCTCTCTTGCAAGAAATCCTTATATACTTATGGACAAACTCTTTAATCTCAGGATAACATCCAGATTTTGGAGCAACTCATTACATTTTATCAGATTTTGACAACCTTCTCCTATCATAATCCTTACACCATACAAGTAAGAAACAGTTTAGGTTTACAAATTGCTCACCTTGAAAACACATCTTTTCATTCATCTAGTTGTTAGGACACTTCGGGAGCTAGAGAGGGGGGGGGGGGGTGAATAGCTACTTTTGCTTGGTCTTGTTGATTTGTTGCAGTGAAAAATTCCAAGCAATCGCTAACACTAGTATTTGCTTGGTATCCACCTCCTTGAAGTGACTAATTTAAGGATCTACACAGTGCACACACTCCACTATGAAAAACACTCATTCTCAGAAACAATCCAGATGTAGAGAAACCTTGTACACACTCAAATACAAGAAATGCAAACAAGAATCACAAACTAGGTTACAAAGAAAATGAAAACAACTTTACAACATGAACCTTTGCTTAGCTTGCTTTCTTCTTACATGGAATAACTTCTTGGTGGTGGAAAATACAACAACACTTGTTCTTATAAACACCCAAGAATCAGCAACCAAGATGTGTGAGAGCATTGCCTTCAAACCTTTGTGAAGACCCTTTTCTAGGCTTCTTTGACGCCTCCCAATCAATTTAGCTTTTCCCTAATTGATTGCCACGCCATTCGACTATTCAAACACTTGCAAAACGACTCTTTTTCCAAACCATAATCGATTGGTGAGTCATCCCAATCGATTCAAAAGGCTTTAATTGATTATACAATTGATTCCCAAACTCTCTGTTATCTTACGAAATGCCTTACTCGATTACCCCAATCGATTAAGAAGTCTTAATTGATTGCCTCAATCAATTCTCTCTCTTATGACAAAAACAACTCTTAATCGATTTCCTCAATTGATTAGCATGGCTAAAATCGATTGCTCAATCAATTCTGCCACCTTTTGTTCTTGCAAGAAAAGCCATCCTAATAGATTGAACCAATTGATTAAGCTTGGCCTAATCAATTGAACCAATCAATTAGGTTTGACCTAATCGATTCCCCAATTGATTAGGTTAGGATCAATCGATTGCCCAATCCTAATTCTCTTCATCCAAGTCTAGTGTTTCCTTGCCCCAACATTCGGTCAACTGAGACCTGTTGGGACTTCCTCATCAAGTGTCTGGTCAACATTTGACCCACTTGTACTTTCCATCTTGTGCCAACTTTCCGTTAGACTTCTAGTCACCAAGTGTAGTCTTTCTTCACCCACTTGGATAATTATGTGATAGTTATCGGTGTATGTGGCACTAATGATCAAACTTGAGTTTTGATGAATGACAAGTGGATTAAAATTATATGTGTTATTGATCTAACCTTGTTACTGAGTGTGCATGGTTAACTAACTTGGTGTGTCAAGAGGACCAGACAACAGGCAAGAAGTCCAGTCAGGATGTGCGATTCCTGAGTGGCAAAGTTTAGATGTGGGATTCTAGCAGGAGGTTGGGATGTTCTATTCTCGATGGGTTGAAGTCCGGATGTGTGATTCTGGCAAGATGTCGGGATGTTCGATTCTCGATGGGTGAAGTCTGAATGTGCGATTCTGGCAAGAAGACTTGGTGGGTCAGCTTGTATGTCATGGAGATAACTTGACATTTGGTAAGTGGAGGTAAGTCACTAGAGGAGAGTGACAGTGAGAATGCATTCTGGATGAGGGGATAGTAGGAATCAGTTCAGTTTAGGTCCATTTTGGATCCCTAAACTAAGACCTTGACTAATTCCTGATCTTGGCTACAGGAACTAATTATTGTTGCTATTTTATTATTGTACTAATTTTGTCTTGCAGGGTATACTTTATTTGTGTTGGACTAACATATTTTGCAGGGTAAAAGAATTCAAAATGTCTCGGGTGAACAGTACTCGAGGTGTCTTCAAGCCTATGGAAGGCGCTTTCAATATTATTCATGGAAGGCACATTCAAGAGCTTGGAAGGCGCCTTCAGTCGGATAAAATCAGACTTCATCGGCGATAAGAGAAAGCTATTTAGGATAAAAGTTGGAGGATGGAAGGCGCCTTCAGTGTTATGGAAGGGGCCTTCAACGCTCAATAAAAGAGCATCTCAACCAGCCTTCAAGACACAACTCCTCTATAAGCTTCAACTTGTCCGTTTGACGTTTTGACTGCTCCGGCTTCGTGTTGCTACTCCGCTACGACACTGCTATGCTCAACTACTATTGAGGAGCCATCCAACACTGAGTCTGATTTGATCATCTTCGAAGATGTTGGGTAACGAAGTTTTTTTTGTACTTAATTTCTGCAGAAAAGGAAAGTGTAGCATGCTACACTTGTCCTAATTTTTCTTATTGTACTCGATCCCCTTTTTCGGTGGTTTTGAAAGAGGTTATTAGTGAATTATTCATCGATAGATCCGTGATACCTGAGTCTTGGAACCAGAGTCGCCGAAGGCTCCAAACTAAGTAAAATCGATCGAGTTTCTATTTTCGTACTTAATTTTTCCACTACACACTTTGTTTTCAAAACCAAAAATAACAAGTTTTTAAAACCACATGATTCACACCCCCCTCCCCCTCGCGTGTCTCGATCCAACAACTGGTATCAGAGCAAGGTATTGCTCTGAATTGGTGCAACTACCAATCAAGTCAAGGGAATTGTTTTAGTTCTTTTCAAATTTTAGTTTTTCATATTTTATTTGAATTGGTAAAATTTACCTCTTCAAATAATTCTTTCTCGTTTGGTTTTCACTCGAAGTTGGTGTAGCACCACTCGAGTCATCAATATTTTTTTCTCTTCAAACTCTACTAATCCAAGACCTAGTCTTGGGACATTCTTTTCTCTTTCTTTTGTAAGACAATTCAAATGACCCAACTCAATGGATACAGTACCGCTCGCCCTCCCCTCTTCAATGGAAATGATCTTCCATATTGGAAGAAGAGAATGGAGGTTTACCTGAATACTAACATTGAGCAGTAGTTCACCATCTGACAAGGATACAGGGTGCCTATAGATGAAGCAACTAAATTACATCTCGATCTAGAATGATGGAATCCAGAAGATAAAAAGAAGGCCTAGATTGACTTGAAGGCGTTGAACATGATCTAGTGCGGACTCACGAAATAAGAACTCTATCGAGTTGGCTGCACGAGAACGCAAAGGAGGTATGGGATAAGGTCATCAAATTACACGAAGGAATCAACGACGCCAAGGTAACTAAATGAGACCTGCTTCTAAATTCTTTATTTAATATCAAAATGTAAGACAAAGAAACCGCAAACCAACTACACGCGAGGATCAAGGATATCCTTAACGACCTGCATATGATCGGACATCAACTTGAGAACCGTGACATTATTAGGTATGCTCTAACTTGTTTCCTCAAACCACACCGTGGGCATCAATCGTATATGCCTATAAAGTTTTGAGGAACCTTTCAAAGTTGAAATTAGACGAGTTGTTTTGTGAATTAGAGCTACATGAATAAACTAACTCCACAAAGATCGAGAAAGGAATTACGTTTCTTCCAAGTACTTTGAAGGAAGCCAAAATACAAACCTAAGCCAAACTCGAGGTGGAAATTAAGTCCGACTTGAAATCAGATGAAAAAGAGCAGCTAGTGAACATGGTAAGAAAAATATTCATCAGACATAAGAGAAACTTCTTTAAATATGACATGAAGAAGATGTCCAAGTCCACATCCAACAACTTAAAGGCGAACATTACATGCTGCGGCTACAACAAGAAAGCACACTTCAAACACAAATGCCCTAATAAAGATAAGATGAGGAAGACAAAGCAGAAGACGACACTCAAGGCAACTTGGGATGAGTCTTCCTCAGACGGATCAGAAGCAGGTGAACCAAAGCAAGAAAGTTACCTAGCATTGATGGCTACCGAAGGCGAATTGGATCAAGAAGACGAGTCCGAATAAGAGTCAAGCAACGGATTCACATCCGGTTCAGATGAACCAAATGGGATAGACTTTAATTATACTATAAAGTTCTTTAAAACAATTTCTTGCTTAAATAAAAAGTTAATAAAAACTAAGGAATACAACTTTTCCTTAAGTAAAATAACATCCTTAAGGAACAGCTAAACTTAACCTCTTTAACTAATCAAGTTCAAGACAGAAATTTAACTCAAGTTACAAGACTTAAGGAAGAAAACTCTATCTTGAAAAGTCAAGTTAAAGAATTAAAAGAATAGTTGAAAAAGTTTACCACAGGATCCAAGTACCTACATATGATACTTGGATCCCAAAGAGCTGTGTACAATAAATTGGGGTTCGGATACGAGTCTAATTCTACATTTAAATCATTTCTAACCCTAACAGAAAATAAAAAACTAACTAAAGCTTGAATTCCTAAAACTTATTTAACTAACAATGTAGGACAAAATCAATATTATGTACCTAAAGATAAAATTCATATTATTAAAAATAAACCAATAATTCAAACTCAAAAACAAAACTTAAACCTACTAGTACAAATCTAAATCTAAAATAAAATCAAATAAATCAAATTCAAGCCAAAGATCTAAAATCAAATTAAATAACTACAAAATCAATCTAAATTCAAACTATAATCAAGTTTATTATAACTATAAAATAAATCGACACAAACATAAAGCTTAAACACAAGTTCAATAATTCATGGAGAGGTACCAAATTAGTTGGCACCTCCAAAATAATAAGTTTACCTGGCTGGATAATTAGGATAAGTTTAATTAGGAATAAAAGTTTAACTTGATAAATAGTACTACTAGAGAAGTTTTGGATGATAGTAGGTTAGAGAAGCTCTGTCTATACATGTCTAGGAAGATATGATTTTGACCTGGTGTATTTTGCTTAGTGGAACTAATTGAAGCTACCCCTTACTAATCCTAACTGGTCAGACCAAAGTTTAGTATTAAGTTCCATGTGTAGGACTATTTAAAAAATTTTGAAGACATGGTTACTAAAATAATGTCTAGGTGACTCACCACAGTCTAGACGTTTATCCAAAGAATACTTGCTTGTTGGATCCAAAGCTAAACTTGAATCTAACATAAGTTAAACCAAACCCTGAAATTCAAACTTAACTCATCTCACAAAATTATATGATTCTATGATTGAAAATATAGATTGGGTGAGATAAATAAAAATAAAATAAAATAAACTTAAAATTTATATTAAATTAAACAAAATTAAAATTAAAATTAACTTAAATTAAAATAAAATTAAAGTAAATTAAAATAAAAATAAAATAAATTAAATTAAAATAAATTAAAATAAACAAAATTAAAATTAAATTAAATTAAAATAAAATTAAAAATAAATTAACTTAAGTTAAAATTAAAATCAAACAACTTAAACAAAGTTGAGTTAACACTGAAGCTAAACTTTTTAGTCCTACTCTTTTGTAGAAATCTAAATAGATATTAGACATTGGTTGCTCCCGACATATGATCGGGGATCAAAAAATATTCACAAAATTGATATTCAAAAGACTAGAAATGGTTGCATTTGGAAACAACTGCAAACTTAAGGTAATTGGAATATGTAACATTGAACTAGAATCTAATTTTATTATTCATAAAGTATTATTTATTATGTAACGACCACCCTTCTTACTACTACTACTACTCTCTAAGAGTGACCGTTACTTAACTACTAACTCTACTTAACCGGTATAATTAAAAACCACGAGGAATCCCTACCGAAAAATTTCGGCAGAGTCTCCCCTGTACCGGTGACCAAATCATCAATACAAACAAACTATACTCAGCCACAGGCGGCTGGAACATATATTTTCACAACCACGCAGTATAATATCACAAATAAAAGAAGGAAACTACCCTAACAATAGCAAACAACAATATCACTCCATCAATAGAACCCAACTACAAATGCGGAATAAACTTAATTACAATCTTAACTCATAATAGCATTTAAAGAAAACTAAAGAACTCTAAACAGAAAAGTCTTAACAATTCCTTAGCAAACTCTTGATCTCCCCATAGTCTAGCCATCACACACCTTCATCACCACCACCTTGTCGCCTTCCTTGCTAAATATTTTCCTTTCCTTTATCTGCAGTAGGAGGAAGTGCAGTCTATAAGCATAAAGCTTAGTGAGCGCTATCTACTCACAAAAACTCGATATGCATGTATATAAATAAAAACATGCTAAAACTGAATGCTAACATATAAAACTACTCATGCTCATAAATAGCAAAGGAATCATACTAACTGAAATACTAAACATGTATAGCTAATCATGCTCATAAACCAATAAAACTATAACTGCATACTGAAAGCAAATAAAGCTAAACATGCTGAATAATCTAATAGTAAGAAACAAATAAACTACTACTGCATGCTTCAAATAACAAGAAACTAAACTTTCTAATTCTAAACATATTTGAAGCTTGTTTCATTTGTTTCAAAACTTATACTTTAATACTTCAAAATAATAATAAACTTCTTTTGGGCCCGGCATTGTACCAATTTGCGCGCATCCTTAATAAGAGTCGAGGTAGCTAATCCCGAAACTACTAAGGTACTTCTAGGCGATCTTGTGCCTAGGGGCGATCTAGGAGCCCACCCAATGGACCTTGTGTCCTGGACCTCGTGTCCGGTACATGCCAATAAAAGTAAAATACTTTCTTTTTAACTATAACTTCCTTATACTTGCTATTCTTTAATTCTCTTATAATAAAATGCCTTGGCATTTCTTTGAGCACTTGATATGCTACTGATCCCAATTCTTAAAATTAGGGATCCTATTAAGACCTTGGTCTCTCTTTTTTTATAACTTCTTATAAATCCCTAAAGGATTTGTTAAAACTCTTATTCTTCCCACCTACAGGTAGATCCTAGAGTTTTTATAGAGCAACAGGTTTCTTTAAGCATGTATCAACAGAATCAAGCAAAAGAAAACAAATCAAACTTCTTTAAACATGCTACAATAACATAAATCAGCACTAATGCTTAACAGAAATCTAAAATTGAGGTTCCTGGTAGCATAACAAAGAAATCTAAATTAGGAAATCTCTATCTGAAATACTAACTATATGGGTTGTTCAAACTTAAATCTAACAGCAATAAAGAAAACTAACTACATACTCAAAATTTAATCAAGCTATCTTATGGTCATTGCTTATTAAAACCAACCCAAAACTGATAAAACTTGTAAAAGAAACATGAGCATTCTGAGCACAGTATCACCATCTCATCAACCTCTTTAAACTCTGATTAAGGCTTTAATATTGTTATCTACTAAAAAGAATGTTGCTGCTATCAAAAATTGATGCATGAACATTAGAACATATAAGGAACCAAAACATAATTCAATGCAAAATAATTCCTTAAACTACTCTTTTAATTCCAAACTATCCTAATGTTGTTCAAAACTTAAGCAAGGAAACCAAGCCATTATAAGAAAACCAACAGAACTCCCAAATAAGAGTGATCTACACCCATTGCATGGCACAAACCCAAATCCGATTTACTCAACAATAAAATGATCCCATAATCAACCTAGCAAATTCGGATTTAATGATCATAGCAGCAACTACTACAAGCAACCTGAAACCACAGCAAACTACACCACATGGCAAATACAGATGGTTCTTTATAGATTAGAGATCAACAATTTTGTATTAAGCTTTTGTTAAGTCTAACAGAAGGACTCTTCACAGATTAAGCTTCACAGAAGGATTTTGTCAAGCCTTTTTTAAAGTACACGGCAGCAAACCTTAACCATCAAACTTCACAGATTAACTCGAAATCAGGAATAAGCTAAATCCAAAAATCTAATCCAAACAAAAACCTCTTCATCTTCCTTAACCCCTCACGGCAGAAAACAAAATCCCTGATCATGCTTCACAGTAAAACTCGAACAAACAAGAAAACACCAAACGAATCGGAGCTACTCCTACTGCAGGTGAGAAGCAACTCACCGCGATTTGCTTGGACTTACAACCGACGGGAAGAAGAAAAACCCTAGGGTTTCGGTCAACTCCAATCTTCCGGCTCCTCTTCGTGCACCTTCGTGTGCTCCTCGTCGAGAGATGCTCGGCGGTGTGATGACCGGCCGGAAAACCCTTCGCCAGCGCCGGAGAGAACCCTAGGAGGTGCTGCGTTTTCGCCCGAGCAGGAGTCGGCGTCGCCGTGTGAGAAGAGAAGAAATTTTGAAAGAAAATTTTGATTTTCCGATAAGAAAACCTAAATTCCTTTTCTTATACTAGGGTTTAATCGAAACTATACCTTAAGTCTATTGATTCCCATATCTGGTTAACAAAACGAGCGTAGCTCGATTGGTCGGGCCGGTTTTGCTTGGGTCCGAAGTTGTGGGTTCGAACCCCAGCTTCTACAAACTTATTTTTATTTTATTTTATTTTATTTTTAAAACTTCTTCCTCTGGGTAAAAATACCAAACGAACTCCAAAAATTACATAAAAATACTCTAAAAATTTCTAAAAATCTCTAGAATATTTTAAAAGCATTTCCAAATATTTTTAAGGATATTTAGAACTCAAAATAGGGAAAATTGGGTCGTTACATATTAACAATTTTAAATTCAACTTACTCAGTGTTAGTTAATTGCATGATTCAGAGTATAAGGTTAAGTTTACATCCACTGAATATTTAATTAAACATATGAAAGATCCCACAATATAATTAAAAGGATTTAGGAATAATAATATTTACACAATTAACCTAGCGAGCTCCTCACTTAAGTATCACTTGACACAAAAGGAGAAAACCTGGCTATGACATAAAAGACTGTTCCACACTCACTTTAGAAACCTCACCAAACTAAATAGCTTAGTTAGAGGACTACCAAAACTACCCAACTTAGACTTAACAATTTGTAATACTTGTTAACAAGGAAAATAGACCAAATCAATCTATAAATCAACTAATTAAACTCAAACAAATTCAACACTTGAACTATTATACTTACATTTATTTGACTCATATGGGATTAAATCTATTAATGAAAATTTATATTGTCTAGTAATAATTAATGATTACTCAAGATTCACTTGGATAAAATTTTTAAAAAATAAAGATGAAATATTTGAAATATTTAGTGACATTTGTAAACAACTTGAAATGAAAAAGACTTAGAAATTAAAAGAATTAGGAGTGAGAACGGTGGGGAATTTAAAAACCATATGATTATAAAATTTTGCTTAGAAAATGGGTACCGTCCAGAATTCTCGTGTTCTAATACACTTCAACAAAATAAAATAGTTGAAAGAAAAAATAGAACCCTCCAAGAAGCCACTAAGACAATGCTTAATGAATACTAACTACCAAAATATTTTTGGGCAGAAGATATTAGTTCAGCTTGCTATGCACAAAATAGAACCATAATAAATAAGAAACCCAATAAAACCATTTGAAATTTACTATAATAAATTACTTAATATCAAATATTTTATAGTATTTGGGTGTCTAATCTGCATATTAAATATAAGAGAATGTTTAGAAAAATTTACCTTAAAAGTTGAAAATATAATTTTTGTAGGATACTCACTAAATAGTAGAGGGTACAAAGTTTATAATAAAAATACCCTAAGAATTTAAGAAACAACAAATGTAAAATTTATGAATCTAACTCTAAGGAAACTAATTTAAATCAAACTTAACTTCAACCAATTGACTTTGTTAGAGCTAGCTAGCACTGATCTAGGGGGAGCAAGTGAAAACATAAATCAAATAGACAAACATGAAAATGAACAAAATCAACCACAAGAAAATGAACAAACACAAAATTAATCTAGAATAATAAGAGTCAGCTCAGACCATCCAATTGAACAAATAATACACGACCAAAAATTAAGAGTTCAAACTAGATCATTATTTAGAAACTTAAGTCAAATATCTTTAATTTCTAAGGTTAAACCTAAAATAGTAGAAGAATCTCTACTTAACCCATATTTAATTATTGCCACGCAAGAAAAACTAACCCAATTTGAAAAAAAATAAAGTCTGAGACTTAGTTCCTTTACCTGAAAATAAAAAATTCATTGAAACTAAATGGGTATTTAGGAACAAGTTAAATGAAAAGGGAAAAATTATTAGAAATAAATCCAGACTCGTAGCCAAAGAGTTTAGTTAAGTAGAAGGACTTGACTATGATTAAACCTATGCCTCAATGGCTATACTTGAGTTTATTAGAATGCTACTAAGCTATGCAGCTCATAATGTTGGGTTTTTCGGGCCGCGAAAACCGCGTTTTCGCATCGCGGAAACCCCGAAAGCCCCAAAGCCAACGGATCCGTGCAAAGAAAAATTTTGAAAAACTACGAATACGAGTTTCAAACTAGATCTATTCCTAGATCTACATAAAAATATTTTATACCTTCGATGCGTGCCCTTCGCGAGTCCCGCTTGTCCAAAGTACGCCGGATCTCGAGATTGTCAACGTAGACAATCCTCTAGAAGTATCCACACGAACAAGATATGTTATCTAACACACAAGGATGGAGAAGAGAGCACCACAAGTGTGCTAGCACTTTCTAGGGCTCTCGGGTAGGATATAAAAGGGAGAAAGGAGAGAAAGTAAAAAGGAATCTCATACACTCCTCTAGGTACCCTCCTTTGTGACCTTCACTCCACCCTATTCTCTTGGAACTCAACTCACTCACCTTCACCTTGCTTGGAATCCACGGCAACAGCAGCAAAGGAGGAGGAAGAGAGCTAAGGAGGAAGAAGCATTCAACACCACAAAATCAATGCCACAAAATGAAACTCCTTTTTCTTTTATGTGGCCGACCACACATAGGTAACTCCCCATTTAATGTGGCCGGCCACATTAAATGGAGGATTGTAACCTCTTGATCTCCCTTGATGATGTGGAGATGATGTGGCAAGGTTAGTCATGCCATGTAGGATGAGTCAACCTTCATGATGTGGCAATACATCAAGTCTAACTTGATGTTTCAACTTCCATTTGGTCAAGTCAAAATTGACTAATTCTCTTCCTTGTTGAGTTAAATCCAACCTTTGATTCAAGTCAATTTTAATTTAATGAATCTCAATTCATTAATATAAATTGACTCAATGAATCAAATTTAAATTAGACTCATTCAACAATTGAATCTAATTGAGTCTAACTCAATAAGTCTAATTTGAATTAATCCGAATCCAATCTTTGGTGCATCATATGAACCTAATCCAATTGGTTCATCATATGAACCTAATCTCCATCCACTTGTTCTTTGTGTGTGACCTAATAGGTTCTTGTAACGTTGGCAATGTTTCTAAACTTCTTTAGAAACATAAACAATGAGCGGCATCTAGCAATACATCATTGCTACCCAAGTTACAAGAATGTTGAGATCCAACATCACCTTGTGACTACTAATTGTGACTCCTCACAAAATATGACAAGTGTCCTTCTATCCTAGACATCTAGATTGATCAATATAAGGCATAGACCGTGTCATCCTCTAATCAATCTAAATCTTGAACTCCAAGTAGACATACTAAATCAAATGAGCTCAATATCCTATATTGACTCATTTGGGCATGGCCATGCACTTCGTGGTCTCACTCTATCAAGAATACTGATGTCTCTCCCGTCATATAGGAGGGATAGATCCCATCTACATCACTCACATCCCTCCGCATAATTTGTTACATACCCAGTAATCGCCTTTATGGTCCACCTAGTTACGGGTGACGTTGACGAAACCAAAGTACATAACTCCGTATGTAGGGAACCATGGTGACTTCAGGTCTAAGGACTAGTAGTCATACTAATAGCCACATCAGAAAGTATATGACACTTATATAACGATCCATGATACTTTCTCATGGCGGGTCATTCAGTATACATTCTCTAATGCATACCCATGTGTCAACTTGATATCTCTATATCCATGACTTGTGAGATCAAGTCATCGAGTTGACCTACATGCTAGTCTTATTGCATTAACATTGTCCCTGAATGTTAATACTCGACTAGGAATGATTAAGAGTAGTGTTCCCTATATCATCTCACTATAGATTCAACAAATCGATTGATATAGGTAAGAACCTTCTACTCAAGGATGTTATTATACTTAGTTTATTTGACACCAATACAAGTAAGTATAATAACCAAAAACCAAATGCCTTTATTTATATAGAATATGATACAACAAGTCCAAAATACAATCATCAAATGATTGGCTCTAGGGCTCTAGCTAACACATAAAGGGTTCAAAGTCTACCAAATGGATGTCAAGTCAATCTTCTTAAATAGATTAATAAAAGAATAAGTATATGTAGGACAATCACCTGGATTTGAAAATCTAGAACACCCTGATTATATATTCAAATTAAAAAGGCCCTATATGGTTTAAAACAAGCACTTAAGGCTTGATATGATCAATTATCCACCATCTAATTTTAAAAGAGTTCAAACAAGGTCAAATTGAACCAACCCTATTTGTAAAAACCCTTAAATCTGATATTTTTGTCGCCCAAGTTTACGTTGATGACATAATTTTTAGATATACAAACTCTGATTTTCTTTAAGAATTTATAAACTTCACGGAACAAGAATTTGAGATGAGTCTAGTAGGTAAGTTAACCTTCATTTTAGGCTTACAAATTAAACAAACTAATGAAGGTAATTATGTCTATCAAGAAAAATATACAAAGGAATTATTTAGAAAATTTAGAATGGATAATTCTAAATAAATAAAAACACCCATGGCAATAAATGAAAATATAGATAGTGATTCAAATGGAACACTGGTAGACCTAAAGTATTATAGAAGTGTCATAGGGAGTCTATTACACTTACCTGCAAGCCGACATAATATACTATTTGTAGTTAGTATATGTACTAAATATCAAACCTATGCTAAGGAATCCCATCTGAAAAATGTTAAAAGAATTTTTAGATATCTAAAAGGTACATAAAATATAGGAATGTGGTACCCAAGAATAACTAATTTTGAACTTTTAGGATATTTTGACTTAGACTATGTTGACTGTAAATTAGATAGAAAAGGTATAAATGGTGGATACCAATTACTTGAACCATTACTTGTCAGCTGGTTTAGTAGAAAATAACATTGTGTTGCTTTATCTACAACTGAGGTAAAATATATAACTATGGATGAGTGTGTAGCACAATTATTGTAAATGATACACACGTTACAAGACTTTAACTTAGAATATAAAAATACAAAATTCTTTATTGATAATATACGTTCAATCAATTTAACCAAAAATCTAGTGTATCATTCAAGAACTAAACAAATAGAAGTTAAAAACTATTTTATAAGAGATCATGTAGCCAAAGAAAACATTGAACTTAACTATGTTCAGTCAAAATCAAATTTGGTTAACATATATACTAAAGCATTATCAGAACTTGAATTTAACAACTTAAGATGAAAATTAGGAATGTGTTCGATAGACTAGGATTGTTATTATCAAATAAATTTTCAAGCAATTTGTAAATTCTAGGAAAATTTATTACTTATATTTTCTAAAAATTCTTATTTATCTAGTGTTTCAAAATTTATTTTGGCCTTAGTCTAGATTGAACCCATAGAAAGCATGATCCTATAGATTTAGTAACGAGCATCTCATAAATACATTAGGTCTACCTTAATTGTATATTCTAAAAACTTAGAATAAAGTGAGATACGTAGGCCTCTTGCCTGGACTTCAAATGCTTATATCAGTACATCAACATAAGTCTGGGCAAAAAATATAAACAGTACATTGATCAAGATAAGTAGTCCTTCTTTAGCAAATTTTTAAGTAGACATTAGTACTTAGCTTGACTAACCAAGTGAACATTACTATCTTTTGATAGTTAGTTAGTAACTAATGGTTAGACATTTAAGGATAATTTTTAAATGAATGTTATTTTCAAAATAATATCAGATTTAGGGGGAAGATATTTGAAAACTATTTTCAATAATTTTAAAATTTCTTTCTTTTCAATGTATTGGTTTAAAATTTTTTTGAAACCTTATCGAAACTATCTTTGCAAATGGCTCAAAAAAAATTATTTTTGAAATCTTACTCAAAATTTTGTAAGTTCCTTTCAAAATACTTTGAAATTTTTTTTCAACTCCTCACTACAATAAACTTGCAAGTTCTTTTTTGCTTTGAAAAATTTATTACTTGCTATGCTTATATATTTACATTTTCATACGTTAGTTTACTTAGATACATATTTTTTCAATGAATGCTAAAGGGGGGGGGGGGGGGGGTTAGGGGTTAAGTAATAAAATTTAAAAATTTTGAAAAACTTAATCCTAAAAATGATTAAGAGAATAAGCTTAACTGTTTCATTGTTTCTCTTAAAATCATTTATATATATATGTTTTTCATGTTTTTTTTTCTAACTTTAACCCAGGTTGTCATTGTATAAAAAAGGAAGAGATTATTAGTGTATGTGACACTAATGATCAAATCTGATTTTTGATGAATGATAAGTGGATTAAAGTTAGATGTGTTATTGATCTAACCTTTTTACTGAGTGCACAAGGTTGACTAACTTGATGGGTCAAAAGGACTAGACACCAGGTAGGAAGTTCAGTCAGGATGTGCGATTCCTGAGTGGCGAAGTTTAGATGTGAGATTCTAGCAGAAGGTCGGGATGTTCGATTCCCAATGGGTTGAAGTTCGGATACACGATTCTGGCAGGAGGTCGGGATGTTCTATTCTTGATAGGCAAAGTCTGGATGTGTGATTCTAGTAGGAAGACCTGGTGGATCAGATTGGACGTCAAGGAGGTACCTTGACACTTGGTAAGTGGAGATAAGTCACTGGAGGAGAGTGAAGTGAGGACGCACCCTGGGTGAGGGGACAGTAGGCATCAGTCCAGTTTAGGCCCATTTTAGATCCCTAAACTAAGACTTTAACTAGTTCCTGGTCTTGACTAGAGGAACTAATTATTACTACTATTTAATTATTGTGCTAACTTTGTCTTACAGGGTATACTTTATTTGTGTTGGACTAACATATTTTCCAGGGCAAAAGAACACAAAATACCTCAAGTGAACAGTACACAAGGTGCCTTCAAGTCTATGGAAGACATCTTCAGTACTGTTAATGAAAGACACCTTCAAGAGCTTGGAAGGCACCTTCGATCGGATAAAATCAGACTTCGTCAATGATAAGAGGTGAGCTATTAGAGATGGAAGACGCCTTTAGTACTATAGAAGGTGCTTTCAATGCTCAATAAAAGAGTATCTCGACTAGCCTTCAAGACATAACTCTTTTACAAGGTTCTATATGTCCGTTTGAAATTTTGACTGCTCCAGCTTCATGTTGCTGCTCTACTACGATGCCACTACGCTCAACTACTATTGAGGAGCTGTCCAACACTGAGTTTAATCTGATCATCTTCGAAGGTGTTGGGTAACAAAGTTCTTTTTGTACTTAATTTCTATAGAAAAGGAAAATGTAGCATGTTATACTTGTCCTGATCTTTTTTATTGTACTCGATCCCCTCTTCTGGAGGTTTCGGAAGAGATTATCTATGAATTATCCATCAATAGATCCGCAGGATCTGGGTCTTAGAGTAAGAATCGCTGAATGCTCCAAACTAAGTACAACCGACCGAGTTTCTGTTTTCATACTTGATTATTTGGTGTACACTTTGTTTTTAAAATCGAAAATAACAAGTTTTTAAAAATCATGTGATTCACCCACCCCCTCCCCTCCTCATGGGCATCTCGATGCAACAAAAGCTTGTAGGGATCTCAAAGGTGAGCCTAATCTAGTCCAGGTCCCCACCGTTGATATCAGAGAGGACGGAGGTGTACCACAAGGTGGGAATGTGTAGGGGGCGTCAAGGGCCATGGTTTGAAAAAAGCCATAAAAAGTTAGGAAGAAACTTACATACGAGGGAGAGAGTCAAAAACTAAGAAGAGAATCACTAGAAACTATGAACAATGAGTGCTGGAAAGGAAGAAGAATGAGTGGGCAAAAACCCTAGGACAACAGAGCTAATAAACCCTAAGGGTTAAGACATAACCATTCGATCTCAAGGACAAAGAGGCGGGCTAATTATCGTAGCCATTTGATCAATGAGCTAGAACCACTAGAAGCCTGACCGTCAGACATCTCTTCGGAGATTAAAAACCAAGCATGGGTGGACCATGTTGAGGCAACATAAGAAAATGTATTTATGATGGATGTGACAAGTGAATCATTACTATGATACGTCATCACGCGTATCACCGTACATTACCGTGCATTTATGATATCTGACACACCCCTTTTCGAGATAGATAATATCAATGGTAAACATAGCAGAGTGACATCAGCTATGGGTAAACATATCAAAGTGATGTCAGTTAGGAAAAAGGAGCCCGTTGGGAAACTAAAGCGTATAGGGGTCTAGTCAGTCGGTCCCATGCCTCCTTTAATTAAATTTAGAGGGGAGGCTTGTAATACGGTGAATAAGCAGGGCCCCTAGGTGGAGTTTGAAGGTCAATAGACCAGAGGAGGTGGCAGTCAAAGTCCAAGGTAGGTAAAAGCCCGAGTAACCTGCCCGATGAGATATCCTCATGCCGATTGGCCAAGGACAATCAGATACCCTAGGGGGCCTAAATCCCCACTCAACTAGATATTTACAAGGCTTTATTCCCCATCACATCCTGATCGACTAATGCCGATCGGATATACTCTTAGGAGTCCAGCTCCCCACTCAGCCAGATCCTTACAGGGCTCTATTCCCCATCACATCCAGATAGGCTAATGTCGATCGAACATACTTTTTAGGGCCCAACTCCCTACTCAGCCAGATTCTTATGTGGCTATGTTCCCGATCACATCTCAATTGACTAATATCGATCAAATATACTCTCAGGGGCCCAACTCCCTGTTGGAGATCTTATGGCTAGATAGAAGGGGGGATTGAATAGACATCGCCCCCAATTCATTCTTCTTTCTACAAGATTAGTTACGTAGTGGAATAAAACTAAAACAATGAAAGTAGATAAGAACACAAATGCTAATAAACTTGATGTAACATGGTTCAGAGATTTCTTATTCCTACTCTATGGCTTGTCCTTGAGGTGAACGATCCCTCAATTCGTCGGTGAATCAGTCCCCAGCAATCTCCAGCTAAAGCTTTCTCCTTCTCGATGGAGCAAACTTCTCACAATGCTCTCTTCCTCTTTACAAGATGTGTTGGATCAATTACACACGTGAGAGAGGGGGGGGGGGGGGGGGGGGGGAATCACGTGGTTTTAAAAAACTCATCTTTTCGGTTTTCAAATCACAAGTATGCAACGGAAAAAGTAAATAAGGAACACAAGAAAAACACGGGCAGTTTTACTTGGTTTGAAGACTTCGGTGACTCCTACTCCACGACCTAGGTCCCATGGACTTTTTGATGGGTAATCCACTAAAAACCTCTTTTGATACCTTCGGAAGAGAAAATCGAGTATAAAGAAAATTGAACAAGTGCAACACATTGCACTTGTCCTTTTGCAATAATTAATTAAAAAATACTGACACTTTAAAGATCAAAGTGGGAGTGCTTGATGTCAGTTTACCAGCCGTGATCAGAAGTCCTCAAAGTAGTCATCGAGCACAACAACTTTGTAGTAGAGTCATAGCAGGAGCCCGGAGCAATCAGAATGTCAAAAGAATGCGTAGTAGCTCGTATCAGTGTTATTGTCCAAAGCCTTCTCGAGATAGACTTATAAAGGGCATGGAAGACGCCCTCCATAGCCATGGAAGGAACCTCTAATAAGGTAAAATTGATCCCGAACAACCCGGTCCTTATTCGCTGCAAAGTCAAAACTTCATCCTGTGGAAGGCGCCTTCTATAGGCATGGAAGGCATCTTCTATGAACAATACGAAGACACCTTCTATAGCCATGGAAGGTGCCTTTTGGGCATTGTTCACCAGAAGGCAAATTTCTCCTCTTTGCTCTGCAAAACAACGTTAGTCCAAAATACCATAAAAACAAGTATTAGGATAATTTAATAATAATAAATAGTAGTAATTAGTTTCTATCCTCCCAAGATCAGGAACTAGTCAAGGTCTCTTCTTAGGGATCCCAAATGGACCTAAACTGGACCAACGCTTACTGTCCCTTCAATCGAAATGCGTCCCCACTTGGTCACTCTCCTGGAGTGACTTACCTTAACTTACCAGTTTGCCAGACATCCGGTCAGCCCGTCGACTTGTTTGGACTTCATGCCAGCTATCCGACCGATCCGTTAACCTAGCTAGACTTCTTGCCAGACATTCTGTTAGCCCGTCAACCTATTTGGGCTTCGTACCAGCTATCCGGTCAGCCCGTTAATCTATCTGAATTTCCTATACTTACTTAACTTACCTATCATTCATCATAAGCTGAGTTAGACCGCTAGTACAAACTGCACCAACAATCTCCTCCTTTTTGATGCAATGACAATCTGCGTTAAGTTAGGGAACAAGCATAGACAAATGATATGGTTATGGTGTAAGTTATCCGATTTTTGATTTGTTTCAACTTAACCCTTTAACCCTCCCCCTTTAGCATTCATAAAAAAAATCGAATAGTAAAAAAATTGCTAGGGAAAAGTAAGATATTTTTTACAATAATTTGAAGGAAGAAGAAAAAAATGTATAACCATAAAAAAATGAGTTTAAAGATAGTTTTGAAACCACTTAGTCTTTCAAGATGATAAAGAAAACAACTTATTAAAGGTTTCAAAGTAAAAAAAATAAGTTTTGAAAAGAACTTGTTCAAAACTTTTTCAATGTGTTTTGTAAAATAGATTTTAAAAATATTTTAAAGACATTATTCAAAATGATTTTTAAAACAATATATGTTAGTATTTTCAAAAGAGTAATAAAGTTGAAAATACTTTTAAAATCTACTAACTTTGGAAACTTCAAGGTTTGCTAAATTTTCCAAAAAAACTTTAAGAGTTAAACAAAAAAGTTATAATGCTAAGTGCTGCAATATTTAAAATTATTTTAAAGTAGTTTAACAAAATTGAAACAGTTTTCAAAATAATTTTTCAAGGCATGTAATTATAAAATATGACATCCAAATAATAATTAAAAATAAATATTATAGGAGAAATAATATTATAGAATTTTATGAGAATTTTTAAAAATTCTTCGTGATTTAAATGGAGTTTGTATGATAATTTAGGGGATAAATCTAATGGGCTAGGGAAAGGGGAAAGCATGTTTAAACTACCCTATTTGAATGAGAAAATGTTTAATTTCCATAAATGCATTTCTATTCTTTTCCTCTTCAGATTTCCCATGCCCTAACCTTCTCCTTAGTCACCCCTCTTCTCTCCCGTCTTTGCCCGTGCACCGCCAACCTCGACACTAATGTGTGTAAATATTATGATAGTTTATGCATGTTTTTGTTGGTGCAATCAACCTCCAAGGTTTTAATATCAGACAAATATGTTTAAATATGCTTAAGTATGTTTAAGTATGAAGTTTGATCTAGGGAAGTCCTAGTTGTAGGCTAGGCAAGGGAAGTTCTAGTTGGAGGTTAGGCAAGGAGAGAAATCTCGGTATATCATTGAAGCCAGGTGGATAGGTTTGGAGGACTTGATCCTTGGGTAGCCGAATACTGAGTCCTAGTTGTAGGCTAGGTAAGGGAAATCTCGGTATGTTGTGGAAGCCAGGTGGATAGGTCTGGAGGACTTGATCCTTGGGTAGCCGAATATAGAGTCTTGGTGAGTGAAGCCAAGTGGAGAAAATCCTAGGGGGTGGTAACCTTAGGTAACGAGAAGTCTTGGAGGAGTGAACTCCAAGCAAGGTTGATCGGATGGTTTTCGGTCGACCGGGCGCGGTCGACCGGACCAGCGGATCTCGGTAAATCTAGGTTTATGTTTACCATTGTTTTCTGTATTACTATTATTGCTGTTGGCTAATGTAGTATTGTAGGAAAAGTCTTAGTGGATCAGGCGATCAGACACTGAGCAGGCAAAAGTCCAAACATGTCTGGAGGAGCATGCTTGGCAGGTAAGTTGAGGTAAACAACTGGAGGAGCGACAGTGAGGTCGGGTTCCCAAAGGGAACAACCTAAGGTCGTTGATCCAACTGAAGAAACCGGGAAGATTTTCAAGTTGAGATCAAGACAGTCCTACTGTCTTTATATTACTCATGCATTATATATTACTGTTCTAACCTTTGTGTTGCAGGGATACTTTGCTTAAACTCTGTGTTGCAGGTATAGCCGGATCGGTCGACCGAACAGAGGGATCGGTCGACCGAATCAAGATGACTCAGCACAGATCAGTTTAATCAGCAACGATCAGATGCAGAAGGAGAATACACTGATCGGTCGACCGAACCCGAGGATCGGTCGACCGAACCATCAATATTAAAGGCATAGTAAATGTAGATCACGACAAATCTCGACGAACAGGGAAGGAGCTTGTTTGGTCGACCGAACAGAGGGATCGGTTGACCGAACCATTGAAGGCAAATTAAAGCACAATTACGAGCCAGCGTCAGATTGCCAGCTGGAGGTGATCGGAGCTGGTTCAGTCGATCGAACAGGGGATCGGTCAACAGAACCTTCAGTACGCCTATAAAACCAAGCTCAAAGACAGAGGCAAAGATAACTCTTCTGATCATCTCAAAAGTTCTTATTCACGTATGGATTGTGCTACACATCTTCAACAACTCAGCAAGTCACTCCGTCCGGAAGTACCGACCAATCTACATTCTACGCATACTATTGTCGGTATACTTATTTTATATTGCACTTAATTGTAAATAAGATAGTAGGCTTGTTACTATCTTATTCCATTGTACTTGTACGATATGCTTCTCTCCGAGGATTTCGGAGAGAAGAGTTTTAGTGCTTTGCCCATCGGTGCAGTCAAGGACCGCGGTCCTTCGAGTAGGTGTCGAGCTAGGCTCCGAACGAAGTAAATAAACGTGTCTCTTTCTTTAAGTTCCGCTGCACATTTCTGATTTGAAAAGGAAAAGAAAAGTTTTAAAATGAGCGATATTCACCCCCCCTCTATCGCTTCCAACAATCTATCAGTTTTAACGCACATTCACTTTCTTTATACGTATATATTCTTTGCATGATTGTTTCTTTTATCATGTACTCATCATAAATACTCTTTTGTTCGGATATCTGCTCTTTGTTTGGTTTTGTGTTGATAGGGACAACTTTCGGAGCAAAAACATCGATTGCCAACGCACCGGAATGAGCCAGAGAACACGACCATGCAACCTCGCATGGCCGTGTGGCCAAATAGAAGAGGAAAAGTGCATGGTCGTGCGACTCTTGCACGGCCGTGCGGCCAACCAGAGACAGATCTTTGCATGGCCGTGCAATCTTGCAAGGCTGTGCCCCCCACGACCGTAGCCAAGCAGTGCATGGCCGTGTCCCAGGAGCCGAGCCCTAGTTCCACACGGCCATGCCAATTGGCACGGCCGTGCAGCATGGCCAGAGACAAGAGAAGACACGGCCGTGCAGCGCGGCGTCGTGCCCTAGCCTATAAGAAGGGTTTTAACCCTTCTCCTTGAGGGGAGTGAGCCATCAAAGGGAGAATCACCTTGGTGCCATTCCATGCCATCCAGGACCTCCGTCCAGTGATCCTTCAACATCACATCGACTCCAGAAGCAAAGGATTTGATCTGAAGATCACTCGTCATCGCGAGATAAGCATCCTTTCTCTTTCTCTCTTCGTGTTTCGAGAATTGTATGCTTAATTACATTATGTCTTCGGGTTTTTCTCCGGCGTCTATGGAGTAGAGTTCTTGTTCTAGGATGAGGAAGTAGTTGTGGATTGGTTTTGATGTAAGACTCACATTCATGCCTCTATTCATTGGATGATTTCGCTTGCTTTGTTTCAACTATTATGCATGCTTGTTGCATATTAATTGATTGTGTAGGAATTGCTAACCTCGTAGAGAGAGTATCTTAGATTGTACACCCAAGGGGCCCTAGTGAAAGGGGTAACCCATTCACGGACGTCTAGGGTACTTTCTTGAAAGGAGAGGCAACTTCTCCATAAGGATGTAAGAGACCAAACTAAGCTCCTTATTTCTATCCTTAATGACACCAATTAGAGTTGCGTTCTTGTGATCTACCGAGGCGCCCTAGTGACAGGGGTTAACCGTAATAGGATTTCATAGGGATCTTCTCTATTTGGTACTTAAGAATAGTTGGTTTAGCTTCCGGCGAATGCATGCTGATGGACAATGAGTAAAGGATAGAATATGATACATCAATACCACCACAATGAAACCGAACTCCTAGAACTCTTCATAAACCAAGTTAATTACCTCTTCTTTGCTAGTTTTCATTTCCGTTTCCCAATCTCTTTTCTTTAGATAACTTATAATCATCTATAGTTTAGCTAATCCTAAGTGAGCCATCGCTAGTACTTATAACCAGTTCTCGTGGGATCGATAATCTTTATTACTGATGACGAATCCGTGCACTTGCGGAAGCGTAACAAGTTTTTGGCACCGTTGGCAGGGACTACGTCTATGACATTAGCAAAAATCATATTAGATTAGACTAGACTTAGTTTTTTTTCCTTTATCTTTCCTTTTTCTAATATTCTACATTTTAGAGATAAATAATTTTTTTTTTGTTTTTCTTCATTTTCTGCATTTTTATTAAAATGCCTAAAAAAAATATAATATTATTTCACTCTTTTCTTTACTATATTCTATATTTTGTTTTTGCATGCGAAGAGCTAATCCTTCAAGACAACTTCTACCGTTCGATCCAGAAATTGATAAGACTTTCCTAAGAAGAAGAAACTTACATAAAGCATTTCAAGCAGTACAAGAATCTTCAGAGATGACTGACAAACTATTGAAGGATTACGCAGCACCTTATGCACGAGGGGTTCGGTCTAGCATCACTCGACCACCAATCGAAGCCAACAATTTTAAAATCAAGCCTGTAGTGATCCACATGGTTCAGCAGAATCAATTTGGAGGAGGACCGTACGATGATCCAAACCATCACTTAGAGCTTTTCTACGAGATTTGCGGTACTATGAAAGTGAACGGGGTCCCTCCAGAATCAGTAAGATTGCTTCTTTTTGGATTTTATCTGAAAGATAGAGCCAAGCAGTGGCTAAATTCTCTTCCAGCAAACAACATAACGTCTTGGGAGCAGTGTGAGCAGAAATTTCTGCACAAATTCTACCCACCAAGCAAAAATGCTCACATGAGGAATTTGATCGCAAGCTTCAAACAGATAGAGTCAGAATCATTATTTGAAGCCTGGGACAGATTCAAAAGTATACTGAGACAGTGCCCCCATCATGGCCTTGAGAAATGGTTGGTTCTACACATATTCTACAATGGAATCAACTATCACACGAAGGTATCCCTCGATTCTACATCAGGAGGAGCATTAATGAACAAGAGCCTTGATGAAGCTGAAGAGATCATAGAGAATGTGGCATAGAACCACCATCAGTGGGCAACCGAAAGATCTGGTAGTTCTTTCTCATGGAATCCAATAAAGGCGTCAGGAAAATTCGACGTAGATGCAGTCACACTCATGTCTGCAAAGCTGGATGCTCTGAACAAGAAGTTTGAGGCCATGGGAAATAACATAGCCAATGAAATAGTTTGTGTTTGCAAAACTTGTGGAAGTACGGATCATGCTCAAGATACTTGCCCCCTAGGGCCAATACAAGTACAGATAAACCAACATGAGTAATGCGATGTGATAGTTAGTTACAACCAGAAGTAAAACAATCCGTACTCCAACACATATAACCCTGGATGGAGGAACCGCCCAAATTTCTCATACCGAAATAATCAGGACCAAGGACCAGTAAAACAAAGCTATCAACCTGGGCAATAGAGCTACCCATCTGGACAACAAACTTATCAACAGCAACCTTCGCAACTATCCAGAATCAAAAAGATGCTCGAAGAAGCTCTCTCAGAGCAAAAAGAGATGAAGAATGAGATCAAGCAATTGACTCAAAGATTAGAAAATTCAGAAAAATATCAGAAGATGCAAGACAGGCAGATAGCCCAAATAGCCCAGTCTTTTTCAAGAGCACAGGGAACATTTCCAAGAAAGCTCGATATAAACCCGGTGGAACACTACAACCGAATCGAGCTGAGAAGCGGACGAACTTTGGGAGACCCCAAATCACTACTCAGAAAGGACCTAACTCAGAGGAAGAGCCCTCTCCCCTAATGCCCAATCAGATCCAGAACAGGGATAGAAAGGAGATCACCAAGAAAGTTGAAGGAACTCTTCAAATTTCCCCACAAAGTTAGACAATCCCTTTCCCTCAGGAACTGATAACATCCCAAAAGGATGAAGAGTTCAACTGATTCCTGAAGAAGATTAAGGAAATTCACATAGAAGTACCTCTAATAGATGCACTTCACTAAATGCCGAAGTTCACAAAATTTTTAATGGGTATTTTATCTAACAGGAGGCAGAAGGGCGACTTCGAGACTGTAGCATTAACAGAAAATTACAGCGCTCTACTTATGGTAAATATTCCACCGAAACTTCAGGATCCAGGGAGCTTTTCCATACTTTGTAAAATTGGGTCTAAACTCATACAGAAGGCTTTCTGTGACTTGGGAGTTAGTGTTAGCCTACTTCTGTACTCGTTATGTAAGAAGCTAGGACTCCAGAACATTAAACTGACTACTATGACATTGCAGTTAGCTGACCATTCATGTAAATACCCTATGGGAATAGTGGAAGATGTGCCAGTAGAAGTAGACGGATGCATCATCCCCACAAATTTTATTATCCTGGATATGGAGGAGGATCCCAAGATACCGATCATCCTTGGAAGACCATTCCTTGCCACAGTTGGAGCCCTCATTGATGTGAAAAGTCACAAGTTATCCTTGAAGATCGGCAAAGAAAGGATTGAATTTAATTTATCTGATTCTTCTATTTGCACCCCCTCTTCTCAGGGAAATTCTAGCAAGATGAACATACACAAAGTCGAGGAGTGCAGTTTCCATGAGATGTCCCCTCCAGTGAGCAATAAGAAGTACATTTGTCCTTCACGAGTGAAACTAAAGGTGCAGACTGGAGCATTAACCCTAGGAGGAGAGCCATGCTTCCATGGGTTTAGTCCACACTAACTGAAATGGGGTCGAGCTAAATACCTAAAACAAGCGCTTCTTGGGAGGCAACCCAAGGGGTTTTCATTTTAGTTCATCATGCCATTTATCGTTTTATTTCTCTAGTAAGTTCAAGTTGAGTACTTTTATTATTTCTTTATTTTTGGGTATTCATTTTCAGGATGTGCAGAGCCTCCATGAGCTGGCAGTGAGCATTTTATGGGCGTGGAGGCGTTAGAGGAACCAAAATGGTGGAAGGCGAGTCACAGTGCGATTAAAGGAGTCGGCCGTGTGACCCCGCACGGTTGTGCGAAGCCAACAGAGGGACAAAGGCCATGGGCTGTGCAACCTTGCACGGCTGTGTGGCCTATGCAGAGAAGAGAAAGACACTGGCCGTGCCAATTGGCACGGCCGTGCAAGAAGACCAGTGGAGAAAGAGACATTGGCCGTGCCAATTGGCACTGCCGTGCGATCAATGCAGAGAAGAAGAAGGCACGGGCCATGCCAATCGGCACAGCTGTGCGACTTTGGCCGAGGGGAGAAGAGAGGGGGCTGTGCCAATTGGCACGGCGGTGCAGAAAAGCCTACCTACCCGGTCGTGTCTATAAGATACGGTCGTGCCCCTACCCGTGTGCGCCGCCCACTCCTCTAAAAAGCCCTATTTCCATCTCCTTCTCTCCCAAAAGTTTTCTCCTTCCCACTACTCCTCATCTAACCCTAATCCCCACCTCTAGAGTTCATTTTCACTTAGATCTACATCTAGATCTAACACTTCATCAAGCCACAAATCCGGAAAGAGAGAAGCAACTCCCCTATTTTCCTTCCTTCTCCTCCTCTCCCATCCTCAAGATCCATCTCCACAAGAAATTCCTCAAAGCCTTGCACATCATGTCATAGATCTTGAAGAGACTTTGTTGAGGAAGTGATGGATCTGGCGAAGGAGATGCGCCGGGAGGCGACAAAGGCAAAGGGAAGACTTCTTCTTCAAAAGGCAAAGGAAAAAGGGTGGCACGCGACGAAGGTAATGAAAATGAGTTTAATATTATTTTTAGAAATCATGAACATAAAGCTAGATATGATATCCTTGTCGCTAGAAAAATTATATGCACTAGATATATGGATCCTACTACTTTGGATATGCTAGGAATTAGGAATGACGTAAATTGGATGATTAGTTCTATAGACTTGAATGATATTATATACACTCATTCATTGACTTACCCCCTCATAGTCCTTGAATTTTTGAGCTCAATTGATATTAAATTTTCATCTGAGGATGACTACGTAGGGGTTATAACTTTTAGGATGATGAATAAAGAATTCGGTGGACTTTTAGTGATTTTAATAATTGTTTTGGTTTACCCATTGGTGGTGCCCATGGATTTGATGATGAGATTAGATGGAATGAATTTTGGACGTCAATAACTGGATCAAAGGACCCTTACAAACCCTCTAGAGCTAAGGCATCCCGCATGAAAAACCCGACCTTTAGATACCTTCATCGAGTGATGAGCAAAATGATCTTTGGTCAAGGAGAGAGTGATGGGGTGGTTAGAAAGGTAGAGCTCTATTCTCTTTGGGCGATGTTGAATAAAGTGGATTTTGATTCCGGATTTAATTTCTTAAAAAAATTTGTTGAGAGCAGCTAAAGCGTCTTTGGGGATGATAGTGTTTGGTGGATTGATCACCCAAATAGCATTCAATCTAGGTTGTGAGTGTTAGCTAGAGCCCTAGAGCCAATCATTTGATGATTGTATTATGGACTTATTGTATCATATTCTTATATTAATAAAGATATTTGTTTGGTTATTATACTTACTTGTATTGGTGCCAAATAAACTAAGTATAATAACGTCCTTGAGTAGAAGGTTCTTACCTATATCAATTGATTGGTTGAATCGATAGTGAGATGATATAGGGAACACTACTCTAAATCATTCCTAGTCGAGTATTAACATTCAGGGACAATGTTAATGCAATAAGACTAGCATGTAGGTCAACTCGACGACTTGATCTCACAAGTCATGGATATAGGGATATCAAGTTGACATATGGGTATATATTAAAAAATGTATACTGAATGACCCGCCATGAGAAAGTATCATGGATCGTTATATGAGTGTCATATACTTTCTCATGTGGCTATTAGTATGATTATTAGTCCTTAGACCTGAAGTCACCATGGTTCCCTACATAAGGAGTTATGTACTTTGGTTTCGTCAAACGTCACCCGTAACTGGGTGGACTATAAAGGCGATTACTGGGTATGTAACAAATTATGCGGAGGGATGTGAGTGATGTAGATGGGATCTATCCCTCCTATATGACGGGAGAGACATCGATATTCTTAATAGAGTGAGACCACGAAGTGCATGGCCATGCCCAAATGAGTCAATATGAGATATTGAGCTCATTTGATTCAGTGAGTCTACTTGGAGTTCAGGATTTAGATTGATCAGAGGATGACACGGTCTATGCCTCACATTGATCAATCTAGATGTCTAGGATAGAAGGACACTTGTCATATATTGTGAGGAGTCACAATTAGTAGTCACAAGGTGTTGTTGGATCTCAACATTCTTGTAACTTGGGTAGTAATGATGTATTGCTAGATACCGCTCATTACTTATGCTTCTAAATGAGTTTAGGGGCATTGCCAACGTTACAAGAACTTATTGGGTCACACACAAAGAACAAGTGGATGGAGATTAGGTTCATATGATGAACCAAGATGATTAGATTCATTTGATGAATCAAATTGGATTAAGAGTAATCCAAATTGGGCTAATTGAGTTAGACTCAAGTTGATTCATGTATTCAATGAGTCTAATTTAGATTATGACTCATTAAATCAACTTAATTTAATGAATTAGATTCATTATATTAAGTTGGCTTGAATCAAATGGTTGGATTAGATCAACCATGGGAGAGATTTGGTCAAGTTTGACTTGACTTGAGAGGAAGATGGAGAGTCAAGTTTGACTTGGCTATTTGCCACATCATTAGTGAGTTGACAAGATGTGGGCCAATGATGATGCTCCACATCATCATGGTTACATATGTGTGCCACATCATGGAGGTTACAAATCACCTCTTAATAGCCTCCACATTTAATGTGGAGGGAGTTACAAACCTCATGTGGCCGGCCACACTAATGGTGGAGAGTTTTATTTTTCATTTTGTGAATTAACTCTCATTCACTTCATCTCCTTCCTCTAGCTAATCTCTTCTCCCTCTCCTCTTTCTTGGCCGTGAGTTTCAAGGAAGAAACAAGGTGAGTGGTTTTGAGTTTCATGAAAGAAAATAGAGTGATTGTCACATAGAAGAAGAAGAAGAAGAAGAAGAGTGTTCTTGTATTTCATCTTCTCTATTTTTCTTTCCAATCCCATCCGAGAGCCCTAGAAAGTGCTAGCACACTTGGGGTGCTCTTTTCTCCATCCTTGAGTGTTAGAGAACACATCTTGTTTGTGTGGATATCACTAGAGAGTTGTCTACGTTGACAACTTCGAGATCCGACGTACCTTGGACTTGCGGGATTGCGAAGGGCACGCATCAAAGGTATAAAATGTTTTTCCTTTGTAGATCTACTGTAGATCGTTGTTTGAAACTCGTACTCGTATTTTTGAAAGTTTTCTACGCACGGATCCAATTGCTAAGGGGTTTCGGGGTTTCCGCGACGCGAAAAAGCGGTTTTCGCGGCCCGAAAAACCCAACAGTGGTATCAGAGCCACGTGCGAAGCTTGTACGAGTTTAGTTTTTGTTTTTATGAAAAAAATTCAGTTCTGTGATATTCTGTAATTTTATGGTTTTTAGAGTTTTTATGGGTATTTTTCTCGTAGAAGCGAAGCACAAGTGTTTCGGCACTTGTAGGCTTCGACTACCGAGAAGAATTTTCCAAAACGGCAAAGTTTCGCCCCAAAATTTTTGGGGACAGCGGGCTAAGGCGCTCTTGGATCGCTTAGGAGCAACTCGCGATGGTTAGATCGCGGGTAGGGGTACTGCCCCTAACCCCGCAAGGGGATTTGCTCCGCGATTGCGCTCGAAATCGCTAATCGGGACCGCCGAGAAAAATTTACTCATAAAATCTGTAAAATTATAAAAAAAATTACAGAAAATTATTAAAATATATAATTTTGAATTATATATTAATTTTGTGATAGTCATGGCCCAAAAAGACCCAATGTGATTGGATTTGTGTTGTAATTCATAATACGGCCTGCGTGCCGTCATGTGATGTGTGTGCTGTATTTTGATTCGCGACCTGCGCGTCGTGCCTTCTATTTTATTCTTGTTGTAAATTAGATTTAGACTCGAATGTAACTCGAGTTTCTAAAATTGTAATGTACAAAATTGGAGCGGTGGAAGATCCACTCAAGACGGAGTTACGAGGAAGGCGCGAGCAACACAAGGTGGTCAAAAGGAAGGAGCTTGAGAAGCTATTGACCTTAGGTTGACCATCCGATCTTCTCATTGGCTTGAGAAGATCGTAGTAGGGCCATGACATAAACACAAAATTTAATTAATTGCTTGTGTATATATGATGCATGTTTAAGTAATTAATTAGTGCCTAACGATTAGATTAGATCTAAATCGTGCACATGATGCACTCTTTGATTAGATTAGATCTATCGAGTATATGATACGCATCATCGTTTAGATTAGATCTAAAACGCGTCAACTCGTAATGCCTACCATGCCGTGATACCTACCACTACCTCGATCGCATGTTGTTGCTGAATCTGCCAAAGCAGAGCAACACATACTATCTTGGTAGGGTACGGAGGGACAATCTTGGTCCCGCCTATCAACGCATGGGTGAGTACAACTCAATTAGATTGAGTATTCCTAGTTAACTCGATTGGATCGAGTATAACTATAGGCATTCTTCCAATAGTTGGAAAGATAGCTCAAAATCACATATATATTAACTCTCGGGCGTATTAGCCAAAGCTAACTCGAGTTTTAATATAAATGCGGATTTTGATCCTATAAACAAGAGTTGCATAGAGATGTAATTGGTAATCGTTACCTACCGATCATACTAAGTCTTGGGCGTATTAGCCAAAGCTAACTCAAGGGTTAGTATGATGTGGATCTTGTCCCACATGAATTATAGAATTCAGTGGGAGCATTATTTAGTTAAAGGCCTAATTAAATGATTAAGAATATGATACTTATTTCTGCATTTATTTCTGTTGTAGAATTGCCATGACGTCGAACACGAACATCTTCTCTCTACGTTCTGTCCTTAAGAAGGACAAGCTCAACGGAGCAAATTTCCTGGACTGGTACAGGAATCTGAGAATAGTTCTCACTCAGGAACGTAAACTGTACGTTCTAGAGCAGCCCATTCCGGAGGCTCCTCCTGCCACTGCCACACGATCAGACCGTGATGCTTACAAGAAGCATCAAGATGACGCATTAGATGTGTCCTTTCTTATGCTCGCGACCATGAACTCTGAGCTTCAGAAGCAACATGAGTTGATGGGCGCTTACGATATGGTTGAACATCTTTGTCACCTATATCAAGGACAAGTAAGGCACTGGAAGAGGAACTCCAAAGAATACCTGGAAGATCTTAAGAAGAAGAGAAATAAGATTTCTACTTCAGGTATACATGTTATAGAAGTCAACCTCTCTATTTCTTCATCGTGGGTATTAGATACCGGATGTGCTTCGCACATTTGTACTAATGTACAATCGAAATAGCAGGGCATTGACGAAGGTGAGATAGACCTATGAGTAGGCAATGGAGCACGGGTTCTTGCTATTCTGTAGGAACTTACCATCTATCTCTTCCCTCGGGCTTGTACTAGAATTAGATGATTGTTGTTATGTGCCTTGACTAAGAATATAATTTCAGTTTCTTGTTTGGACAAGAAAGGATTTTCGTTTATAATAAAGAACAAATGTTGTTCCGTCTATTTAAACGATATGTTCTATTGTAGTGCACCTCTGATAAACGGACTCTATATTCTAGATCTTGAGAGCCCTATCTATAACATAAATACCAAGAGGTTCAAGTCAAATGACATGAACCAAACCTACCTCTGGCACTGTCGCTTAGGTCATATAAATGACAAGCGCTTATCCCAGCTCCATAAGGATGGTTTGCTGGACTCATTTGATTTAGAATCATATGAGATATGCGAGTCATGCCTACGAGGCAAGATGACCAAGACTCCCTTTAGTGGGCACAACGAAAGAGCGACTGATTTGTTAGGACTCATACATAGTGATGTATGTGGCCCTTTCAATGTTGCTGCTAGAGGCGGTTATAGGTGCTTCATCACGTTTACTGATGACTTCATTAGATATGGTTATGTGTACTTGATGACACATAAGTCTGAATCCTTTGAAAAGTTCAAAGAATTCAAGAATGATGTACAGAACCAGCTTGGCAAGAGTATTAAGATACTTCGATCCGATCGAGGTGGAGAATACCTTAGCCATGAGTTCCGTGACTATCTAGCTGAGTGTGGGATTCTGTCTCAACTCACTCCTCCTGAAACACCACAGTGGAATGGTGTATCCGAAAGGAGGAATCATACCCTATTAGATATGGTACGATCTATGATGAGTCACACAGATCTTCCGACATACCTTTGGAGCTATGCTCTAGACACGACAACTTTTATACTCAACCGAGTTCCATCCAAGGCCGTGATAAATACACCACATAGGATATGGACTGGGAGAGATACCCAGGTGTCTTTCATGAGGATTTGGGGTTGTGAGGCTTACGTTCAACGTCAAGTCTCAGACAAGTTAGGACCCAAATCCGACAAGTGCTACTTTATTGGATATCCCAAGGAAAGTAAGGGATATTACTTCTACATTCCCAGTCAGCACAAGGTAGTTGTGGCAAAGACTGGGGTCTTTCTAGAAAGGGACTTTGTTTCTAGAAAGACTAGTGGGAGCGCGTTCGATCTTGAAGAAGTTCAAGATGCGAACAATAGCACTGATGCCTCGATGGAAGTTGAACTGGAACCACAAAGTGTTGTGGATGATGTTGTTCCACAAAGAGTTGAGGAACAACAACCAATTCAAGTAGACATACCTCTTCGCAGGTCTGATAGGGTACGTCGTCAGCCTGAGAGATACTCATTTCTCTTGTCTGACCATGATGACATTGTGCTCATAGATGATGAGCCTACCACCTATCAGGAAGCTGTGATGAGACCAGATTCCGAGAAATGGCTAAAGGCCATGAGATCCGAGATGGAATCCATGTACACCAACCAAGTATGGACTTTGGTTGATCCACCTGAAGGGGTAAAACCCATTGGGTGCAAGTGGGTCTTTAAGAGAAAGACTGACATAGATGGACTTATCTATAAGGGTCGCTTGGTAGCTAAAGGTTTCAAGCAGATTCATGGTATTGACTATGATGAAACCTTTTCTCCAGTAGCGATGTTTAAGTCCATTCAGATCATGCTTGCTATTACAGCCTACCATGACTATGAGATATGGCAGATGGATGTCAAAACCGCGTTTCTTAATGGAAACCTACTCGAGGATGTGTACATGACACAACCTGAGGGTTTTGTAGATCCACGACATACTAGCAGAGTATGCAAGCTGCATAGGTCCATTTATGGACTAAAGCAAGCTTCTCAGAGCTGGAATCTTCGATTCGATGATGCGATCAAACAGTTTGGTTTCATCAAGAACGAAGATGAGCCTTGTGTCTACAAGAAGGTTGTAGGGGATATAGTTGTCTTCCTCATATTGTATGTGGATGACATACTACTCATTGGAAAGGACATCCCTATGCTTCAGTCTGTCAGGACCTGGCTAGGGAGTTGCTTCTCAATGAAGGACTTAGGTGAGACATCCCACATTCTAGGGATTCAGATCTATAGAGATAGATCTAAGAGATTGCTTGGCCTAAGTCAGAGTACATACATTGACAAGGTACTCCTACGGTTTGTCATGCAGAACTCCAAGAAGGGATTTCTGCCGATGTCACATGGCGTGAGTCTTTCGAACACTCAAGGTCCCTCTTCTAGAGAGGAGAGAGACCGTATGGATCAGATCCCTTATGCCTCAGCCATAGGATCGATCATGTATGCCATGCTATGTACTCGACCTGATGTCTCGTATGCTTTGAGCATGACGAGCAAATACCAGTCAGATCCAGGTGAAAGTCACTGGATAGCGATCAAGAATATTCTTGAGTACTTAAGAAGGACTAAAGAATATTTCTTGGTATATGGAGGCAATGATGAGCTAGCTGTAAAGGGTTACAGTGATGCTAGCTTCCAGACCGACCAGGATGACTATAGATCGCAGTCAGGGTTCGTATTTTGCATTAATGGTGGTGTTGTCACCGGTGGAAGATTTCAAGTCGGACACGTGGCTAATTCTACAATGAGTACATTCGCATCGAGGCAAGAAAGGAGGCGTTGGATCCAAGTTCATCAGAACTTGGGGTGGCTCTTAGCATTCGACCCCATTGAGCTCTATTGTGACAACAATGGAGCTATAATGAAGGAACCTCGCTCACACCAGCGGACCAAACACATACTACGGCGCTTCCATCTCATTCGAGAGATCATCGAAAGAGGAGATGTGAAGATTTGCAGAGTACCTACAGAGGCTAACATCGCAGATCCCTTGACCAAGGCTTTGGCACAGAGGAAGCATGATGGTCACACTAGGTCATTGGGGCTTAGAGCCTACACTGATTGGCACTAGTGCTAGTGGGAGATTGTTAGCTAGAGCCCTAGAGCCAATCATTTGATGATTGTATTATGGACTTATTGTATCATATTCTTATATTAATAAAGGCATTTGTTTGGTTATTATACTTACTTGTATTGGTGCTAAATAAACTAAGTATAATAACGTCCTTGAGTAGAAGGTTCTTACCTATATCAATCGATTGGTTGAATAGATAGTGAGATGATATAGGGAACACTACTCTAAATCATTCCTAGTCGAGTATTAACATTCAGGGACAATGTTAATGCAATAAGACTAGCATGTAGGTCAACTCGATGACTTGATCTCACAAGTCATGGATATAGGGATATCAAGTTGACACATGAGTATACATTAGAGAATGTATACTGAATGACCCGCCATGAGAAAGTATCATGGATCGTTATATGAGTGTCATATACTTTCTCATGTGGCTATTAGTATGACTATTAGTCCTTAGACCTGAAGTCACCGTGGTTCCCTACATAAGGAGTTATGTACTTTGGTTTCGTCAAACGTCACCCGTAACTGGGTGGACTATAAAGGCGATTACTGGGTAAGTAACAAATTATGCGGAGGGATGTGAGTGATGTAGATGGGATCTATCCCTCCTATATGACGGGAGATACATCGATATTCTTGATAGAGTGAGACCACAAAGTGTATGACCATGCCCAAATGAGTCAATATGAGATATTGAGCTCATTTGATTCAGTGAGTCTACTTGGAGTTCAGGATTTAGATTGATCAGAGGATGACACGGTCTATGCCTCACATTGATTAATCTAGATGTCTAGGATAGAAGGACACTTGTCATATATTGTGAGGAGTCACAATTAATAGTCACAAGGTGTTGTTGGATCTCAACATTCTTGTAACTTGGGTAGTAATGATGTATTGCTAGATACCGCTCATTACTTATGCTTCTAAATGAGTTTAGGGGCATTGCCAACGTTACAAGAACCTATTGGGTCACACACAAAGAACAAGTGGATGGAGATTAGGTTCATATGATGAACCAAGATGATTAGATTCATTTGATGAATCAAATTGGATTAAGTGTAATCCAAATTGGGCTAATTGAGTTAGACTCAAGTTGATTCATGTATTCAATGAGTCTAATTTAGATTATGACTCATTAAATCAACTTAATTTAATGAATTAGATTCATTATATTAAGTTGGCTTGAATCAAATGGTTGGATTAGATCAACCATGGGAGAGATTTGGTCAAGTTTGACTTGACTTGAGAGGAAGATGGAGAGTCAAGTTTGACTTGACTATTTGCCACATCATTAGTGAGTTGGCAAGATGTGGACCATTGATGATGCTCCACATCATCATGGTTACATATGTGTGCCACATCATGGAGGTTACAAATCACCTCTTAATAGCCTCCACATTTAATGTGGAGGGGGTTACAAACCTCATGTGGCCGGCCACACTAATGGTGGAGAGTTTTATTTTTCATTTTGTGAATTAACTCTCATTCACTTCATCTCCTTCCTCTAGCTATTCTCTTCTCCCTCTCCTCTTTCTTGGCCGTGAGTTTCAAGGAAGAAACAAGGTGAGTGGTTTTGAGTTTCATGAAAGAAAATAGAGTGATTGTCACATAGAAGAAGAAGAAGAAGAAGAAGAGTGTTCTTGTATTTCATCTTCTCTATTTTTCTTTCCAATCCCATCCGAGAGCCCTAGAAAGTGCTAGCACGCTTGGGGTGCTCTCTTCTCCATCCTTGAGTGTTAGAGAACACATCTTGTTTGTGTGGATATCACTAGAGAGTTGTCTACGTTGACAACTTCGAGATCCGGCGTACCTTGGACTTGCGGGATTGCCAAGGGCACGCATCAAAGGTATAAAATGTTTTTCCTTTGTAAATCTAATGTAGATCGTCTTTTGAAACTCGTATTTTCAAAAGTTTTCTTCGCACGGATCCAATGGCTAAGGGGTTTCGGGGTTTTCGCGACGCGAAAAAGTGGTTTTCGCAGCCCGAAAAACCCAACAGTGAGCTTGATGGATTAGAGGTTATTCATGGTAATGACAAGATCGACATCGATTCTTGTCTTGCAATGAAGATGATTTGTCGGGATGAGAATGAGTTTGCCTTCCCTAGGAACATTGGTTTTCCATTACCCCTTCCTTACCCTGAGCGCACTTCAGTTTACAACCCCGTGAACTGGGTGATTACTGACTTAATCCCCGAAACTGTCCCCTCTATTATAGAAGAAACCGAGTACCACCAAGAGCCCTCGTCATCAGTATTCCCGCAGCCTTCCGGATATCCAGAACCTTCTAGACACTCTTTTGCCTATGGCACGAGATCTTCTAGATTTAATTTTTCTGACTTCCATGCCTCCTTAGACTTCCTTCATGAGAAGCAAAATACCCAACAATGATTATTGGAGGGTCGTTTCAAGTTATCTGATGACCAGTTTAGGGAGGTATAGGATCATTTTTAGTTTATTAGGGACTTCCATTGTCAGGTGACAAGGTTTGTTAAGGACTATGAGGTTGACCAGGAAAGAATGAGGAATTTTATCGATGATATGGATATTACTAGACAACAAGTAGATGCCCTTTATCAATATCATCAACACCTTGTCCATCTTCCTGGTATGCCTAGATTTCCCTCCGGCACACATCGGGGACCCCCTTATCCCCCACCCCCGCCACCATATTGATTTTATCTGGACGATGAAAAGTTTAAGTCTGGGGGGGGGGTGTTGTGTCTGCATAACTTGAGTCGACTTCTACTTTTTTTGCTACTTGTCCGATAGCAAATGACTAGCATTTTCTTAGTTCATGTGTTGTCAAAATAGTGTTAGTATGTTTGGTGTATCTCCTTTCTCTATCTTTAGTAGCATGAAATAAGTTAAGTATTATATGAAGTTTGGTATAAGTCTTGGACTAACCTTAAGGATCTTATTTTCATTACACTTAAGTACTTAAGCTTGAATAGTAGAAATATTTTTGGAATAGTTATGATTCATCCAAATTGTTTAATACTTTTGTTCCCATGGTGATTTCTTATTTACATTTTGGTTATTGGATGACCTCGGATCATTGAAGCTCATTTGGAAAAATCTAAATCCCAACATATGCATCTCACATTTTTGACTAGTGCTACACCTCTATAGCACAAAAAAAATGAATAAGGGATAAAAAATAGTTGTTGTGAGTGGAAACTAACAATTCACCCTTTTGAGACCGAGTTAGGTTACTAGGGAAATGAATGTTATGTTTCTCTTGATTCCGAGTAGTATCCTTTGAGACCTTGTGTAATTTAAGGAAAACGAACCAAGTGTGTGGCAGGTAAGTGCCTATGATTGGGAACATTAGGAACTCAATTGTATGACGACTTAACTAGGACAGAGAATTGAAACTTGAAGAGTTTGAGTTACTTATTGCATCGAGCACAAAGAACTTATGATTAGGTCATACTTAGGTTACTCCTCAATCATGCTTATCAATGAAACTAGTTGATAGAGTTAGCCGAATGCACAAGGGATTATGAAACACTGCCAGGAGCTCATGAACATAGTTTGTAGTGTTTTGCTTGAGGACAAGCAAAGGTTTAAGTCTGGGGTGTGATGTGCGTAAATATTATGATCGTTTATGCATGTTTTAACGCACATTCACTTGCTTTATACGTATATATTCTTTGCATGATTGTCTCTTTTATCATGTACTCATCACAAATACTCTTTTGTTCAGATATCTGCTCTTTGTTTGGTTTTATGTTGATAGGGATAACTTTCGGAGCAAAAACATTGATTGTCGATGCACCGGAACAAGCTAGAGAACACAACTGTGCAACCTCGCACGGTCGTATGGCCAAACAAAAGAGGAAAACTACATGGCCGTGCGACTCTTACATGGCCGTGCGGCCAACTAGGGACAGATCTTTGCATGGCCGTGCAATCTTTGCATGGCCGTGTAATCCTCCACTGTCGCTCGATCCAGAGCCGTGCCCTTGCTTTGGGTAACGTCGCATCGCCATAGCCGCTAGCCAGGTGAGGGTTTCCATCGCATTTCTTTGTCGTGGCTATGCTCATCCTAGTGATCAACGGTGCCTAGCCCTAATCCTCGTTATCGATTTGTCATATCTTCTAAAGATCGATCTATAGTCGTGGCCATGCTCATCTCCGACTATATTGAGTCCTTTTCATCTGATCCAGCTGCTGGCCATGTGAGAGCTATCAATGACCCACAACTCTAGCCACCATTGGCCAGCTGTGAGTCACCCATCGATTGTGAGCCAACAGTAGACTGTCGTTGAAACCCGATGAGTTTTGGATTTGTTACTTCTGTGCTATTAGATCAGGTCTTATTGGTAGAATTAAATGTATATTAGTGGGTTTGAGATTCTGATCTAAGGGTTGATTATCTATGAGGAGGTAATTGGATTGCTATTGAAATAGAAGAGTCAGAGGAGGTGTTTGGGTGGCTACCAGAACAACTAGTTCGCTTTCGGAAGAGTAGGGGATTAGTGGAGAAGATTTGACATTAGGGTAAGTATTGATTGCCCAAATTCTAACTCAATTGGGGTTACCTCAAATAGATTTGGAATTTGATTTAGCTATTAAATTCATATGTAATTAGCTAAATCTGTATATTATGTAATTACAGGATTTTAATTCGAGACAAGCATCTCAACGTCGGTTTGTTTAGCACGATCGACAGTTAAAGGCAGATACTTCTTAACTTATTTCTATAGTATCTTTGACTTTAGTGCATGATTCCGTTGTTTACATTTATCATAGAGTAGTTATTTTTACCTTGATATCTACTCTATATTGGCTCTTGAGCTTGATGCTTGATTGCTTGATCTTATATTCTTATCTACTTGATCTCTATACAATCTCCTTTGTCCTTATGCATGCAATGTTCGGATATGTATGATAACACTAGGTCATAGTGTAGTTACAGATTGATACTCGTGCATTTATATTATGTTTAGTTATACACTTAGGCTTATACCTATGAGTATACTCGTGTATACTTATGTAAGTGTATATATATCAACAAGGCTATTCCTACCTATATATATGATGTATATCATATCCTAGAAAGATGATAGAGTATTCCATTAGGTTATCTTCTTTGGACCAATGTCCATGACTGCGTGATTATGAACCCCTTAGTTTACGGTAATTAGGATGATACTAGGAAATTATATGAGATATTATGACTAGATGACTAGCATCCTCTTGGATTGAGATTATTATCATTGTACTTGTTGTTGTGGTATCTAGACATACGTTATTACACTTGTTATTTAATACATGTTTTAAACTGCCCTTTAGATCATATAGTGATCTTGAGCTACCGCATGTAAACTATAGAAAATTGTTGAATATCCTACTAGACTTATGTAGGCTCAAGCCTACACATTGGTAAGATTGTACCGTAGTGTAGGATATCTAGTATCTTACTAGACCCTTGGTTTTTATTTAGGCTCATGCCTATCCGCTGTTAATTTTAGACCGTAGGGTAGGTTGAAGAGTATTATCCTCAGATGGATTGTTATGATTATTTGTCATTATAGATGGGTATTTGTATATACTCTATCTGCCCACGGGACCATCCGTGGTAGAGTGTTCTCCCACAGATAGTGACTACTTATATATCGTGTCTGCCCCACGTGACCATTCATGGTAGAGCGTTCTTCCGCAGACAGTGACTATTTACATACTCTGATTGCCCATGAGACCATCCGTGGTAGAGTGTTCTTCTGCAGATAGTGACTATTTACATACTCCGACTGCCCATGGGACCATCTGTGGTAGAGTGTGTTGGATCAAATGAGTGCAATAGAGGGGGGGGGGGGGGGGGAATATCGCACTTTTAAAACTTTTTTTTACTCGTTAAAAATAAAGTCGTGCAGTGGAAAAATAAAGAACAGTTCGGTTACTTGGTTCGAAGCCTAGGTCGACTTCTACTCCAAGGCCCGCAATCCTTGACCACACCGATGGGCAATCCACTGATACTTTTCTTTCCGAAAACCTCATAAAGAAGTAGTGCGTACAATATGCAAGATAGTAACACCCTACTATCTTGTAAGATTTTAAGTACAATGCAAGCTTTTCTAAAATAAAATATACTGACAATTATTTACGATGAAGCTTGGTCGGCACTTCTGGATGGAGCAGCTTGCGAATCGTAGAGCAGTAGGCACAAGATAATTTTTGAAGCAGAACAAAGTTGTACTCAGCCTCGGACCTTGAGCTCTCTTTTATAAGAGTCGTCAATGTTTGGTCGACCGATCCCTCGGTTCGGTCGACTAAACCAGCTCTATTCCTTCCTGGTTGAGATTCGATGCTGATTTCGATCTTCGGCAATTAATGACCATTAAGGGTTTGGTCAATCGATCCCTCTATTCGGTTGACCGAAAGGGCTCCTTCCTTGTTCATCGAGATTTACTGAGATTCGCATTTACTGTGCCTTTAATGTTTGATCGTTCGATCGACTGATCCTCTAGTTCGGTCGATCAATCAGTGTAATTTTCTTCTATTTTTGATCATTGCTGATTGAATTGATTTATTCTGAGTCAACCTGGTTCGGTCGACCGATCTCTACGTTCGGTCGACCGATCTCTACGTTCGGTCGACCGATCAGGTCATAACCTACAAAACAGTATTAGACAAAGTATTCCTGCAACACAAAGGTTAGCACTGTAATATAGAATGCATGAGTAATATTAGACAGTAGAACTATCTTGATCTCAACTTAGAAACCTTCTCGATTTCTTCAGTTGGATCAACGACCTTAGGTTATTCCCTTCAGGAACTTGACCTCTCTATCGCTCCTCCAGTTATTTACCTCAACCTACCTACCAAACATTGATCCTTCAGATCTTGTTTGGACTTTTCACTTAGCCTTGATCGGCTCGCCAGGACTGCCAAGCGTCAGGTCCTCTCGACCCACTTGGACTTTCACTTGGGTTCCACGATCTGCTAAGACTTCTCCTGCCTAGCCTCCAGCTAGGTCTTTCCCAATTGAGAAAATAACCTGCACACTTAGTCAATTTGTTATATCACAACAAGACTTAACTTGAACCTTCGATAACATCAAAACTCAGGTTTGATTCTGGTGCAACTTGCACCAACAATCTCTCCCTTTTTGATGTTTGGCAACCAAAGTTCAAAGTTAAGTTACAAAGTACATAAATAAACAAGCATTTATAATTTACACTCTCCCCCTGAGTTGAACAACTCCCCCTGAATTCACTATCTCTCTCGCTTTAATACACATCAAAAATAGGGGAAGCTAACTAAAGTAGAAGTGCGATAAAAATATTAGAGTGAAAGACTCTTTAAAAATTTGTAAAGTTATAGATTGTGAAATCAAGAATTTTGAACACTTTGTAAGATTTTAAAATTTAAGTTAAGGAATTGAAAATATGTCGAAAGTAAAAGTTTAAAATTTTTAAGAGAATAAGTTTAAGGCATTGAATTTGAAAAATGAAGCTAAATTTTGAAAAAAAAATTGTAAAGTAAAAGTATGAAAGACTTGAAGAGTATAAATTTTCTTAAAATATAGCAAGGTTATAGGTATTCTAAAGAAAATAATTTTGAACATTTGAGTGCAAAGTTTAAAGTATTAAAATTTTAACAAAGTTAAAATTTTTAAAAATTTGGTAAAGGAAAATTTTAATAAATCTTTAGTTAGATTTTTTAAAAAAAAATTAGTGAAGATAAAATTTTAAAAATTACTAAGGAAATAATTTTGAATAAATAGAAGAAATAAATATTTTCTAAATTTATAAGCTCCTCCTAAAATTGATAACATCCTAAAAATCCAAGCATGGGTTAAGAACTAAAAAGAAAGTCCTTATGATGAAATGTCCAACCTTCGTACAAAGCTAACTACCACAAGATAGAAACTATTGACTCAGGTTGGTCAATTTGAGCATTTGGGACTAACTAGGTTGTTACTAGTTAGTGAACTCGAACTCAAATTGATCAATGTACATTGTTTAAAGCCCAGATTTATAGCGATGCACTGACATAAGCATCTGAAATTTTAGGCTAAGTCCTAAGCATCTCGCCCATTCTAAGTTTGACAAACAAGGGATCCTATTGTGCTTGTGAGATGCTAGCTCCTAAAACTATAGGATTATGCAATTCTATGATAGGATCTAGGCTACTTCAAAAAGATAAAAATATTTTGAAAGAATTTTGGAAAACAAAATTTTGAAAGGGGAAAGTTTACAAAATTAATGTTGAAAAAACTACTAAGTAATATTTTCAAAAACATGTTAAGAAGACTACTCTATAAATTGTTGGACCCCGTGGATGTTTTGATGTGATCAACCAAGTTGGTTAGGTCTTGCTTTGTATTTGATCCCTGTGTCTGAGTGTGCAGGAGCTTAGGAGCGCAGGAAGTCGAGTGGAAGACGCAGCTAGCGAGAAGGACGGCACGGGAAGGGAGCCGACTGACTCGGTGCGTCCGAAGGATGAGAGAGCTGCGAAAGAGTACACCGGTGGGCGAGAAGAACGTGCACGGCGTTCAAGGGACGTTAAGCTGGGGAGGAAGGGTGCTTGAGGAGAAGGCTGAAAATTGGGTTTGGGTGAGCCCTATTTCGGTTGGCCGAATCATCCAAACTATCGGAGGACCGGAAGCCAACGCAATGGAGCTGGAAAAGAAGCACAAGCTGGAAAATCAGCTTGAAGGCGCCTTCATGAAGCATGAAGGCGCCCTCAACATGAAGGCACCTTAAAGCTTGATGAAGGCGCCTTCAACAGGTCAGTTTTGACCGTTTGCGCTGCGGATAAAATTTTATCCACTGACCGAGCTAGAGGCGCCTTGAACCTTGTTGGAGGCGCCTTGGACCCTCGGGATAGACTTTCCAGGAGCTATATAAAGGCCCCTGGAGCTAGGAATTATTCATTCAACTCTGTATTAGATTTTCTAGCAACTGTTGAGCTTTCTAAGTGTGTAAAAGGCTTCTCCGTCTTCAGAGAAGGAGTTTTCTTACTGCGCTTTTCATCGCCTTGGATTAACAACTGTCTTGGTTGTAACCAAGTTAATTCTGGGTCTTCTCTATTTCTTTTTCCTTAATTGTTTTATTTTAGTGTTGCTATTTTTGAGTTGAAAGTTTGAGGAGGGTATAATTTTTATTTGTAGGCAATTCACCCCCTCTTGCCGGCCTCCGCTGCACCTACAATTGGTATCAGAGCCAGACCGTCTTAGAAGGACTAACCGCCGACTGAAGTATAACGATTAAGACGATGGTCGGAGCAAATATTCATCCTCCAAAGTTCGACGGAGATTGCGCTACATGGAAGCAAAAAATGGAGGTATTTTTTAAAACTGAATTTGATATACTTTTAATAATGAAATATGGATATGCAGCGCTGAAAGATAAAGAAGAAAACACGTGGAGCAAGCCGATTTTGTCGCCAACGCAAAGGCTGAGTTCCACCTGCTCAGCGTTCTGTCACCTCAAGAGGTAAATCTGATCGGAAGCTACGACTCCGCGAAAGATCTCTGGGAAAAATTCCTGGAGCTTCACGAAGGTACCTCCGAAGTGAAACTAGCGAGGCGCGACATCCTCCGGACCCAGTTGACGAACCTCCGGATGAACCAAGGTGAGAAGGTAGCGCAACTCCAAGCAAGGATTAAAGAGCTGATCACGCAATTAAGCAACCTTGGAGAAGAAGTAAAGAATCGGGACTCGATCCGGTACGCGCTCAACGCCTTCCCCAGAACTCCAGAGTGGGCCTCCTTAGTTGATGTGTACTACATCTCTAAGGACTTCGAGGTAAGTACTCTAGAACAATTGCTTTCTACTTTTGAACTTCACGAATCTCGACTTGCAGAGCCCAATGGAGTAGAGAAGACTAGTCAGAACATTGCCTTAAAGGCAAGAATAAACGGTTCTGACTCCGAAGCCTCGGTCAACGAATCCGAAGCGGCACTACTGGTAAGACGCTTCAATAAATTTTTTAAATCTAATAAATTTAGATCGCAGACAAAGAGACATCAGCAAAGAAAAAGGACTGTTCGTTGCTACAACTGCAACGAAGAAGGGCACATCAAAGATGACTGCCCAGACTTGAAGAAAAAGGGGAAGGAGAAGGAAAAGACAAAGTACAAGAAATCAGAATCATCCAAGCACAAGAACCTGAAGGCCACTTGGTCAGATTCATCTTCTTTCGAATCAGACGTCGAAGCTTTCTCTGGGTTAGCGATGATGGCTAACCATCTTCCCGAAGATGACTCAAGCTTCGAGATGAGCATTGATGAAGGGGGAGGAACATCAGAAGAAAAAAGCTGCAGTGAAGGGGGAGCATCACCTAGTCAGGTAAATAAGGTGTGTAATCTAACCCCTACTCAGTCATTTCTATTTATCAAGTCTCTTTCTAAAGAGTTAGATCAATTAGAAAAAGAAAATGAACATTTGAAATTAGAGAATGCAAAATTGAAAAATGAAATCTGCTGCATGTTCAAATGTTTTTCAAAAATCTAAATTAAATTTTTTTGGTAAATTAAACTGGTATATTAGAAAGCATCAAGGTCAACTTAGGAAAATTCCTAAAATTTATATACCCCCTAGATTTTTAATTAACCCAGTAGGAAGGAATCTATACTGGATTCCAAAGTCTTTGATAAATTAGAATTATTAAAGTTAGAGCTTACAGCGAGTAAATTAAACAATGAATTTCTTTATGAAGCTTTGTCTAAGGAAGTGATTGTTGCTCCAATAACCAAGAAGGCCTAGTTCCTCGCCACGACCTGGAAGTCGAAATATCGAAATAAAATGTTTAATCCACTTTCTGGTAAAAGCATTAAAAGTTAAAAATTAAATAATGCTTTGAAAGTTTTTCAAACTTTTTCTTGAAAATTATAAAAAAAAAATTCATTTTTTTATTATTATTCTAAAAATTCAGGTTACTTAGACTTTTTTTAATTTCTAAAAATTCATTTTTACTTAGAATTTTTACTTAGAAATTCCTTCTGAAAATTCTAAAAATTCATTTTTAACTTAGAAAATTTTTTCTGAAAAATTCAGTTTACTTGAAATCTTCAAAAAATTCAGTTTACCCCGTTTTTGCTGTGATCAAAGGGGGAGAAATATGTACAAGTTTAGGGGGAGTTAGGAATATTTAATAATTTCAAAATTCTTTTAGTATTGCAAATTTTTATTGCAATTTTTATGCTTAAACTGTTAGTTAGTAATTTCTTTAAATTACTATTTGTTTTATACCCTAACTTGAACTTGGATTGATGCACATCAAAAAGGGGGAGACTGTTGGACCCCATGGATGTTTTGATGTGATCAACCAAGTTGGTTAGGTCTTGTTTTGTATTTGATCCCTGTGTCTGAGTGTGCAGGATCTTAGGAGCGTAGGAAGTCGAGCGGAAGACGCAGCTAGCGAGAAGGACGGCACGGGAAGACAGCCGATGAGCTCGGTGCGTCCGAAGGACGAGAGAGCTACGGAAGAGTACACCAGTGGGCGAGAAGAACGTGCACGGCGTTCGATGGACGTTAAGCCGGGGAGGAAGGCTGCTCGAGGAGAAGGCCAAAAATTGGGTTCGGGTGAGCCCTATTTCGGTTGGCCGAATCACCCAAACTATCGGAGCATCGGAAGCCAACGCAATGGAGTTGGAAAAGAAGCACAAGCTGGAAAACCAGCTTGAAGGCACCTTCATGAAGCATGAAGGCGCCCTCAACATGAAGGTGCCTTAAAGCTTGATGAAGGCGCCTTCAACAAGTCAGTTTTGACTATTTACGCTGCGGATAAAATTTTATCCGTTGACCGAGCTGGAGGCACCTTGAACCTTGTTGGAGGCGCTTGGACCCTCGGGATAGACTTTCCAGGAGCTATATAAAGGCCCCTGGAGCTAGGAATTATTCATTCAACTCTGTATTAGATTTCCTAGCAACTGTTGAGCTTTCTAAGTGTGTAAAAGGCTTCTCCGCCTTCAGAGAAGGAGTTTTCTTACTGCGCTTTTCATCGCCTTGGATTAACAACCGTCTTGGTTGTAACCAAGTTAATTCCGGGTCTTCTTTATTTCTTTTTCCTTAATTGTTTTATTTTAGTGTTGCTATTTTTGAGTTGAAAGTTTGAGGAGGGTATAATTTTTATTTGCAGGCAATTCACCCCCTCTTCCCGACCTCCGCTGCACCTATATAATTGACATGTAGAGAATAACCAAAAAGAAACAGAAGAAAGATGATTACCACAAAGCGTACATAGTTATAATGCAAGGTATCCCAAAAGTATAAGTCACAAATAATAGTGCTAGAGGTCACTCATCCTCATCCACATCATCAGCTCGAAAATAATCAAACATCCTCTGTTGCTCCCTCTCTAAAGCATCAGTACGATCTGTCATCTCCTGACAAACGTCTGCAAGCTTTCCTTGGAGAGAGGTGTACTGGTCATTCATCTTAGTTTCTAAGGAGTCAAACCGACTAAAAATGTCATCTCAAAGACGACTAAAGAAATCACTAGTCGGTGAGGGAGGTGCATATGAACTGCTTTGAGCAAAGTCAAAATAAGGTGTCACGGCAAATCCTGGATCAGTAATCAATGGAACAGGTACTTCAACTGGAATCAGATCATCTTCAGCAATAACTTCCTTGGCAGCTGATGTGCGTAGATTATATACATTTTTATGCATGTTTGGACGCTCATCTACTTGTATTTCATTAGCATAATCTATGTTTATTGCACCCTATTTCATTATAATGTCATACTTCCATCATATTTTGTTCGGAGATCTACTCTTTGCTTGTTTTGATTGATAAGAGGTGATTTGGAGCAAAAACAAAATTTAAATGAAGTCTAGAGCATCCAGAGTGACACGGGCATACAAAAATAAGTTTTCTTCATGTTCTGGCTGTGTGGCACCCACACGGCCGTGCCAAGGCTGTGTGGGGGGCATGGCAAGGCCGTGTGAATGTCACACGACCATGTGAAGGCCGTGTAAGATTTCCAGCACCACAGACCAAAAGTAAAATAGCCATAACTTTATGCTCGGTTGGGGTTTTGGGCTGTTTATTATACCGATTTGTAGATAAATTCAAGGTCTACAACTTTGATGAAGACTTAAACCAGAGAAAACCCCATATTGATGGTGTAAAAGATGTTGAAATCAGACATATCCATGCAGAACCATGAAAAGGGGCATGCAAGGGCCATGCAAGGGGGTGTGAGCTCCACACGGCTGTGTGAGCCACATGGCCATGCAATGTTTCTAGAGGAGAAGAATGACATGGTCGTGTGAATCCACACGGTCGTGTAACCTTGACAAAGCTGGAGGCAGTGTAGGCCGTGTAGATCTACATGGCCGTGCAAGAGTACCAGAGCAGGAGGCAGTGCAGGCCGTGTCCCAGACATGGCCGTGCAGGAGTACCAGAATAGGAGGTAGTGTAGGCCGTGTAGATCTACACGGCCGTGCAAGGGGGCAGTGGTAGAGCATGCCACAGCCATGTGAGCATCACACGACCGTGTCACCCTGGCAGAGAGGGGACTAGGGAAGGCCGTGTGAGCTTCACACGGCCGTGTCTCGGGGCCGTGTGGCGCCCAAACCCCTCCTCTATATAAGGTCTTCTTCAAGATTTGAATGGGGATCTTCTCCCTTTTGGGGGAATCAAGATTTGGGGTATTCCTTCACCTTCTTGGAGGGATTTTCCGATGATTCAAGGGCAGATCTTCATCGTTTTGACTCAGGAAGCGAGGATTGGATCCGAAGACCATTCTTCATCGAAGATAAGCTTTTCTTCCCTTTCTTTCTTGGATTTGGGAATCAAGATGCTTGTAATCCTCTTGTTTTTGGGTTTCATTCCTTGTTCTATGGATTAGATCTCTTGTTCTAGGATGGAGGGAGTACTTGTAATGAAGATTTGATGTAAAACTCTTGTGGATTTACCAATTTCCTATTTCTATGATTTTGTCCTATTTGTATCTATTTTATCTTGTGTGGATTGTTGTGATATGGACTTAATTCTCATACTAAATTGAATGTTTGAATATCTTGTGCATCTTGTAGAGATTGTTTCTCATTCAATTTTTTGAGGGACGTTTGTGACAGGAACATGCTCGTAAAAGGATGTTTGAGGGATGATCTTGAAGGTGAAATAGGGTTATTCAAGGAGGTAGGATAGATTGTATACGTTCATATTTTATTTCTTGATGTGGTTGAGGAGAGATGAATTCTTATGTTGATTATCTGAGAGACGCACGTGATAGGCAAGCCCGTGTAAGGATAACTTAGGTTTCATTCATAATTGATCACATTTAGATATATTTCAGTCCTAGGCCGGTTGTCTATTGCAAGAGAGAACCGGCTATTGCAAGAGAGAACCGACAACCTTCTACAAATGACGGATAATTGAGCAATAAGATTTGGTAGATCATTTACATTGAAGAACATTACAAAGAAATCAAAACTCCTAGAACATCTTTTATCACAACCCTATTCCTTGTTTCTCTTCTTTTATTTCTATGTTTTGTTCTTCATAGTTACACTTAATTCTTGTAAATCAATTGTATGAAAAATAATCAAACATCCTCCGCTGCTCCCTCTCTAAAGCATTAGTATGGTCTGTCATCTCCTGACAAAAGTCTGCAAGCTTTCCTTGGAGAGAGGTGTATTGATCATTCATCTTAGTTTCTAAGGAGTCAAACCAACTAAAAATGTCATCTCGAAGATGACTAAAGAAATCACTAGTCGGTGGGGGAGGTGCATATGAACTGCTTTGAGCAAAGTCAAAATAAGGTGTCATGGCAAATCCTGGATTAGTAATCAACGAAACAGGCACTTCAACTGGAATCAGATCATCTTCAGCAACAACTTCCTTAGCAGCCAGTGGAACGTAATGTGGATGGGTCTGTTTATACACAAGACCCTCGACACTAGTCCTAATCCCAGCCAAAGACAACTGCCTAATTTCGACAAGATCAAAGTAAGACAACTCAATTAGTTCACCACGGTGAACTCCTATCCCTAAAGAAGCAATATACGCGGTGAGGATATGACACTGGATCATGTGGACTTTATTCGAGGTGCTATACCCCGAATAGTAGATAATAGATCGAAAAACCTAGTACCCTAAGTCAAAGTCAAGATGGTGTCGTAGTGCGTACATTAACAAAAGATGAACAGGACGTGGAACCCCTTGATCCCTAGACGACAAAGGATGAATACATGATACAACCTTTTATAAAGGGCATTGTTATTTGGACTCAGCGGTACAGTAGACATCTTCTTAGGACGTGCCCCCTCAATGAATTCAGCATACATAATATCTAGATTTAGATGGGCAAAAGGAGCAGGTAATGTGTCGGGAAGGGAAGAACTAAAAAAGATACGGTTAACTGAAGGTCGAATACGTAAAAACCTGAGAAACATATCAAGATTAAACAACATTTCTCGGGTTGCAACTCTAGTCCTATAGTGATGAGGGTCAAGTTCACACAGGTTGTGATAAAATTCAGAACAGGAAATTAGATTGTAAGCATGCCGACAAAAGACAATGCTATCAAGTTGAAAATGTTGAGTGATGTCTCTGGACTCTGGACAGTATGTTTGATAGAATTGAAGATCAAGACAACGAGTACCTATAACCTTAAATTTTTTATTTGGAAAGGATTGTCGTAATTCTTCAAAGGAAAATCTAGGGTCTTGGCTGGGATTTAAGGAGCTAGCCTCCCTTTGTGCAGTTGTACGACTCTTTTCACTAGAATTAAGGAAATAAAATAAATAACTTGTATACAAAAATGGAAATGAAGAAGTCGGAAGGTGTTTACCGAGGCATTATCAGGCTCCGAGAACGAGTAGATCCGACGAAAAACCTTCGAAAGCAAAGAATAAGGCAAAGAGGAGAGGAATGTGGGTTGAGGCTTAGGCTCTGCCCGAACACCGAATATATAGAGGATGATTGGTTGACCGAAATGGGGTTGGTTGACCGATCCCTTAAATTTGGATCTTTATGACCTGATTAGTCGGCGTTTGGTCGATCGAATAAAATGATCAGTCGACCGATATATTTACTCTTATAGAGATATAGGTTAGGTGTTCGGTCGACAGAACCGAAGTTCGATCAACTGAAAAATTGAAGATTTTAGCGATAATTTACTTTTTTGATCGACCGATAAACGGATTCAGTCGACCGATAAATTAAATGTGACCAATTTACAAATTATTTGTTCGGTCGACCGAACCGATCATTCCGTCGACAAAACCAAAAAATTTAACACTTAATTAAGTGTTTAAAATAATTTAAATTAAGTTTTTCTAAAATAATTTTAATTAAGTTTAAAATATTTTATTTTTTTAATAAGGTTTAAATAAGTTTTAAAATAAATTTTAATTAAGTTTAAAATATTTTTTTAAAAATAATTAAGTTAAAATTTTTTTTCTTTTAATTAAGTTTAAAATAAGTTTTAAAATAAATTTTTAATTAAATTTAAAATATTTTTTAAATAATTTTCAATTAAGTTTAAAATAAGTTTTAAAGTAATTTTTAATCAAGTTTTAAAATGTTTTTTAATTAAGCTTTAAAATGATTTTTAATTAAGTTTTTAAAAATGATTTTTAATTAAGTTTTTGAAATAATTTTTAATTAAAATTTTAAAATAATTAAGTTTTAAAATAATTTTTTATTTGGAAAATAATTAATTAAGTTTGAAATTAATTTAATTAAGTTTGAAATTAATTTAATTAAATTCAAAATTAATTTAATTAAGTTTGAAATTAATTAATTAATTAAATTTAGTTTTAAATTAAGTTTAATTTTAAATAATTTTAATTAAGTTTGTAATTAAGTTTATGATTTGAATTTGAAAAAGGTTATTGAACCCATGTTAGATTCAAACATAGCTTTGGGTTAATCAAACAGGCTTCCTAAGGATAAGTTTTTAGTTCAGTGGCGAGGCATATGACCTTCTTGTATATCAACGGTGGACCACTTACTGAATACTTTCCAAAATAGTCCTGCCCAAAAAACTTAATGTTAGGACCGATGATCGCAGCTAGAGAGGGGGGGTGTGAATAGCCGACCCCAAATCGTTCGTTTCTTTCTACAAATCAGGTTAGCGCAGCGGAAAATAAAACAATAGAAACGAAAATAAGGAAGAGCAAACCTCAACGCGATGATGTAACGAGGTTCGGAGATGAAACTCCTACTCCTCGGCGTGTCCGTAAGGTGGACGAAGCCTACCAATCCGTCGGTGGATGAGACCCCGGAAACCCGGCTAATAATCACTCCTTCTGGGTGGAGAAACCTCGCCACAATGTCTTGCAACAGCAAGATAAACAGGAGTACAAGAATACAGCAAGAAACTAAGTACAATACAAAAAATGTAATAACCCTAGCTTGCCTTCTTGTCGACTGGATGAAGCAGCAACTTCCAACCACAGCACCAACTGTCCAGTTGAAGTCCCAGCCGAGGGAAGCTCACGCGAAGCTTCAGCGAAGAAGAGCTCAACAAAGCTCAAGCAGAAATACTTCAGCAGTCAGTAGGAAGAAGAGGAAGAAGTAGTAATTCTGTAGTGCCTCTCGATCCTTTTATAACCTCTGATATCCTGAGCCAACCTGCGAACCTGCAAGGCAAAAAGGCCAGAACACAGAAGCCCGAAATAGCCTAGCCGTTGAGTCACAACGGCTAGGCCTGGACCAATCAGGCTCCACCCTGATCGGTCCCGAGCCTATCTGATCGGTTATGGGGACCGATCAGGCCCTAGGCTGATCAGTCCCCAGACCGATCAGCTGTTCCTTCTCGAGCCTGTTGTCTCCTTCTGACCGGCCTTCTGATCGGTCTGCAGACCGATTAGATAACACACAGAAGCTCACTGTGTGGTTACTGATTGGTTACCAGACCGATCACTCGTATCGCTGGATCGGTCTGCAGACCGATCCAGATGCTCAATGTTTCACTGGATCGATCCACTGATCGATCCAGAGTTTGGTTTTTGCCCAAACCAAGTCCCAAGTCTCCCAAACCAACATCCGGTCAATCTTGACCTGTTGGTACATCATGCTTAGCATCCGGTCACTCCCTTGACCTGCTAAGACTCCCCACCAAGTGTCCGGTCAATCCCTTTGACCCACTTGGACTTTTCTCTTCGTGCCAAGTATCCGATCACTCCCTTGACCTACTTGACCTTCTCAACACCAGATGTCCGATCACCCTTGATCCATTTAGATTTTCCCTTGCCCGGCTTCACTCACCAGGACTTTCACCTAGCTTCACTCACTAGGGTTTTCACCTGGCTTCACTCACCAGGATTTCCAATCTGCCCGGCTTCATTCACCAGGACTTTCCCACTGCCTGGCTTCACTCACCAGGACTTTCACCTAGCTTCACTCACTAGGGTTTTCACAATGCCTGGCTTCTCTCACCAGGACTTTCCCACTGTCTGGCTTCACTTACCAGGACTTTCACCTAGCTTCACTCACTAGGGTTTTCACAACTGCCTGGCTTCACTCACTAGGATTTTCACTTTCACCTAACTTCACTCACTAGGATTTTCACCTGGCTTCACTCACCAAGATTTCCTGACTGCCTGGCTTCACTCACCAGGACTTTCCGAACTGCCTGGCTTCACTCACCTGGACTTTTCGCTTTCACCTAGCTTCACTCACTATGATTTTCACCTGGCTTCACTCACCAGGATTTCCCGACTGCCTGGCTTCACTCACCAGGACTTTTCGAACTGCCTGGCTTCACTCACCTGGACTTTTCGAACTGCCTGGTTTCACTCACTAGGACTTTCCGAACTGCCTAACATCCCAGTTAGGACTTCCCAGTCAAGTATCCGGTCAACCTTGACCTACTTGACTCTTCTTCATCCAACCTGATCAGACCCTGATCAGTATCTCTCCGCATGGACAACTGCACCTACATTGTCCATGTCTACAAGTCTTTCTGTATTGTCAAACATCGAAACCATGACCAAGGTTTACGCTTAGTCAACTAGGTCAACCTTGACCTACTGGAAATTGCACCAACAATCTCTCCCTTTTTGATGTTTGACAATACCTTTAAGTTAGGCTAATCCAATAGCCTCAACTTTCTTCATGCCACTAGGTAATGAAACATAAGTTACAACCTTACATTCTCCTTCTAAGAAGGCAACCTCCTTCTTAGATAATGAAGGCCTAACTTAAACCCTTCATTCTCCCCCTATTGGCACACATCAACAAACTCTCTCCCTGAAGATTAAGTTATCGTTGTTCACAACTTCACTCGTTGTGATCAACAAACTCTCCCACTAACTCCAATGTTCTTCCTTGAACATTCTCTAGACATTCTCTCCCCCTTTTTGATACACATCAAAAGGAGTAAATCAAGGTCAAGAGTTTCTTCCTAATGAAAGTCCCATACCTTTCATTGAAACCCTTAATTTCCCCCTTGATACTAAATTCAACAATCAACTTAGTGATAATCCCATATCACTCATCCTCAAAAATTTCGACGAGTAAAAACTCCCCTAAAAGTCAACTCCTCCTTGACTAATAGGTAAAACTCCCCCTAAAGGTCAACTCCCCCTTGACCATTGCACCAACAATGTCTTGGAGAGTTTCAAACCTTTAGAACTCTAAAACAACACTTCCATAGCTGCAATTTCAGACAAACAGGCGAAATTCAGCAGGTTGGCACGCCCTGATCGGTCACCAGACTGATCAGGCTCCCTCTGGATCGGTCACAGTGACCGATCCAGGCTCCCCTGGACCGATCAGAAACCCTTCTGATCGGTCCACAAACCTGATAAAGGTCTATAAGTTCTGATTTCTCTCCACGAAATTCAGAAACCTCTAGAAAATTACAGAAAATTTCAAAAATTGTGAAATTTTGAGGATACATTTCTCATAACATATACTATCATGGAAAAATAGTTTTCTATGAAAATAACTTCCATTTTTCAATCTTCATACAAAGTTCACAAGTCTTTGAAATAGCTCAAAGTTAACTCATCTTTGTATCACCTTGTTCAATGATGAATGCTATCACTAGAAAAGCTTCATCAAGGTTTTTCAAATCAATTTTGAAATGATTTTAAACCCTTTAATTTAGGACCACAATCTTTGGGCTAAATGTACATGACTTGTACATAATCTTTCCCTATGATCCCCAATTTTGAATTAGGCTCATCTAGGTACAAGAACTATGCACCTTGTTCCTAACTCATCATCCTAATATCTCACACACATCTAAGGTGTATCAAACACATCCAAGTCAATTTTGATGTGAGATATGGGTTTAGGTTATCTTAGGCTAAGTTCTCATGCATTTTCTAAACAACAATTTGATCTCCATATCAAATTGTGTTTTTGTCCTTAAATCAAATTAATTGATTATAAATGCAAAAGATGATGACATGGCATAAAATAGTATCATAAATGAAAACATGTGCCAATGTCATGATGTCAAGGTATAAAGTGTGAAACTTAACTAGAGCATGACATTTAACTAACCTAAGCATTATCATGACATTTCAAATGATAATAAATTAAATATGATGTCATGACATGGCATATGACAAACAATATATGGCAAATAGCACATAAAGGTATAGAAAATACCTAATTCTAGCCTTAGTTGCCATTTTTGATAAGTTTGATCATTTTGCCATAGGTTCTATATTCCTAAGTGTAATAGACCTAGCATCTTATACCAAAGATTTTTAGATCACTATGTGCCAATTAGATTGACTCTAGAAAACTCCTCAAATTTGATTGGCACATTCTAATCACCTTAGGAATAATTCTTAATTTCATTTTCAAGGCTTGATTATACCTTGAAAAATCCTAAAGTGCCACCTTTTGCCATGATTAGGTTAACTGCCTATTCAAGTAAGGTTGGCACACCCTAACTAATCTAGCGTGATGAAATCACGCTCCTAGGAACCCAATACCTATTTGAGCTCATTGGGTTCACTATATATTCACTAGGGATGACTTCCCTAGCAACTCTCCTAATGACCCTCCTAGGCTTTGAAGCCTTGGTCATTTGGGACTCATCAAGATCAACTCTAGGGGTGACTCCCCTTGTGACCTTGGTGATGGTCTTCCTAGTCCTAGGTTTTGTTCCATAATTGAATGGAACATCATGGTAAGTGGGCTTGACCACTTGGGACTTAGGTTTGTGACCCAAACCTTTCATGTCCTTGGGCTTTGGTTTTTGCCCCTTAGACCCTATATTTGACTTTTCCAAATTTTTAAGGGTCTTTTCTAACATGTCAAGTCTTGACCTCAAGACTTGATTTTCCTTCTTTAATACCTCAAGACTTGATTTGTCATTTTTCTTTGAGGCATTCCTAGGCATGTGTCTAGTTGATTTGGGATTCCTACCTAGGTTTTCCTTAGCCTTAGATGGGTTAATTCTAGGGTTGGCTTTCCCAGTGTTATCCTTATCTAGGCTCACATGTTTGGCACCTAAGCATGTGTATCGATTTCTATAATTATCATGCTTATCATTATTGTCAATTGCAATCAAACTACTAGCATGCATCTTACTAGTATTGCAATAATGTGCCTTAGAGATTACCTTATGGTTTGCCTTAGCTCCCCCTATCGATGTGCTCGGTCTCTTGTCCTTGTGAGATTGCCTCCCCCTCGGACATTGGCTCCGATAATGTCCCCTTCGCTTGCATTGGAAGCACACCACGTGCTCCTTGCCCTTGCATGTTGGGACTCCGGCTTCCTTGACCTTTGGCGCCGGTGGAGTCTTTCTAACCCTCTTTGGACATTTACTCTTGTAATGTCCAAATTCCCTACACTCAAAGCACATTATGTGTAATTTGCTAGAAACTAAATGGCTTGAGTTACCTAGAGTTGAGGATGGATGAACGCTCTCTCCTTCATCCCTTCCGGAGGTAGAAGCTTCTTCTTCTTGCTCCGAACTTGAAGAAGAACTCTCCTCCTCTTCTTCTTTAGATGTTGAGTGGCCCTCAACTTCTAAATCCATCCCTCCATGAAGTGAACTCCTTGGCTCACTTGACTCCTCTTCATGGCTTGAAGTGGAGTTCCCCTCATGAAACCTAGCCAAGTTGTTCCACAACTCCTTGGCATTGTTGTATCCACCTATCTTACATAGAATGTCATTAGGTAATGAGAATTCAAATACTTTCATTACCTCATCGTTGATTGTGGAATGGTGGATTTGTTCCCTTGTCCACTTCTTCTTCTCGAGTGGTTTTCCTTCCTTATCCATTGGAGGCTTGAAACCTAATTGAACACAACTCCAATTTTCAAGGTTAGTCATAAGAAAATACCTCATTCTTACCTTCCAATACGCGAAGTCGTTGTGGTCATAGAAAGGTGGAATGGTGATGTCTTCTCCGAGTTGATCCATCTCTAGCTTGTGCTCCCTCGGGTGTTAATCCGGCGAAGAGCGACCTCGCTCTGATACCACTTGTTAGGACCGATGATCGCGGCTAGAGAGGGGGGGGTGTGAATAGCCGACCCCAAATCGTTCGTTTCTTTCTACAAATCAGGTTAGCGCAGCAGAAAATGAAACAATAGAAATGAAAATAAGGAAGAGCAAACCTCAACGCGATGATGTAACGAGGTTCGGAGATGAAACTCCTACTCCTCGGCGTGTCCGTAAGGTGGACGAAGCCTACCAATCCGTCGGTGGATGAGACCCCGGAAACCCGGCTAATAATCACTCCTTCTGGGTGGAGAAACCTCGCCACAATGTCTTGCAACAGCAAGATAAACAGGAGTACAAGAATACAGCAAGAAACTAAGTACAATACAAAAAATGTAATAACCCTAGCTTGCCTTCTTGTCGACTGGATGAAGCAGCAACTTCACGGGAATCCAACCACAGCACCAACTGTCCAGTTGAAGTCCCAGCCGAGGGAAGCTCACGCGAAGCTTCAGCGAAGAAGAGCTCAACAAAGCTCAAGCAGAAATACTTCAGCAGTCAGTAGGAAGAAGAGGAAGAAGAAGTAATTCTGTAGTGCCTCTCGATCCTTTTATAACCTCTGATATCCTGAGCCAACCTGCGAACCTGCAAGGCAAAAAGGCCAGAACACAGAAGCCCGAAATAGCCTAGCCGTTGAGTCACAATGGCTAGGCCTGGACCGATCAGGCTCCACCCTGATCGGTCCTGAGCCTATCTGATCGGACATGGGGACTGATCAGGCCCTAGGCTGATCGGTCCCCAGACCGAGTAGCTGTTCCTTCTCGAGCCTGTTGTCTCCTTCTGATCGGCCTTCTGATCGGTCTCCAGACCGATCAGATAACACACAGAAGCTCACTGTGTGGTTACTGATTGGTCACCAGACCGATCACTCGTATCGCTGGATCGGTCTGCAGACCGATCCAGATGCCCAGTGTATCACTGGATCGATCCACTGATCGATCCAGAGCTTGGTTTTTGCCCAAACCAAGTCCCAAGTCTCCCAAACCAACATCCGGTCAACCTTGACCTGTTGGTGCATCATGCTTAGCATCCGGTCACTCCCTTGACCTGCTAAGACTCCCCACCAAGTGTCCGGTCAATCCCTTTGACCCACTTGGACTTTTCTCTTCGTGCCAAGTATCCGATCACTCCCTTGACCTACTTGACCTTCTCAACACCAGATGTCCGATCACCCTTGATCCATCTGGATTTTCCCTTGCTCGGCTTCACTCACCAGGACTTTCACCTAGCTTCACTCACTAGGGTTTTCACCTGGCTTCACTCACGGGATTTCCAATCGCGGCTTCATTCACGGGACTTTTCAACGCTGGCTTCACTCACCGGACTTTCCCACTCGGCTTCACTCACGGGACTTTCACCTAACTTCACTCACTAGGGTTTTCTAGCTGCCACTTCTCTCACCGGACTTTCCCTTCGGCTTCACTTACAGGACTTTCACCTAGCTTCACTCACTAGGGTTTTCTCCTGGTTTCACTCACCGGACTTTCCCCGCCTGGCTTCACTCACCGGGACTTTCACTTTCACCTAGCTTCACTCACTAGGATTTTCACCGCCTACTTCATTCACCAGGACTTTCACTCTGCCTGACTTTCCAGTTGGACTTCACTCTCCAGGACTTTTCGCTTTCACCTAGCTTCCTCACTAGGATTTTCACACTTCACTCACCAGGATTTCCATTGCCTGGCTTCACTCACCGGACTTTCACCTGGCTTCACTCACCAGGACTTTTTGAACTGCCTGGTTTCACTCACCAGGACTTTCCGAACTGCCTAACATCCCAGTTAGGACTTCCCAGTCAAGTATCCGGTCAACCTTGACCTACTTGACTCTTCTTCATCCAACCTGATCAGACCCTGATCAGTATCTCTCTGCATGGACAACTGCACCTGCATTGTCCATGTCTACATGTCTTTCTGTATTGTCAAACATCGAAACCATGACCAAGGTTTACGCTTGGTCAACCAGGTCAACCTTGACCTACTGGAAATTGCACCAACACTTAATACTAAGCTTTGGTCTAATTAGCCCATGTTTGACTGGGGTAGCTTCGGTCAGATCTGCTAAATCTAATGCACCAGGTAGAATACACAAGATTCAATCTAGACATGCCTTCGACAAAGCTTCCTTGACGTACTATCATCCCAATCCATTCCGATGCTATGTTGTAGGATTTGGTAAATCTTTTTAACTAACCGTTCTAAGCAGAGAGTAAACCTAATCCTAAGTGTGTAAGATTAATTAATCATGTTGGTTGAACTATTTTTGTAATTGCTCCCCCTGAGTCATAACTTTGATATGGTCTATCTAAGTAATGAATCTGACTTTTAGGGATCAAGTAGAGATTTGGTTTAATTTGATTGGTTAAATATTTTATTTGGACCCATGCTTAGACTTGACTTTTAATATTTTGACTAAGGACATATTTGGTTTATTTGTTTGAGTTGGTTTATAACTAAGTTTCGATTTGTTGTACATGGCTTGTTGAAATCCAAGTACCATATTTAGACACTTGGATCCCAGTTCGAACTTTTCCAACGTTTTCTTGAGTCACTCGACTTGACCTTTCAAGTTGAAATTTTCTTCCTCAAGTTTTGCAACTTGAGTTGAAGTTCCGACTTGAACTTGATTAGTCGAGTCACTCAAGTTAACTTGCTTCTTAAGGTGGTCTATTTCCTTAAGTAGCAAGTTATTTTCTTTTTCAAATTTTGATAATTTTCTAAATAAACATTTAACTACTTTAAATAAATTTAACTTTGAATAAATCGTTACCATATTTGGACCTTCGGAAACGGATGCGGATCCGTGGCATCTCTCGGACTCGATGTCGACCTCGGAATCGCTGTAGTTTTCGAACTCATACTCTTCCTCAGAATCAGATTCTTCGTTTCTTGCCATAAAGGCAAGATGACTGGAATCCTTCGGTTCTTCCGCATCAGATTCCTCGGAGGATGACTCACCCATGTCGCATGGAGGGCTTTCTTTCTTCTTGTCGACTTGGGCCTTTCTCCTTCCGATTTGGGCATTCATTTTTGAAATGCCCCTTCTTGTTGCATCCATAACAAATCATTTCTGATTTGTTTTGCATTTGGTTGAGTGGTATCTTCTTGGCACTTCTTCTGAATTTCTTCTTCGTCAGCAATCTCTGGACGATGTTGGCTAGTTCTTCTTCATTTGTTGAGTCAGAGTCTGACTCACTTTCTGACTCGATCTTTGTTCTTGATTTGGTTTCCTTGCTTGGACCTACATACAAAGTGACTCCTTTCTCGACATGACTCACGTTAGATTGTTTATGTAATTCCAATTCACAAAATAACTCATCTAACTTAAGAATTGAAAGATCCTTAGAAACTTTGTAAGCATCTACAATTGATGCCCACAAAGCATTCCGTGGAAAAGCATTTAGTGCGTACCTTATTGTTTCGTGGTTCTCCAGGTTGTGTCCGATCAGATGGAGGCCGTTGAGAATGTCCTTTAGTCGAGCATGTAGTTGCGAAGCCGTCTCTCCGTGGAGCATTTTAATATTGAATAAATTGTTTAAAAGTAAGTCCCTTTTATTTACCTTAGACTCGTTAGTCCCTTCGTGTAGTTTTACTAGGCAATCCCATAGTTCTTTAGCATTGTCGTAGGGGCCGACTCGGTTCAACTCCTCCATTGTGAGCCCGCATTGAATGGTGTTGATCGCTTTGTAGTTTAGTTGCGCCTTCTTGATCATTGGGGGAGTCTAGTCTTCTGGTTCTAGAGGTATTCCATCTTTTGTTGGAGGTGTGTAGCCTTTTAGTATTGTAAACCATAGTTCGATATCAGACTTAAGGTAGCACTCCATCCTATTCTTCCAATAGCTGAAGTTCTCCCCTCTGAAAAGAGGAGGCCGGACGGTGCTGTATCCTTCTTGGTAGGAGTTTGACATCCTTGAATAGAAGAAAATAACAAACAAATTTCCAAGACTTTCGTCTTGGGATTAGTAGTGCTGAAAAAATAGAAATAAGAAAAAAGAAAGAATATTCTAAAAGAAAAGAAAAGAAAAGAAAAGAAATAAGTGAAAAGCAAAAGTTTTGAAAGTGCTTTGAAAAATAGTTAAGTAATTTTAGAGCTATGAGGCTGTAATACCAATTGTTAGATCGAATGAGTGAGATAGAGGGTGAGGGGTGAATATCACGCTTTTAAAACTTTTCTTTTACTCGTTAAAAATAAAATCGTGTAGCGAAAAATAAAGAATAGTTCGGTTACTTGGTTCAAAACGTAGGTCGACTTCTACTCCAAGGGTCGCGATCCTTGATCACACCGATGGGCAATCCACTAATACTCTTCTTTCCGAAAACCTTGGAAAGAAGCAGTACGTACAATATGCAAGATAGTAACACCCTACTATCTTGTAAGATTTTAAGTACAATGCAAGCTTTTCTAAAATAAAATATACCGACAATTATTTATGACGAAGCTTGGTTGACACTTCTGGATGGAGCAACTTGCAAATCGTAGAGCAGTAGTAGAAGCTTACACAGAGTTGATTTTTGAAGCAGAACAGAGTTGCACTCAGCCTCGGACCTTGAGCTCTCTTTTATAAGAATCGTTGATGTTCGGTCGATCGATCCTGGGTTCGGTCGACCGAACCAGCTCCCTTCCTTCCTGGCTGAGATCCAATGTCAATTTCAATCTTCGACAATTAATGACCATTAAGGGTTCGATCGACCGATCCCTCTGTTCGATCAACCGAACGAGCTCCTTCCCTGTTTGTCGAGATTTGCCGAGATTTGTATTTACTGTGCCTTTAATGTTCGATCGTTCGGTCGAACGATCCTCTAGTTTGGTCGAGCGATCAGTGTAATTTCCTTCTATTTTTGATCGTTGCTGATTGAATTGATCTGCACTGAGTCAACCTAGTTCGGTCAACCGATCCCTATGTTTAGTCGACCGATCAGGTTATAACCGATAAAACAGTATTAGACAAAGTATTCCTACAACACAAAGGTTAGCACAATAATATATAATGCATGAGTAATATTAGATAGTAGAACTGTCTTGATCTCAACTTGGAAACCTTCCCGATTTCTTCAGTTGGATCAGCGACCTTCGGTTGTTCCCTTCAGGAACTCGACCTCTCTGTCGCTCCTCCAGTAGTTTACCTCAATCTACCTGCCAAATATTGATTTTTCAGACCTTGTTTGGACTTTTCACTTAGCCTTGATCGGCTCACCAGGACTTTTTTTCGATTTTCAGTCCTCCAGACCTCTCGATCACACTACCAAGCATTAGGTCCTCTCGACCCACTTGAACTTTCACCTGGGTTCCACAATCTGCTAAGACTTCTCCTGCCTAGCCTCCAACTAGGTCTTTCCCGATTGAGAAAACAACCTGCACACTTAGTGAACTTGTTAGATCACAACAAGACTTAACTTGAACCTTTGACAACATCAAAACTCAGGTTTGATTCTGGTGTAACTTGCACCAACAGAGTGTTCTCTCACAGTCAGTAGCTGAGGTGCTAGATAGCTACCTCATCCTGTCCGCCCACGGGTCCATCAGTGGTAGAGCGTTCTCATGCGGACAGTGACTATTTACATACCTTGACTGTCCACGAAACCATTCGTGGTAACATATTGCTGAGACAATCAGGATTTGTTATTTGGTTATTATCCATTTATTTATGCAGGGTTTGGATGTACTGTAGGTACTCCCGAATTAATTGTTACACTTGGTTGAGCAGGTTAGTGGAGGTTATATTATGAGGTATGTTTTTCTTAGTAGATGATTATATGAGTACTCCTCCTTTTATCGTAAGTATTTCTTCTGAGACTGCATTATTTTGATCTCCTTATATTATTATCATGCACTATCTTCTGGTACTCGCCGAGTATTTGTACTCACTACCCTTGTTTTCTCTTTGTTTCCAGGTTAGTAGGTAGAGGATATGTCATGTCACTCGGAGGTCCTGGCCGCCAATCCTACATCACACTCGAGATCGTGTTGGTCCACGTTATTTCTATTATTATTTTCGTTTAGGTTTTCAGACTTGGTTGTGTAGTAATTTACTTAATTGTAGTTTCCTCTTTGTGATGTGTTTTTATTTGATTATGTACCTGTTGTGTTAAGTCGGACTGGCTCGTAGTAAGTTGTGTTGATTTTATATTTGCCTATCTAACTGTGTGGTTATGTTCTTTTTATTTCCAATCATGTAGGCTGAGTGTATAACTGCGTGGTTGTATTGATATCTAGTCGTGTGGGCTGTTGATTATTACTTGTGCAGCCTAGTGACCTTGTATACATGATTCATTTGTCACTGATATAGGGGAGGTGCTATCCGATTTTCGTCGGACAACCTTACCCTCGGGGCATGATAATTTATTAGTATCAGAGCCTATTTTGCGATGCATATTTTATGTTCAAATTTTGCGATTTATATCTCAATGTGTTTTTTCGAGTTTTGGGACCAGGTAGCAGTAGGACATCTCCGAGCTATAGGAGTGATGGTATGTCTTTTGCATGCTGTAGATGTTAATATACCTATTTATTAGTCACTCTCTGATTAGCCTTAGTATGATGACATTTATTGAGTTAGCTCATTTCACAATCATGGTTGAGGTCAACCATGGAAGCGATTAGTTGATACTTTGGGACCCGAACCTAATGTAGAGAAAATAGATTCTTCTATAACACCAACTAATACCAAGTTTGAAGGTAGGAGTCTGTTAATATTTTTCTGGAGATCAGAGATTATAGTCTTAGGAGATACCCCCAACCATACCAACTGTGGCTACTACCAGCCGGGTGAAGGATACAGTTATGTACTCTTGTTGGTTCGGTTAGTAGATGGCCAATTTGTTGGATCATGAAACGTCGATAGAGGGGGGGGGGTGAATATCGATTCGTAAAACAACGAGTATAAACGCAGCGGAATAAGAAAATTGAACACAGTGGATTTACTTCGTTCGGAGCCTGTGACGACTCCTACTCGAAGGCCCGTACTCCGTGAGTACTTTCGTTGGGCAATTCACTAGCAATTCGAAATATAGATTACAAGTTAAGTATAATATTGCTAATATGGAAAAATTACCGACAATAAAAGACTTCGAACAGAAAGGAAAAGCTTGTCGGAGATCGCAGCGCAGCAGGAGCACAAGGAAGCAGATTCTTCGTTCTGAGAGTTGTGTTCTTGAAGCTTGCTCACCCTCTCCTTTTATAGCCCTTTGGAGGGGTCTCCAGAGCTTATCAAATCCCAAAAATTCGGATCAGATGAGGAGAGTTCGAATCTGGCTGATCCGAGTCGTCTCCAACTACTTGTTTGACACAGTCATCTTCCGAAGGTCATAACTTTTGACTCCAAACTCAGAATCAAGCTCTGTCAGTTGCTACACGTGAAGAATTTGAAGCTCTACATTTGTATCTACAAAATAGAGTTATAAAAATATATGTATAGATATTTTATATAGATTTATGAATTAGGTCTTGTCTTCCCGAGACCAGAACCTAGTCAGGGTCTCAATTTAGGGATCCAAAATGGACCTAAACTGGACCGACGCCTACTGTCTCTTAACTGGGATGCATCATTACAGTCACTCTCCTCCAGTGACTTACCTTTACTTACCTGCCAGACGTTCGGTCAACCCTTCGACCCGTCTGGACTTTGTGCCAGCTATCTAGTCAGCCCGTCGACCTGTAACAACCCACCCTTCTTACTTCTACTCTCTAAGGGCGAATGTTACCTAACTACAACTCTGATTCTAGTGTCACTGATGCTATTATTAGAGTCAGTTAGATTTGTCACGGTTCAGAGGAATTCCTACCGAAAAATTTCGGCAGAGTCTCCCCTGTACCGGTGACCAAATCTATGATACACAAGATATATACGCAACCACATGCGACTGGATCACATTTTATTCACAACCACGCAGTAATAAATTCATATTATAACCAAAAGACTAGTCTAACAACAAGAACTAAACACAATCTCCCAGAATGGAACATAATAAGCTACAATCCGAATCAAACTCAATCACAATCTCATAATTTTCATAACAGTAATTAAAGAAAGGAATTAGAGCATAAACTCTAAATAACTAAGTCCTGCAGGTTTGCTAGAACCCTCTGGATCTCTCCATAGTCCAGTCACCACACACATTTATCATCACCACCACCCTGTCGCCTCCGTTCATATCTTAGCTTTTCCTTTATCTGCAATAGGAGGAAAGAAAACAAAACTATAAGCGAAAACGCTTAGTAAGTACTAATCTATCTCACAAAACTCGAAGTGCATAAAAAGTAATGCAATAATACTGAAACTGAGATGCTAAAGCAAATCTGTATGTGCTCATGGTATACAGAAAATGAAACTGAATACTAAACATGCTCACTATCTAACAGGATAATAAGAAATTAACACTGTAAGCTTAGAATTAAAGAAACTAACTTTTTATTTATTCTAAGCATAAAACTTGTTTCAATTTCTTATATCCTTGTAATAGAAATTAATCTTTTAATTTCTATCTTTTACTTTCTTCTTCTTTCTTCTTACTTTTCTTATACTAGAAATTAATCTTTTAATTTCTCTTTCACTTTCTTCTTCTTGTTCTTCTTTTCTTTTCTTTTCTTCTTTGGGCCCAGGCTTAGTACCATCTTTGTTTTACGCGCTCTCTAATAGTGACTGAGGTAGCGAGCCTCTAGTCCTATGAGGTAAAGACCTTGGTCTTACAAGGGCCAAGACCTTGGAATTGGTCACCTGGATTTGTTTAACGACAACCTTGGAAGTCGGGTACTAGCCTCTTACTTTAGTTTACTTGTTATTTCTTTTTAACTAGACCTTGGTCTTTTTCTTTTTACTCAGTTTTCTCATAATCCTTTATTAGAGTTTATTGGAATCCTTTAGATATACCTAACAAGTGTAGGATTACAATTAACTAAGCATGCTATATAAAAACAATACAAGGGAAACAATTCTAAACTCTCTCTAAGCATGTTATAAAACAAAGCAACAGAAAAGCAAATTTGAACTTTCTAAACATGCTGTAAAACAAAGGAAAAGAAAGCACATCTGAACTTACTAATCATGCTCTAAAATAGAGCAAAAGAGAGCTAGTTTGGACTTTTAAAACATGCTGTGATAAGAGCAAAGAAAGCTAATCTAATCTTACTAATCATGCTGTAAAATAGAGCAAAAGAAAGCTAATTCAAACTTGCTAATCATGCTATAAAATAGAGCAAAAGAAAGCTAACTAATCTTACTAATCATGCTACAAAATGGAGCAAAAGGAAGTGACTTTAAGCTTTCTATATATGGTGTAAAGTAGGACAAAATAAACTAACTCTGAACTGTTATAACAAGGTTATTCTTGCCCTTAAAACAGTAACAAATAATCTATCCAAACTTACTAGTATACTAAGTTGTGATGCTCATTTAGTGGCAAGGGAAACTCAATCAGCATACTACTACATGCTATAATCCTTAACATAATTGGAAATAAGCACCGTTCATGGAAACCGAGATATAAGAAGGGATACTACTGTTATCAAACATCTACGCATGATATACTAAAGCATGTATCACTAAAATCTACTCATGTTGAATTATTTCCAATTAAGCAAAGTATAAGGAAAGGTTGCTTCTAATGACAGCAAGGATGTATTCTGCAATTACTAACATAACAATAAAACTGCTCGGGTTTATAAAATAAACAAGCAACCAAATTTGCACTGCTATTAGATGTAACGACCTCCCTTCTTACTACTACTACTCTCTAAGGATGACCATTACTTAACTACTAACTCTACTTAACCGGTATGATTAAAAATCACATGGAAACCCTACCGAAAATTTTTGACAAAATCTCCCCTGTACCGGTGACCATATTGAACAATACATGCAATATATACTCAGCCACAAGCGGCTGGAACACATATCAATCAACCACGCAGTTAAATAAGTATCAAACACACAAATATCTACTTACTAAACTGAACTCATCCTACATGCAATCTAAACAGAATAATCTCAAATGACATGAACTTAAAATACAACTCAAATGTTTACAATAACTAAAATGCGGAAACTAAAATTTAAACTTCTTTCCTAGTCCCAAGGCTTCCATAGTCCTGGCATCACACATCCTTCGAACACCTCCTTGTCGCCTTCCTTTCTATATCTTTTCCTTTCCTGTATCTGCAGTAAGAGGAAGTGCAATCTATAAGCAAAATTTGCTTAGTAAGCGCTATCTAACTCACAAAATCACGAATGTGCATGTATACGAAAAGAATTAGAAACTGTTGGATCGAGACGCGCTAGAGGGGGGGTGAATAGCGCTCGTGGCTATAATCGTTCGATTATCGGAATCGTAAAACGTAAGAGTTAATGCAGCGGAATAAAATGACACAGAGAGACAAGGGATTTTTACTTCGTTCGGAGCCTGTGACGACTCCTACTCGAAGGCCCGCGATCCTTGATCGCTTTCCGTGGGCAACAACTATAAGCTCGACAAGAGTACAAGTATTACAGTTAAGTATTAAAAAGAATACAGTTATACCGACGACAATATCGTAATCTGAAGATTCAGAGCTCCGGGTCGTCGATGTCTATAGCACTTTGGAATCGTCTCGTGAGCAGCTTGTAGCAGTAAGATCACTTGAAAGTTATTTTGAAGCTGCTGGTCGAGACCCCTTATAAAGGGGTTCAAGGCCTTATCTTGTTCACCAGGCGCCTTGAGCAAAATCACCGCGTGGATCAGACGGACCTGGTCGAACTCTATCGGTTCAAGCGCCTTGACCTATCCAAGGCGCCTTCACCTCCGGTCAAGCGCCTTGAACTCCATTCAAGGCGCCTCGATCTTCTGGCCTTTTCTGCAGGCGCCTCAAGCTCCATGGGCGCCTCGGACTATTCATCCGAGTTGTAACTTGCCCCTTTGTTCTGCAAAATGTGTTAGTCCCAAACACATACCTGCAAAACAAAGTTAGCACAGAAACATAATGAATGATAATAATAAAAGTTTTGTGACATTGAGCGTAAGTCGACTTCGGTTTCCTCACAAACCCTAGGTCGACCAGCCTCTTGTTCCTCTACGGGGCAGCGTCCTCACCTACTCCACTCGGAGATTTACATTGCCGATCGATCCTCCGGATCGTTGGACTTTTCTCGGCTCGATGCTTCCGGACTTTCTGCTGAACATCTGCTTCACCGGCCAGTTCAGACTTTCACCTGGTTCGCGACACCAGGACTTTCCACCTAGGGTTACCACCCCCTAGGACTTTTGCCTGAAGCCATCGACCTGCCAAGGCTTTCCGCATAGGGTTACCACCCCCTATGACCTAGGGTTACCACCCCCTAGGGTTTTACCTTGCCTAACCGCAGTTAGGACTTTCCTGAAACACTCAGCAAAAGCTGTCAGATAACAAAGCACCTTAACTTTGAATCCTTTGCCATTATCAAAACTTAGGTTCGATCGTCGGATGCTTCCCGCACCAACAGAAACCATATGCTCTAAAAAGAAATAAAGCATAAACATAACTGCTCATGTCAAACTAATAGCAAAGAAAAGCTAAGGAATCTACTCATGTAATTCTAATAGCTAATCATGCTGCTCATCTAATAGGTAAACATGAAAAACTACTCATCTACTAGATAAACATGATAGAATAAAGAACTAAACTTACTGATTTTTAGAACTATATGAAACTTATTTCATTTGTTCTGAACTTATCCTTTTATACTTTGATACTTATGTGAAACTCATTTTGTTTGCTCAAAAGCTTATACTTATAATACTTCAAAATAATAATCAACTTCTTCTTGGGCCCGGCAACTGTACTTGCTATGCGCGCATCCCTAACTAGACCCGAGATAGCTGGTCCCGAATCTAGTAGGGTTTACTAGGTTATCTAAACCTAGGGACCGACTATGGGAGCCCAGCCCAAGGACTACTGAGAGTCCTGCATACTAGGTTATCTAAACCTAGGGACCGACTATGGGAGCCCAGCCCAAGGACTACTGAGAGTCCAGTACAGTGCCACTGATAAAAGTAAAATACTTGTTATCTTTTAATACTTCTAATATATAATGCCTTGGCATTTTAATAAGCACCTTGTGTGCCAAAATCCCTAAAGTCTTGACTTTGGGATCTACTTAAGGCCTTGGCCTTTTTCTTTCTTTTCTTTATCTTTCTTATACTTGCTAACACTTCTAATAAAAGAATGTCTCATATAAAACTGAGATATCAAAAACTGCATGCTTATAAATAAAACCGTTAATGCATATTAAGGTAACAAGAAACTTAATTCTGAATGCTTGAAATAAATAACATATATGTATAGCTGCTCATGTTATTCTAATAGCAAGGAATCTAGAAAATCTGCTCATGTTATTCTAATAATAAAGAAACTACATATGCTTAACTAATAACAAATAGGAAAGTCCAACAACATGCTAGATCATAAGACTAAAGAATCTAACCCACATGCCTTATCTATGTCAAGTTAAACTTGCTGTAATACTTTAACATAAAGACCTATACACAAAACTTATTCACAGCTTATGTTTTTATAGAGTAAAGGAAGCCTTTAAGCATGCTTTACCACCGACACTTCAATAAATCTACAAAAACTTTAGGCAACCCTGTACTGGTCAGCAGCTCCAAAGAGGACTACTCTGAGCTTCAAATGAAGCTCTTCATACTAATATAGAGACTTCTCTAAACAATAACATAGTTGGAAACATACACAGCTTTTATTGTGACTAGAACATGATAGCATAGTAAGCACAAATATGAACCTTACCAGCCACATTAATCTAAATTAATACAAGGCTACATAAACTAAACAAAATATGCAAATCTAACAAAGGAACCATCTAATCACATGCTTAAACTAGACTATTTACTTCCTTTCTTTGTGATTCACGGTAGCAAACAAGCAAGAATCCAGCACAACCTTAAAACTGAATTATGCATCATTAATTGCAACTCAAGATGTAGGTACAACTATATTCAACGCATTACAAACTGAACTACAAAGCTTGGAGGTAAAACGCCCACATGCTTGAACTTACCATTCATGTTCTTCCCTAAACCTCACGGCAGCAAATTTTCACAGATCACAACTGAAATCCAAATATGCTACATATGGCCAATCCAAACTGAAGCCTACTGAAGCTAAAAAAAACTATACGAAACTCATACAAATCTTGTATACTACAACAGAAATACATAGAAGAAGGCAAATCCCGAAGCTACACTCAAGCCTCCAGCAACCCAATTCTACATAGCATGATCCGAAGCCCAAAAGAAAGCCATATCTAACTACTACAATATCAATACAGCATATTCCGAAATCTGAAGAACTCAAATCGTGTACCTACCCTTTACAATCCATTCTCTATAACAAAATTCGGAAACAAAACGAAACCAAACTCCTGGAAATCGAAATTTCTCACGGCACATTCACAAACAAGAGATACTCTAAATCAAAGGCTTGAAACTATCTTACCGTAGGTGAGGAGTGACTTACCGTGCGTTCTTGGGCTCACTACCGAAAGAGAAAGCCTTCTAGGGTTCGGACAGCTTGAGATTTCTGGCCTCCTCTTGTGCTCGCCGACCCTCCTCGACGAGAGGATCACCACTGCGTGAAGAGCCCCTCGGAGAAACCCTCGCTGGCCGCCGAAGGAACCCTAGCTTCTAGCCGCGTCTTCGCCCGAGAGGAGAATCGCCGACGCTCGCGTGAGGTGAGGAAAGGAGAGAAAGGTTCGGGTTCCCCAAATACCTAAGTTCTCTTTTTCTTATAACTAGGGTTTCAAATTATAACTCAAATATTATTCGGTTCGAGTTTTTCTAAGAAATATTTGGCTGGTCTGTTGGTTAAGCGAATCTCTGTTTAACCCAAGGTTTCCGGTTCAAACCTCGGCTTGGATATTTTTTGTCGAAACTTCCTTCGTTTAGTAAAAATACCAAACGACCTCCAAAAATTGCATAAAAATATTCTATAAATTCCTAAAAATCTCTAGAATTTTTCTAAAGCATTTCTAGATTTTAATAAGGTCTTTTAGGACTCCAAATCATGATATTTGGGGTGTTACATTAGAAGCAACACTACAATATAAATGATTCTACACTTGTTTAAAGAAGCTAGACTAAGTTTGCACTTGCTAATAGGCAAAGTATAATCCGGTTCTGCACTTGCTAATAGGCAAAGTATAATCCGGTTCTGCACGGGCTAATAGGAAAACATAATCCGGTTCTACATTCATTTTCTTTGCATAAGGTCAGATTCAACTTACTGTAAAGCTAAAACAAGCATAAACATCAAAATTCACAGCTTAACTCCTTTCTTGTAAGGCAACTCTAAATTCCCCAATTCTGTTTCATCCGATTGACACAAAACAAGAAGTGTTATGAACTTGTTCTAAGATCCCTAACATCATCATCTCCCATAGCCCAAAATCTGTAGCCATACAAAACATAGTCCTCTCGGAACTGAGGCACAGCAAAAACCGAAACAATCACCTCACGGCAGCAAACCCTAACATCATAATTCTCTACTAATAAAGTTATGGAGAAAAACCCAAATGAAGCAATTCTTCCCAGAATGGATGGCACGGTAGAAAACCAGAACTCATCCCTATGCTTTCTTTGAAGATCACGGCAAATTCAAAAACAAAGAGAAACAAAGCCGGAAACAACTCCTACCACAGGTGAGTAGTACTTACCGCCGGTTCTTGGACTTACAACCGAAGAGAGGAAGAGATTCTAGGGTTTCGGCCGAAGCTTCTCCTTTGTGCTTCCGAGCTCCTTCCGTCGGGATGACCACGCACGATGAAGCTTGGAGATTGGCCGGAAGAGTCCTTTCGCCGGCACCGGAGAGGAACCCTAGCGCCGTCGCCTCGATGTGTTTTCCGCCCGAGTCGCCGCTGTCGCGCGAGAGAGGTGGGGAGAGAAAGAATTTCGGGAGGAAAAGATCCTTTTCCGAAAAATCACTTAAGTTTTTCCCTCTTATTATCTCTAGGGTTTCCATATAACTTTACTTAAATATTTTTCTCTCCATACCTAGTTAACAGAACGAGCGTAGCTCAACTGGTCGGGCCAGGTTCGGTTGGGTCAGTCCGACCCGAGGTCGTAGGTTCGAACCTCGCCTTCAACGATTTTTTTGTCAAAATTTCTTTCTTTTTGTAAACATACTAAACAACCTCCAAAAATTACATAAAAATACTCTAAAAATTTCTAAAAATCTCTAGAATATTTTAAAAGCATTTCCAAATATTTTTATGAACCTTTGGAACTCGAAATAGGGAAAATTGGGTTGTTACACGACCTAGCTGGACTTCGTGCCAAGCGTCCGGTCAGCACGTCGACCCGCTTGGACTTCGTGCCAGCTATATGTTCAGCCCGTCGACCTAGCTGGACTTCTCGCCAAGCGTCCGGTCTGCCCGTCGACCCGCTTGGACTTCGTGCCAGACATCTGGTCAGCCCGTCGACCTGTCTGGACTTAGCCTGCATACTCGATCAAAGAATTAGATAACGACAAACCTAACTTAACCTATTTATCATTCATCAAAACCTGGGTTAAATCATTAGTGCTAACTGCACTAACAATCTCCCTCTTTTTGATGGAATGACAACCTGGTTAAGTTAATGAAAACATATGCAAGAAAAAACAAGTAACAACATGCATTTATGTGGTTTTAAAGTTAGTTTGTATTTTCAGTTTGGTTTAGCTAACTTAACCACCTAACCCTCCCCCTTTGGCATTCATCAAAAGTAAGCATGGATTAAGTAAGCATAAATACAGACTTCAGACAAAGTAAGAAATAATGTCAAGTTAATCTGGGGGAGTTTAAAACATAGATTATTTTGCTTTTATTTCTTAAATCTTTGAAAAAAAACTAAGTCTTGAAAGATAGTTGATTTATATCTTTGTAATTTTGAAAGATAGCTAATTTTTCAAGTATAGTTTTTAAGGTCAAAGTTAAAAATTCAAGTTTTCAAACATAAGTTTTTAAAAAAATCACTTTCTAAAATAATTTTCAAAACTAAGTTGATAGTAATTTTCAAAACTAATTTTGTCAAATCAAATTGTCAAAATTAAGTATGACCAATTTTTCAGAACTTGATTCAGGGTTATTTTCAAAACAAAGTGAAGTTAAATCGAATTCAAACATTAAGAAAAATGATTTTGAACTTTACTTTTAGTTTTCAAAGTTTGTCACAACTAATTTTGGTAAAGTAAGATAACATTTTTGGAATTAAAATCAAAATAATGTTTCAAAATGAAGTAGTAGGAGTTTTTAAAATAATTTTCTAAAATTCTTTTTCCAAAATTAAATTTTCAAAGTTTAACGTACTAATTTCAAAACCATGATTTAAAATATTTGAAAAGCTCAGTTTTCAAAGACTAAGTAGAATCGAATTTTCAAAAACAGAGAAGATATTGTTTTCCAAAACCTAAGTAATTTTGAACTTTAAAGATTTTGATTTTATTCCTCCCCCTAAACCTGACATCAAGTCAAATGTCTAACCAGTTAGTTACTGACTGACTGTCAGAAGACAGTAGTTTTCACTAGGTTAGTCAAGTTAAGTTTAAATTGAATAACTTAACTTGATTAATGTATATCTTGTATTTAACGCCTAGACTTATATTGATGCACTGAAATAAGCATCTTAAGTCTTAGGCAAGTGGCCTATGCATCTCACCCCTTTTCTATGTTTGTCAAACACAAGCAAGGTAAGCCTAGGGTGTTGGTGAGATGCTCAAAAACTAGTCCTATAGGTACATGCTTTCTAAGGAGTTTGAACTAGTCTAAGGCTAAAACTGTTTTAAAAATCTAAAAATAGGGAAGTTTTTGAAAAATAAGAATAGAAATAATTTTAGCCTAAAAAATAACCATTTTTGAAAACAATTTTGTAATTTAAAAATCCTAGTCTATTAAACACATTCCTAATTTTCTACGTAAATTACTAAATTCACTTTCAGGGAGTGATTTGGTAAATATATCGGCTAAATTTGACTTGGACTCAATGTATTTGAGTTCAATATCACCTTTAGTGACAAGATCCCTAATAAAGTGGTGTCTAATTTCAATGTGTTTGGTTCTTGAATGATGCACTGGATTTTTTGTTAAATTAATTGAACTAATATTGTCAATTAAGACTTTTACATTTGTGATATTTAAGTTGAAATCTTTTAAGGTGTGCATCATCCATAATAATTGGGCTACACATTCTCCTATGGCTATGTATTATGACTCAGTTGTAGATAGCGCAACACAGTGTTGCTTTCTACTAAACCAGCTAACAAGTGGTGGACCTAGTAGTTGACATCCACCACTTGTGCTTTTGTGGTCTAATTTGCACCCAGCATAATCTGAGTCAGAATACCCTATTAATTCAAAGTTGGTGGTCCTAGGATACCAAATTCCTACATTTATTGTTCCTTTAAGGTATCTAAAAATTCTTTTGACTTGAGTCAAATGGGATTCTTTAGCACAGGTTTGGTATCTAGCACACATACTAACTGCAAATAAAATATCAGGTCAGCTTGCAGTTAAGTAAAGTAGACTACCTATTGCACTCCTATAATATTTTAGATCAACTGGTTTTTCATTTGGGTCATTGTCTAAGATTGTGTTTACTGCCATGGGTGTTTTAATTTCTTTTGTATTTTCCATTCCAAATTTTTTAAGTAATTCTTTAGTGTATTTGCGTTGATAAATGTAATTTCCTTCATTTGTTTGTTTGATTTGTAATCCTAGGAAATAAGTTAATTTTCCTACTAAGCTCATTTCAAATTCTTGTTCCATTAGATTAGTAAATTCTTCTAAAAAATCTGAGTTAGTTGAACCAAATATTATATCATCTACATATATTTATGCTATAAATATGTCATTATTTAATGATTTAACAAACAAGGTCTGATCAATTTGACCTTGGTTGAATCCTTTGGATGTTAAGTAGGAGGTTAACCTTTCATACCATGCCCTGGGTGTTTGTTTAAGTCTATATAATGCTTTCTTTAATTTAAAGACATAGTCAGGGTGTTCTAGACTTTCAAATCCAGGAGGCTGACCTATATAAACTTCTTCTTTTATTAACCCATTGAGAAAGGTAGACTTAACATCCATTTGGTATAGTTTGAATCCCTTATGAGCCGCATAACCTAGTAACATTCCAATGGATTCTAATCTAGCTACTGGGGCATAGGTTTCATCATAGTCAAGTCCTTCAACTTGACTGAACCCTTTGGCAACTAACCTAGCCTTATTCCTAGTAATTTCCCCAGTTTCACTTAATTTGTTTCTAAATACCCATTTTATTTCTATTATTTTCTTATTTTTGGGTGGTGGTACTAAGCCCCATATTTCGTTACGCTCAAATTGAGCTAGTTCTTCTTGCATGGCTATGATCCAGTCTGGGTCAAGTAGGGATTCAGCTACAGTTTTGGGTTCAATATTTGAGATTAAAGAGATTTGACTTAGATTTCTAAATGATGATCTAGTTTGGACCCTCAGGTCTGGGTCACCAATTATTTGATCAGTTGGATGGTTTGGGTTCACTCTTATAGTTCTAGGGGGTTGGTTTTCTTGAGGTTGTTCTTCTTCTTCATGATTTAAGGGTTGATTGGTTTCTTCTTGATTACCTTGAGTGAACTCAATTGGTAAGAGTTGAGGTTGTCCTGGGATTTCTTTGGATTCTTCAAATTTTACATTTATTGTTTCTTCAATTTTTAATGTGACTTTATTATATATTCTGTAACCCCTACTATTTAGTGAGTATCCTACAAAAATTCCATTTTCTATTTTAGAAGTAAATTTTCCTAGATGTTCTCTGGTGTTTAGGATAAAGGCTGGACACCCAAATACTTTAAAGTACTTTATGTTGGGTTGTTTGTTATAAAATATTTCAAAGAAAGTTTTATTATGTCTTTTATTTAATGTTGTTCTATTTTGTACATAGCAGGCTGTACTGACAGCTTCTGCCCAAAAATATTTAGGTAAATTGTATTCATTTAACATAGTTCTAAAGGCTTCCAGTAAGGTTTTATTTTTTTATTTCTACAATTCCATTTTGTTGAGGGGTTTTAGGGCATGAAAATTGGTGATGGTAGCCATTTTTAAGAGCCGGATAGCTTCTGGGGTGTGATCTACCGGAAGATCAAGGGATCGTCCACCTTACGGACACGCCGAGGAGTAGGGGCAAGTTATCCCCGAACCTCGTAAATCTCTGAGTTAGTGTGCTGTGTTTTCTCTTTGTTTTAGTTTTCTAATTCCACTGTGCTAACAAAGTTCTTGAAGAAATTTGTGTTTAGTATTTTTCAAAGAGGCTATTCACCCCCCTCTAGCCATCTAAGATCCCAACAAGTGGTATCAGAGCAAGGGGCTCTTTGATTCGGATTAACACCCAAAAGAGCATACAAGGATGGCTATGAAGGAAGGCTTTAGCACAAATCGACCACCCTACTTCGAAGGAGAAGATTTTCAATATTGGAAGGGCCGCATGGAGTATTATCTCAAGACCGACATTGCCATGTGGTTCTCAGTCAAGGAAGGTTTCACACCACCAAAGGATGAAGAAGGTAAGGAACTCGATTCGTCAAGATGGTCTACCGAACAACTCCGCAAAGCACAAGCCGATGCCAAGGCTATGGTCACCTTGCAATGTGGAATCGCCAAGGACCAACTCGTCAAGGTAGGTCCGTTCTCAAGTGCAAGAGACCTATGGAACAAACTCATCGAGCTCCAAGAGGGAACTCGAGATTCTCGTATTGCCAAGAGGGACCTATTCTTGAATCAGCTCCAAAATCTAACCATGAAGGACAATGAAACGGTAAGTGAACTTCATGGGAGATTCAAGGAGATCATCAACGGTCTACACTCTGTGGACGAACAAGTGGAGAATCGCGATCTAGTAAGGTACGCTCTTAAATCTTTTCCTAGGAATGCCTTGTGGTCATCTATGGTAGATGCCTACAAGGTATCCAAGGATCTTTCCATTGTCAAACTAGATGAATTTTTCTGTGAGATGGAACTTCATGAGCTTGCTAACAAAGGTCAAAAAGAGAAGGGTATTGCTTTATTTGCAGGACCAAAGAGCAAGGATGGAAGAAGGAAGAAGGAAAAGAAGAAGGAAAAGGAGATTTCCTCATCCACCTCTTCCTCCGAATCCGATGATGAAAGTGGGTCATCATCAAGTGAGATGGCGAACTTCGTAAGAAGGATTATGAGAAGAAGCCGAAGATACAAAGGAAAAGGTAAAACTAATGATCAAAATTTTGATAAATCTAATGTTACATGTTATGAGTTAGCAAGAAAGGACACATTCGGAGCGAGTGTCCAAAGTTAAAGAGGAAGGAGGAACGAACCAAAAAGAAGGAGGAAAGAGCCAAGAAGAAGAAGGCTCTCAAGGCCACTTGGGATGAGTCCTCATCAAGCTCATCGGAGGAAGAAGATGGAAAAGAGCACACGACAATTAGCACTCATGGCAAGGGAGGTTTCGGACTCCGAAAGTGAGGGAGATTCGAGCGACGCTTCAACCGCGGCTTCATCATCGTCGGATGATGAAGAGGTAACCTCTTCTCATATAGAAAAGTGTTATAAGACTATTACTCACTTATCTACATTGCTTAAAAAGTCAAAAACAGAAAATAAATTGTTAAAAGAAGAAGTAAAAACCTTAAGGACCCTTAGGGAAGATGAGGTCGATGACCTACATCTAGAAGTCCTTGAGGATGAGAACAAGGCTTTAAAGGATGAGGTTGAGAAACTCAAGAAAATGCTTGAGAAGTTCTCAACTAGCTCTAAGACTCTAGACATGATTCTAAATGCCCAAAGGGCAGTCTACAACAAGGCCGGGCTAGGGTATCAACCCAAGGAGTCGAGTTTCATTTCCCTAATGTCTAGAACTCAAAATAGTAGATCACATGTTTCTAGGGCTCATGGAACTAGGAAAGGTATGACCAAGGCATGGGTTCCTAGGTCTTTCGTTGTAGAAGCATTAGGTCCCAAGATTTGGGTACCTAAAACCTCTATCTTCCGTGTCTTGTAGGCATTGGTCAAGGGGGAGCATCTATCAACTTGGTTCGTTGATAGTGGATGCTCCAAGCACATGACCGGGGACAGATCACTGTTTACAACCATTCAAAACAAAAGTAGAGGTAATGTGTCTTTTGGTAATAATGGTAGCCTTAGGGTTGTAGGAGTTGGAGACATTCATATATCCGAATGTCTCCATATTAAGAATGTCCTTCTAGTCAAGGGGATGACTTTTAATCTCCTAAGTGTCAGTCAATTGTGTGATACGGGTTACACAATTGAATTTCATTCAAGTCAATGTTTGGTTAAACACATTGACACACTTGACACGGTACTAGTAGGCACAAGGGTTGATAATATTTATCAAGTATCATTTAAAAGTGCTACTAATGCTTTGATTAAGTGTTTCATGTCGAAAGAAGAAGAGTCTTGGCTATGGCATAGAAGGTTGGCACATGTAAACATGAAGAACATCCGGAAGTTGGCCAACCAAGGATTAGTGCGAGACTTACCCAGCATCAAGTACCAAAAGAACAAACTATGTGATGCATGTCAAATGGGTAAGCAAACAAAAGCATCTCATAAAGGTAAAAGCACTGTGAGTACATCTACTGCCTTAGACTTATTACATATGGACTTGTTTGATTGTAACAATGTTATTTCATTGAATGGTAGTAGATATTGTTTAGTAATTATTGATGATTTTACTAGATATACATGGACTTTCTTTTTGAAAACTAAGGATCAAACCATAGATATTTTTATTTCCTTTTGTAGAAGAACTGAAAATGAAAAATCAACAACAATTAAAACCATTAGAAGTGATCATGGTGGTGAATTTCAAAACCATAGGTTTTTAGAATTTTGTCAAGAAAAAGGGTATAGACATGAGTTCTCAACTCCAAGGACCCCACAGCAAAATGGGGTTGTGGAGAGAAAGAACCGAGTCTTACAAGAGGCTGCACGAAGCATGCTCAATGAGTACTCACTACCGAGTTACTTGTGGGCTGAAGCTGTGAATACAGCTTGCTATGTGCAAAATCGAATCCTGATACATAGGTTTTTAGGAAAGACTCCCCATGAACTTTGGTTTGGGAAACCACCTACAATTAAACATCTTAGGGTGTTTGGTTGTAAGGTGTTTATTTTGAACACCAAGGACCATCTTGGAAAATTTTCGGCCAAGGCTGATGAAGGGATACTGGTCGGGTACTTGCTCACCAGCAAAGCCTATCGAGTCTACAACAATAGGACTAAATTGATTGAAGAGTCCTCTGATGTAGCTTTTGAAGAAATCCCTAATTTAAATGATCAATCAAGGGATGAAGGAGAAATTGAATTTGAACTTAGAAGGCTAAGTTTGAATGATCGACACATAGAAAGAGTCGAAGTTGACTCCGATGTTGATGAGCAAAGGCAACAAAGAACTCAATCTGATCCTTTGCCTAATATTGAGTCCTTGCCTGTGCCTAGTGAGACCATTCATGAGGCACCATCAACACCAAGACAATCTAGGATAGCCACTAGTCATCCCCAAGACCAAATTGTGGGAGACATCCAACAAGGGGTTAGGACTAGGTCATTCTTTAGGAATGAGTCTAATGAGGTCGCCTTGATCTCAGAAATTGAACCAAAATTAGTTGATGAGGCATTGCACGATCCTGATTGGATTTTAGCTATGCAAGATGAGTTAGGTCAATTTGAAAGGAGCCAAGTGTGGGACTTAGTTCCTAGACCTAAGAAGACCACCATTATTGGAACCAAATGGGTCTTCAAAAATAAATTAAACCAAAAGGGAGAAGTTGTAAGAAACAAGGCGAGACTTGTAGCCAAGGGCTATAGTCAAGTCGAAGGTCTCGATTATGATGAGACCTATGCTCCCGTGGCCCGATTAGAGTCCATTCGTCTGATGCTAGTTTTTGCTGCACATAGAGGTTTCAAACTCTATCAAATGAATGTTAAATCTGCCTTCTTAAATGGTTTTATTAAAGAAGAAGTATATGTTGAACAACCACCGGGGTTTGTGAATACTTAAGCTCCAAACCACGTGTACAAGCTCAAGAAAGCACTTTATGGGCTTAAACAAGCACCACGAGCTTGGTACGAAAGGTTGTCAACATATTTACTAGAAAAAGGTTTTGTGAGAGGCCAAATAGACCCAACACTATTTCTACGTAGAGATGGTGAAAATATTTTTGTAGCCCAAGTGTATGTCGATGACATAATTTGTGGCTCAAACAACAAGGGCTATTTGAATGAATTTATTTCTCACATGGAAAGTGAGTTTGAGATGAGTCTAGTAGGAGAATTGACATTCTTCCTTGGAATTGAAATCAAACAAACTCGAGATGAAATTTATGTCCATCAAACAAAATATACTCAAGAGATGCTCAAGAAATTCAAAATGAGTGACTCTAAGGAAGTATCCACTCCAATGGCGACAAACACGCGCCTTGACAATGATGAGAGTGGAAAACCAGTTGATCTAACGCAATATAGAAGCATGATTGGTAGTTTTCTATATCTCACAGCTAGTCGACCGGACATACTTTTTGCTGTGGGCATGTGCGCTAGATATCAAGTCTGTGCCAAGGAATCTCATTTAATTGCAGTTAAGAGAATATTGAGATACCTTAAGGGCACAATTCGAGTAGGTCTATGGTACCCTCGTATAGAGTCTTTTGACTTGATAGGCTATACCGATTCTGATTATGCTGGGTGCAAATTGGATCGGA